>NC_079191.1:353541340-354207173 GCF_029499605.1 Hyla sarda
GCAGGTCCTGCTACACTTTGAACAGGTAGATAACTAAATATATACATTTACATACTTATACTTATATTTATATTAATAACAACTGCTATATAGTCATTGACTAAGTGTGAGGTGACAAGGGGAAAACTACAAAAGAGGGACCCCCAACGTCCTAGGGACTCTGACTATGGGGACCTCTATACAGGTAACGTATACAATACGGTAGCGGGACACCACACATTTTTAAACACATACCAAATACCTAACATAGCAGGTAGTAAAGGTGTTCTGCTCTGGGACACCTCACTAAAACACTACAAAGGGCCCATCAGTCTTTGTAACTAATGCATTAAAGATTTTTTCTAATGCAATCTAAGACCTGTCAACTCTGAATATTAGAAATCACCGAAGGGATCCAGAAAAACAAGAATACAAATTCTGGGTAGTGCTAATTAGCCACTAGAATTAGCTGATTACAGACAATATAAAGTAAACAAAAAAAATCAACCTTATTGGACAATTACAAGAGTATTTGTTTCAAGAGGAAACTCCTCTCTTTGTTAAGTCCTGAGGGAAAGAGGAGCCTCCTTTCAAAAAGTGTAGTACAAGTGAACATAAAACAAATAATAAGCTAATAATAAAAACAAACAATGTAATAGCTCTCCCTCTAATCTTACCTGATGCTATAGCCCCAATGCAACAAATCTAAACCAACTAATCTATGTTATATATACAAAAATTATATGACGCTATCAACAAACAAACATTCTATTTCAGGGAACAATAAAAAATACATTAAAAAAAATCCTAGTTATTATACAGTAAAAGAACAATAACTAAATAAAAAAATAATGAAATTCACATTTTGCTACCATAGAAAATTGGACAAAACCAGTTACAGTTAGCCAGCCAGTAGGTGTAAGGAGATCCCAAAAATAGTGTAATTAAGTACCGTATTTTTCGCCCTATAGGATACACCGGCATATAAGACGCACCCAATTTTAAAGGTGCACTTTGGCTGTCCGGGCATGCTGGGAATTGTAGTTTTGCAACATCTGGAGGTTTGCAGGTTGAAGATCACTGTTGGGTTCAGAATCTTTTTTTTGGGAGTTGTAGTTTTTTTTGGGAGTTGCCTCACAGCTGTAGTTGTAGTTTTGCAACATCTGGAGGTCCGCAGGTTGAAGACCACTGGTATAGGAGGTAGTACTCACGTGTCCCCGCCGCTCTGGACCCGTCACCGCTGCCCTGGATGTCGCTCCATCACTGTCGCCACGTCCCCGTGGTGTCCCTGACTCTCCGGACCTCTTCTTCCCCGGGATCCACGCTCTCCGTCGCCGTCATCACGTCGCTACGCACGCCGCTCCTATTGGATGACGGGACGGCGTGCGTGACGACATGATGGCGACGAAGGAGAGCGCCGGCCATGCAGGGGATCCCGGCACGCAGCAGACACCAAGGAGGCAGGTAAGGTCCCTCCCGGTGTCCTGTAAGCTGTTCAGGACACCGCAATTTCACCGCGAACAGCCCGACTGAGCAGCCGGGTAAGTGTCACTTTCGCTTCAGACGCGGCGGTCAGCTTTGATCGCCGCATCTGAAGGGTTAATACAGGGCATCACATCGATCGGTGATGTCCTGTATTAGCCGTGGGTCCCGGCCGTTGATGGCCGCAGGGACCGCCGCGATAGGTGTGTATTCGCCGTATAAGATGCACTAACTTTTCCCCCCCAGTTTTGGGGAAGAAAAAGTGCGTCTTATACAGCGAAAAATACGGTAATAAAATATGTAAGTTAAATAAATGCAAGAGTACAAAACCCTGTGTTACCGTATGTAGGTACGACTTACACTACCAAAATAATAGCTAAAATATAGTATCTTTATTCCAATAGCACCTTAAAATCCTAATACAAAAATATCTAAGTACAAAAGATCGATACACATATGATTGTGAGATCTCTCATAACTATGAGAGTCTCCTTATTGTTGTTTTGTTGTAGTGCTCGCTATAAAGGTAGCGTACGATTGGAGAATGTGATTCCATTCGATATGAGGGTTTTCATCTTTGGAACAATGTACATGGACATCTCATGATGTCCATCTATTACTCATCATAAGTGCTACTGTGGCTTGTGTTCTCCCTATACTCTAAGGAAAAAGAGTGGTATCTTGAAGCTACCTGTCAAGCCTTTTCTGATCCTATTTCTGGCATCAAACTAATGGGATCTTGTTTCATCGGCAAGCCTATGATTGTTGCTTCTGTTATGTGCAATGCAATTTGTTGTTTGCCACCTATTTACGTATTACCTCATGTCTTGTTTTATGAAATGGAATAATCTTATGTAATAATCTCCACTCACTCACTGTCAAATCCCCTGATGAACCATAATATTATCAGCTATACGGGGAAATGCGCCGGGAAAATGTGGGATTGACCCCTTGTGAGATCCCTAGTTATGAGATCCTTATCAATCATAGGTGTACCAATCTTTTGTACTTATTAAATAAATATTTTTGTATTAGGATTTTAAGGTGTTATTGGAATAAAGATGCTATATTTTAGCTATTATTTTGGAAGTGTAATTGGTTTGGAAATAGTTATATTAGACAAGTTAGTCCTATGAGTTCAGTGATAGATTGAGTTATGTAGGTACGCCTTATCTTTGTTTATATACAAATGCATGACAGTGTAAAGGACATAATTTATTTGCAATTCAGCAATCTTGACGGGGACTTCAAAGGTTCCTGCACCAGATTAATTATTGGGCGAGTCTTTGGTCACAGACATTTAATGAGCTTCCTATTAACATCCATCTATTAGCTAGGACTGATATACAGTACAATACTGAGCTGTATGATTTACCTATAAACTAGTTTAAGGAAGGATATTTTTAAAAAGGTTGATGTTACAATGAGACAATTGAGGTTCAAAATGACTGAATGACATGCACCAAAATGAAAAGGGCTAATGTTTGTTTATTACAACCTTTAGTTCTTATGCACAAGAATGGGAACAAAGCCTTTAGCAATGTTGTAGACAAGAAAAGTTTGCTAAGAGTAAATTATAGAATAACTTTTTTAAAGTTATATTTTGTACGAAAAGAGTGTCAATAGAGTCATAGAAAAATTTTATAAACCGATAATAATGACTTAAGAATAAATGTAGAAAAAGAGATAAATTGTTTCTCTCCGGATTTCTCTCTCTCTATTGTCATGCCTATAATTATGTTGTTGAGCTTCTGTATTATACATCTTCTTATCTAATCCTCCCTGACCTACAATGTAGGAACAGCTTAAAGAGTGCCTGTCACCGCAAAAACTTTTTATATTTTTTTAATCAATGTATTAGAAACAACTTTCTAATTACATGTGATTAACAAAAATGTATCTTTATATGTTTTTACTTTTAAAACTGACCACTAGGCGTCTCCCTACATGTCCCGACTGATTGAGTTCGAATTCATGCCGGCCTGGCATGAGTCCAAAGTCTCAGTGCAGCTGGGACACTGAAAAGAACAGCGCAGCTTCCAGCCTGTCAATCAGCGCATAAAACGCTGCCTGCCCTTGATGACCCGCAGCGCCCTACAGCTGATGAGCCGAAGGCTGAGGAACAATGCTTTACACCAGCGGTGTCCAAACTGTGGAGCTTCAGCTATTGCAAAATTACAATTTACAGCATGCCCGGACAGCCAAAAGCTGTTTGGGCATGCAAGGAGTCGCAGTTTTGCAACAGCTGGGGTGCTCCATTTGAAGACCACTGCTTTGAACCATATGACATGAAAACTATGATAGAACTACATCTCCAGCATGCCTGACAACTCAGCTCTTCTAAACTAGCCCTGACACGTGTTGAATTCACCCTGTGCCTTACCGCTGTCCTCTTCCGGTCACCTGAGGGTCCTGACCCCCCTCACCATACGGCTGGGGCTAGTCTGTTGTCAGTGACATCCGCGGTTCCTCATCACTATGGGTGACCCCAGGGCAGAACGATCTGATTACATTCCAGCCGCAGCGCCCGAAAGAAACCCCGGCCGCAGCGCACAACAGCAACCCCCCCCCCCCCCGTGAATACAAGACGTCCGTAGCACACCGAAACAACCGCCCCCACCCCCCTGTTATCAGAAGCCGGCCAGCAGACAGAAGAAGGGCGGAAGTGAGCCCATGCAGGCTTCAGCTGATGTCACGCCTGCCGGGCCACTCCCCCTTCATCTCTCAAAGAAGGCAGGGGACTGAGCAACAAACTGATAATGATGTAGGTAGGATCTTTACAAAATTGAACACAGGCTGAAACCAGCCTTAACCCCTTAAGGACTGAGAGCATATCCATATGCCCCCATTTTAGAATCCTTAAAGACTGAGGGCATATGGATACACCCATGGGAATTCCGGTCCCCGCCACTAGCCGGTTGGGGACCAGACCAGGATGCCTGCTGAAATCATTCAGCAGGCATCCTGGCACATCGCTGAGGGGGGTCCTGAGACCCCACATGTCGGTGATCGCCAGAAATTGCCGGTCAATTCAGACTGCCGATTTTCGGCGATTCCGGTTACCGTCGCATGCCGGGCGGGGACCGGAGCCGGATTCCTGTTGAAATCATTCAACAAGCATCCTGGCAAAGTGCCGAGGGGGATCCTGAGGATCATCCATGACGGCGAATGCTGCAGATCGCCGGTAAATACTAAGCGTCAATCTGTGGCGATTCCTGGTCACCTGGGTCACGTGTGACCCGATGACCTGGATAAAGATGAGGATCGGTGGTGTAATATACACCACCAATCATCATCCATACTGTACTGGGAGGTGGCAGTGTTGCCACCCCCCAGTACAGCTGTGATTGGGCAGCCGTAGTGACCGCACCAATCACGGCAGTATGGGGAGGGGGGTGAAAGAGCATGTTTCTCCGTTCTGCCCACCATTACTGTGAGATCTGGTGTGCAGGACAGAGCCCCATGCTGCCATCTCCCCCCCTCATAGTAAAAAAAAAGTCCCCCCTTGCCCCCTTTTTCTTGCCCCTTGGCACAGAAAGCAGTCAGGGACAGTTTAGATTAGGTAGGTACAGTTAGGAGTTAAAAAAAAAAATATTTTTCAGCGTACTATCTGTAGGTGTCCGCAGGTCCACAGCACCTTTAGCTGCGTGACTCTGGCCCTACAGGGTCGCTGCGGTCTGCTCCCAGCATTTTTTTGAGGGCGCAGACCGTACTGGCAAACTTGTCTCGACTCAGGAATCAAGATTGACATTGTCGGGTTCACTGAAATGGACTATTTCAGTTTTTTTTTCAGTGACAACTTTGTCAATCTGATGGTTGGCCAGACAAACCTGTACGCCCAACAGTTCATCGCCGCAAACCCGGGCTCATTTTTAGCTAGACCCAATGAGTGGTACCCAGTCAATGCAGCCGAAATGAGGACCTTTTCGGGCCTCGTGCTGCATATGGGTCTGGTTAAAAAACCCAGTGTCCGGCAATACTGGAGTGGGGACGTCCTCTACCAGACCCCACTCTACAGTATGGCCATGGCACGTCCCCGTTTCGAGACCATCTGGAAATGTTTGCATTATGCTGATAATGCGGCATATCCACCCCCGAAGTTATCCCGCCTATGACCGCCTGTATAAAATCAGGCCGGTCATCAATCGCTTCGGGGTTAAATTCTGGGAGGCCTACATCCTTAGGCGGGAGGTCACTATTGATGAGTCTCTCATCAGCTTTAAGAGGAGTCTCAGCTTCCGGCAATACATCCCAACCAAGCGAGCACGGTATGGCGTGAAGATGTATAAACTTTGCGAGAGTACCTCAGGGTACACTTGCAAGTTTATGGTGTATGAGGGACAAGATTCCCATTTTGTATGAACCCCCTGAATGTCCCACCACTCTGGGTGTTATCGGGAAAATCATTTGGGGCCTTTTGCACCCATTGCTAGATAAAGGTTACACCCTTTACGGAGATAACTTTTATACTAGTATCTCTCTCTTCACATCCCTCGCTGCCAGATCCACAGTCGCTTGTGGGACAGTCCGGAAGTATCAAAGAGGCCTTCCGCCCCATCCCCTACATGCTCTTATCCCCCAGGGTGAGTCTTTTCCCGTGCCTTTTCCCATGAAAACCTGTTGCACGTCAGGTATAAGGACAAGAGGGATGTCCTAATGCTCACCACAATTCATGGGAATGCCAGCACCCCTGTCCCTGTGCGAGGTACTGCGGGACCGATCCTCAAGCCCCATTGTATTCTGGACTAAAATGGGTATATGAGGGAGAGTTGATCTTTCTGATCAAGTCCTCAAACCATATGATGCCATATGGAAAACACGGACATGGTACAAAAAAGTTATGGTCTACATGGTACAGGTTTCCATGTATAACTCTTTTGTACTGTTCCCGCACGCTGGCAACACAGGGACATTCCTGCAGTTTCAAGAGGAAGTTCTAAAGGCCCTCATCTTTGGTGGCCGCCAAGGAGTGGGTAAGAGCACCTCTGGAACTGTGGGCCCCCGGATCGCTCCGGCCAACACTTTCCAGGTGAGGTCCCCCACACTGGAAAGAAGGGACGATCCCAGAAAAAAATGCAGAGTGTGTCACAGGAGGGGGATTCGGAAGGACACCACCACATGATTGTCCCAATCATCTGAGCCCCTGCATTAAAAACTGCTTCAGTGAGCATTACACTTCCATGGAGCACAACATTTTTAATCTTTTTCCCTAATTTTAATTCCCCAGAATTATACCCCAATGTACCAGTCCAGAGTAGTCTTCAAAATTTTAAAACCAAAACAACCCCCCCCCCCAAAAAAAAAAGACAGCCACACACATCACATTCCCAGAACAATGATTCAGAGCATAGGGTTTGGGGCGGGCATCATTTTTACTTTTGGCTATACTTTGGGTCATCATTCTGGGAATTGGCATATCAGTATTAAAATTGCAATTTTCATTCCCGCCCTTCCCCCCCCCCCCCCTCCCGGGTACACTTCATCCATTCCTGGAAAATAAATTTAGGGAACGCCCGTTTGTTCGAACTCTCCACTTCCCCCCTATACACCTTCCCAAGGGGGTGTACTGTCTGTAATAGGCCCACATCTGGGTGTTCCTTACTTGCATTTTCCTCTGAATGTATGTAACTGTTATGTCTGTAAGAAACATCGGCCTCCAATGCGAAGAGTTCTCGGTCTTGAGCAGAGCATAGGTTGAAAGTTGCAATTTTCAAAAGCTACCCTTCATCGATTCCCGGAAAAAAAATTTAGGAAACAGACGTGAGTTCAAAATGTCCTCTTTACCCCTATACCCATTCCTCAGGGTTGGTACTTTCTGTAATGGTTTCTTTTTTGTATTTTCCTCTGAATGTATGTAACCGTCAGCTACTGATATGCCATAGGCCTCAAATGCAAACAGACCTCTATGACTTCTGAGCCCTGTTTTGCCCCCCCCCCCCCAGCACATTACCCCATATGTGGTTGTGTTTCCATCGTCAGGAGAAAAAGCCCTCCAAAATTTGTAACCCAATTTCTCCAATTACCCCTTGTGAAAATGTAAAAAATTGGGTAACCCCAGCATTTTAGTGTAAAGAAAAATCAACATTTTCAATTGATGGCCCACTGTGCAAAAAACCTGTGAGGTGTAAGTACTCACTGTACCCATTGTTAAATTCCTTGAGGGGTGTAGTTTCAAAATTGTGGTGATTTGCCAGGGTTTTTTTTTTTTTAGATTTTATGTCAGAACCTCAACCATTGCAGTGTAAAGCACCACTTTAGGCCTCAAATCTCATCGGTGCTGTCTCACTCCTAAGCCCTGTTTTGCACCCGCTTTACCGCCATATATGGGGTATATCCTTATTCTGGAGTAATTGGGCTACAAATGTTGTGGAGCTTTTTTTCTCCTACTACTTGTGAAACAAAAATATTTTGGTTAATACCAGCAATTTAGTATTAAAAATATTTTTTTTTACTTTTGCAGCCCACTGTTCAAAAAAATCTGTGAGGAGTAAGTACTCACTGTAACCCTTGTTATATTCCTGGAGGGGTCTAGTTTCCAACCCCCCAAATGGTGTCACATGTGGGGGGTTTCTGCTGTTCTGGCATCATGGGAGGTTTGAAAATGCACATGGCCCCTGATTTAAATTTCAGCAAAATTCTCTCTCCAAAAGTCCAATGGCGCTCCTGCTGTTCTGAGACCTGTAGTGTGCCAGCAGAGCACTTAACATCCACATATGGGGCATTTTCTTAATCAAAAGAAATTAGTATTTAAATTTTGGTATCCATTTTCTCCCATTACCCCTTGTGAAAAAGAAAAATATTAGGGATGTAAGAAAAAATCGATTCTCGCGATAATCGCGATTTTTCATTTGCCGATACAGAATCGATTCAAAATATTTTTGAATCGATTCTTTTAGGGATGTGGAATTTTTATCTGCGGACGCCCGGAACAGCATGTCATGTCCTGGGCATCAGGAGATAAAAGTTCCACATTTGTGGAGGCGGGCAGGCCGGATCTGACACGGCTATGGAGCGGGCTCCGACTCGTGCCCACTCCGTACTATGCGACCCCCGGCTGATTTCAGTAGCCGGGGGCCGCCGCTAATCGCCAGCATGCGGCAATCGCCGCGGCTGGCTATTAAAGGAGTATCCGGTGCACACTTTTCTCATTTTATCCTATCCAGGCTGCAAAATAAAACGCACTTTATCTTACCTGCCAACGAGCCCCCGGAGCTCCGGTACAGGTGTTCGGTCCCCGGGCTGTATTCTTCTTACTTCCTGTTAGTCCGGCACGTCACATGGAGCTTCAGCCTATCACCAGCCGCAGCGATGTCCCGCCTCCGCTGGTGATAGGCTGAAGCTCCATGTGACGTGCCGGACTAACAGGAAGTAAGAAGAATACAGCCCGGGGACCGAACACCTGTACCGGAGCTCCGGGGGCTCGTTGGCAGGTAAGATAAAGTGCGTTTTATTTTATTTTGCAGCCCGGACGGGATAACATGAGAAAAGTGAGCACCGGAGTACTAGGTCGCCGCTGTCAAAGCTGACAGCGGCGTCTATTGGGATCTATGAATGCTTCCAGGTGGGCGATATATTGCGATATATCGCGATGTATCGTCACCTAGACGGTATCGCGATATATCGGGATATATCGAATCGCCACACTGGTATCGCGATTCGAATCGAATCGCCAAATTCTTGGCGATTCACACCCCTAAAAAATATGGGATAACACCATCATTTTAGTGTTAAAAATAAAATTTTCCATTTTCACGTCCAACTTCAGCGCAAAGTCGTCAAACACCTGTGAGGTGTTAAGGCTCACTATGCCCCTTGTTACGTTCCTTTAGGGGTGTAGTTTCCAAAATAGTATGTCATGTGGGTTTTCTTTTTTTGCTGTTCTGGCACCCTGGGGACTTTCTAAATGCAACATGCTCCCCAAAACCATTTAAGCTAAATTCTCTTTCAAAAAGCCATATTTTGCTCCTTCTCTTCTGTGCATTGTAGTGCGCCAGCAGAGCACTTAACGTCCACATTTTCGGGCATAATGGGCATTTTCTTAATCGGGAGAAATTGGTCTTCAAATTTTGGTGTCCATTTTCTCCTATTACCCCTTGTGAAAAAAGAAACATTTGGGGTAACACCATCATTTTAGTGTTAAAAATCTAATTTGTTACATTCCTTGAGGGGTGTAGTTTCCAAAATAGCATGCCATGTGGGGGTTATTTTGCTGTTCTGGCACCATGGGGTTTTCCTAAATGCGACATGGCCCCCCAAAACCATGACAGCAAAATTTATTTTAAAAAATCCCACAGTTGCCCATTCACTCTTGAGCCATGTTGTGAGCCTGCAGAGCACTTTATATCAACATATGAGGTATTTCCATACTTGAGAGAAATTAGGCTACAAATTTTGGCGGCTTTTTCTCCTTATACCACTTTTAAAAATGAAAAAAAAAAATGGGGCTACCAGAACATGTTAGTGTAAAAAATGCAGATTTAGATTTTTCTCCTCCACTTTGCTGCTATTCTTGTGAAACACCTAAAGGGTTAACAAACATTCTGAATGACACTTTGAATACTTTGAGGGGTGTAATTTCTATAATGGGGTCATTTATGGGGTATTTCTCACAGAAAGTCCCCTCAAATCCACTTCAAACTTAATTGGTCCTTGAAAAATTAAGATTTAGAAATTTTCGTGAAAATTTGGAAAATTGCTGCTATACTTTGAAGCCCTCTAATGTCTTCAAAAAGTAAATACATGTCAACTTTCTGATACAATCATAAAATAGACATATTGTATTTGTGAATCAATATAAAATGTATTTGGAATATCCATTTTCCTTACAAGCAGAGAGTTTCCAAGTTAGAAAAATGCAAAAGTTTTAAAGTTTTCATGAAATTTGGGGATTTTTCACCAAGAAAGGATGCAAGTAACAACGAAAATTTACCACTATGTTAAAGTAGAATATGTTTAAAAAATAAACAATCTCGGAATCAGAATGGAAGGTAGCGTCCCAGAGTTATTAATATATAAAGGAAATACGTTTTTTAAAATATTTTCTACATCATGCAACTACTTAAAACGTAAGGACTAGTCTAGTGTAAGTGTAAGGCCGGCAAGTTGACTCCAGCCGATAGAAGCACCCACCCGGTTGTAAACCCCTATATTAAAGGGACAATGAAGCAGGAAGTGATCCATGCTTTCCAGCGTGTCCCTGCACTCTTCTCAGGGACATCCCCGGTCATCAGAGTTCCTGTACTTCAGGTTGTCCCTTACATATAGCTTCACCTGAAAGCAGCGCCAGGCCAAGTCCCAAAAATTCTGGGGGATCCGTTTCATGTTCAAAAGATAACACCCCACCCTCAGATCCCGACCTGGGCAGTCCCTGAACGCCAGAGGCTTCTGGAAGTGGGTCAACAGAACCCGTTTGTCAAAGAACTGCCTTGACTGGGTCCTGATCTCCCACACTCCCAGACCCCACCGACGTATCACCTTCAGAGTCAGGGTAGCGTAAGCCGGAAGATATCCATGGGGTGTACGGAGGTCCTTCACTCGCCCTCCTCTCTCCCATTCCTGGAATAATGTCCGAAACCATTCCCTGCAGGAGATTACCCACAGAGGAGCCCTCTCCGACCAGAGGTTTGAGATGTTGGCTTTCAAGAAGGTGTTCGTAAAGAACACCACAGGGTTTACCATAGATAAACCCCCTAGTCTCCTCGTGCGATATGTAACTTTCCTCTTGACTAGGTTCAACCTGTTCCCCCATAACAGTTTGAAAAACAGGCTGTAGACCCTAGTGTAGTAAGCCTCTGGCAAGATACATACACTGCCCAGATAGATAAACAAGGGGAGCAGGTACTATTTGATCAGGTGTACCCTTTCCCTGAGGGTCATAGACCAATTTTTTCCACTGGTCCACCTTCTGAGTGGCATCCTGGAGCTTACCATCCCAGTTTTTGGTGGGATAATCATACTGGCCGAATGTGATGCCTAGTCGTCTCTTCTTTCTTCCTTTTACTTCTCCTCTTCCTCTTGCCCTTCACCTCAGTTTCTGGACCCAAGTCATTTCCAGATAAGAAGTTCTTAAAGTGGGTTGGAGATTCCTGGAGCACAATTGCCCTCAGCAACCCACCACCACTTAACCCATTGCTGCTGCTGCTGTTGTCGCTGTCGTCCAAACTTTCAGGTAGGGCTACCTGAGCTGGATTTATATATGCACTTTGTGAAGTGTCCTCCTCCATTTCACTCTCTTCTGCACCACCATCTTCATCCTCTTTACCACCTTCCTCAGCACTGTCTTCTCTTTCTCCCCCACCATCCTCCTCTACACCATCCTCCTCTGCACTGCTTTCGCTTTGACTGACCTCCTCCTCCTCTCCTTCTGGGCTCTGAGTTTTTCCCTGAAAATGCCAGCCCCTTCCACGATCTCCATCCTCACCCTTTCTACCTCCTCGTCCTCTTTTTTCAGAGTGCGCACTTTTGCTGCATGCACTGACATCAGATTCCTTGAAGTGTGTTCGGCCTGGTAACGGGCAAATTTCAAATCCTCCCTTGGGCCACGAAGAGTTTTGCCGAGACGCTCATACTCTGCCATTTTAGCTTGGAGTCGGGACCCGAAAGTGGCCAAAGACTCCCTAGGACCCCTTACCCCCCATTGCTGGGGCTCAGAGGTACCAAGGGAAGTCCCTAATGGTGAAGTCTTCCTGTGCTTTTCCTCACCTCCATGCAGGCCTTTTCCTGCAGCCTTGTTAGTAGCCTTGCTTGTAGACATGCTTGCAGCCTCGCGGCTTCCAGCCATGGATGGGGGGAGTGGGCTCCGCATTGCTGCGGACCCTGGTGGACCTCCTCACCCCCTCCTGGGAGTTGGCCGTTGAAATGTCTCTTCCACCCCCCACCGGCCTAGTATGGGTGGTGGAGGTCTGGCGCTCCTGGGGCTCCATGCAGAGAGGCCCTTCCCCAAAGGCTGCCACAAACCTGGGGAAGGGCTGAAGGAAATCCTGCTGTCTGGAAGAGGAATGATAGGGAAAGCCATCTCCGGGCCCGGCTCTAACACAGGGAATCTCCGCAATAGCACAGCGCTTGCGGCGGGCCTTTTCCCCGGGCTGGGGTCGGGCAGGGGTGCTAAAAGAAAAAACTCAGACCACGTCCTAATGGACAGGCCGGTCAGTCCGCCCCTGCACACAGCTGAAGGCAACACTGCTGTAAATAATAGTTATACAAACACTGTACCCACCTACCCTTGTTCCGACCTTCCCAGGATTCCTTGCCCCATGTCCTCACATGTGGATCCGCCATTATAGATGCCCTGGAGCCTGGACCGGACTAAATGGAGCAATGTATCACATGCAAACGCATATTAGTATCTAATATTTTTTAGCCTTTTTCGCTGCTAAAATTGTTCCGCGCAAAGAAGGAACATGTTCATACTTTGTGCGGAAGTCCGCGAGCACTGTATAGCCATCAATGGTGACGGCGCAGTGCCACGAGATCCTACTGCTGAAGTATTTTCGCCCGTGGTTGCCAGATGGAATCTCCGCCTGCAGTATTCTGCGAGCGGAGATTCCGCAGTGTGTATATGCCCGAAGTTGTTACTCTTCATTGAAGTGAATGGGGGTTCCAGTAGCCTGTGAATGAGAGTTCTTGAAGTTTATGTAACTTGTGTGAATTTAAATATAGTGTGAAAATGTTAGCTGCCAGTCCTAATGTTTTGTTTTTGCTGAGCCATAGGAATAATTAATTAAAATGATAATTGTTCTAAGATGATGAGGTCCCTCCAGCGTCAGAAAAGTCAGAGATACATTTTTGTTATTAAAGACAAAGCCTTCTACTTTTATGGAATTCAGAAGATGTTTGTGTTTGCAGCCCCGGTATATGGCCAACTTTTCATTTTGGAATAGGACCAGTGTTCGATCCATAACGCCCTGGTGGTAATGTTCTATAATAGGGTCGGACAGGGGAAGTAGTTCTGGAAGGAAAAGGTTAGTATATTTTTATTTACTATAGAAGTTATAGCAGCAACAACCAATTGTCACCAGAGGGGAATCCATGGCCCATCCTTGGCAAAAAATCTATCACTGGTTCTTTTTCATAAGACATCCTTAATGCACTAAATATGAAACATTCTCTTGGTAATGCTTGATGTTTTCTTATGTCATTGTGTTCCAGCAGTACTATCAGAGTATGTTCACACATGTATATTTTGGTTCAGATTTTCCGCAGTGGATTTTGCTACCTGTTGAGGCCATTAGATAGAAAATTAGCTACAGAAAATATGCAGGAAAATATGCACATGTGAACGTACTCTAAATGGTTTGCGGCAAATAGCACATAGATGAGAGGGCAGTAGGCTGTAAAATAGCATAAAATACCAGGGGTTGTAAACTCAGTAACAGTCTTGCAGGAAAACATACCTTTTTTTTATCATGACAGCTTTAAGAAACATTAAGTTAGCCCTTGGGGGGGAAAGTTTTAGTATTTTAAGAATGTTTTCAGAACAGAGCCTATGAGGGAGATTTATCAAAACCTGTCCAGAGGAAAAGTTTCTGAGTTGCCCATAGCAACCAATCAGATCGCTTCTTTCATTTTGAAGAGGCCTTTTCAAAAATGAAAGAAGCAATCTGATTGGTTGCTATGGGCAACTGCACAACTCTTCCTCTACACTGGTTTTGAATAACAAAATGTATAAGAGAATAGAAGTAGAAATGATGGTCCTGATTTACTTAGGTTGCTGCATCACAATTTCATCTTCAGAATTTTGGTGCACACCAATTAAGGCACATTTATTATGAAAAGAACAAAAACTGCTCCCAACCTGACAAGGGTGTGGGGTTCATCGAGGAAGAGGGGTGCTTTGGTATGTTTTGATGTAAAATAAGCTCAAAATTGGTCTAAACTTAGATGAGAAGTGCAAATTTAGACTGGACAATCTACAGATTCATCAATCAGCCTGAGACACTTAGATACCTTTTCCACATTTGAAGACTTCGGGAGTAAATCATCAAGGTCATGCACCTTTTTTGGCATAATTTTGACACAAATGTTTGCAGAATTTATTTTATTCTCAAAAAAATATTGACTTATGGAACACAATGAAGGAAATCATATAGTAAGATTCGCTTTGTTGCCTATAGCAACCAAAGTTCAGCTTTCATTTTGCCAGAGAAATATGAAAAATGAAAGCCGAGCTGTCATTGGTCTCAGACAAAAGACAAAATTTGATTCAATTTTTAAATAGCCTCAACTTCAGAGCAGACTTAAATAGCCTCCTCTCTTAGTTTGCACTGTTTTAGCAGTGGTTTAACTTGAAGACACTAAGCCCCAATGCAAAGACTGTTAAAGGGTTCCCAGCTATAATGCATCATTTCTATCACTTGTTTACTCCTACAGGAAGGAGAAACCTTATGGGCCCCTCAGGCTCCTGGGAAAGGATGGAACAGCACCATCTGTATCCCCTAAAGTAACACCACTTGGAATTAGAAATTATTAGTAAATATGGGCCAATATTTCTGGTCTCTATGAATGGCACATCCACAGAAGGGGAACTATTGGCTTAAAGAGTACTTGTCATCAAACCATATTGTCTAAACTTTACTAATCCTGACACTCTCCTGCCCTCTTTTTCTGAGATTTTAAAAGCTCTGTATCATACCTTTCCCCTTGCTTGCATTGTGTGAGCTCCTAGCAGGAGAAAGTGGGCGTTCTCTATATAAAAACAACAATTATTATGACCCTTCAAGACACTGTGCCCACTGTGAATAAACCCTGCCACACACTGCGCCCCTTAATATAACCCTGATAAGTTATCCTACAGACTCCTCTGTTCCCAGACCCCTAAGTCCTATCCAGGCTCCTCTGTTTCCCTCCCCCCTTCCCCCTAAGTCCTGCTCCTGACATCTCTGCCACCCTCCCCCTAGGCCCTGCTTTTGGCATCTCTGCCCCCCAATGCCCCTAAGTCCTGCTTCTGTTATATCTGCCCCCCCCCCTCGCAATCCCCTAAGTCCTGCTTCTGACATCCCCTCCTTTCCCCATCCCCTTAATTCCTGATTCTGGCATCTCTGAGTCCCTCTCTAGTCATTGGCTGCAATCTTCTTCTTTCAGTGATATCCTGCCTCGACCAGTAGGACACTCTGGGCCCCAACATCACTCTGGGCCCAAGCGTTACACTTCAACTCAGGTAGAGGATCCCAGCTGGGGACCAATGCAGGACACCGAAGGGCATCATGAAAGCTCTGGTGGTTAGTAGATGTTTATTATTATATACTGTAGAATGTGCATTCTTTGCCCTCATGCCCCCCCCAGGATAACCCCCTTTAAGGCTAAGTTAATGTTTGGTAAAGATACAGTGACATGCAGTAATCAATGGTAACTAAGAGCTTGTTTAAAGGGGTACTAATGTCTCTACTGACACCCCTGTCCATTTTAGGAACTCTCTGGAGGAGGATAGGCTTGCTAGAGGGGGAGCATCCATTACTGTACCCCCATCAGTCAACTCCAAGCCGCTGCAGCACTTCAGCAATCACCTTAAAAGGGAAAGCACCTTATTCGGCGAAAGCGACAGTTCACTCAAAACTCAACAAGATGTCAGAACCCAGCTCTCCATATCAAACAGGCGACAGTGCTGCTTCATCTCCAGCAGCGAGGTCATCACCTGCATCTACCTGCAGTCAGCATCAACAGTCCTGGTGTTCCTGCGTCTGCACCGGTATTCATGGGAAACCATGTCCTCCTTACCTACAATGGAGACCCCTTTACCCTGAGGGATTTCAAAGAGAGAATCCAAAGTTTGTTTGTCTTTTACTTTTTCCTCCTAATCTACAGGTGCAATTGCTCACAGGACAACTCCAGGGACCAGCGCTAGAGGAAGTCTGCACCTGGCCAGCCTCCGAGAAGGCAACTGTAGAGCAGTTGAAGGACTGTATCAGGTATTTGAGTCCCATTCTCCATCAGCGGTACGTCTCCGGCTGTATGAAAAGCGACAAAAGCCAGGTGAGACCTTGAGAGCATATGCCGTAGCCCTACAGAATGCCCCAGAGACTGTCCCAAACTAGATGGTTTAACTCCCGAGCAGGACAGATTTATTGATGGGGTTCATAATAAGTGGGACAAAGCCCAGCTGAGAATGTTAGTGGTCCAAACCCCCAACATGTCATTCCCCGCTTTCAAAAGACTGTCTGTCCAAGGGATTGAGTCCGGAACTGAGTTAGAGGAAGTTTGTACACCCCTTACACCCATTCCAGAGCCACTAGGGACAGTAGCCAGACCTATACCACCACCACCACCACCGCCGCAGCATCAGATTAGAGTGTTTGGCAGGACATTGAACAACTGACTAAGGCTGTGAATGAGCTTGCCACCTGGGCCGCTCCACCAGACCGTTAACCACCCCTTCCTAAGAAACCTGCTCCTTCTCTTGTTTCCCGCAATTACTGCAATCCTCCGCCCAATAGACCCTCGGGGACTCAAAGACCCTTTTGTACTTACTGTAATAAGTCAGGACATTGGAAAATGCAGTGCTGGGATTTAAAAGGATTACCCCTGAGGTCGGGGACTGGCCCTCAGGAAAACAGTCATCAGGTCCAATCCCCGAACGACCTAAGTCAGGACTCTCACTTTATGTCACCTCCTGCCCCTATGTAAAAGTTAGAAGATGAACTGTTGGAGGCGTTGATAGATACAGGGTCATAAGTGTCTTCTATACCTAAAAGTGTTCTATCAGCATTGGGATGCTAGTTTATTGTGTGAGTCTGATGATGTCAACTTCCAAGTAGTTGCGGGTAATGGGCAACCAGTCCCCAGACATACTGGGAGCCAACCATTCAGTTGGGACAGCATGTACTTAGCGGGCAGGGAGTGATTGTAACTAATGTGACAGATAAGGGGTCTGCTGAGTTTATCTTAGGGATGAAAATTATGAAGACTTGTTTTGATGAAATATATTAGATGCCTTGCATGCCTCTCTTCCCCATCTGTCCCCTTCAGGCCAGCGGGCTGCGCAGCACCACTTGAAAGTCCTACAGGCGGAGCAGAAGTTTGCCAACAAGCAAGGAGAAATCTGCAGAGTACGAGTTCAAGACATCAGGTCGATGACCTTACAACCCAACACAGAAACCATCATCTCGTGTGCACGTCCCGGAGTCAAGAATAGGGACTATCAAGCCCTGCTGGAACCTATGCAATTGGAAGGTCATCCTCTTGTTCAAGCTGCAAGAAGTCTTGTCACTGTCACGAACGGGAAAGTCCTGGTGCGGTTAGTAAACCTGTCTGATTTTGCTACTGTCAAGTGGCTGAAGGATCCGGTACAAGTCCTCCAGAGTTGGAGATGAAACTACCCCAAGCGACCAAGTCAGCTGAATCAATAATGTTGCCAAGAGGTACCATGAGGCTTTCAGCAAGCACCCCTCAGACTTTGGGCAGACTTCAATGATCTAGCACCGTATCCTCACAGGTGACAGCCCACCTATCAAGGAAAGAAACCACCAGGTCGCACCCGGCATGTATCAGACTGTCAAGAAGATGCTGGCCGACATGAAAGAGGCAGACGTGATCCAAGAGAGTCAGAGCCCCTGGGTGGCGCCACTTGTCCTAGTCAAGAAAAAGGACAGAACCATACGCTTCTGTGTCGACTACAGGAAATTGAACAATGTCCCACACAAGGACTCTTATCAATTGCCAAGGATCGAGGAGTCAATCACCGCCATCGGGTCAGCTGCTTACTTCTCCACCCTAGACTTAACCAGTTGATATCGGCAAGTGCCTATGGCCGTGAAGGATCGGGAAAAGACCGCCTTCATGACGCCTATGAGAGTGTTCGAGTTTAAAAGTATGCCATTTGGGCTGTGCAACGCTCCTGCTACATTACAGCGTTTGATGAAAAGGTGCCTGGGCCATCTGAATTTTCAAAGTGTCCTATTGTACCTAGATGATGTAATTGTGTATTCCAAGTCCTACCAGGAACACCTCAGTCATCTTTCAGACGTCTTCCAAGTCCTCATCAAGCATGTGCTGAAGATCAAGCCGTCAAAGTGTCATCTGCTTAAACATCAGGTTCTCTACTTGGGTCATGTTGTCAGTGCCGAGGGAGTCCAGCCCAATCCTGAAAAGGAATTGGAAGTTGTCAAGAACTGACCTACCCCGCGCACAGTGAAAAATGTCAGGAGCTTCCTGGGATTTTCCGGCTACTATTGCTGCTTCATTCCCCACTTCACCCAGATTGAAGAAACCCTCACAGCACCCTTATGGGGTACGGCGAAGGAGAACTACAATGGAAGACTACCTATTGAATGGGCCGAAGAGCAAGAGACAGCATTCCGAGCTCTTAAACGTCTGCTGATAGAACCCCCATCTTGGCGTATCCAGACTACAGTCAGCCGTTCCAGCTATATATTGATGCCAGTTTTGAGGGTCTGGGAGCTGTCCTGTCCAAGTCCAAGAGAGGCAAGAGAGAGTAATTGCCTACGCCAGTCGCAACTTGCGAGGGGCAGAGAAGAACAATGCAAATTACATCTCATTCAGGTTGGAACTTCTCGCCCTGGTATGGACCGTGACCAAAAAGTTCAAAGACTATTTGGCTGCCACGCCCTTTACTGTCTATATGGATAATAACCCGTTGGCCCACCTAAACACTGTCAAGTTGGGTGCAATCAAACAGCGTTGGGCTTCAAGATTAGCCAATTACAGTTTCACCATCAAGTACAGAAGCGGCAAGTCGAATGTCAATGCCGACGTACTGTCTGGGATGACCCCTGGTGAAGAACCCCCTGACAAAGATGTGTGGGGAGACGTGAAGATGCCCCCATTTTACCAACGTTTCGTGAACCAGAATGTTGTGACCGCCCTTATGGATGGTGAACCCGGGCCTGAAAAGGTTAAAGAAGACCTTTACACCTGGAAGACTCTTCAAGATGAAAGTCGAGTCATGGGGGATCTGTTGGACTACCTTCTGGTGAAAAAAGTACCAACCCGTCTACGGCGGGCTCAGTGTGACTATGAGCTGAAACGTCTGTGGTGACAGAGGAAGTGACTGTTTGTTCACAAAGGACTGTTGTACCGAAATTCTTTGGATCTGGTCTCTGGTGATCGACTTCATCAGATTCTGGTTCCCGAAGAGATGTGGCGATGGTCCTCAATGCATACCATGATCAGTCAGGACACGTTGGAGTCCACAAGACCGAAGCTACTCTCAGGCGAAGATTCTATTGGATCGGAATGCGGAGCAACATTGAAAAATGGTGCAGTGAATGTGCAGTCTGTAACATCACAGAGAATGTGACCAAGGATGCAAGAGCACCCCTCCATTCCATCCAGAGTGAAAGGCCTAAGCAGTTGGTCACGCTAGACCATGACAAATTGTCTCCTACCCCATCCAGGTACAGTTATGCTCTCACCATGGTGGAACACTGCTCCAAATGGGTTGTCGTTGTACCTATCAAAAATCTCACAGCCAAGACAGCGGTCCAGATGTTCTACTCCAATTGGGTGCAAACCCTTGGGTGTCCGGAGTCTGTCCTAACGGACCGTGGAGCGGCCTTCGAGGCCCAACTCTTCCAAGAGCTGTGTCAATTCCATGCCTGCAAAAAACTCCAGACTACTGCTTACCAGCCCTAGGGGAACGGGCTCTGTGAGCGCATCAATCAAGTCTTTATCCACATGTTGCAAGCAGCTTCTGTCTCCAGACATGAAGAGTGGCCCCGGTTGCTGTCCGAGCTATTGGAGATCTATAATAACACTCCATTGTTCTATGGGGTACACCCCATTCTACTTGATGATGGGGCGACATGGGAAGCTGCCTAAGGACCGAGCATTTGGTCTCCAAGCTCCATTCAACAACTCTACGCAAGCCTGCCTGGAGTGGGTCTCTGACCACCAGAGAAGAATCCAAGAAGCCCAAGAAATTGTCTGAAAGAAGATGGGCGAGGCTCAGCAAAGACAACAACAGAACTATAATTGCCATGTCTCTGCCAAAGCACATCAATTGGGCGACAAAGTATGGCTGCGGAAGTTTCCAAGAACCCATAAGTTAGACTCTATCTGGGAGACAGAACCGTACATGGTGACAGCCATTCCCTATCCAGATTCCAATGTGTACGAAGTACAAAAGCATGGGTAAGAGACGCAAGTTGTTCACCGAAACCGAATCAAGTTGTGTCTAAAAGAAGATCTACCAGTGCTCCCAGCACCATCTCCTCCAGCCATCAGACCTGTGAGAGAGTAAACCCCAGGTGAAGAGATCCATCCATCTATGGATTTGCCCAAATTTATTCCGAGTCAGCCTGCGATCTTCTGTGTCTCACCAACCTCGGGGCCGGTCCAACTGACACTAATCTCCACACCCCAGTCCCGGTCTTGTCACCGTTGGCTCCAGGTTATGCCGCCGTCTTTTGTGTGCCAACCCTGTCACCAGTCTCTCCACCACTGCTGGCAGCGACTCCGAATCCAACTAGTCCTGGACCAGTACCAGCTCCCGAGTTCGCTGAGGAAGAGCCAGCTGCTGTTCCAGAGGATCCAAGAGCTCCCGAAGACAAAGGCGTTCCAGACTCTCCAGAAGTGGTATTGTGCAGGTCCCAAAGGTCAACACAAGGACAAATTCCCGCAAGGTACAAAGATTAGCTCACAATATGGTGTATAAGGTTATGTACCACACATAATCAGATCATATGTAAACACTTAAGTTAGGACTGTAACATTACTTGTAGTCCCAGTCCACAAATGTCCAGTGCATATATATCTGTCCAACATTTTTCTGTCCTTGTGTACAGGGTCCTCTACTGGCCAGAGAGTTCCCCTGAAACTAAAAGTAAGATACATATGGAGGCAGAGTACATTATGTAGAGGTAAAATAGTTATATAGTATCACACTACTTGCTGAGTTCTGGGGAGAAGTGTTAGGAACCGAAGGGGCCCCAGCAGCCAAAGCATTGGGTAGATAGCCTCCGGCAGCCCAAGCAAACTTGTGTGTATTATGGT
The DNA here is from genome assembly GCF_029499605.1 of Hyla sarda. NCBI lineage: Eukaryota > Metazoa > Chordata > Amphibia > Anura > Hylidae > Hyla > Hyla sarda. Next base: position 353,562,746 of record NC_079191.1, read on the forward strand.
CTAAAATGTGTTCCTAGAGCAGTTACAAAGCTCATTAATCCCACATGTTTACATAACCAAAGAGCATGTATGGACATTTATGGTCTATTCAGATGTACAGTATTCTGTGCAGATTTGATGCACAGATTTGATGCACAGGATTTTCTGCTGCAGACTTCAATCTACACTGAATACAGATTGAAATCTTGCGCATCAAATCTGCACAGAATACTGTACCTGTGAAAAGACCCTTACAGTGCTACATGGACTTGTTTCTACCTTGTTCTATAACCAGACCTGTGACATTTTGCCCAAGGAACTGTCACTAGGCTCCAGTGGCCACTTCAGTCCTCCGCCCTCCAGGACTGGGCATCAAGGACAACTGCCCAAACTTTTGGAGACACCATTTTTTAGTTTTCTGTTATTTTGGAAGTGTAAATGATGGAAATAAAATCTAACTTTTGTTGACATATTATAAGAATGTCTAATCTGTAATTTGATGCCTTTTGGAGATTTTCCATCTTTCCTTGGCTTCTTTATGCACATTAATACAAATTTTTACCTTGGGTGCCCAAACTTTGATCCCCACTGTATGTTCTGCAGTGAGGTATTGCATGTAATTGTTACCCAGGAGGTACCAGTGACCAGGTGATCCCAGGGGTGACCTATGGGCTCCCTGCTAGTCTCCCCCATATAAGCCCTGGGAGGAGTTTACTCTCTCTCTTTCCTTACAAGTATTTGCTGAGGTCCAGTGCAGTCGTGCCTAGTGTGTGTGTCCAGAATCCTCAAAGTCAATTCCTGCAGCCACCATCATTTCAAGTAAGCTAAAGTCACAGCTTTATGAGTCAAGTCAAGTCAGTCCTTGTCATCTGTCAAGTCAGCGTGGTCTGCACTCAATTGTCCAGTCCTACTACAAGTCCCAGCAAGCCCTTAAAGGGGTTATCCAGCATAAGGTGATTTTAGTACGTACCTGGCAGACAGTAATGGACATGCTTAGGAAGGATCTGCGCTTGTCTTGGGGCTAAATGGCTATACTGTGAGATTACTATAACACTGTGGCTAGCTTTTTGTGAACTGGTATTTCCTGCTTGACTTTTTTTTTTTACTACAGATCTCACAATTACATTTTCCTCCCTCCCACACATCAGCCACCCCACCCATAGAAACATAAATGAGCTGCATCCATTCAAACCAGTGTGGTTTTCAATCAGGGTGCCTCCAGCTGTTGCATTAGTTGCAGATTGATCTCTCCACCCATTGAAGCAGACAGGCTTCCCGTCATCAGCTGACTAGTGAGTCAGGTCTCGGCCGCATTGCAAGCTGGGAAAAAAGACAGCAGTCATTTTGTATGCTGGTAAAAATAAATATTGGAGTGAAAATCACAGAAGAATTGTGAGAAAACCGTCACACACAGGTACAAACACTATATTATGAACTGCACTAACTTTACAGCCCCTGTAGCATAGTCAAATAAAAAAAATCCTGGAATACCCCTTTAAGGTCTCTGCGTCACTGGTCACCTCCTTGGGTCCTGGCTGAACTGTATAGACTTTACCAACTGTCTACCCTCATTAAAGCTGCCGTTGCCCGTAACTTGGCGTCGTAGTCTTTATACGGGGACATTTATCAAAGCACTTAGTACGTTTTTTTTGTTTAAAATTGGCACAAAAAAGTCGCATGTGCTACTACTCTATTTTTTGTGCAACTTTTTGATTGTGCAGTGCCCTAAGCAAAAAGAAAAAAGAAACTTGCTTACTAAAGCAAAAAGTGATTTCTGACTTGCCATGGTCGCATTGCATGAAAAAACCTACAAAATTTACTCCAGCTTAGCCATGGAGCAGAAAAAGTCACTACCAAAGCAAAAAAAAAAAATTGCTTACTTGAAAGAAATGTATCAACAGGCTGAAACCAGTTGATAAATAAGTTGCACATAAGCAAAAAAATTATAAGGATAAAAAAATAACAAAAAAAAAGTAATAAATAAGCAAACATTGATAAATGCCCCCCATAGGGACAGAAGGTTGATCCAGGGATTTATTCTGATGCCATATTTGGAGTCGGGAAGGAATTGTTACCTCTAGTATGAGAGTTTTTTGCCTTCCTCTGGATCAGTTCAGTAGGGACTCATTAGGGTTATAGGTTGAACTTGATGGACTCTGGTCTTTTTTCAACCTTATGAACTATTTAAAAAAAAAAAATAGTTTGAACATTTACGCATATGTTAAATATGTTTTTTTTGTCAAATGGGAAAATGAGGGTGATTGCATTCACTCAGGCCCGGCGCTTGCATCAAGCAGACCATGCGGTCGCTTAGGGGCGCACGGAGCAGGGGGCGAAAAAATCAAGGACTTTTTCTTTTTTTAAACTGTGTTGCGCCGCCCGCTGCGCATCATGAGCAGGCCTGCAGACTTCATGGCTTCAAGTCTGTGCAGTGGCGTAGCTCCGCAGCCCCCCCCCCCCCGTCCTCAGTGGTCCTCAGCTTCCCCCCCCCGGTCATGGGCGTAGGCATTGGGGGGGGGGGGACACACACATCCCCCCCAGAAAATCATACGGGTAGGACAGATTATGGGAGAATCCCCCCAGGTCTGCCCGTGCGGACCGCACCAGGTTACACCATAACCCATGTGCGCCTGTGCATGACAAACTCCCCGCCAAAATGGAGCTTCGCTTGTGTAACCAGAAATCCTTGCACCGGCCCTGCATTCACTTTATAATGCTCTGCCAAACTACATCAGTGAGTCGGCAATCGGTAAGAGGACCTTTCTCCGTCATTTTACCTCACAGATCCCCCGCAATCACGTTGCAGGGTTCAGTGAGTTCCTTTGAGCTTTCTCTTTAGAGGCCGTGATAGGCATTGATCACAGCGTCTAAAGGGTTAAAAGTCGGGCAGCGGCTGTTGGCTGTTCAAAGATGCTGGGGGTTGTAGTTTTGCAACAATGGCATACTAATGTGTAACTAAGGGTACGTTCACTCTATGGAATTCCGCGGTGTGAACTTAACATTAGTGTGAATGGGTCTCCGCGAGTCCCGATCACACTGCGGAATTTCAGCGGCGGACAATTCCTCCGCTAAAACTGTTCCGCGCAGAGAAAAAGCATGTTCATTCTTTGTGCGGATTCCGCGAGCACTGCATAGCCGTCAATGGTGCACCGCGGCCCTAGCGCTGAAGTATTTCCGGCGGCGGCCGCCAGACGGAATCTCTGCTCCCTGAATCCAGCGAGCGGAGATTCCACAGTGTGAACGCACCCTAATAGTACTAATCCAGGATCCACAGCAGTGGTCTACAAACTGTGGACCTCCAGATGTGTCAAAACTTCAACTCACAGCATGCGGAGTTATGGTTCTGCAACATCTGGGGCTCACTTGGGTTTCTTTTCCTTAGCAGTGCAGACATGATAGCCTTTATTCTCCCCGTTCACATTCTTCAGCACTTTTGTCCGCACACTTGTACAATAAAGTTTCATTGAAGAAAAAAAAAAGGGAGTGAAAAGAAAAGTGCCACGACTCCAGAGAGTCAGTGTAGAGGCTGAGCCGGCTCGGAGAGAGGAGTCACTGGCTGGAGGGATCCCGGCGGCACATTGTCACAGGACGGTCAGTTCCCAGCACGTCTGTCAGCTCCACAGCAGGTAAGTGTGTGCAGGAGACGCATAGTGTGCACGGTGCCGATCAGTGGGGGGCACACTCAGGCTGCAACCATCTGCCAGCGGTCACAACGATCGCACCGATTATTATCACTGGATATAGCCATAGTATGTATATATATATATATATATATATATAGCTGCCCCATGCTGACAGTGCCGAGCTCCGATCACATCTGTCTGCATCTGATTTCCGTCTGTCTAATTAGAACAATCATTCATTGCAGCATATAAATCTGTGTAGGACTACAAGTAGCAGCATGTCAGGGAGATTGCATTTACAGGGCATGCTGGGAGCTGTAGTTCCCCCAGTTCAGTTCTTTTTATGGGTCTGATCAGTTTAGGGATGAGACTGGGTGGGGGGGATATATTGCTAGGACTTCATAGGGGGGGATCATGTATGAATTTGGCATGATGTGGAGCAGGGAGGGGGTGGTGTCTGCTCCCTCTACGTGTCAGTCTGGGGAGATCCCCCCCCCCCCCCCCACAAACAAAAATGTGCAGAATTGAATCGATTGATCTGCGACTTTTTGAAAAGTTTTTAAGAATCTTCTGAAACGTCCATCATCTCTGTTTATTATTTATCTTTCTGTATTTGTATTTCTGTACATTATTGTATCTCTAGTCAGAATCCGATGTGTGACAGACTAGATCTGCAGATCACATGAAGAAGATCTGATTGTAGCTACTTTACATCTGTTCATAGAAAGTCTGAGGAAGAGTTCAGCTCTGGAGGAGGCTTACGTGTCCACACTGTGAGGGACACGTCTGCTTAACCCATCTAGCGGTCTGGAAAGATCCTGGTAATCTCCACCAGAGCAGTCACAGCCGGGGGCTGGGCCACATTACCATAGGGGCTGGGCCACATTACCATAGGGGCTGGGCCACATTACCATAGGGGCTGGACGAGCCTTCCAGATGAGCCTGCACTGATTCCCATCAGCTTTCATCTCCCTTTCCCCTCATATGGAGGAATTGCTGGGTTTTCTGAGTATCTTTGTGGCTTCCCTGCCTCAGGGTTCAGAGGATTCCTGATTTCTGCAGACTACCTTACTCTTCCCCCTAAATCATATATGGCTTCACACTACAGAAATCAGACTGGCTTTACCTACAGGAAGCTGACATTGTGCTGCACCTCACACCTACAGTATACATGCTATTTAGAATACATAGACAGTGGTCCCTCAAGTTACAATATTAATTGGTTCTGGGACGACCATTGTATGTTGAAACCATTGTATGTTGAGACCAGAACTCTATGGTAACCTGGTAATTGGTTCTGAAGCCACCAAAAGGTCATCCAAAAAATAGGAAAAAGTGAGGATTAAAGAAAAATAAGTAGAGAACTAATATAGATAAAGCAAATCCTTATATATAAAAGTAATAAAGATCTGCTGGGAGCTGTAAATCACGGTCTATGTCAGTGTTTCCCAACAAGGGTGCCTCCAACTGTTGCAAAACTACAATTCCCAGCATGCCCGGACAGCCGTTGGCTGTCCGGGCATGCTGGGAGTTGTAGTTTTGCACCCTGGTTGGGAAACAATGGTTTATGTAGAGGACAGGAGCTTCTTCAGGGTCCTATACAGTACACACAGTGTCCCAAATGGAGCCGCCATTACTTGGTGTCCAAAAGGAGCAGGTAACCCTGGCACAGGTAAGGAGTACAGAACATGTAATACCTCCCTGGACTGTACCAGACAGCCAGTCAGTGCATGCACTTCAGTAATAGAGGTGATTTACCAGTGAATGCCCATTCTGATTGGTCAGTTCCTCCAGTTGTGACACGTTTCACAGATCTGGACTGTCCGTAGCATTGTATGTTGAGTCTGGTTTCAAGTCACGATGGTCCAGAAAAGAACATTGTATGTTGAAACTATTTGTATGTTGAGGCCATTGTAAGTTGAGGGATCACTGTATTTTAACAAAAAATCATTATACAGTTGTAAAAGGGCATACGTGTAGCAGGATTCTTAGGCAAGTGTCTAGAGATGAGCGAACTTACAGTAAATTCGATTTGTCACGAACTTCTCGGCTCGGCAGTTGATGACTTTTCCTGCGTAAATTAGTTCAGCCTTCAAGTGCTCCCGTGGGCTGGAAAAAATGGATACAGTCCTAGGAAAGAGTCTCCTAGGACTGTATCCACCTTTTCCAGCCCACCGGAGCACCGGAAAGCTGAACTAATTTATGCAGGATAAGTCATCAACTGCCGAGCTGAGAAGTTCGTGACGAATCGAATTTACTGTAAGTTCGCTCATCTCTACAAGTGTCTAGTATGTCTTTATTCCTTGTACCATATGGCACTGACACAAAATGCTTCTCTATGGGGCAGCTTTACCTGCAATGTCACCAGCAGTACTGATCATTTTATTATAAAAGTATTCAGCCAGTGCTCAGTTACATTCTGCTGAGAAAAGCTTTAAAATTAAATATCATAGTTATAAAAAAAAATTAAAAAAATTAATGAAAAAAAAAAAAAAAAAGAAATATATATATATATATATATATATATATATATATATATATATATATATATATATTCAGGGATCCCTCAACTTACAATGGCCTCAACATACAATAGTTTCAACATACAATTGTCTTTTCTGGACCATTGTAAGTTGAAACCAGACTCAACATACAATGTTACAGACAGACCAGATCTGTGAAACGTGTCAATGGCCGAAAGATCTGACCAATCAGAATGGGCAATTTACTAGTAAAACCCCAGTATTATTGAAGCGGATGCACTGACTGGTGTCTGGGAGCGCCCTCTACAGTACAGGGAGGTATTCTGTACTCTTTACCTGTACCAGGGTTACCTGCTCCTTTGGACACCAGGTGAGGGCGGCTCCTTTTTACTTTTGTAGGACACTGTGTACTGTACAGGACCCTGAAGAAGCTCCTGTCCTCTACATAGACCAGTGTTTCCCATAGAGGGTGCATCCAGCTGTTGCAAAACTACAACTCCAAGCATGTCCGGACAGCCAACGGCTGTCCGGGCATGCTGGGAGTTGTAGTTTTGCAACAGCTGGAGGCTCCCTGCTTGGGAAACACTGAAATAGACAGTGATTACAGCTCCCAGCAGATCTTTCTTACTTTTATATGTAAGGATTTGCTTTATCTATATTAGTTCTCTACTTATTTTTCTTTAATTCTCACTTTTTCCTATTTTTGGATGACATTTCTGTGCCTTTAGAACCAATTACCAGGTTTCCATAGAGTTCTGGTCTCAACATACAATGGTTTCAACATACAATGGTCGTCCTGGAACCAATTCATATTGTAACTTGAGGGACCACTGTATATGTGTGTGTATGTGTATATATATATATATATATATATATATATATATATATATATATATATATATTAATTTATTTATTTCTGCATTGCATACAGGTTATGCACAATGGGATGATCATTTTGCACGGGGCTGTCTGATTAAAAATAAAATAAAAAGTCATGTGAACAATCCATTTAGAAAGTTTTCAGACCATTTTACTTTTTCGCATTTTGTTATGTTACGACTTTGTGCTAAAATAAAGTTCCCCCCATCATTGAACCCCATAATGTCAAAACAGAGTGTTCGGGTCTATTCACACGGCGGAATTTCGCCTCAAAAATGAAAGCCCAATACACTTCTATGGGATTCCGCACTCCCAATCACATTTCGGAATTTACCCTAGTGTGAATGGGAGTGCAGAATCCCATAGAAGTCTATTGGGCTTTCATTTTTGAGGCGAAATTCCGCCGTGTGAATACACCCTTAGGGGGGAGATTTTTCACAACCAGTACAAGGGAAAAGTTGCCCATAGCAACCAATCAGATCACTTCTTTCATTTTGCAGAGGCCTTTTAAAAAATTAAAGAAGCGATCTGATTGTTATGGGCAACTGGGCAACTTTTCTTTTTTCATTTTTTCCTCCTCACCTTTTAAAAATCATAACCCTTTCAATTCTGCACCTAAAAATCCATATTATGGCTTATGTTTTACGACACCAATTTTACTTTGTAAGGACATCAGTCATTTTACCCAAAACGGAAAAAAAATTATAATTGTGCGTCAAAATTGAAGAAAAACGCCATTTTGTAAATTTTGGGGGCTTCCGTTTCTATGTAGTAAATTTTTTGGTCAAAATAACACCTTATCTTTATTCTGTAGGTCCATACGGTTAAAATGATATCCTACTTATATAGGTTTGAGTTTGTCGCACTTCTGGAAAAAATCATAACTACATGCAGGAAAATTTATAGGTTGAAAATTGTCATCTTCTGACCCCTATAACTTTTTTATTTTTTCGTGTACGGGGCGGTATGAGGACTGTTTTTTTTTTTGTGCTGTGAGGTGAAGTTTTTAGCGGTACCATTTTTGTATTGATCGAACTTTTTGATCGCTTTTTATTAAGTTTTTCATGATATAAAAAGTAAGCAAAAATACGCTATTTTGGACTTTGGAATTTTTTTGGCGCGTACGCCATTGACCATGCGGTTTAATTAACTATATTTTATAACTCGGACATTTCTGCACGCGAAGATACCACATATGTTTATTTTTATTTACACGCTTTTTTTTTTTTTTTTTATTTATTTTTTTTTTTTTTTATGGGAAAAGGGGGGTGATTCCAACTTTTATTAGGGAAGGGGTTAAATGATCTTTATTAACTTTTATTTATTTTTTTCCCTTTATTTTTTTTTTGCAATGTTATAGCCCCCATAGGGTAGGATAACATTGATCGATGATTCTGCCGCTTGACTGCTCAAGCCTGGATCTCAGCCACTGAGCAGTCATTTGGCGATCGGACACCAGGAGGAAGGTAGGGGGACCCTCCTCGTGTCCTACAACTGTTTGGGATGCCGCGGTCCCGAACAGCCCACTGAGCTAGCCGGGAGCAATTTAGTTTAACTTTAGACACGGCGATCAACTTTGAACGTTGCGTCTAAAGAGTTAATAGCACGCGGCACCGCGATCAGTGCCGTGCGCTATTAGCCACGAGTCCCGGCCGTTGCTAGGTGCCGGGCCCAACCCTCTATGACGCGGGGCCACGCCGTGGCCTCGTGTTATAGAAAGGGAGCGGACTCAGGGTTTACACGTAGGCCCTGTGTCCTTAAGGGGTTAAAGGGTACTTTGGTGGAGAATATATATATATATATATATATATATATATATATATATATATATATATAATTTTTTTTTTTTTTTGTAAATTAACTGCAGATAGAAAGTTAAACAGATTTGTAAATTACCGGTACTTCTGTTTAAAAATCTTAATCCTTCCAGTACTTATCAGCTGCTGTATGCTTCTAAGGAAGTTCTTTTCTTTTTTAATTTATTTTCTGTCTGACCAAAGTGTTCTCTGCTGACATCTCTGTCCATGTCAGGAACTGTCCAGAGCAGGATAGTTTCTGACATAGACAGAGGTGTCAGCAGAGAGCACTGTGGTCAGACAGAAAATAAATTCAAAAAGAAAAGATCTTCCTCTGTTGTATACAGCAGATAAGTACTGGAAGGATTAAGATTTTTGAATAGAAGTAGCCCCGCGTTATAGAAATGGAGCGAACTCAGGGCACACAGATACGTCCTGTGTCCTTAAAGGGGTTCTCCACCATAAGGTGATTTTAGTACGTACCTGGCAGACAGTAATGGATATGCTTAGGAAGGATCTGCGCTTGCCTTGGGGCTAAATGGCTATGTCATGAGATTACCATAACACTGTGGCTAGCTTTTTGTGAACTGGTATTTCTGTTTGACTTTTCTTCTTTTTTTTTTTTATTTATTTTTTTTACTAAAAATCCCACAATTCCATTTTCCTCCCTCCCACACATCAGCCACCCCACCCTTTGAAACATAAATGAGCTGCATCCATTCAAAAAGACCTGTGGTTTTCAATCAGGGTGCCTACAGCTGTTGCATTAGTTGTAGATGGATCTCTCTCCCACCAAGCGATCCCTCCCCCCATTGAAGCAGACAGGCTCCCTGTTATCAGCTGACTAGTGAGTCAGGTCTCGGCCGCATTGTAGGCTGGGAAAAATCTGAGACAACAATCATTTTGTATGCTGATAAAAATAAATATTGGGGTGAAAATCACAGAAGAATTGTGAGAAAACCGTCACACACAGGTAAAGACACTATATTATGAACTACACTAACTTTACAGCCCCTGTAATATAGTCAAATAAAAAAATCCTGGAATACCCCTTTAAGGGGTTGACACTTTTTTTTTTTTTTTTTTTGTATAACTTTAACGGCCGTTCTCATAACGAGGTGCAACGGGCAACAACAAGTCCCGGCGGCTCCCGTTTACTAGTATGGGGGCTGCTGGGACCCATTGTTTGTTGATGGGTATTGCAGGAGAAAGACAGCTCTTGCAGTACTTTTCTCCCTGACGCCTGCCACACTGCCATGTCGTAACGTGTAGCCTTAGGGTACATTCACACATCCCGCATCTGCTGCAGATTTCATCCTGTGTTCAACTATTTATTTGTATTAAATTTAACAGCATGAAATCTGCAGCAGCAAATCCGCAGCTGATAGGGTACATTCACACAAACCATATCTGTTGCAGATTTTCTGCTGCAGATTTCATGTTGTTAAATTTAATACAAATACTTAATCAAACACAGCATCAAATCTAATCTGCTGGGGATCCGTGGAACCTCATGTATTTGTGAAAATCTTTCGATCTGCTGCAGATAAGTAGCAGATCTGCAGTGTGAATGCATCCTTAGGCTATGTTCAGACGGTTCCGGCTCTAGGAGTGCTGGGAAATGCGCTATGTTGCTGCGGAATTCTGCACCAAAATTCTGCCATGTGAACATACCCTTTTTGAAGTCAATGTGGGAAATCTGCTCCTATTCTGTAGCATTTCTGCAGCATAAATTGACGTTCTTTTTAATGCTATTTTGATAGTATTTGGGGGGAGATTTATCAGAACCTGTGCAGAGGCAAAGTTGCCCATAGCAACCAGTCAGATTACTTCTTACATTCTTAACAAGGCATGTGAAAATTGAAAGAAGCGAGCTGATTGGTTGCTATGGGCAACTGGGCAACTTTTCCTCTGGACAGGATTTGATAAATCTCCCCCTTCATGAGCATTTTTTTTTTTTTTAACTTTAACACATCATGTGAATGAGACTACGAATCCATCCATTTTGCTATTAAAGGGGTACTCTGGTGAAAACCTTTTTTCTTTTAAATCAACTGGCTCTGGAAAGTTAAACAGATTTGTAAATTACTTCTATTAAAAAATCTTAATCCTTCCTGTACTTATTAGCTGCTGAATACTACAGAGGAAATTCTTTTTTTTTTTTGGAATGGTCTCTGATGACAACACGAGCACAGTGCTCTCTGCTGACGTTATAATAATAATAATATTATTATTATTATTAAGTCTTTATTTATTTATTGTTGTCCTTAGTTGGATTTGAACCCAAGGCCCCAGCACTGCAAGGCAGCAGTGCTAACCACTGAGCCACCATGCTGCCCTTAGCATACATCTGCTATGCACGGTTGCTAAAATGGACAGCGATGTCAGCAGAGAGCACTGTGCTCGTGATGTCATCAGTGTTCCAAAAAGAAAGGAATTTCCTCTGTAGCATTCAGCAGCTAATAAGTACTGGAAGGATTAAGATTTTTTAATAGAAGTAATTTACAAATATGTTTAACTTTCTGGCACCAGTTAATTTAAAAGAAAAAAGGTTTTCACCTTTTCGATCTCGCGGGCGTCCGCCATTAACCCCTCAGGTGCCGGGATCAATACAGATCCCGGCATCTGCGGGAGTTCGCGATTTAAATGAACGATCGGATCGCCCGCAGCGCTGCTGCGGGGATCCGATCATTCAGAACGCCGCACGGAGGTCCCCTCACCTTCCTCCGTGCGGCTCCCGGCGTCTCCTGCTCTGGTCTGTGATCGAGCAGACCAGAGCAGAAGATCACCGAAAACACTGATCTGTTCTATGTCCTATACATAGAACAGATCAGTATTAGCAATCATGGTATTGCTATGAATAGTCCCCTATGGGGACTATTCAAGTGTAAAAAAAAAATGTTAAAAAATTTAAAAGTAAAAGTAAAAAAAAGTGAAAAATCCCCTCCCCCAATAAAAAAGTAAAACGTCCGTTTTTTCCTATTTTACCCCCAAAAAGCGTAAAAAACATTTTTTTATAGACATATTTGGTATCGCCGCGTGCGTAAATGTCCGAACTATTAAAATAAAATGTTAATGATCCCGTACGGTGAACGGCGTGAACGAAAAAAAAATAAAAAAAAGTCCAAAATTCCTACTTTTTTTAATACATTTTATTAAAAAAAAAATTATAAAAAGTGTATTAAGTTTTTTATATGCAAATGTGGTATCAAAAAAAAGTACAGATCATGGCGCAAAAAATGAGCCCCCATACCGCCACTTATACGGAAAAATAAAAAAGTTAGAGGTCATCAAAATAAAGGGATTATAAACATACTAATTTGGTTAAAAAGTTTGTGATTTTTTTTTAAGCGCAACAATAATATAAAAGTATGTAATAATGGGAATCATTTTAATCGTATTGACCCTCAGAATAAAGAACACATGTCATTTTTACCATAAATTGTACGGCGTGAAAACAAAACCTTCCAAAATTAGCAAAATTGCGTTTTTCGTTTTAATTTCCCCACAAAAATAGTGTTTTTTGGTTGCGCCATACATTTTATGATATAATGAGTGATGTCATTACAAAGGACAACTGGTCGCGCAAAAAACAAGCCCTCATACTAGTCTGTGGATGAAAATATAAAAGAGTTATGATTTTTAGAAGGCGAGGAGGAAAAAATGAAAACGTAAAAATTAAATTGTCTGAGTCCTTAAGGCCAAAATGGGCTGAGTCCTTAAGGGGTTAATAATACTCTGCAGGTTATCTGCCTGTAAATCTGCTGTGTATAATGTCCTCACCATATCTGCCCTGTAGGAACATACCCAAACAACTTTTTTTAATTTAAGTATTTATTTAAAATAGATATTCTCATTCTGGAAAGCGGCAGCATACTGTGAAAATTAAAGTGCAATCCCATTGCCTGAGATTAGCAGCGAAACTCGTGATCAGACGGACTCTCGGACGTCCCATAGATTTGAATGGGACATTCAGGAGGAGACTGCATGACGTCCGATTGAAGCCTATGGGTCTTCTAGGATGGGGGTGTCCTTTTGTCTAATTTCCATACAGCACCACCACAGGGAAAATGCAGCATTTACAGTCGGAGAAAAGATGGCGCTTATTCTTCCATAGATACTCTATGTGCTACCGGCTCTGTTTAATTGATGGAGGTCTGAAATGATTTACTTTATCAATATATACGCTGCTCAAAAAAAATAAGGGAACACTAACATAACACATCCTAGATCTGAATGAATGAACTAATCGTATGAAATACTTTTATCTTTACATAGTTGAACAACAAAATCACGCAAAAATGATCAATGTACATCAAATGTATCAACCCATGGAGGTCTGGATATGGAGTCACGCTCAAAATCAAAGTGAAAAACCACATTACAGGCTGATCCAACTTTATATAATGTCCTTAAAAAAAGTCAAAATGGGGCTCAGTAGTGTGTGTGGCCTCCACGTGCCCGTATGACCTCCCTACAACACCTGGGCATGCTCCTGATGAGGTGGAGGATGGTCTCCTGAGGGATGTCCTCCCAGACCTAGACTAAAGCATCCACCAACTCCTGGGCAGTCTGTGGTGCAACGTGGTATTGGTGGATGGAGCGAGACACGATGTCCCAGATGTGCTCAATCGGATTCAGGTCTGGGGAACCTCGTCTTGCATTAGGAGTAACCCAGGGCCAACAGCACCAGCATGTGGTCTCACAAGGGGTCCTCTACATCTTCTGATGTACTGGCCTGTCTCCTGGTAGCGCCTACATGCTCTGGACACTACGCTGACAGACACAGCAAACCTTCTTGCCACAGCTCGCATTGATGTGCCATCCTGGATGAGCTGCACTACCTGAGCCACTTGTGTGGGTTGTAGACTCCGTCTCATGCTACCACTAGAGTGAAAGCACCGCCAGCATTCAAAAGGGGCCAAAACATCAGCCAGGAAGCATAGGAACTGAGACGTGGTCTGTTGTCACCACCTGCATAACCATTTCTTTATTGGGGGTGTCTTGCTAATTGCCTATAATTTCCACCTGTTGTCTGTTCCATTTGCACAACAGCATGTGAAATTGATTGTCAATCAGTGTTGCTTCCTGAGTGGACAGTGTGATTTCACAGAAGTGTGACTGACTTGGAGTTACATTGTGTTGTTTAAGTGTTCCCTTTATTTTTTTTGAGCAGTGCATACACTGATTGTATATAGCTAGGATATGCCATCAATTTGTGATCGGTGTGGGTCTGACATCTGGAATCTGTGTCATAGCATAATAGAGAGTAGTTGGTTTTGCCCTGTGATTGGCCAGACAAGTAAGGGCAAGGAAGTGCTTTGTTTGTACTGGTGGCATATGTCATGCAGCCCCAAAACTAGAAAATATAAGAAATAGATGTGCATCATGGAAAGGACTCTGTGGCTGAATAACAGCATTAAGGGCTTCAATATCACCTTGTAACCACTATGATGGGTTAATATAACAAAACTATGCAGATCTTTTGTAATTACAGGTATGTGTAGAGGTTTATATGATTCTGTTCTACAGTTATTGAGCGAGGGCAAGGGAATAGATATACTCATATTAGAATAACTTCTTTAGTCTCTTTTATGGAAGGATGGGCCCTTTTCAAAGTAGTAAAACCAGAAGAGAGAATGTGATTCCAATTGACAAGTTGTGGAGGAGTCTGACTACATGGAATTAGAACCACGCAGCTTGATGCAGTTGCACTGGTGTCTCTAAATAATAGACTTTACTTTTAGCCTAAAGCCACTTACAGGAGTTGAAGAAGATGGTCACATAAGTCGCACATGCCCCTAAGCATTTTTTTGTGCGACTTTTGTGTATAAGCAAAAAGTTACAAACAGCCTTACCTAAGCAAATTTCAGTGTTCACTTTGCAGTGATCAGGTATTTATGATGTGCGAAAGTCGCAAGTCTGCTCCAGGTCTGCCCAGGAGTACAAAACTCCCATGCGTGAGCAAATTCAAAAAGTCACCGCCGATCATCCCTTTGCCCCCCCCCGTTGCTCATTTCTCCCCCCCCCGTTGCTCATTTCTCCCCCCCCCACTGCTCATTTCTCCCCCCCCCCACTGCTCATTTCTCCCCCCCCCCCACTGCTCATCCCCCCCCCCACTGCTCATCCCCCCCCCCCCACTGCTCATCTCTGACCCCCTGTTGCTAAACTACAACTTCCATCACGGGAGTTGTAGTTTAGCTACAGGGGGGCCTCCAGCTGTTGCTAAACTACAGCTCCCATCATGGGAGTATTAGTTTAAGAATGGGGTGCCTCCAACTGTTGCTATACTACAACTCCCATCATGGGAGTTGTAGTTTAGAAACAGTGAGACTCCAGCTTTTGCTAAACTGGAGGCTCGCTGTTGCTTAATTACAAATGATGGGGGTTGTAGTTTAGCAACAGTTAGAAGCTCCTTGTTTGGAAACGCTGGTTTATGGTCGTTTCACTCCGGTCGGCTCATTGAAATACATTACATATGGGCCGCCTAAAACGTGATGTGAACCCAGCCTTATAGACGGAATCCATTACTAAGCCGGGGCTTAGTTAGCCCCAAAACCAGCTAGTGATAACTCTCATTTATTACCCTGGTACCCACCGCCACAGGGGTCCTGGGAAGAGCCAGTACCAACAGGCCAGGAGTGTCAAAAATGGTGCTCCTGGGCCTAGGCGGTAACAGGCTGGCGTTATTTAGGCTGGGGAGGGCCAGTAACAATGGTCCTCGCGCACCCTGGTAACATCAGGCTGTTGGTATCTGGCTGATACTGAATATACAGGGAACCCTATGCGTTTAAAAAAAAAAAAAAAAAAAAAAACGCATAGGGTTCCCCCTTATTTTCATTCTTAGCCAGATACAACCAAGCAGCAACAGCCTGATGTTACCAGGGTGGGCGAGGACCATTGTTACTGGCCCTCCCCAGCCTAAATAACGCCAGCCTGTTACCGCCTAGGCCCAGGAGCTCCATTTTTGATGCTCCGGGCCTGTTGGTACCGGCTCTTCCTGGCACCACTGTGGCGGTGGGTACTGGGGTAATAATTGGGGGTTAGTGCTAGCTGTTTTTGTGGCTAACGATAAGCCCAGCTTAGTATAAGACAGCTTCAATTAAAAAAAGAAAAACGTTTAAAAAACTTTTATTCCAAAAAACACTCCCCTACAAGCCCTCGTTTTTTAATTAATTTTAAACAAAAAAAAATAAAACGCAAGTCATCATAGTCCACCAAATCTGAAGAAGTCCACAGGATACACTGATCTGAAATGAGAAAAATATAAAAAAATTAAAATAAAAAAAATGGGTTAGTAATGGTATTCAAAATAGATTTCTTGGTTTTTGCTTATATAAGCCAAATTTATCAACCCCCTGTGATAGTATAATAAATACGTTGCACATAAGCAAAAAAAAAATAAAAAAAATGCCTACAGAACTCTCTTACCAAAGTAGCGATGATAAATGTGCCCGATAGACTTTACTAAATCTCGTAATAGCTGAAGGAAATTGAGAGATGTCATGTAAACTAAATTTTTGCTGTCTATTAGACTGCCTGTAAAAATCTAGGCACTCGATTATCGACCATCGTAAAGACTTTTAGAGATCAGTGAGGTAAGTGTTACATAACCAAACTCTACAGCAGTGCTTCCCAACCAGGGTGCCTCCAGCTGTTGCAAAACTACAACTCCCAGCATGTCTAGTATATCCTATTAACTTAGATCAGTATTTTCCAACTAGGGTACCTCCAGCTGTTGCAAAACTACAACTCCCAGCATGCCCGGACAGCCAACGGCTGTCCGGGCATGCTGGGAGTTGTAGTTTTGCAACAGCTGGAGGCACCCTGGTTGGGAAGCACTGCTCTACAGATTGCACGTCAGGGTATGTTCACACTACCTAATTCCCGCGGAATGCCGCGAACGGAATTACGCGCTGTGAACATAAACATCAGTGTGAATGGGTTTCCGCGAGACCCGTTCACACTGCGGAATTTCAGCACAATTCCGCCGCTAAAATTGTTCCGCGCAAAGAAAGAACGTGTTCATTCTTTGCGCTGAAGTCCGCGAACACTGCGTCAATGGTGATAGCGCAGTGCCGCCCGGTCCTACCACCGAAGTATTGCGGCGTCTGCCGCCAGAATGGAATCTCCGCTCGTGGAATTCTGTTAGCGGAGATTGCGTTCATATGCGGAAATGCGTAGTGTGAACATACCCTTATAGAGCAAGAGACTCTCTATGGTTCATGCATAGGGGTCTGCTCTGAGCTGTATCTGACCCGTTAGCTTTATGCAATGGGAAATCACAAATGGCGTCACAGTACACATGTTGCATGGGCGTTTAGCTTCTCTTAATATGGCAATTGCTTTTTTTCGTTATAATTATTATTATTATTTTTTTAATCCATGATAATATTGAAACTCAATAGAGAGTTTTTATTTCATCCAACACCGTGGCCATATAAAATAACTGGCACAAGTAGGGGTAGAGCCAGTACCGGGTATAATGTAATGTTCCAGGCAATTGTTACGTTAGTGAAAGGGCCCCCAACAAAGGCCTTCAGTCTGCGCAGCACGCTTAGTCTAACGTTGCCTTCATATATATTGCCAGTCTCCTTGGACTCATTGGGACGTCTCCTGGGTTTTCCACCTGGTGACAGTAATGTCGTACTGCTGCTGTAACCTAAAAAAGAAGTAAAAGGGCATGTTCACACGGTGTGTTTTTGCGGACGTTCCACTGCAGCAGAGTTCCTATGGACTTCAAGGTGATTCTGTTGCACTTTTCACAAGGCAGAATTTCTGTCCCAAATGTTTTTGCTGCAGAAATTCTGATTCCGGTGTTCGCCGAAAGAATAAGACATGTCTATCCTTTCTGCGGAGTCCTCAAATGCATTGCTGTCTATGAGATGGCGCATTACCGATCGGTCAAATGTGTGGAATGTCCGCACATTTTCGGCTCAACCTAAATTTTTCATGTAACAGCCATTTTTTTTTCTTTTCTTCTTTTCTTGTGTTTTTTTTTTTTTTTTTTTTATAATTTTTTTTTAAGTCCCATATATAAATTCATGAATCAATAGATTGATTCATGAATTTTCTTTTCATTTTTTATTTATTTGATAAAAACTGTTGTACATTGTTGCACAGATGATCAGAACTTTTAAAGGGGTACTCCCACCCTAGACATCTTAGGCCCTATCCAAAGGATAGGGAATAAGATGTCTGATCGCGGGGGTCCCGCCACTGGGGACCCCCCGCAATATTGCATGCGGCACCCACCTGTTTCTTGTCCGGAAGCGCTGGAGGGTCTCGGTCGCGACCACGGGAACGGAAGTCATTGACGTCAGGACTCCGCCCCCGTGTGACGTCACGCCCCGTCCCCTCAATGCAAGTCTATGGGAGGGGGCGTGACGCCCCCTCCCATAGACTTGCATTGAGGGGACGGGGCGTGACGTCACACGGGGGCGGAGTCCTTACGTCACGTCCCCCTCCCATAGACTTGCATTGAGGGGACGGGGCGTGACGTCACACGGGGGCGGAGTCCTTACGTCACGTCCCCCTCCCATAGACTTGCATTGAGGGGACGGGGCGTGACGTCACACGGGGGCGGAGTCCTTACGTCACGTCCCCCTCCCATAGACTTGCATTGAGGGGACGGGGCGTGACGTCACACGGGGGCGGAGTCCTGATGTCACGGACTTCCGTTCCCGTGGTCGCGACCCAGACCCTCAAGCGCTTCCGGACAAGGAACAGGTGGGTGCCGCATGCAATATTGCGGGGGTCCCCAGCGATCAGACCTCTTATCCCCTATCCTTTGGATACGGGATAGGATGTCTAGGGTGGGAGTCCCCCTTTAAGTTAAAGTGTTTAAAAGGAAGTAAATATCACAATGTAATGCCTGTACACTTGTTTGCATAGACATGATCATATTGCATAGAAATGAACGATCCCTTGTCACGTAATAATTGTTCCTTGAGGAGCGTTCAGAAAGATAATCTGCGCCTGTAAACATGAGTCAGTAGGTGTAAGATGGGCAGGATGGGAGATAGGAGACTGCTATGGACCTTCCGACATGGAACTTTACTATATTCTAACCTATTTACTTCTAATAGATCTAAGACACTTGTTTGACTTTTATAGTTTATTATTTAACAGTCAAATAATTAATTTTTACATTTCAGTTTGACTAATTCTATAAAGGATTTAAATAAAATTATCAAAAAAAAAAAAAAATCACAGTGAACGTGGCCTCATGCACAGTCTGAGGCCATGGTGTAGTCTCATGTATTTGCTGCTTTAAAGGGGTACTCCGGTGGAAAACCTTTTTTATTTTTATTTTTTTTTAATCCACTGGTGCCAGAAAGTTAAACAGACTTGTAAATTACTTCTATTAAAAAATCGTAATTCCTTCCAGTACTTATTAGCTGCTGAATACTACAGAAGAAATTATTTTCTTTTTGGAACACAGAGCTCTCTGCTGACATCATGACCACAGTACTCTCTGCTGACACCTCTATCCATTTTAAGAACTGTCCAGAGTAGGAGAAAATCCCCATAGCAATCATATGCTGCTCTGGACAGTTCCTAAAATGGACAGAGATGTCAGCAGAGAGCCCTGTGTTCCAAAAAGAAAATAATTTCCTCTGTAGTATTCAGCAGCTAAGAAGTACTGAAAGGATTAACATTTTTTAATAGAAGTAAGTTTTCCACCAGAGTACCCCTTTAAATGGGAACTGACAGCCGGTTCACCCGCATTAAAGGACAAGTATCATTAACAAAAAAAAAAAGATCCCCTTTCCGAAGGATAGCGCTGAGGCCCCCACGATCTCCTGTTTAGAACCCCAGCTCTCCTATACATCATTACATCACGACCCCCACCTGAAGCTGGGACCACCACGCCCCCTCTACTATTATAGTTCTATGGGAGAGCAGAAGATTGCCTAACTACTCTCCCATAGAGCTATATGGAGGGGGTGAGAGTTGTGACGCGTCACTGTATAAGAGAGCCGGGGCTCCAAACAGGAGATCGCGGGGCGCCCCAGCACTTGGACCCCCTGCGATCTAAAACCCATCCTTACCCTTCGGATAGGGGATATGTTTTTTAACATGATGCTTGTCCTTTAACTGCGAAATTACGCAGAAGAATTTGCCAAAACTTACTGCCCATAGACATTAATGGGATTCTTCTGTGGAATTCAAACAGCGAAATTTCTTTGGCCACAATTCTACTGCGGAAAGACCTGTCTTTAAAGGGGTATTCCAGGCAAAACCTTTTTTTTATATATCAACTGGCTCCGGAAAGTTAAACAGATTTGTAAATTACTTTTATTAAAAAATCTTAATCCTTCCAATAGTTATTAGCTTCTGAAGTTTTCTGTCTAAGTACTCAATTATGATGTCACGTCCCGGGAGCTGTGCATGATGGGAGAATATTCCCATAGGAACTGCACAGCTCCCGGGACGTGAGTCATCAGAGAGCAGTTGGACAGAAAACAGCAACTCAACTTCAGAAGCTAATAACTATTGGAAGGATTAAGATTTTGTTAATAGAAGTAATTTACAAATCTGTTTAACTTTCCGGAGCCAGTTGATATATAAAAAAAAGTTTTGGCCTGGAATACCCCTTTAATTTTGTGGAATTCCATTGAAGTCAGTGGGGCTTCAAATTTCAGTTTTGAGAACACAGATTTCTCCTGCAATTCCACTGCAATTTTGCCGCAATACTATTCCGCAATTCTGTTGCAGAAGTGTGGATATTTAGCCGTGTGAACATAGCCTAGGGCTATCTTCCCCTGACAGCAAAACACTGGCAGAACATGCTGGCGCTAGGGCCGCTCAGAAAAGATTAGAGTCAAAAACTGCAGGAACTGTTCACATTGAGAAATTGACGAGCAATCATGTCGATCAGGTAATTCATCAAATCTACTATCTTCTGCTAGGCGCGGAATTTAAAGAGGATTTTGACACACAATTTTGAAGGGGAAATCTGGAGGAGGATCAGTACTACAACCACCAATGTGTGGCGCTGAATTCTCCTATAGAAAATTCTGTGTAAAAATTCCTCATCAATTCCACTTCAAACTCATTTCGTCAGAAAAAATTAAGTCCCATTGACTTTAATTTCTGAGCGGTCCTAGCGCCGGCATGTTCTACTGGCGCTAGGACCGCTTAGAAATGTGCTGTCTCATAGACAGCAATATATTTTTATGCGGACCACGCAGAAAGAATAGACATGTCAATTCTTTCTGCCAACACCGGAAGCCAGATTTCCGCAGCAGATGTATCTGCTGCATAAATTCCACCGTGTGCACAGAGCAGCAGAATCCTATTGATGTTTCTGCGGAATCTCCTTGCCGAATTCCGAATGAAAATTCCATTGTGTGAACATACCCTTATAGTGCAGGTGATCCTGAATAAAATGATATATAACTTACCAAAATTAACAGTTTTTTTTTAGGCTATGCTCGGCTTGTGGGAAATGTCTGCCCAGAAAAAAATCCCATCCTTTGGCTGGAAATGGACTTAAAATTTTTGCCCAAAAATGCCATAAATTTGTGTTTTTTTGTTTGTTTGTTTTTTTTTTTTTGGTCCTAAAATTGCGGCAGCCAGATCTTAATTAGGGGTCAATAGGGAAATAATTCTTTTTGGCATTTTTCGTCCGATTCTGTTCACACTGAGGAGTTTCCTTGGACAAAATTCCGAGGTGGAATTGTATTTTGCCAGAAAATTGAAAATGTTTTATTCCTTTGGGGGAATCCTCGGGTAAAAGCCCATTAAAGTCAATGGGACTTTATTTTTTCTGACAAAATGAGTTTGAAGTGGAATTGATGAGGAATTTTTGCACAGAATTTTCTATAGGAGAATTCAGCGCCAACACATTGGTGGTTGTAGTACTGATCCTCCTCCAGATTTCCTCTTCAAAATTGTGCATTAAAATCCTCTTTGAATTCCGCGCCTAGCAGAAGATAGTAGATTTGCTGAATTACCTGATCGACATGATTGCTCGTCAATTTCTCAATGTGAACATACCCTTGCAGTTCCTGCAGTTTTTGACTTTAAAGGGGTATTCCAGCCATAAACACCTTATTCCCTATCGAAAGGATAGGTAATAAGATGTCTGATCGCGGGTGGCCCGCCACATTGGATAAGGGATAAGATGTCTATGGGAGGTATACCCCTTTTAAAAAATGCCTGATTTACAGATCATCTTGGTTCGGTGCATTCACCCCACTTTATTCAATACGGCAGCCAGGAGAATTTTAAAAACTGTCCGCTGCTGCGCCGCACCCTATTCTTTTCAATGACTGCCGTTTTCAGTCCGTCAACAAAACCACATACGGTCCAAAAATGAGCCGACCGGAGTCACTATCTGACTGTCCGGCTCATTGAAAAGAATGGGGTGCGGCAGTTGGCAGTTTTCCAGGAGAATTTGTAAAACTGTCCGCTGCCGCGCCGTACCCCATTCTTTTCAATGACCGCTGTTTTCAGTCCGTCAACAAAACCACATACGGTCCAAAAATGAGCCGACCGGAATCGCTATCTGACTGTACGGCTCATTGAAAGGAATGGGGTGCGGCGTGGGTCCGGCAGGGATACAGCAGTTGGCAGTTTTCCAGGAGAATTTTAAAAACTGTCCGCTGCCGCGCCGCACCCCATTTTTTTTTCAATGACCGCCGTTTTCAGTCCGTCAACAAAACCACATACGGTCCAAAAATGAGCCGACTGGAGTCACTGTCTGACTGTCCGGCTCATTGAAAAGAATGGGGTGCGGCAAGTTGGCAGTTTTTAAAATTCTCCCGGCTGCTGTATCCCAAAAAAACGTAGTGTGAATGCTCCCTTACACAGTCATAGGAAATGTAGTGCACGCTAGTGGTATTAAATGGGAGATCGCTAATTCTGTTACGCTTTGTGGTTACCACAGGATGAACTTGTCTTTTGGTAAAAATCTTAAGACAGTATTCTGTATTATTTATAAATAAGTTGTGTCATGGGGGGAGATTTATCAAAACTTGTGCAAAGGAAAAGTTACCCAGTTGCCCATAGCAACCAATCAGATTGCTTCTTTCATTTTGCAGAGGCCTTGTCAAAAATGAAAGAAGCAAGCTGATTGGTTGCTATGGGCAACTGGGCAACTGATGAATCTCCCCCATTGTGTCTAGTATATCCTATTAACTTAGATCAGTATTTTCCAACTAGGGTACCTCCAGCTGTTGCAAAACTACAACCCCCAGCATGCCCGGACAGCCAAAGGCTGTCCGGGCATGCTGGGAGTTGTAGTTTTGCAACAGCTGGAGGCACCCTAGCTGGGAAACATTGACTTAGATCATGACGTCTTATTACCTAAGGTTTTTATGGAATTAGCATTAATCTGCTGTATGCAGCATAGCCAAGTTATAGGGTATGAAAATATTACTAGCCCCATCTTACATAGTCAGAGAGGCTGCTGTCCTCCGTCATGGCGGATCTTTCTCCTCTGAGCTGCATATGATGCTAGGTGACTAATTGAATATAAAGCGGCGTAAATCACTGGAGACTCCTTAATTACCAGGGCGCCGCTGCTCCAGTGTTTACAGACTGCGCTGGAGATCATAAAAGGGAAAGTTAGCGGGACTTTATAGCCTTATAACTCACACATCATTATTGTCGCCCGCCTCTGTGGAAGTCTTCATAGCTGGTGATTAAAGGGGTTATCCAGGAAAAAAACTTTTTTTTCATATATCAACTGGCTCCAGAAAGTTAAACAGATTTGTAAATTATTTATATTAAAAAAATCTTAATCCTTTCAGTACTTACGAGCTGCTGAAGATGAGTTGTTCTTTTCTGTCTAAGTGCTCTCTGATGACACCTGTCTCGGGAACTGTCCAGAGTAGAAGCAAATCCCCATATCAAACCTCTTCTACTCTGTGCAGTTCCCAAGACAAGCAGAGATGTCAGCAGAGAGCACTGTTGTCGGACAGAAAAGAACAACTCAACTTCAGCAGATGATAATTATTGGAAGAATTAAGATTTTTTTTATAGAATTAATTTATAAATCTGTTTAACTTTTTGGAGCCAGTTGATATGAAAAAAAAAAAAAAAAGTTTCTTCCTGGAATACCCCTTTATGGACAACTGCATGAAGGAATGCAGATCACAGGTCCATGCAAAAACGGGACATTTGAGGTTTAATCCATTGGGATTTTGTATTGATGACTATTGAGGTTCGCAACATTGATTTAGAAGTAATATTCTGTCCAGTATGCGGTTGACATTGGTGGATAAGATTGCCTGTAACTCACAAAAGACAATTATTGTAAATGCATTAAAAATAAATGAATAATAAAAAATATATAACTAGATGAGATTCAATCAGCCAAATAATGAGCGCTTGCATGGACTTTGAATAGGAAAATGCATGAAAATTACATGTATGAATGGACACCAACCACTGCCACTTAAAGGGGTTATCCACCATAAGGTGATTTTAGTACGTACCTGGCAGACAGTAATGGACATGCTTAGGAAGGATCTGTGCTTGTCTTGTGGCTAAATGGCTATGCTGTGAGATTACCAGAACACTGTGGCTAGCTTTTTGTGAACTTGTATTTCCTGTTTTCAGTTTTCTTGTTTGCCTACAAATCCCACAATTCCATCTTCCTCCCTTCCACACATTAGCTCCACCCATTGAAACACAAATGAGCTGCAGACCTGTGGTTTTCAATCAGGGTGCCTCCAGCTGTTGCATTACTCGCAGATTGCTCTCTCCACCCATTGAAGCAGGCAGGCTCCCTGTCATCAGCTGACTAGTGAGTCAGGTCTTGACCGCATTGCAACCTGGGAAAAATCCGAGACAGCAGTCATTTTGTATGCTGTTAAAAATAAATATTGGGGTGAAAATCACATAAGAATTGTGAGAAAACAGTCACACACAGGTACAGACACTATATTATGAAGTACATCAACTTTACAGCCCCTGTAGCATAGTCAAATAAAAAGAAATTCCTGGAATACCCCTTTTAAGTGCTTCAGCAGATTAGGCTTAGTGGAGTCTAGCGAGGTAAATTAGTTCACCAGGTGCAGTGATGAGACTCCATACCCTCTCTTCTCAAAGGCAGAGGATTCATGGGAAATGTAGTCAGAATGGCTGAAAATTCAAGCCAAATCAGCAAATCTGCTATGTTCTACTTGGAGTGGAATTTAAAGAGGATCTTGATACACTATTTTGAAGAGGAAATCTGGAGGAGGATCAGTACTACAACCACCAATGTGCTGGCACTGAATTCACCTTTAGAAAATTATGTGCAAAAATTCCTCATCAATTCCACTTCAAACTCATTTTGTCAGGAAAAATAAAGTCCCATTGACTTTAATGGGCTTTTACCCTCAGATTTTACCAGAAGAATAAACATTTTCAATTTTCTGGAAAAATACAATTCCACATCGGAATTTTGTCCACGGAAATTCCACAGTGTGAACGGAATCAGCCGTAAAATGCCAAAAATAATTATTTCCTTATTGACTCCTAATTAGATCTGACTTCAACAATTTTAGGTCCCAAACACAAATCTTATGGCATCTTTTGGCAAATAATTTATGTCTATTTCCAGCCAAAGGCTGGGATTCTTTCTGGGCAGACATTCCGCACAAGCTGAGCATAGACTAAGAAACAGTTCATTTTTGGTACGTTATACATCATTTTATTCAGGATCATCTGCACTATAAGGGTACGTTCACACGCTCTTTGTTTTTGCGGGTTTTCCGCAGCGTATTTGAAAGGGGCGGGCTCTTCTCGGCTGTCCATAGCAGATTGTATGCGGCGGAATTTGTGTCCCTACTGACTTCAATGGGGCTTGCGGCGGATTTTTCGCAGCTTAAATTCCTCCGTGGAAAATCTGCTGCGGACAGCCGAGAAGAGCCCGCACCCTTTCAAATACGCAGCGGAAAACCCGCAAAAACAATAAGCGTGTGAACGCACCCTTAGGGTATGTTTACACAATGGAATGAGTAGAAGTGCCCCGGGAGTGGTGACCCCATGTGCTGGAACATACTGCTACGGGATTTTGCTATGGGAAGGCACTTTACATGCACTTCTGATCAGGGTTGGGTCAAAGAGTAGGGTCAAAGCTTGCTGAATAGAATTGGGGCATTACAGCCAAATTTGCCGGAATTTCTGTGTTCCACAATTACGCTACGTTCCGTGTTAATACACCCCAATGGGATTCTGCCGTGGAATTCTGCAAAATACAAGACTGGTCTTATATTTTGCTGAATTGGATAGCGGAATCCCCCCTCATTGAAGGGAATGTACAGAAGATTTTGGCGGAACTCTTCCGCAAAATTCTGCCGTGTGAACATAGCCTTACTTTCATTTCATGAATTTACTTCTTAAAAGTCAGTACTGTATATTAAATAGTCACTCAGAGCATTCATAACCCAGTCAATAGATGAATATTAATTTAAAAAAATGTTCCTCTCAAACTATTTTGTTCTTATATGGCCACCCAGGGTACAAAGTAGCACCTACTGAAAGAGGAAAATATTTAGAATATCTATAATCTCTGTAAAATTAGAACCGAAGACTTAAAAGAAGAAAATACTTTAATGCGGAGGCCATGCTTCATTTTGTTTTCAAGTCTCCAAATTTCATTTTTCTTCGATTGCCTTGAAAAGTGAAAATATATTAAATATAATTGAGTGGCAGGTAGAGGTCCATGTAAAATAGCATGTGTCTGCTTTGGCGGCATACTAAAACAGGCCGGTGTTGGCAGACATGTCTGCTTCCAGACAAGGCACAGTGCACCTAGTGTTTCCATTTTCAGGAAAAAGTCCGGGGTTTTCCGGTGTAGGTCAACATTTCCCTGTCCAGGAAAAAAAGAAGAAAAGCAAGCCTTGAAAGTGAAGAGACTGATGTGCTGACCTGGTTAAACAACATAGACCCTGTCATTGACCTGGAGCTTGCTTATAGACCAGTGTTTTCCATCCAGGGGGCCTTCACCTGTTAAAAAACTACAACTCCCAACATGCCCGGACAGCCGTAGGCTCCATGTGAATTACAAGGGTCTGTGTTGTTTAGGCTTGGGTCTGAATGTGTATTTGAGGATATATATATATATATATATTACAGACCACACGTTTGGACACACCTTCTCATTCAGAGTTTTCCTTATTTTCATGACTATGAAAATTGTAGATTCACACTGAAGGCATCAAAACTATGAATTAACACATGTGGAATTATATACATAACAAAAAAGTGTGAAACAACTGAAAATATGTCATATTCTAGGTTCTTCAAAGTAGCCACCTTTTTGCTTTGATTACTGCTTTGTACACTCTTTGCATTCTCTTGTTGAGCTTCAAGAGGTAGTCACCTGAAATGGTTTTCCCTTCACAGGTGTGCTGGTGTGGAGGAGGGGTTGTGATGGTGTGGGGGTTCTTTGCTGGTGACACTGTTGGGGATTTATTCAAAATTGAAGGCATACTGACCCAGCATGGCTACCACAGCATCTTGCAGCGGCTGCTATTCCATCCGGTTTGCGTTTAGTTGGACCATCATTTACTTTTCAACAGAACAATGACCCCAAACACACCTCCAGGCTGTGTAAGGGCTATTTGACCAAGAAGGAGAGTGATGGGGTGCTGCGCCAGATGACCTGGCCTCCACAGTCACCGGACCTGAACCCAATCAAGATGGTTTGGGGTGAGCTGGACCGCAGAGTGAAGGCAAAAAGGGCCAACAAGTGCTAAGCATCTCTGGGAACTCCTTCAAGACTGTTGGAAGACCATTTCAGGTGACTACCTCTTGAAGCTCATCAACAGAATGCCAAGAGTGTGCAAAGCAATAATCAAAGCAAAAGGTGGCTAGAACCTAGAATATGACATATTTTCACACTTTTTTTGTTATGTCTATAATTCCACGTGTGTTAATTCATAGTTTTGATGCCTTCAGTGTGAATCTACAATTTTCATAGTCATGAAAATAAGGAAAACTCTGAATGAGAAGGTGTGTCCAAACTTTTGGTCTTTACTATATATATATCTCAACAGAAGAATGCAGCAGCACACTGCCAGCACAAGGATATAGGTGAAACATAAAAATGCAGATAAACCATGGAGAGCTATAGAGCTATGGTATAATAGATGCAAATGTGAAACTATGAGATAGTGAGGCACTTAGCTCGCAAATTTGTCTCCGCCGGCGGTCAAATAGCTTGGACCGTCCCACCGCGATAAGGTGGCCTCATTGGGACGGACCCTACACTGTGAATATGCCTCTGTGTGAACAATTCAGTAAGCATGGCAGGGTCTGGAACATCCAAGACACCTTATATACACACCTGATAGAGGTGGGTGGGGTGCAAGGCCAACATGGAGGTAGCCACTCCCCCGTATGTGCAATACAGACAAAGAATAAGTCAGCCAGCACACTGCCAGCACAAGGATATATATATATTATAATATAATTATATAAAATTTATCATGAATTGCTGCACCCAAGGGAGTATGTGCCATAGGAACAGACCATGCAGCTGCTATGGGGCCCTTAGAGAGCAGAGGCCTAACCCTGGTTGGCACAATTCCTTTAGCTACTGATGGAGAAACTATGCAGGACTTTTTCTCCCCAGGTAATGGGGTATTTATCTAAGGGTCATAGGGGGAAATTTTTCAAAACTTGTGTAGAAATGAAATAAGCAATCTGGTTGCTATGGGCAACTGCACCACTCTTCCTCTACGCAGGTTTTGATAAATCAACACCGAAAAAGCCATGATGAAAAAAATGACAAAAAAGCACAATGTGAACACAGCCTTAAATGGGCACAGTCAGATTCGAAAACTTTCATGTTTTACATCTTGGCAAAACATTAACTTTTCTAATATACTTCTGTGGTAATGGTGGGGTATGTGGTGCAGGGCAGATGTTGTTACGCTAGGGGCAGATGGTATTAACCTCTTTTGTTTGTGACGCCAGGTTTAGCCTTAACCACCTGTGCCCAGAGCCCTGCTTGTCCTTGGTGCCCAGAGCCCTGCTTGTCCTCGGGGCCCAGGGCCCTGCTTGTCCTCGGGGCCCAGGGCCCTGCTTGTCCTCGGGGCCCAGGGTCCTTCTTGTCCTCGGGGCCCAGGGCCCTGCTTGTCCTCGGGGCCCAGGGCCCTGCTTGTCCTCGGGGCCCAGGGCCCTGCTTGTCCTCGGGGCCCAGGGCCCTGCTTGTCCTCGGGGCCCCGGGCCCTGCTTGTCCTCGGGGCCCAGGGCCCTGCTTTCGTTACTTCCGTTATAAACGTCTGTCATGAAAATCGGCCGTTAAACGGTCATTAGAAAATCCCATTATAGTCTATGGGATTTTTCTAATAGCCGTTTTAACCCATTATCGCCAGTTATTAATAACGGCCATTATTTTGTGACTGACGAATGAACGGGAGAAATAGTGCATGCACTTTTTCTCCCTTTACTATCTTCCGTCACAAAATAACGTCCGTTATTAATAACAGGTTAAAACAGCTATTAGAAAAATCCCATAGACTATAATGGGATTTTCTAACGGCCGTTTAACTGCCGATTTTCAAGATTTTTATAACGAACGTTTCTAACGGAGGTATTTTTATAGTGTGAAAGCTGCCTAATAGTTGGAGGGGAAAAAAATTACACATTTTTGTACAAATGTATATTACAAATATACATATAATGTTATCTGCATGATATAAAAAGTTTTAGCAAAAGACAGGTACACTTTTTAAACCTAATTTCGAGAACACAGTGAAGCATGGATCGTTGATTCTGGAGGACACCATAAAAACCTCAAATCTCCTGAGGATCTAACAGTGAATGAACTTGTATTTGCGTATTGTGCTATCTGCCAGTACAGTCGGATCATACACATGTGCACGACACTCCTATGACCATCTGTACACACGTGCACGACACTCCTATGACCATCTGTACACACGTGCACGACACTCCTATGACCATCTGTACACATGTGCACGACACTCCTATGGCCATCTGTACACATGTGCACGACACTCCTATGGCCATCTGTACACATGTGCACGACACTCCTATGGCCATCTGTACACATGTGCACGACACTCCTATGGCCATCTGTACACATGTGCACGACACTCCTATGGCCATCTGTACACATGTGCACGACACTCCTATGGCCATCTGTACACATGTGCACGACACTCCTATGGCCATCTGTACACATGTGCACGACACTCCTATGGCCATCTGTACACATGTGCACGACACTCCTATGGCCATCTGTACACATGTGCACGACACTCCTATGGCCATCTGTACACATGTGCACGACACTCCTATGGCCATCTGTACACATGTGCACATGACGTTCATATGACCAGCATTCTTCTGACTAGCATTGGGCTTGTATACAATATGGGAGTAAACCAATACAATTTTCTCATTTACTTCTGCACATTGCACAGTATTTACATATTTACCTATTGAAATGAATTGGCAGGTGTCCTATCATTATGTTTTATGCCGTCGCTTATACAGCAATGTGTTTTAGTGTTCTCATGCAAATGTGAAGCTCTTGCAATGTTAACACTTGCTGTCGAAACATGCCAGCAGATGTGTGCTGCAGTATTTATGGAAGTGATGCTATGAGTTTGTGCTTTATAAGTAAAAAACACACAACCCCCACAAAATAAAAAAAACACCAAAACACCACTGCCCAGATTCCCACCATACATGAAATATCAGCAATCACTGGTCACACATGCACAGTTGTTCGCAAAGTCATTTCAGCAAATCCTCCAACTGTGTGTGCGTTGTAAATGAGAATTTGGGGTGTAATGGGAAATGTAATCATTACGGTAATGTATGGTGTATAGTCAGGCCTTGCCGTCAAAATGCTTTTATATTTGCTGTATTATCTAGATAAAAAATATCAATAAAGATGTAGTTTTTGAAGACACTGGCCAACTCTTAAAATTGGCAATGTCACTAGGAAGGACTTTTGACATGTCCCAGACATAGTTTTATCACCCTCTAAATGTTCTTAACGTAACTGCCTCATTTTCCTGGACTATCAGTAAACTTAATAAGAGATGCCCTCAGTCAAGTGGCATGGCTTTAGGATTTCTACTACTAAAAAATATATATATATATATATATATTAGATTAGAAAATTTGGGTTAAATTTTATTTTTAATAAAATATACAAACCTCACCTTTGCCATACATAGTTTCCAGATGCTTCTTTTTAGGAGGCAACATGTGCAAAATGCTTACTTCTGCATAGTGTAAATTCTAATAAAATACCAACCCGCAAATGACCTTTAGTTAGATCAGTTTAATTTCCTGACATACAGAGTGCTCCGGGCCTTGGAATGTTCAAAAATTTGAATGCAGGCTAAAAACATATTTATTAAATCTCATATTAGCATATCTTGATTTCCCCCCCCCCCCCTCTTTATGACTGTTTTACTGAATTGACTCTCTTTCTGTTTAAGGTATCCTAAAAGAAAACCAAAATGGATATATATGATCCTCAGACGTTAGGGGTGATGGTGTTTGGAGGCTTCATGGTTATATCTGCCATCGGTATGGTCATGGTGTCCACCTTTTCTATGAAGGAAACATCTTATGAAGAAGCTTTGGCCAAGCAACGTAAAGAGCAAGAGAAGAGCCAACCCAAAGTAGATAAGAAGAAGAAAGATAAACTCACCGAAAAGAAAGCAAAGTCAAAGAAAAAAGAGGACAAACCAAATGGCAAATTACCTGTGCATGAGCCTACTGGGGAGTCTGGTGAACAGAAAAAAGTTGAATTAAAACCTCAAGTTGTGGTGGAATTGGTTAAAGCTCAGAAAACCCCTGTAACACAAGTTGTGGCCCCAGTTCCTGAAAAGGCTACAGACACTTCCTCTCCTAAGGACAAGAAGAAAAAGCAGGATAAGAAGGTCCAGAAAGTTGAACCATCTCAGGCTCAAGTAGCCAAGGCTCCTTCATCTCCTGCGGCCAAGGGTGCAGCGGCTCCAGCGGCCAAGGGTCCTGCATCTCCGGCGGCCAAGGGTCCTGCATCTCCGGCGGCCAAGGGTGCAGCGGCTCCGGCGGCCAAGGGTGCAGCGGCTCCGGCGGCCAAGGGTGCAGCGGCTCCGGCGGCCAAGGGTGCAGCGGCTCCGGCGGCCAAGGGTGCAGCGGCTCCGGCGGCCAAGGGTGCAGCGGCTCCGGCGGCCAAGGGTGCAGCGGCTCCGGCGGCCAAGGGTGCAGCGGCTCCGGCGGCCAAGGGTGCAGCGGCTCCGGCGGCCAAGGGTGCAGCGGCTCCGGCGGCCAAGGGTGCAGCGGCTCCGGCGGCCAAGGGTGCAGCGGCTCCGGCGGCCAAGGGTGCAGCGGCTCCGGCGGCCAAGGGTGCAGCGGCCCCTGAGGCCAAGGGTGCAGGGGCCAAGGGTGCTGGCGCCCCTGAGGCAAAGGCTCCTGCGCCTCCTGCGACCAAGGCTGCAGCAGCACCTGTGACCAAGGTGGTTTCAAAACCTGCAGCCAAAGAAGTGCCTGTGGTTGCTGTCTCTCCAGTTGGAGCAAAGCCAAGCACAAAGACTGTTCCTCCGGGTGGAACAAAGTCAAACACAAAGCCAAGCACCTCAATTCCTAATAATCAGTCTCAGCCTCCTGAAAAAGCTGAACTTATTGTAAACCATGAAGAGCACAAACAAGAGCCAACTCCAAAGAAAAAGAATGTGCCAAAGAAGAAATCTGAGCCAGGTGAGTGACAACGTGCTGATTTCCTTAAAAGAACCTTTCAGGTCCCTTGTGCCCACTCATTGACCCAAGGACCAGACAGATAATGAGAACAGCATTATTATCTAAGTGATGCTGTAAACTGCAGTAAAAAACTTTGGTGCGTGCACCATATGCCAATGACCGGTAACCAGTTACTGGGAAGTAGACGTGTCGGGAATTTAGGTGCACTACTGTGGTAGATGTAAACAAGGACATTGGCTAACCCTCCAAACTGATGTTAAAATTGAGACATTAGCCAGTATATCCTTATGTGAAGGACATACCTGAGCCCGCACACCAACGCCAACGTTTCTCAAGTGGCACTGGACCTAACACTAACCTACCTGTGCATGATAAGTAAAACCAGGGGCCAGTGGGCAATTACAGCAGCATTAGGTCTGACTGACATCCTACTCCCAGGTTACCTCCAGTGTGGCTGCGCACACATACAATGGGAGGAGGGAGGCAGACTATAAGCCCCACCCAAGTTGGCTGATATGTTGCCGGCCTCACATGTGGACCTTAATGCTGCCTATAATAGTGATCAAGACGCATTAAATGTGGAGTTTATTCCCCTCCAAGTATAAGATTTAAACAAAGACTTAGTCTCAAATGGCAGGAGTGTGGATGTGTAACAATTAGAATATAAAACACATCCACACTGTCTATCTGGTGTAGGATGCCATTGTGGCACTTGTGGTCTGCTGCAGCCATCCCCCATTGTATGCATTTTATGTTGGGAATTGCCCTTTGCAACAGACTACAAGGGCAGGATCTGCTCCCCCAGTATAAATTAACAACTGCATTTGGGGTTGAGCACCTCCTGCCATTTGAGACCACGTCTTTGTTGTTGAGTAGACGTGTCGCACATGCCACACCACACCCCCTGGTCTGGCTTTATTCGCAGCTGGATAGCCGCAGTTTGCAGCATCACAAAGAAGGTAGGAACAAAGTGAGAACTCTGTTTTCTACTCTATGAAGTCCAAGGGATGGTGTGTGGGTGAAGGGTATAATTGTTTATTATTTAAATTGTCATTTTATTTTGTATGTGTACTGGGGATCGACCAATTATCGGTTTGGCCGATATTATTGGACGATATTCACAATTTTGGGCGTTATCGGTAAAGTAATTACCTTGCCGATAATGCCCCGCCCCCGCACCGCGACCGACCAACCCCCACCGACCCACCGCATCGCCTCCCACAGCACCGCGTCGCACACCCCCACCGCCCCGACCCCATTGCCTCCCCCATCCCTGGTATTATAATTACCTGTTCCCGGGGGCCGGGGTCCACGCTACTTCTGGCTCCTGCTGCATCCTGCGTTACGCTGTGCGCAATGACGAGTGACATGAGGTGACATCACCGTCAGTGCGCACAGTGACAGCTCAGGAGGACGCCACCGGAGCCAGATGTAGAGTGGACCCCGTGCCCCGGGAACAGGTAATTATAAAACATGGGGTGGGGGAGGCAATGGGGCCGGGGTGGTGCGGTACGGTGGTGGTGGGGCTGGGGTGGCGCAGCATGGTGGTGGTGGTGGTGGGGGGGCGATCGCGGTGGCGGTGATAGGATTCAGGAGGACCCCCGGACAGGCAGGGGGAGCGAAGCGGGTGGCTGCGGCCTATGGCACCGCAAAAGCCGCTGCAGTTCATTGATTTAAAGCGCCCGCTTTAAATCGATGATCTGCAGGGGTGTCGCGGGGGGGGGGGGGGGGGGGGGGGGGGGGGGATATAAATAGCCGATAATTTATACCGAAATATCGGTATAAGTTATCGGCTATCGGCCCTAACCTCCACAGAATATCTGTATCGGCCCTAAAAAAAATCGATATCGGTCGATCCCTAATGTGTAAATGATTTTCGTGTAGGTATTTGATACATCTGACATAAGGAATAACTACAGAGTGGGCCATTTATATGGATACACCTTAATAAAACGGGAATGGTTGGTGATATTAACTTCCTGTTTGTGGCACATTAGTATATGTGAGGGAAAAACTTTTCAAGATGGGGGGTGACAATTAGGGGTGTGAATCGCCAAGAATTTGGCGATTCGATTCGAATCGCGATGCCAGTGTGGCGATTCGATATATCCCGATATATCGCGATACCGTCTAGGTGACGATACATCGCGATATATCCCGATTCTGCCTAAAAAACAATGTCTTTTACACTTTCATTAAAACTTTATTTTTATTTTATTTTTTTTTATACATTTTATTAGTCTTTTAGGAATCATTAGATTCCTCAGACAGATGAATAGATTCTATTGAACTCCCATTTATCTGCGATCCATTGATAGAGCCTGGTCCAGCGAGGTAAGCCCTCCGTCTACCTCCACAGTGGATCGCCCGCCCGCAATCGCGCTGCGGGGGGGCGGTCTAGCCCACCAGGGAGCATACACATGTCCCTTTAGACGCCGCTGTCAACTTTGACAGCGGCGATCTAAAGGGTTAATAGCCAGCCACGGCGATCGCCGCATGCTGGCTATTAGCGGCGGCCCCCGGCTACTGAGAACAGCTGGGGGCCGCAGAGTATGGAGCGGGCACGAGTCGGAGCCCGCTCCGTACACCCAGAGCGCCGCAGCCGCGTCAGATCCGGCTGACAAAATGTGGAAGTTGTATCTCCTGATGCCCGGGACATGCTGTTTCGGGGATCAGGAGATACAAATTCCACATCACTAAAAGAATCGATTCAAAAATATTTCTAATCGATTCAGTATCGGTAAGTGAAAAATTGCGATAAGCGCGGGAATCGATTTTTTTCTTACAGCCCCAGTGACCATGGCGGCCATTTTGAATCCAACTTTTGTTTTTCAATAGGAAGAGGGTCATGTGACACATCAAACTTATTGGGAATTTCACAAGAAAAACAATGATGTGCTTGGCTTTAACATAACTTTATTCTTTCATGAGTTATTTACAAGTTTCTGACCACTTATAAAATGTGTTCAATGTGCTGCCCATTGTGTTGGATTGTCAATGCAACCCTCCTCTCCCAATCTTCACACACTGATAGCAACACCGCAGGAGAAATGCTAGCACAGGCTTCCAGTATCCGTATACACTGCTATATACTACTATATACACCGCAGGAGAAATGCTAGCACAGGCTTCCAGTATCCGTATACACTGCTATATACTACTATATACACCGCAGGAGAAATGCTAGCACAGGCTTCCAGTATCCATGTACACTGCTATATACTACTATATACACCGCAGGAGAAATGCTAGCACAGGCTTCCAGTATCTGTATACACTGCTATATACTACTATATACACCGCAGGAGAAATGCTAGCACAGGCTTCCAGTATCCATATACACTGCTATATACTACTATATACACCACAGGAGAAATGCTAGCACAGGCTTCCAGTATCCGTATACACTGCTATATACTACTATATACACCGCAGGAGAAATGCTAGCACAGGCTTCCAGTATCCGTATACACTGCTATATACTACTATATACACCGCAGGAGAAATGCTAGCACAGGCTTCCAGTATCCGTATACACTGCTATTTACTACTATATACACCGCAGGAGAAATGCTAGCACAGGCTTCCAGTATCCGTATACACTGCTATATACTACTATATACACCGCAGGAGAAATGCTAGCACAGGCTTCCAGTATCCGTATACACTGCTATATACTACTATATATACCGCAGGAGAAATCTCTGTTATTGTATGGCTAGCTTTGGTTATATACATTATAATGGGCTAAGAGCATCTGCCATATAGGGTTATAGTACAGAGCTCCTATACAGCAATTTTTCGAACCTCCCTGTCTACACTGATGATGCTCATTGGTGAATTACAGCAGGGGCAGACACAGACAGCAGAGGACCCCTGTACAAAGAATGTGCCTGCCCCCCCCCCCCCCCCCCATATACGTCAATTGTTCAGGAACCCTTCCCTTCATATGTCACTCAGGTGGACCCCCATATTTCTCTTGCTCAGGAGGGCCCCCACCCATATCAGTTCATCAGGAGACCCCCCCCCCCAATATAATTTATTTATTTAGGCCCCCCCACATTAGGTAGCATAGTTTCCACACATTAGGTAGCATAGATTTCCCCACATTAGGTAGCATAGATTTCCCCAGTTTAGGTAGCATAGTTCCGAAAACACATAGACAGACACACACCTGGGCTGCGCAGCACTTCTCCTCCCCGGTGGCGGCCTGACGAGTGACTTCACTGATGTCCTGCTGCACAGGTAAGCCGAGGTGCGTCACTTACCCGATGTCCCTCGTCAGACGCCGGTTGGCCAGCTGCAGACTCACTGTCTAAAGTGCCTGCTGTGCTATTATGTGCCACGGCCGCTTTAGAACAGTGAGCAGCAGCGGCAGGGCCGGCCCTTCCATAAACCTATTAGGCACAAAAGGAAAAAAAGAAGGGGCAGCAAGGTGCTGCTTCTAAAAAGTGCCACCTGAGACCAATGGAAAGGGACCTGGAAAGGGCAGCGGGCCCCCTCACACTCTGGGCCCCTGTGCAGCTGAA
The DNA here is from genome assembly GCF_029499605.1 of Hyla sarda. Lineage (NCBI taxonomy): Eukaryota > Metazoa > Chordata > Amphibia > Anura > Hylidae > Hyla > Hyla sarda. Next base: position 353,599,711 of record NC_079191.1, read on the forward strand.
CCGGCTGCACAAGCAATATGTCCGCCCCTGAATTACAGGTCCCAGACTTCAGGCTTCACAAAATGTTTCATTTTTTTTATTTATTTTTTGTTGCATCAGTCTTAAGTCCCTTGTTCTACATGGCGTATATATAACCAGGGACAGATGGGAACTTCCTTTCAGGACCATGACAGGTCAGCAGAACCGGCCAAGCGTTCCTGTGTGAATGCCTTGGCCCACAATGTTCTTTCCTAATATAAATGAAAAGCTATTTAGGGACAGATAGAAGCCACGCATTAATGTGTTCTATTTACAGATCATTTGACTCTATATTTGGGTTAATTAGATTTTATTACAATGGTCCCTTAAGACTTTGTGCAAAAAAAATTATGTTTTTTCAACCTGTGACCTTTTTTGACATTGGATGGAATTGAAGACCATAAAGTGATACATTGTGTTCAGGAATATAAAGGTATAGTGTCAACCTCAACAGGTAGGTAGACCAAGAGCAGGGGTGTCACATAAAATTAAAAATTGTTTGAATATTTTTAATTTAATTTTTTAGAATTTTTTTGAATCAGGATTTCTGACTTGGCGGAACAAAATGACTAACATTGTATGTTCCTACATAATTTTCCTCCCCCGTTTCCAGCATATAAGATTACACATGTTACCTAGACAATAATTCAGGGTCTGAGACGGTTTGCAAAAACATAGAAGCCTTTCATTACTAAAAAAAAGACCAAGCAAGAAGTGGAGTGTAATATTTGCGACATTGTAATTACCTAACAACTATTTTCAGTGCTACATTGTATTAACCCTGAAGCAGCACACGTTTGTGGTGCATTATTTTTATTTATATTTTACTTTTACGGTGTCAGCTAAACAAGCAACCCTCAAGTAGTCAAAATATTGCAATGTGTGACCAGACAGAAAGCTGAATATGCGACTGCAGGTTTTAGATTTCATGACACGGTCACAGCACTAGCAGTTTCAACATCACGTTGGTGCAATGCAAATTCAGCCTTATTCTGTATAAATCCAGACACAGCGAGAAGACTTTCATCACATGGTTAATGTATTGGATTATTAAAATGATTTAGACACCAACAATGTCTGAATGGCCTTATGCTGGGAGAAATCATTGGTTTGGTATTGTGGTTACCGTATATACTCGAGTATAAGCCTAGTTTTTCAGCACGATTTTTCGTGCTGAAAACGCCCCCCCCCCCGCCCCCCTCGGCTTATACTCGAGTGAACTCTCCGCCTGTCAATCTCTTATCAGTGGTCTTCAACCTGCAGACCTCCAGATGTTGCAAAACTACAACTCCCAGCATGCCCGGACAGCCATCGGCTGTCCAGGCATGCTGGGAGTTATAGTTTTGAAACCTCTGGAGGTCCGCAGGTTGAAGACCACTGCTGCCTTCGTCATCATCCAGACCCCCCTTTAGTTTTCTACTCTCCTCCCCTTGGTGGGAAGGAAGGGTGAGCTGGTCCGGGCCATCTATGCTGCAGCGACTGTCCGGTGGGGAGGGTTAGTCGTTCTGGGCTGTCCATCTTCACCCGGGGGCCTTCTTCTCCGCTCGCTCCGGGCCGGCCCCGGAATAGTGACGTTGCCTTGACGACGACGCACAGGGCCCGGAGTGCGGAGAAGAGGGCCCTCCCGGTGAAGATGGACAGCCTGGAACGACTAACCCTCCCCACCGGATGGTCCCTGCAGCATAGATGGCCCGGACCAGCTCACCCTTCCTTCCCACCGAGGGGAGGTGAGTAGAAAACTAAAGGGGGGGGGGTCTGGATGATGACGAAGGCCACAGTGGTCTGCAACCAGCGGACCTCCAGAGCTTTCAAAACTACAACTCCCAGCATGCCCGGACAGCCGATGGCTGTCCGGGCATGCTGGGAGTTGTAGTTTTGCAACATCTGGAGGTCCGCAGGTTGAAGACCACTGATGAAGGGATTGACAGGCGGTGATGATGACGGGGGTCTGGATGATGACATGGGGGGATAATGTATTTCCTACCCTAGGCTTATAGTCTAGTCAATAACTTTTCCTGGGTTTTTGGGGTGAAATTAGGGGCTTATACTCGAGTATATACGGTAATATGATGTATTAGGATGTGTTTGCAGTCACTTCAATCTCTAGTAGAAGATATAGAGCAGTTCATCAGATCAACCTGTCAGGCTGATGCTTTAGTCGCACACTGTACTTGCCTCCTCCAGGTTCCATCTAACCTAAGGTCGGCCCACTGTGTAGGGCAGGGATTTCTGTTGTCCTTACTATAAGGATATATTAACATCTTTCAGATTTGTTGTAGACATTTTTTAAACTAATCTGCCTCGTGTGAATGTACTTTTAGGCTGTGTTTCCACCTGGCGTTTTTCTGGAAAATTTCTATCATAGTTCTTGAGCCAAAGCCTCATAGATCCGCTTCACACATATCGTATCTGCTGCAGATTTGCTAAATAATACAGATAAATACAGATAAGTAGTTGAACACAGCAAAACAAATCTGCAGTGGATCCAGCGTGTGTGAATATACCCTAAAGGTGGCACCTTCTGCTATATTCTGGGGCGAAAGAGAACCTAAGTTGTGAAGCAAAGATTCAGAAGCGAATTTGCATTAAAGGAAATCTGCATTGTAAGACACTTATCCCATATCCTCAGGGTAAATGTCTGATCATGGGAGGGCTGAACGCTGGGACCCCCTGCAATCTCCTGTATGGGGCCCTGGCTCTGTGTACCTCTATGGGAGAGGCGGAGATGCAGTGTTCATGCATCCCCGCCTCTCCCATAAAGCTGTATTTTTTCTGGAGTTCTTTTAGAGGGGTACTCCACTGGTCAGCGTTTGGAACATTTAGTTCCGAACGCTGTGCTCACTGCGGGGGTTGGCCACAAGGGGGAGAGACTGACCCCCGCCGCTCGAACACAGCGTTCGGAACAAAATGTTCCGAACACTGGCCAGTGAAGTACCCCTTTAAGTCTGACCACAGTGCTTTCTGCTGACACCTCTGTCCATATCAGGAACTGTCCAGAGCAGGAGAGGTTTGCTATGCGGATTTGCTTGTACTCTGGACCGTTCCTGATATGGACAGAGGTGTCAGCAGAGAGCACTGTGGTCAGACTGGAAAGAACTCCAGAAAGAAATACAACTTCCTGTGTAGCATACAACAGCCGATAAGTACTGGAAGGATTAAGATATTTAAAAAGAAGTAATTTACAAATCTGTTTAACATTCTGGTTAAAATTGTTTAGTTTTCCTCTGGAGTACCCCTTTAATGAATGCAATGTAGTCAGCCAATGTTTGCGCTCAGACCCTAAAGTGTGGATTGCTTCTCTTTCAGCGTCCGAGTAAAAACACGTATACAATTAGAAAATGACCTGAACATAGTTCCTAGCTGAGTCCATGGGTCCTGTGCCTATCTGTGCTCAGATACATCCGCTTCCTATTTTGATAGGTTGGCAACATATATATGTGCCTCAGAAAACACAATCCGAGTGTGCACTTGGCCTCCCCAAGCACAGCCACTACACAACTGGTGGAGTTCCAGGTGTCCGCACCCTAATAATAAGAGGACAGGCAATCAATGAAGGTCCCAGGAAAACCCATTTTATACCTCGTAATCGAATGTTGTAATTTGCAAGTTGCTGACATCCCTTTTTTTGATTTTCCATCTCCTTTGTCTTGCAGTTTCCAATGAACTGGATGGTGCTCTTTACCTTCCATACAAGACCCTTGTTTCTACCATCAGCAGTATGGTGTTCAGTGAAGGAGAAGCGCTGAAGCTTATCGAAATCCTGACCGAGAGAAACGGCATCAAGCAGGATACCTGGCACACAGTACTGATCTTATTTCCTATATTATACTGTATCCTAGTATTAACCGAAACCTATCTGAATATCTTAGGGAACTGCATAAATAGAGTGATATTTTATTAGTTGCTTATTTAAAAGGGTACCTTTCATCAAAAAAACCTTTTGATATACTATAGATTAATGTATGCAGAATAACTTTCCAATTGCATGTTATAAAAAAAAAATATTCTTCTTTCTACTTAATTTTCCACTTTGAAAAAAGACCACTAGAGGTCTCCCTACCAGTCCTGGCTGCAAACCCTTTTTATAGATTTCGGAATCATGCTGGAGTCATAAATCTCAGACTGCAGCCGGGACATAGACGAGCTCAGCTCTTCTCCTCTCGGTTTACAACTGCAAGAAGAAAGATCGGAGCTCAGATAGTAAAATGAATGAGGGCATGCAGTCTGATTGACAGGCAGGGAGCAATGCTGAGCTTGTCTGTGTCCCAGCTGCAGTCTGAGATTTAGCACTCCAGCATGAGTCTGAAATCTATAAAAAAAAAAAAGGGCTTGCGTCTAGGACTAGTAGGGAGACCTCTTTTGGGGGTATATTTTTCAAAGTGGAAAATTAAATAACATGCAATTGGAAAATTATTCTGCATACATTAATCTATAATATATCAAAATTGATTTTTTTTTTTAAAGAAAGGTACCCTTTAAATTTTGTGCCCCTGGTCTATTAGCGATGGATAACATTTTGTGGAATTATTGTAGGGGTATTCCTAACTCTCAGGGTTATTCCAAACTAATTTGTGGGGATCTCCAAGTGGAGAAAACTAGTCTGCGGAATAAGGGCACCATGCACGTGCATCCAGATCTCAGTGTTTGGCGATGTTCTGAAGACCCATAGTGAATGAATGGAGCGCTGGCCTAGCACACGCAATGTGCTCTATTTATTCAGGAAATAGTGTTCCTCCATTCTTGGGATTGGTGGGGGCTTCCAGTGGTTGGACCCACTTTGATTGTGCAGCTTGTTTTCCCCTATTCTAGGATAACCCATTTATTTATACTAGCCATATCCTCATGTAGTCTTTACAATGGGTTGGGTATGGCCTCATTTACACAATGCAATTTTGGTTAGTATTTGAATCCGTTATTTTAAGCCAAAATCCTTAGTGGACACAAAGAAAAGAAGTATAAATCTTTCCATCATCCAAAATGTTGCACAGTTGTCGAGTTTTTTTTTTTTTGGTAAAAATTGTCATAGCCTGAGATCTGTATAGGCCAATATCTTCTGATCCTATTTTAGGCCACTCAGAAGGGAGATCCAGTTGCAGCTCTGAAAAAGCAACTAGAGGAAAAAGAAAAATTGCTGTCGGCCGAGCAAGAAAACGCAGCTGCTGCTAAGAATAAGCTGCGCGAAATTACTAAGGTGAGGTCTGTGTACGGCATTGGCACCCCAAATGTCATTGTTTCTGAACTATAGAAGAACATTTAAATGGGCACTGTCATATTTAAAACATTTTAATTGTAGATAATAACATTATATGTATATCTGTAATATACACTGGTTAAAAAAAGTGTATATTTTTTGGTGAAAAAATGCTGTCCCTGCAGCTATTGTCTGTGTAAAGAGGACAAGCAGGGCTCTGTACACTGAGGACAAGCAGGGCTCTGTACACTGAGGACAAGCAGGGCTCTGTACACTGAGGACAAGCGGGGCTCTGTACACTGAGGACAAGCGGGGCTCTGCGCACGGAGGACAAGCAAGGTCCTGTGCAGTGAGGACAAGCGGGGCTCTGCGCACGGAGGGCAAGCGGGGCTCTGCGCACGGAGGACAGGCGGGGCTCTGCGCACGGAGGACAGGCGGGGCTCTGCGCACGGAGGACAGGCGGGGCTCTGCGCACGGAGGACAGGCGGGGCTCTGCGCACGGAGGACAGGCGGGGCTCTGCGCACGGAGGACAGGCGGGGCTCTGCGCACGGAGGACAGGCGGGGCTCTGCGCACGGAGGACAGGCGGGGCTCTGTGCACGCCCCTGGCTCACACAGCAGGCTGATTTACAAGTTAGGAACCTGCACATTGCCCTGATTGTCCCGCCCAGACTTTCTGTATTTTGTCTCTGTACAGAGACACAGGCAATAGCTGCAGGGAAAAGACAGCGAAAAATTCAATTTTTTTTTAAACTAATCTATAAAACAAATACATATAATACCTAGATATGTTTTTTTTTTTTTACAAATGACAGGTACACTTAAGTAGTAGACAGGCAGATGACCCTTAACCGGTTGCTTTCTAAGGATGAGCCGGCTCGTCCTGAGATGGCAACCGTTGTATGGTGCTGGCTCCTGACTCAAGCCTGCGCCATACAGGCCGGCCCCCGCTGATTCCTGTAGCTGAGGGCCGGCGTTAATAGCCGATTGCCGCAGCCAGCTATTAACCCTTTAGAAGTTGACAGCGGCGTCTAAAGGGACATTTAAACCATCCCTGGTGGTCCAGTGTGGTGGATGGGGCCCCCCTGCTGCGTGATTGCTTACCTCAAGTCCTGTGCTGGCTGCAGGGCTGTGAATGGTAAAGCAAAGATCAATGTGGTTCTATGAATCCACATTGATCTGTATGGGGAATCTAAAGATTTAAAAAACATTCATTAACCCCTTCCTTATTAAGTTTAAATCGCCCACCTTTTCCCAAATTCCATATAAAAAATTTCACCATAATAAAGATAAATATGTGGTATCGCTGTGTGCGTAAATGTCAGCTATAAAATTATATTGTTAATTAAACCGCACGCACAATGGCATACGCGCAATAAAATTCCAAATTCCAAAATAGCGTATTTTTGGTCCCTTTTTATATAAAAAAAAAAAAAAAAAAACGATCAAAAAGTCTGATCAATACAAATATGGTACCGCTAAAAACTTCAGATCACGGCACCAAAAAATGAGCCCTCATACCGGCCTGTACGTGGAGAAATAAAAAAGTTTTATAAGGGTCAGAAGATGACAATTTTAAATGTATACATTTTCCTGTATGTAGTTATGATTTTTTCCAGAAGTACGACAAAATCAAACATATATAAGTAGGATATCATTTTAATCGTATGGACCTACAGAATAAAGATTTTTGGGTAAAATGACTGTCATTACAAAGTAGAAGTGGTGGCGCAAAAAATAAGCCATTATATGGATTTTTAGGTGCAAAATTGAAAGGGTTATGATTTTTTAAAAGGTAAGGAGGAAGAACGAAAGTGCAAAAACAGAAAAAGGCTCTGTCCGTAAGGGGTTAAAACAGATTGGTCAGTCATAGAACTGCCTGCCTTGTAAGAAAATATCAAAATGCGACTTTGCTATTGAAAATAATGGAACAGTGACATCTAGTGGTTGTATGCATACATTACCTCCTGCAGAAATATATGTATTGTTTAACTAATGTATATCAAGCTTCTGGTTTAATATTTATTAGTATTGTTTGTTTATTTTATTTTATCAGTAGAAATACAGTCTACTTTCTTGCTGCATTATCATTGCCTGGTTGTTTGATCATCCTTCTAGTTCTCATTTATAGCATTCTGTATTTGTTTCTTATTAGGAGTTGGCCGCAGAGAAAACCAAAGTGAATGGCGTCGAAGCCAAACTCAAAGAGCAGATCGTATCTCGGGACCAGGAGATCAATGCTCTGCAAGCCCGAATGCAGGCCAGTTACAAAGATCACATGGCGGAGATCCAGAATCTACAAGGAAAGGTATATACTTTATAGTCATACAGTCACTGTGTGTTGTGTACTGGAACATTCCTATAGCCAGATACCCATCTGTGTTATTAAATATTCTGGACTGTGACACTGTGAAACCATATTACAAGGTCCCAACACTCTATTCCAGTGTTTCCCAACCAGTGTGCCTCCAGCTGTTGCAAAACTACAACTCCCAGCATGCCCGGACAGCCAAAGGCTGTCCGGGCATGCTGGAAGTTTAGTTTTGTAACAGCTGGAGGCACACTGGTTGGGAAACACTTATCTATTAGATGTATAATGTGAATTTATGGTTTTTGATGATGAATCGCACCTTTCTGCAGTCTGCTGCTCTACAGTACGTGTAGTACGGTGGGGATTACCTTAAGTTTCATTTCATGTTTTCTGTGCACTGCTTCCTGGTCTGGGTGTGGCTGAAAATAAAGTAATGGAACAAGTCCTGACATTGACGTAAATAGAGATAAATGAAAGAGGTGAAGACAGGTGCATTTCAAGGAAATGCAACTGGTGCACAGTTACGCATGTGAAATATTCTGGGCGTGAGTGATTAGATGGCACGTAAACCGCACCCGGGGTCACTTAATGGGGTACTCCCCTGGAAAGCATTTTTTTTTTAAATCAACTGGTGCCAGAAAGTTAAACAGATTTGTAAATTACTTCTATTAAAAAAATCTTAATCCTTCCAGTACTTATTAGCTGCTGAATACTATAGAAGATATTATTTTCTTTTTGGAACACAGAGCTCTCTGCTGAATCACGACCACAGTGCTCTCTGCTGACACCTCTGTCCATTTTAGGAACTGTCCAGAGTAGGAGAAAATCCCCATAGCAAACATATGCTGCTCTGGAAAGTTTCTAAAATGGACAGAGATGTCAGCAGAGAGCACTGTGTTCCAAAAAAAAAAAAAAAGAATCTCCTCTGTAGTATCCAGCAGCTAATAAGTACTCGAAGGATTAAGATTTTTTAACTTTATGGCACCAGTTGATATGGGGTACCCCTTTAAAGGAGATATCCAGCGGTGGAAAAACGTATCCCCTATCCGACAGCCCGCGGGAAGGGGGCGTGTTGACCACCGCACAAAGCGGCGGCTGACACACCCCCTCAATACAATTCTATGGCAGAGCTGGTGCGCTGCTTTCGGCAATCTCCGGCTCTGCCATAGAGTTGTGTTGAGGGGGTGTGTCAGCCGCCTCTTCGTGCGGTGGTCAACACACGCTATCTGACCCCGTACAGGAGATCGCAGAGGGCCCCAGCGGTCGGACCCCCCCGCGATCTGAAACTTATCCCCTATCCTTAGGATAGGGGATAAGTTTTTCACCACTGGACTACCCCTTTAAACAGATTTGTAAATTACTTCTATTAAAAAATCTTACTTACCAGTACTTGTCAGCTGTTTTATGCTCCACAGGAAGTTCTTTTCTTTTTGAATTTTTCTGTCTGACCACAGTGCTCTCTGGTGACACCTCTGTCCATTTTAGGAACTGTCCAGAGCAGGATAGGTTTGCTATGGGATTTGCTCCTACTTTAGACAGTTCCTAAAATGGACAGAGGTGTCAGCAGAGAGCACTGTGGTCAGACAGAAAGAACATTTCAAAGAGAAAAGAACTTACTCTGGAACATACAGCAGCTGATAAGTACAGGAAGGATTGAGATTTTTAAATAGAAGTAATTTACAAATCTGTTTAACTTTCTGGTACCAGTCGATTTAACAGAAAAGTTTTCCAGGGGAGTACCCCTTTAAGAAATACACGGCTACAGACAAGTGTAACCAGTTACTTTAGACACAAATAAGTTCTAGAAAAAAGCGCAGCAGCTGCGGAGCTAGTGCCCTCCTGATATTACATACTGAAGATATAAAATTGGTCTCTATTTATGAAATGTATAGAAGGGATATTCTGCTGTAATTCTCTGTACATGCAGCACAGGTGCAATATAATGGATCGCCATATGGAAATGTATTCCGTGCGGACATGAGGCTCAATACCAGGGTATGATGCCAGGTTCGCTTGAGGACATTCTTTCAAGTTTTTTATGTATTTTTCTAAACAGATCCGGACTCTGCAAGATGAACTTGAAAATGGCCCAAAAGCACAACTTGCCCGTCTACAACAGGAAAATTCTATTCTTAGGGATGCACTAAACCAAGCAACAAGCCAAACTGAGAGCAAGTAAGTCTTCTTTGGCTATCTGTACATATAATGTTTGTTTGTTTATAGTAAAAAAAAAAAAAAAAAAAATACGCACTCGGGCACAAAATACAAAATAAATTCCTGCTTAGGCTGGGTTCACACTACGTTTTGTCCCATACGGGACCGCATACGGCAGGGGGAGCTGAAAACTTGCGCTCCCGTATGCCTTCGCACGCGGTCCCGTATGTAATTCATTTCAATGAGCTGACCGGAGTGAAACGCTGACTCCGGTCGGCTCATTTTTGCCCCGTATGTGGTTTTCCCACAGCACCCAAAATCGTGGTCGACTACGATTTTAGGTCCGGTGGAAAACCGCATACGGGGCAAAAATGAGCCGACCGGAGTCAGCGTTTCACTCCGGTCAGCTCATTGAAATGAATTACATACGGGACCGCGTGCGAAGGCATACGGGAGCGCAAGTTTTCAGCTCCCCCTGCCGTATGCGGTCCCGTATGGGACAAAACGTAGTGTGAACCCAGCCTTATCTAAATGCTATCTGTACAATCTATCTTCCCTATCTATACAGGTGGCTTACTACCAGCCACCCAACAAAACGGTCATTACAAACACTTGTCAAAATGTCCCCAAGATGTCAGGATTCCACCTCCTATTGAGGTACAGGTTCCTCTTAGCCTGCAGACTGAGTTATTCCTTGTTTTAAAACCCAATTACCAGCTGTCTTCAGTTACCTGTGCTGATTTGGGCCACTCTGAATGCCTTTACTGGTCAGGAAGGTGATACAAGGCCCCATTGCCAGCCTGACTTTCATTTTATAAATATCCAGGCAGGAACATGGACTTTAGAAGACTATAACTGCTAAGGAACCTTTGGTAAAGATTTAACCTGGATTCCCCATATGTTTCCCAGCTTTTCCAGGATGAGATATGCGCTTCCTGGTTGCGACAAAACACAGGTATCTTGGGGAAATATAGCGATCCCTGACTTTTCTGTCACTTCCTCACAATAGATGAGAGAAAAAATAAATAAATAATATATATATATAAGAGATGGTCGCAGCACTCCAGATAAGTGAAAAAATGGTGGCTTTATTCCATACAAAAAACATCAGCAACGTTTCGGCTGCTCATGCTCGAGAAAGGCTACACAGGCTTCATTGCCGCTGTTTTTTGTATGGAATAAAGCCACTATTTCTTCACTTATCTGGAGTGCTGCGACCATCTCATTTTTTCTCTGTATTTGGGGTCCGTGACCAGGACCAACTGGACGCTTGCACCCAACTTCACTGCACCTTTTGCCTGGTTGTGCTGCTTATCCACTATTTTTCTATATATATATAATGTATACTTTAGATTTTTTTCATCTGTAGCTGAATACATTGTATATTGCCTGTCTGGTTTACTGTAGCTCAGTTCCTATTGAAGTGAATCATGGAAGTTGTAGTGTTGCAGGTTATGAGGAGCACTGCCATATTCAGTGTCCACCTATCGTCATGATGTATGTCTTCATTACATGCTGCAATATATCACAGTGGCATTGTTCATATTGCTGCTTGTAGGCAGAATGCAGAACTGGCCAAGCTCCGTCAGGAATGCAGCAAACTGTCCAAAGAACTCTCTGAGAAGACAGAGGTGCTGCAGCAGGAGGAGCAGAGGAGGAAGAGTGTGGATGGGAAACTCTCTGCCTATGAGAAACAAGTGTCCCAACTGCAGGTACAAACGAAACCACTCACCATGCTACATAATACTATTTTTAGTTTTCGATTTAGCTTTTTCAGCTTATGGCAGTAGTGGATGAGTGGATTTGATAGGAACAGGAAATATAAAGGACAGACTTCTACGTCTCCATACTGCTGCATCCACATCTGGCTTTGGCTTAAAACTGCATCAAAACTTTAGTGCCACTACCCCTGACCCCCCCCCCCCCCCCCCCAAAAAAAAAAAAAATGTAAAACTAGGAACGACTGTGTGGGAACCCACCCTTATAGAGTTATTATGCTCTGTACATCTCATGCAGGGTTATCTATCACTATCGTTTCCTGATACATTCATTACTTATAGAGTTGCACACAATTTGTTGCATTATAATACAAGAATTCTTTTGGGATTATTATATGTTTACTGTACTGAATGTAATCTTCCTAAAAACAGTGTGTTTGGTGCAATATGAGACATAACTCAAGTACAAAGAGAAGTTGCCCCTTAGACCTCCTTGGTTTCTGCTAAGATAACTGTTTCCCAATGAGGGGGCCTCCAGCTGTTGCAAAGCTACTCCCAGCAAAAGGCTGTCCATGCATGTTGGGAGTTGTAGTGTCGCAACAGCTGTAGGCACACTTGTTGCAAAATACTGTCTTACATGGTATCTAGCTTATTTATTGCGCTTCATGTACTTGTATGCAATAAGCATAGGCTAGAGGGGTCATATGGACTTTGGTTAGGGCTTAAGGATTTATTTTAGGATTTATTTTACTCTCAGGACACCATGCATTGGTTTATAAGGAAAGGTTAAAGGGGTATTCCGGCTTTCTACATCTTATCCCCTATCCAAAGAGGATAAGATGTATAAAGCCGGAATGTCACGCCTCCTCTCATGGGCATGAATGACATAGTAGGGGGTGTGACAGTGATGTCTTGGAGGCAGCGCCCGACACAGAATGCCGGGGGGCTTCACCGATATTACGGGGGTCCCCAGCGGCAGGATCCCTGCGATCATACATCTTATCCCCTATCCTTTGGATAGGGGATAAGATGTATTAAGGCGGAATACCCCTTTAAAGTAGCAGGTGTGGTACATGACATATTAGTATTGCGGTTACCAAGAGCTTGTTAGTTCCAGTTGCTAGCATATCATCCTGCATTATTTTTTTATTATGTTATTTAAAGTTTTTTTTCTTTATTTTTAGACCCTACAACAGGAGAGTGAAGCTACACTACAAAAGAGACTGGATGAAGTTAGTGAAGAGCTGCGCAAGTCACAAAATACTTACAAAACACTACTTTCAGATACTGAAAAGGCCAAAGGAGAACAGACGAACGTTGCAGGTAAAACTAGCTAATGGATTTCCCTGACTTCATAAGAGTTCATAAGCCTCTTAAGGATGTATTTACACGGAAGCGCATCCGCAGCATATTTGACATTGCGAATGCGCTGCCAACACACACAGAGTTATGGCAGCTCTGTGTGTCTGCTCTTGAGTACTGGCAGGAAATACTCATCACAAGCGCATGGATGCACACAGAGCTGCAGCAGCAGGGAAATCGCTCTGCCGTAACTGTGTGTGTGTTAACAGCGCATCCGCGGTGTCAAACTATACTGTGGATGCGCTCCCATGTGAATACACCCTAAATAGATATTGCCCCTGTCCAACCCACCACCCTCTTTCTTTTTTTTTCTGTGTATTGTCACATATTAACGCTGTATAGATAAAGGACTAAGACAATAATCCATCTATCTTGTTATGTTACTATAAAGACTTAAAGCCCATGTAATGAGGATGTTACATTTAGACAAGATTGTGTTGGGTATTTACCTACCCCATTAGTATTTCTATATCTAAATGTCCTGTTCATGTTTCCTAAAGATATTGTTGGTTAAGGTGCCAGCAAGTTTTTTTTTTCTCCACACAAACTCAGCAGCTCATACAAGTTATATCCAAAAAGTGACTTAGTGCCCCCTCTTTGCATTGCTGTCAGCAGCACTGATGTCCTGAACTACAGAATGAACTACTTCATAAATGGCATGGAAAAGAAGGGAGGGGGGGACACTTCCAGGATATACTTGTACATGAGATTGGAGCCGGTGTTTCTAGCAAATCAGAGGTTCCTGATGCCCAAATGTCCCTGAAAGCATTATCTAACATCAGCCCAGCCAGTTGTGCCAAAACACTGTGCTATATTTAAAACCATTCACACTTACTGACAGGCTGCACCCCCTCGACAAGCAAGGTGCAAACACACCAAAGTCTCTAAAAAGCACATGCATGATCTTAGCCAGTGTATTCTGCCTTGTGCTGGGTGAGATGGGATGGTAGGTGACTTTTGCTATTTACTAAAAATGTCTTCCGGGCCATCTCTAACCGGTTGCAGCCACCAGAGATGGTTGAGATAAGGAGTCAGCTGTCTTGCGCAATTTGTCAAACTTTACCACATGGGAAAACACCTTTTAAGGATATTCTTCTTGCTTTCAGTCCCCATGTCATGCATCTCTGCCTTAATCCTACAGGTATAACATTTGCCAGTCTGTTTTGTTTGTAATGTTCCTTTTACAATCTACTGTATTAAATAAGCAGAGGTGGAAGGAATTTACATAAAAAGCCACAAATATGTATTACTAGTATGTAGTCAATGGCGAACATAGAAAATATAATCTGGGTGAAGAATTTATCAGCTCTGTTTCTTGGTATTCATTTAGCCTGAACACAAATCGGACTTTATTTTAGTAGGTTGAAAGGGGTACTCCGGTGGAAAACTTTTTTTAATCAACTGCTGCCAGAAAGTTAAACAGATTTGTAAATTACTTCTATTAAAAAATCGTAATCCTTTCAGTACTTATTAGCTGCTGAATACTACAGAGGAAATGTATTTTCTTTTTGGAACACAGAGCTCTCTGTTGAAATCATGACCACAGTGCTCTCTGCTGACACCTCTGTCCATTGTCCAGAGTAGGAGAAAATCCCCATAGCAAACATATGCTGCTCTGGACAGTTCGTAAAGTGGACAGAGATGTCAGCAGAGAGCACTGTGGTCATGATGTCAGCAGAGAGCTCTGTGAAAATAATTTACTCTGTAATATTTAGCTGCTAATAAGTGCTGGAAGGATTAAGATTTTTTAATAGAAGTAATTTACAAATCTGTTTAACTCTCTGGCACCAGTTGATTTAAAAAAAATATATATAATAATAATAATTTCCACCGGAGTACCCCTTTAAGTACTTTATTGCTCTATGTAATGCCCCCTATTAGCCTTTAATGCCCTTTTAAAGGGTGGTCTGACAAGATGAACATATAGGTTGTCTTTATGCTTTCCTTCTTCTTTTCATGTAAACTGTCTGCTCTGGTATCTTCACCCCAAAGTCCTGTCCGGTGTATATCCTGTAAGGGACTTTCTCTTCCTATTTACAGGACACTCTAGCCAGGAATGCAGCCAACTCTATCTTCTTTCCTAAATGTGGGAGGGGTTATTGTCAAGAAAGGGTAGTAAGATCCAATGTTGTTATGGTTCTACATCAGTTAAGGCCAATTTCTCATCCTTTTTTTTTTTTCTTCATCATGAATAGCATGAAATGCAAATTAATGAATACAAAGAAAATAAGAACATTTTTTATTGTCTATGAAGAGTAACTAAATGCCAGCTTATATTTTTATCTGTTGTTTTTTTTTGTTACTATTGTTCTCAAAGATCTTCAAACTAAACTGATGTCCTATGAAGCTGAAGGCAAACAAAAATCAGAAGAGCTAGAAAAATCAAACCAAAAACTGCAGGAGGTCACCAGTGAAAACACAAAGCTACTGGAAAGGATAAAATCCATTGAAGCTTTGCTGGAGGCAGGACAGAGCCCTGATGGAGAGAAAGAGAAACTGCAGCAGGTAGGTGATATGGCCCTGGACATGTGACTATTAAAAGTACTGTCACACGATTACATTTGTAAGGGTATTCCTGTTCCATAAAGTGATAATTATTGCTAGGATATACCATTATTTTGTGATCGGTGGGGGTCCAATTGGGACCCCCACTGTTCCTGAAAATAAATTGGTCCCTTTACAGTCCTTCTCTGCACAGTGGCCCCCGGCTGCTTACGGAGCGAGGAACTGCAGCTCAGGTCCATTCAAGTGAATAAGGTCAGCAGCAGTCTCCTGCACAACATGACCCCATGACTCCTCAAGAGACCTGGGACAGCATCTTGGGTAAATGACATGCAGGCACACTACATTAGAAGTTCTTTGTTAAGCATAATACAGTGGTCCCTCAAGTTACAATATAAATTGGTTCTGGGATGACCATTGTATGCTGAAACCATTGTATGTTGAGACCAGAACTCTATGGAAACCTGGTAATTGGTTCTAAAGGCACCAAAATGTCATCAAAAAATAGGAAAAAGTGAGAATTAAAGAAAAATAAGTAGATAATTAATATAGATAAAGCAAGTCCTTACATATAAAAGTAAGAAAGATCTGCTGGGAGCTGTAATCACTGTCTATGTCAGTGTTTCCCAAGCAGGGAGCCTCCAGCTTTTGCAAAACTACAACTTCCAGCATGCCCGGACAGCCAAAGACTGTCCGGGCATGATGGGAGTTGTAGTTTTGCAACAGCTGGGGGCACCTTGCTTGGGAAACACTGGTCTATGTAGAGGACAGGAGCTTCTTCGGGGTCCTGTACAGTACATGCAGTTTCCTAAAAAAGTAACATGGAGCCGCCCTCACCTGGTGTCCAAAGGAGCAGGTAACCCTGGTACAGGTAAAGAGAAAATGTAATACCTCCCTGTATTGTAGGGGGCGCTACCAGACACCAGTCAGTGCATACGCTTCAGTAATACAGGGGTTTTACCAGTGAATGCCGATTCTGATTGGTTGGTTCTTCCGGCCATTGACATGTTTCACAGATCTGGACTGTCTGTACATTGTATGTTGAGTCTGGTTTCAACTTACAATTGTCTTTTCTGGACCATTGTATGTTGAAACTATTGTATGTTGAGGCCATTGTAAGTTAAGGGATCACTGTACTAACAATACATGATACATCATGTCATTTGATAGGGACATGTTTAGAAAGCTATAGAATAGCAGTATAAGGATTGGTTACATTTATTTTGTTGTCTAAAATCTAATGACTTGTTCTTTTTAAAAATAAACTGTGGTCAGTCTTAACAATGGTACATTTTTACAATGGCAGCTTCAGCTTAAAGTGATCCCTAAAAAGCCTCCGAGAAGGGGAAAGCACTCATACCTTTCTTCTTGGTCATGCACTTTGCCTTACCGAGGAAACTGTGTTTGAATGTCCTTGCTGCAGCTAATGATAGGTCCAAAAGAGGCTCTTTTCCCGGGCTCCCTAAAAGACGGACAACTCCAGCATCCAGACAGAAAACCGCTAGAGCTGTCAATCTTCAGGGAGCCCAAGAGAAGAGCCGCTTCATGGACCAATCAGCAGCTACAGCCTGGACATTCAAGCACAGTGTTCAAAGTGCGTGACTGAGAACAAAGGTATGTGCTCTGTCTTCTTTCCAGTGGCTTTTTAGGGCTTTTACCGGTTTTGCTACTACAAGTCTGGTGACAGATTTACCGTATATACTTGAGTATAAGCCGACCCGAATATAAGCCGAGGCCCCTAATTTCACCCCAAAAACCCAGGAAAAGTCATTGGCCCTCATTTACTAAGAAAATCGGGTTGTAAGTCTATGTTGCTTTCTTACCCGATTGCTTTTTTCCCCTGGTATTTATTATTATGTCGCATCCTGTTTGTCGCACGTGGGTTTTGTAGGTTTTGGTTTCCAACTCCTCTGAGCTGTCGGGAAAAAATCCACAACAATTCAACAAATTCGGGTTGGAAACCTTAATAAATACGTGGGAAAGCTCAGAAATGTCGGGTTACGCCCCTTTTTCGGGTTTGGGAGAATCCACATCGGGTCTGTCGGGAAGAAATGTCGCATAGTGTCGCAGACTGGCGCACGGTGTCTGCGACATGGCGCAGACAAAGATGCGACAAAAAAACCCGACAAAAGAGGTCGGGTTTAGAATAGTAAATGAGGGCCATTGACTTGACCTAGGGTGGGAAATACATCATCCCCCCCCATGTCATCATCCAGGCCCCCGTCATCATCCAGACCCCCGTCATCATCACCGCCTGTCAATCCCTTCATCAGTGGTCTTCAACCTGCGGACCTCCAGATGTTGCAAAACTACAACTCCCAGCATGCCTGGACAGCCATCGGCCTTCGTGAAGACCACTGCGGCCTTCGTCATCATCCAGACCCCCCTTTAGTTTTCTACTCACCTCTCCTCGGTGAGAAGGAAGGGTGAGCTTGGCCGTGCCATCTATGCTGCAGAGACCGTCCGGTGGGGAGGGTTAATCGTTCCGGGCTGTCCATTTTCACCGGGGGGTCCTCTTCTCCACCCTTCGGGCCGGCCCCGGACTAGTGACATTGCCTTGACGATGCACAGGGACGTTCATGCACAGGCTGCGAATGAACATCCCTGTGCGACGTCAAGGCAACGTCACTAGTCCGGGGCCGGCCTGGAGCGGAGAAGAGGGCCTCCCGGTGAAGATGGACAGCCCGGAACGACTAACCCTCCCCACCGGACGGTCCCTGCAGCATAGATGGCCTGGAACAGCTCACCCTTCCTTCCCACCGAGGGGAGGAGAGTAAAAAACTAAATGGGGGGGGGGGGGGGGTCTGGATGATGACGAAGGCCGATGGCTGTCTGGGCATGCTGGGAGTTGTAGTTTTGCAACATCTGGCGGTCCGCAGGTTGAAGACCACTGAGAAGGGATTGACAGGCGGAGAGTTCACTCGAGTATAAGCCGAGGGGGGGGGGGGGCATTTTCAGCACGAAAAATCGTGCTGAAAAACTCTGCTTATACTCGAGTATATACGGTACTTTAAAATATTTATTATCGTTTAAAGTTATGTTGGGTAGGAAATGTCAAACATCTAATAGATATGGCTCCCATTTCCAATCCCCCACCTGTTTAGACCGGGGTCCCGTGACCCCCCATTGTTTCAAGTAAAATGGTTTATGGTGGCTGAGTTAGGGAAAAGAAGGAGAGAGCTGTCTTATAGGAATAACAAGAACGTCATAACTAGAGCTAAAAGACTAAAAACTGCTGAATTAATCTTGGATTTTTCTTTTTTTAGGAAAGTAAAGAAGCAGAAGAAGTAAAGAAACAGTTACATGCCAGGTAATAAACTAAAGCAGAGGGATGCTCAAATACAGGAACACTAAACATAAATTTGGGAATGTATTCATCCATGTATGCCAGTTTTTGGTTTTCAAAATAGGATGGGGCTTGAAGGTGGTGTTCCTGCCCACTGTCCGACACACCTTCGAAAATTCATACCAGAAAATTGGCATCACACACCAGAAATCCACGTCGGCTCTTAGCTGGCTCCTTATCTGACTCCTTTATTATTAGACCTGTGCCTTTTACATTTGAGGCCTACTCCAACATGTTTTCAATAAAGACCTGGATGCACAGTGCTAGTTTTTAATTCATTCTCCCCACAGCCTAGATAAAGGTCAGTCCTAGTCACACACATGTATATAAATATTTCTGGAGATATATGTAGTAAAAAAAAATAATAGTCCTCATAGTTGCAGATATTTATCTTGACATCTTAGGAACACAGTCAGCAAGAAATATTGGACAACTAACCAATTGTGCCAAGAAGATGCATGGGGCCTTATTACACATGGTGATTATTAGTCAAACAGGCTGATATCGCTCTGGGTAATAGGTCCAGTGATCAGTCGATTTGTACAAATACTTGTTCATTGGGTGATTTGGTTGTTTTGACCTGTCAGGAAAACCATAGCTCAACGGCCGAATGTGGCAAGAAAGGGCTGCATAACAATACACTCATCGTTTGTGCTGCCCTGCGCAGTGGTCAGACCTTGTAATGGGTGCCAATCTAGGAAATCAATGCTTGTTAACAAAGAACATTGGCAAATTAATACGACACCAACACACATTTGTAGGTTGACAAGAAGTTGAGGACAAATTTAAGCCAGGATCAGACTACACTGTGGTTGTTTGTAGTCTGTCACTATGGAGACTCCCGATTGTAAGATATATTGTTTAGTAATTAAGACCATTTATTTGCCTTATTTATTGTCCTTGGATACATTGAAGCAGTAAAACATTTTGTTGCAATGCTTTTTATGCCGATTCTCAGTATTGTAATCCCTTAAGGAATTTAGCAAAGTTGTTTAAATTAAAGGAAAGTCCCCATCAAGGAAAATTAAAAAAATCCTGTTCTTTAGTCTCAAAAGCATTTTATGAAGTTACATCAGAAATACTTCCTTTGTAGGGATCGACCGATTATCGGTTTGGCCGATATTATCGGCCGATAATCACAATTTTGGACATTATCGGTATCGGCAATCACCTTGCCGATATGCCGATAATGCCCCACCTCCCGGCCAGAGACGACTGTCGCCGCCCCTGCCCCATTGCCTCCCCCCATCCTCTGGCCACATGCCGCTGCCCCATCGCCTCCCCCTCCCATCCTCTGCCCACACACCGCCGCCGCCCGCCCCCCATCCTCTGCCCACATACCGCCGCCGCCCCATCGCCTCCCTCCATCCCCGGTGTTATAATTACCTGTTCCCGGGGGTCCGCGATCCTTCTGGCTCCTGCGTTATTGCTGTGCGCTGCGTAATGACGAGTGACGTCCCCAATGCGCACAGTGACAGTGCAGGACGCCGACTGAGCCAGAAGGATCGCGGACCCCCGGGAACAGGTAATTATAACACCGGGGATGGGGCGGCGGCGCTATGTGGGCAGAGGATGGGGGGGGGGGGGGGGCGATGGGGAAACTGTGGTGGTTAGACTGAGAATCCCCCCCCCACGGCTTCTGTCCCACCGGGGGGGGGTTTGAAATAGCCAATAACTTATACCGAAATATCGGTATAAGTTATCGGCTATCGGCCTGAAAGGTGACAGATTATCGGTATCGGCCCTAAAAATCGATATTGGTCGATCCCTATTCCTTTGTTGTAATGAACAGTACATTTATAGAAACAAAGGTTTTATGGGTGTTTGTGTTGTACAGTATAGGAGCAAAGGCGAAGCAATCCCATCATAGTACAATGACATTTCTTTGAAAAGACCACCCAACATTGCATTGAAAATTGCATTGGTCTTTATTAGGGTGGTCTTCTTAAAGTTAAGGGCCTCTATCCAAAATAAATGGTGAACTTAAAATCTGAATAGGGGGATGGTCTTTTTCAAAGTGGTTTTACTGTATGGATTATAATACCTTTTTCCAATATGAGGCACAAGTTCTTTGCAGAGCAGCTACTTTTCGATATTCATTCTTTGTTTCCTTTTTTTTTCCTCAGACTTCAAGAAAAAGAAGCTCAGATCTCCTTACTGGAGAAAGAGGCGGTTGAGTTAAAGGATACGATTGAACAACAGAAAAATAAAAACAATGTAAGTCTCTTATCTCCCAGTCATTCATTTGTTTAGCTAAATTCCTACTAACAAACCTGAGGGGAGGATGTATTACCACACGACAAAGGAACCTTAACTGTTACTACATTTTGGTTTATTTTACATACGGTTTATACGTATTATAAGAGTTTTCCTCAGGAGGTACTGAAGAACTACCGTATTTTTCGCCGTATAAGACGCACTTTTTTTCTTCTCCAAAACTGAGGGGAAAAGTTGTTGCGTCTTATACGGCAAATACCTGTCCTATCGCGGCGGTCCCTGCGGCCATCAATGGCCGGGACCCGCGGCTAATACAGGACACCACCGATCGCGCTGATGCCCAGTATTAACCCTTCAGATGCAGCGATCAAAGCTGACCGCCGTGTCTGAAGCGAAAATAACACTAACCCGACTGTTCAGTCGGGCTGTTCGGGACCGCCGCGGTGAAATCGCGGCATCCCGAACAGCTTACAGGACACCGGGAGGGACCTTACCTGCCTCCTCGGTGTCTGCTCCGTGCTGGGATCCCCTGCATTATCCCCTCTCCTTCGTTGTCGTCGCGCACGCCGTCCCGTCATCCAATAGGAGCGGCGTGCGTAGTGACGTGATGGCGGCAACGGAAAGCAAGGATACCGGGCAGCAGAGACGTTCCGGAGCGACGGGGACACCCCGGGGACACGGTGACAGCGATGGAGGGCGACATCCAGGGTAGTGGTGACGGGTCCGGAGCAGTGGGGACACGTGAGTACTACCTCCTATACCAGTGGTCTTCAACCTGCGGACCTCCAGATGTTGAAAAACTACAACTCCCAGCAACGGCTGTCCGGGCATGCTGGGAGTTGTAGTTTTGCAACGTCTGGAGGTCCGCAGGTTGAAGATCACTTTCCTATACTTTACATTGTATTTGGTTCAGAATCTTTATTTTCTAGATTTTTAGCCTATAAAATTTGGTGCGTCTTATATAACGAAAAATACGGTACATAATACTATGTAGGGAACAACGTCTTGCAGTATTTTGTCTTTGTTCCTAGTAAGGGAGCACAGCATACCTAATGCACCATTCTGCCCGTCACTTGTGCTAAAAGGCTGCCTAATGTTGTAAGCAAGTGTGAAATTAGTTTACTACTCAGATGGGTCTCACTAATCTATTAATGATCTAATAAATACCCAATATACCAGTATGCTTTAAACAGCCGATACCACCAATATTAAAAACAGACTGCAGAGATAAAGTATTAAAGGGGTAGTCCAGTGGTGAAAAACTTATCCCCTATCCTAAGGATAGGGAATAAGTTTGAGATCGCGGGGGGTCCGACCGCTGGGGCCCCCTGCGATCTCTCTGTATGGGGGCCAGGCTCTCCGGCCAGATATCGGGTGTCGATCTCCGCACGAAGAGTCGGCCGACACTCCCCCTCAATACATCTCAATGGCAGAGCCGGAGATTGCCGAAGGCAGCGCTTCGGCTCTGCCATAGAGTTGTATTGAGGGGGCGTGTCGGCCGCCGCTTCGTGCGGAGGTCAACACGCCCCCTTCCCGCGGGCTGTCGGGGCTCCGTACAGGAGATCGCAGGGGGCCCCACCGGTCGGACCCCCCCCGCGATCTCAAACTTATCCCCTATCCTTAGGATGGGGGATAAGTTGTTCACCACTGGGTTCATCACTGGACTACTCCTTTAAATATAGCTTTTATTTATAGATTATAACTTTTTATTTATTTGCTATGTGAAGGCAAAAATATGGCGCACACACAAATAAAGGTAAGGACAAGTCTACATAGTGCATATATTGCTAGTTATACACACCGTGCGACATCCCTCCCAAGGGGCAAAAGAGACCTGTTTCACGTCAGCTGTGTCAGAAGGGATATCTGTTTCTTATGTGGAACTCTTTATATAACTAGCAATATATTCGCCTGAACATATCAGTAGGGCTAATAGTTTGCATGCAAAAGACTGCAAAAACACGTATGGCCCTTCTAAAATAGACATAATACACCTATAAAAAAAATAAAGAAAATGAGAACACTATTTACCAAATGTCGAAAGAGAACAAGTCCTTATTGGAAATTCATAACAACCAGGAAATTAAATATTCATAATTCATTGCTAAATGTTAATTCCCTGGTTATGTTCTTGTAATAAAGGGTTATTAACTTTTACTACATTTAGAGACTCGTGGTTTCCTTTTCTTTTTTTATAGGTGTATT
This sequence comes from Hyla sarda, assembly GCF_029499605.1. Lineage (NCBI taxonomy): Eukaryota > Metazoa > Chordata > Amphibia > Anura > Hylidae > Hyla > Hyla sarda. The sequence goes on from NC_079191.1 coordinate 353,622,734, forward strand.
ATTCTATCTAAGCACAGCCACAGGGCCTTGTTTAGCACTTTTATGATTCATAGCGGAAGGATATATATTCCTAACTACTGTACGTGTATTAAAGGATAATGAAACCAGTCTATGCCAACCCCAAATGGAAGTTTTCACTTGTATGTCTATCAGTGTAGTCAAGCTGCTTCATGCATTAGTAAGACCCCGATAAGGCACATTCTAAAGGAAAAGTTTGGTCATTGGGGAAATTGTTTTTTGCAGGAACTGCGAGAGAAAAACTGGCAGGCTATGGATGCTTTGGGCAAAGCAGAAAAAACATGTGAAGAGAAGCTGAGCTCCGAGAGGAAAGCAAAGGTATTGTCCACCATGTTTGGGCTTGTCATAACATATTAACTTTTAACATTTAAAATGTACCGTATTTTTCGCCGTATAAGACGCAAAACTGGGGGTGGGGGGGGGGGAAAGTTGGTACGTCTTATACAGCGAATACACACCTATCGGGTCGGTCCCTGCGGCCATCAACAGCCGGGACCCGCAGCTAATACAGTACATCACCGATCGTGGTGATGCCCTGTTAAAACCCTTCAGACACAGCAATCAAAGCTGAACGCCGCGTCTGAAGTGAAAGTCGGGCTGTGGCGTCCCGAACAGTTTACAGGACACCGGGAGGGACCTTACCTGCCTCCTCGGTGTCTGCTCCGTGCCGGGATCCCCTGCATGGTTGGCGCTCTCCTTCGACATCATCACGTCATCGCTCATGCCGTCCCGTCATCCAATAGGAGCGGCGTGCGTAGCGACGTGATGACAGCGACGGAGAGCGTGGATCCCGGGGAAGAAGACGTCCGGAGCGTCGGGGACACCACGGGGACGCGGCGACAGCGATGGAGCAACATCCAGGGCAGGTGACAGGTCCGGAGCGGCGGTGGACACGTGATTACTACCTCCTATCCAGTGGTCTTCAACCTGCGGACCTCCAGATGTTGCAAAACCACAAGTTGTAGTTTTGCAACATCTGGAGGTCCGCAGGTTGAAGATCACTGTTGGGTGCAGAATCTTTTTTTTCTAGATTTTGCACCTTTAAAATTGGGTGCGTCTTATATGCCGGTGCGTCCTATAGGGCGAAAAATACAGTACATGGCAAATAGGGAAATCCACTTAAAAAGGGGTTTGTCCTGTTATGAGGGTTTGTGTGACTTTTGAGCGACCTCCTAATGTAGCTTTTCATATGATGTCAGACGATAACTTGAGGGATCTAATACCTAACACAGTCCTTACTATACAGTTACATTGACAGGGGGCCCCATCCCTCATAGACAGATTTTTATCCTCTTGAAGTAAACACTGAAGGTTCTAATAGACTGAACTTGTATTTGTTAAAACTGTAGTACCCCCTTTAAGTCGACCTGTCAGGAGGTTTTTAGGGTATAAAGTAAAGCATGGCTGTATAGGGCTTTTGAGAATATACTGGTACAGTATTTGGCTCACCTCTAAAGGCCACTGTGCATGGACCTGCACTGGCTAGATCCGTGGGACTTCATATGGCTTTTGGCCCTGACCCTGCAAGCTTAGGCTGGGTTCACACTACGTTTTGTAACTACGGTTCCCGTATACGGCTGGGAGGAGGGGTGGGGGGGCTTAATCGCGGCGCCCGCACTCAGCCATATAGGGGAACCGTATTTAATGCATGTCTATGAGCCGACCGGAGGGAACCGCAGCCTCCGGTCGGCTGCTTTTTCGGCCGTATGCGGTTTCCCGACCGTAGGTAAAAACGCGGTCGACCACGTTTTTGCCTGCGGTCGGGAAACCGCATGCGGCCGAAAATGCAGCCGACCGGAGGCTGCGGTTCCCTCCAGTCGGCTCATAGACATGCATTAAATACGGTTCCCCTATATGGCTGAGTGCGGGCGTCGCGATTAAGCCCCGCCCCCTCCTCCCAGCCGTATACGGGAACCGTAGTTACAAAACATAGTGTGAACCCAGCCTAAGCTTTGGAGCCAACTTGATGCCTGCTAAAGTCCAGCAAAGTTCAGTCCTTAGTGGCTGTTAATCAGGGGTGGTCAATGGTGTGACCAGCGCACAGAGGGGAGTGATGAACTGGTGAAGGGGTTGAACTTTGAGGGGGGAGCTGGTCTATTAACTAATAATAGGTATATAGGGTTTGAGGGTCAAAAGCCCTTCATAGCCAGGCCCTTACATGATACCTTAAAAACCTGCTGACCGATCAGTTTTGAAGAAAGCCTATCATAAAAATGCAGTTAAATCTGTCAGCGTCATCTTATGGAGCAAAATTTTCTGATCAGTTTGATTATATAGTTTTGTGCTATAAGATTATGTATTACTTGTGACTTGTTCATTGGAAACCAACCCTGAAGCATGCCTTTTTTTTTGTGGAAAGCACATGACCTTTTTATGCTCTGGTTATTACAGGATGATCTGGGACAACAGCTCAGCCAAATTCAGACTCAGGCCAAAGAAACCCTGATGACCCTTTTCCCACAAGTGTCTGTAGAGTCTCACCAGGTACAAGTCTTGAATCTTCTATATATATTAAGACATTGACCCTGATCAATCAAACTTTGTGACAACTGGAGAGATTGTCCCCCAACAACCAATCACAGCTCAGCTTTCATATCTTAACATGCTCTGGTAAAGTGAAAGCGGAGCTGTGATAGGCTGCTGGGGGAAATCGTACCCAGTTTGATAAATCTGGGCCATTCGGTCATCATGCCCTCACACGTAAGGCTAAGTTCACATCTGCATTGTGTCATCCCATTGGAACTGATCCATTAAACAGAAATAAGTACTGTGTGCCACAGTTTCACATATTTTAGCCGTTCAAAAAAAAAATGGACAACAGACGGAACAGATGCACCCTGAGATAAACTGATACAAAATACAAAAACTATTGAAATCAACGTGTTTTAGATTATTACCATTTTTCTGATGCTAGAAAGAATTAGACGAAGGGGAAATGACAGGCACAGGTGTGAACACACTGTTCTAGCTTAAAGCGTACCCGTCAGATCCAACAAAAAAAACTTTTTTTTTAAATACATCACTCAGTACCTAATCCTGACCATGTACATGTAATTGTTATGTGTCTATCACCTTTATTTATTTTTGATTACACTTTTAATTTAGCTCACTAGTCTGAATTCCTCTCAAAGGGAGGGGGCGTGGCCTCACTGTGCAGGTCTCCGCCCCCTCTATCAGTATGCTGTCTGCTCACATCTCCCCTAGCATTAGCAAAACTACAACTCCCAGCTTGTCCTCACTGACAGTAGCGGGACACAAGCTGACAGTGGGAGGATTTTTCCTCTAGCTCTGAGCCCTGCACTCACAGCTGTCAATCAAGGAAGTGTGTCCATGACATAGGTGATGATGCATGGACACAGCAGGACTAGTATGTGTCCAAGCAGGCAGGGGGGGGGGGGTAGTTGTTTGACTGTATTTTTCAGTATGAAATACTGAAGATTTTCTAATGAAAGAAATTGCAAAACCTATTGGTTATACATGCTTTACAACATATCAAAAGGTTTTGTATCTGACAGTGACCATTTAAGTGAGGATTTGACATGGTTTTCGGTAAAACTAGAGCCACCTGCTTTCAAGTACAATTTGTTTTCATATATTCGTGATGTGTGACCTAACCCTTGTTGAGTGTTTATGGGAAAAATTGTAAGATCTCTGATAACAAAAACATTGTCCACATGGTGCAATATTTTCTGCTTTTGAGATACTTTAGAACACTGACGGCATATAAAAGGGAGGGGGGGGGGGAGTTCATTGTGAGTATTGCACATCTTTGAAATGACATGTTACTAGCGCCAAGATGCATGCTCATAGAAAACCACTCCGAGACATGTCACTATATGATACATTATGACAGTGATTGACAGATTTCTCATCCCTTCCTTTCCAGCTATACGGGGAATGGCTTCAGGAATTCAGAGAAAAGTCATCAGATATACTTAAACAGCTGAGCCAGCCGTCAGACCAGACAGATTCTGCAGTAAGTATTCTACTAGCTCCTGTAGACGTAGATGCTGCTAGTAACCAATTTGCGCAATCTGATATGGGGGATGAGATGGCAGAAATCCACATTGTTACAAGATGACTAGTCTGTTTAATAGGAAGGTACATTTTTACAAAGCAACCAGCCTTGTCCAAATGCTATATATACCTACAGTACGCCAAAGCGTAACTCATGTGCCCCAATGAATAAATAATAAAATATAATTCGATATATAAAAAAATATATATAATTTTATTAAATTACAGGACATCAGTCTAAAAAGTATGCATAGTAGACAGAAATAAAATACACAACCAATATATCTAAAAAAGGTAGTAGTCAAAAAAAAAAAAAAATAAAAAAAAAAAAATATATAAAAACTCATCTCAAAGTACAACAAATAGTTGATGCAGCAGGATACAGAGGAGGGGGAAGGAGATCCAGGTATATAGTAGGAGTGCCACACAATAGATACCCGTGCAAGGTAGCCAAGTGAATGTGGTAAACAGTGTAACACTGCAGGGGATCGCCCCTCTGGGTTAAATGTCCCTTTAGATGCTTTGACAGTGGTGATCTAAAGGGTTCTAATAACGCCGGCCCACAGATACAGAAATCAGCTGGGGGCCGGTCGGTAGGACGCGGGCTCGAATCGGGAGCCCACGCCATACAACGATTTCCCTCTCAGGATAAGACAGCTCGTCTTTAGAAAGCAACCGGTTAAATATGCTTAACGGAGAACAGGGGATACTGTCATCTGCAGACAGCAGGGGTGTACAGCTATTTTGTACTTGGTACTTCGATTGACCTTCAAGGCCTGTCTAAGTACTAAGAGGTACGAAACAGCTGTAGCCACTGTTCTGCATACAGCAGGGGTGTACAACTGAAGACTGCATCCCCTGTACTCTGTTATGCAAATTTGATGTAATAAAGTGGAACAATGAAGGATGGTGAGTGCCGCTATTTCATTTCTCTCATTTTGGATTCCTGTATAGTCTTATCCTGCAGTCAGATCAGTCTCGTGGGTATTCGTAAGGAATACCATTTTAAGCAAATTAGAACAATAAAACGGATTGGCTGCAAAGGTGAATCATTCCTTTGCATAGTTAGATAGTATAGAGTATAATTTCTGTGGCTACATTTTTTCATTCCGTACAAAGTAGCCGTCTGGATTGGAAATTAGTTCAACCAGAAATCAGCTCTTGGGAGCCACAGGCATGTAGTGAAGATCATTCATTGATTCTCAATACAAAGGCTAATTTTTACCCTTTGGTTCCACCTATGACCAATGACAGCTGTGGCTCCCAGCAAAAGAAGTCAGCCTGTGGGTGACCCGTGAGCCAGACAGCAGGTGGCGCCCTTTGCACAAAACTTATAGGAACTTTTTTGCTTAAAGATGTTGTCAAGGGAAAGAATAATTGTTAAAAAATAAAGTAAAAATCAAATAAAGGATACTTACCAGCCTTATCCCCTTCTGCTGCCGATCTCCTGGCTGTTTACTGCTTCCTGGTGATGTCCCTATTGGGCATTGGGCTTTGGACATTTTACACATTAAAAAGTAACCAGAAGGCAGTGAGCAGTATAGATCAATATAATATTGGAACCACAACAAACAAATTATTATTGACCTTTTACATTACATTTTTTTTTTTTTTTTTTTTATGTTAAAATTTTCTGTTTATAATATTTTTTTTTTTACCCTTACTTTTTAGGATTTATCAGCTAAATTAAAAGAAGCAGAAGAAGCACAAGCCTCATTGCAGGCAGAATGTGAACAATATAGAACTATTCTTGGGGAAACAGTGAGTTGTACTTTATTGTTTTTATTTCTATAATCTAGATTCATTATCACATAAATGGTGGTATGACGTTAGCGTTTTCATTTTAACCTCTTCCTGTCACTTGGGCTTAGTGATTCACTTCAGATAGTGTGGGGTGTAATGTGCAGTCAGCGTCCAGCTCTAATGGTTAGGATTTGCTATAATTCCAATCCTAGATGTTAAAGGGGTACTCCACTGTCCAGCGTTCGGAATTAAATGTTCCAAATGCTGTTTTTATGCTGCGGGGATCGGCCACACCCCTTGTGGCGTCATGGTAATGCCCCCTCAATGCAAGTCAATGGGAGGGGGCGTGACGGCAGTCACGCCCCCTCCCATTGACTTGCATTGAGGGGGCATTACCATGACGTCACAAGGGGCGTGGCCAACCCCCCGCAGCGCGAAAACAGCATTCCGAACGCTGGCCAGTGGAGTACCCCTTTAAACCGCTACGGCTGTGGGCAGTAGTAACTGTGGCACCTAAGAAGTTAAACTCAGTGGGCCCAACGACTGGTAACTCAGCCATGTTTTTTTTGCATGAAATGGTAGAGGCTATCAGTAAGTATTACTGCATGTAACTAATTGTATACTAATGTATACTAGTACTATAATGGTCGGTGTGTTTTAATAATAGGAAGGAATGCTGAAAGACCTACAAAAGAGCGTAGAAGAAGAGGAGCAGGTGTGGAAAGCCAAATTGGAAGTATCTGAGGAAGAGCTTAAAAAGGTGAGTACTATTTAGGTTTTCTACCTTTTTCCACTGGCAGTTGTATTAGGGCTTATTGTGGGACAAGTTGTTCTTTAAGTGGTATTTTTTCGGGGGGTTCACCATGCTGTTTACTTTTAAAAAATAAAATAAAAAGGAAGGACTACGGTTTCCAGCCAACGGCATGCTGGGAGTTGCAGTTTTGAAACAGCTGGAGGCCCACAGGTTGGACGCCTTAGAACTATAGTCTGTGTCGGTTGTGTCCCATCTGTGCTGTTATGTGGCCCTTAGATCATTTGTCATGTATTCATAATAGCGTAGCAACGTGTCAGATGTCTTCGTTTATTTGCTACGAATGGCACCAACTGTTTTGGCCTCGTGTACCTTACATGGCGCTGAGCTTGGCTATATTTTAAAGGCATCATAGAGAATGAATACATCTGTGGATTGGGGATAACTTTAAATCTTGGGATCACCAGTTTAAAACAAAGAAATATCACTAGCGTTATAGTTACTACTTATGTACCATTTTTTTTATTTATTTTATTTATTTATTCTTACAGTCACACATTCAATTGAAATCTTTAGAGGAGATCGTGGAAAGACTGAAATTAGAAGTCCACAGTACTGACCAGGTATGACTGATAACTGGTGCAAGCATGAAGCACTAGGGCCGACATCTATCATTGTCTTTAGACTGTTTTTTTGTGTCTAGAAAAGGTGCAAAAAAGGCGCAAGCAGGGTTTATTTGCGCCTTTTTTGCACCTTTTGCTTTACACATTTCTGCTGATTTTGAGTTGTAATCCACTGATTATGGCAATACACATGATATAGAAGGGATTTATGAACTGTGCCTTCTTGTGAAAAGGCACAAAAAAGGCACAAAGCCACTGAAAAGTCTCTAAAACTACACCAGCCCAGACTTGCCTTAGCTTTTTGGTGTATGTGAAGATTGAAATTTCAGAAAATGTGATCTGCACAAAATTTATCAAAGGCTCTGCGACCATTTAATAAAGTTGGTGTTCCTAAACATTACCAGCACACAAAAAAAAGGTGTAGAAAAATGCTTCACTTACACCTATAATGATACATGCTTCACTTACACCTACAATGATAAATGCTTCACTTACACCTACAATGATAAATGCTTCACTTACACCTACAATGGTAAATGCTTCACTTACACCTACAATGGTAAATGCTTCACTTACACCTACAATGGTAAATGCTTCACTTACACCTACAATGGTAAATGCTTCACTTACACCTACAATGGTAAATGCTTCACTTACACCTACAATGGTAAATGCTTCACTTACACCTACAATGATAAATCCCGGCCTATATGCTCTGGATTTAGTCACACAACAGTCTTCCATATTTGGTTTCTGTGACAGTGGTATTTAAATATGTTGTCTTTTACTGGTATAGATTTGTTGTACATATGTTGTGTATAGTTTTGATGTATACTTTGTTGTGTACATGCAGATTGTGTGTTTGTTTATTTTCTTTAAACTTTTTTGGTATAGTACAGTAATGCAAATTTTTACTATGTAAGCAGTGCAGTATTTACAGTCCATGCTATCCTAGACACTAGGTCTGAAAATAACCCTCTGTTAAAGGCATTTTTGAGCATGTTAGTCATGGATTAAATGCCCCCCCCCCCCCCCCCACCACACACACACACACTTTATCTTTGTGGAAATCCAACACTTGATCTGTCTTTCACAGCCAGGAGGTTTTCTTCCCTCTACTTTAGAGCTAGGTTTACCTGGTGTTGTTTTCCTAGGGAAGAATATGCTGTGCAATGTGTGGCAGACATTGTTAGGGTACCGTCTGATTGTAGTAGCTGTCACTGATGCAGATTAGTCCCATTCAGTGGGATTGACAGCAGATTCCTGAGCTCAGGTGTGTATTCCGATTGAAAAAAATGGTTAGGTTTTTTGTGGTGTATCATGCGAAATGCTTAGTGAGAGGGCTGAAAGCAAATTTTCTAGGGTATTCCTTTAACCCATCCCGCTATAGGACTAACATACGTCCCAGCACCCGACACGTTCGTGCGCTGGGACGTGTGCATATGTCCTAGCGATCTCCTGCACTGCCGCGGGATCCGGCGGTCAATCACAGCCGGTGTCCCGCTACAGTTGTCAGGGCCGCGATCGCGACGGTCCCGGCAGCATTAACCCCATAGATGCTGTGATCTATGGTGTTGACAGGGGGAGCATGCTTGGTTACATAGTTACATAGTTACATAGTTAGTATGGTTGAAAAAAGACATACGTCCATCAAGTCCAACCAGGGGATTGAAGGGAAGGATGTAAGGGGATAAGGGAAAGGGATGTAGTTTTATAATTCTGCATAAGCATTAATGTTATTTTGTTCCAGGAATGTATCTAACCCTGCTTTAAAGCTGTTAATTGTTCCTGCTGTGACCAGTTCCTGAGGTAGACCGTTCCATAAATTCACAGTCCTCACGGTAAAGAAGGCGTGCCGCCCCTTTAGACTAAACCTTTTCTTCTCCAGACGGAGGGAGTGCCCCCTCGTCCTTTGGGGGGGTTTAACCTGGAACAGTTTTTCTCCATATTTTTTGTATGGGCCATTTATATACTTATATACGTTTATCATATCCCCCCTTAAACGTCTCTTCTCAAGACTAAACAATTGTAACTCCTTTAATCGCTCCTCATAGCTAAGATGTTCCATGCCCCATATTAGTTTAGTCGCGCGTCTCTGCACCCTTTCCAACTCCGCAGTGTCCCTTTTATGAACAGGCGACCAAAACTGAACAGCATATTCCAGGTGAGGCCGTACCAATGCTTTATAAAGGGGGAGTATTATGTCCCTGCCCCTCGAGTCCATGCCTCTTTTTATACATGACAATATCCTGCCGGCTTTGGAAGCAGCAGCCTGACATTGCATGCTATTTTGTAGTCTGTGATCTACAAGTACACCCAGATCCTTCTCTACCAGTGATTCTGCCAGTTTAATCCCCCCTAAGACATACGACGCATGCAGGTTATTAGTACCCAGATGCATAACTTTACATTTATCCACATTGAACCTCATTTGCCAAGTGGATGCCCAGACACTTAGTCTATCCAAGTCATCTTGTAACTTATGCACATCCTCTATAGACTGTACCGTGCTACAAAGCTTGGTGTCATCTGCAAAGATAGAAACAGAGCTGTTAATACCATCCTCTATATCATTGATAAATAAATTAAACAGCAGCGGGCCCAGTACTGAACCTTGGGGTACACCACTAATAACCGGGGACCAATCAGAGTACGAATCATTGACCACCACTCTCTGGGTACGATCCATGAGCCAGTGTTCAATCCAGTTACAAACTAAAGTTTCCAAGCCCAAGGACCTTAACTTACCTGTCAGATGTCTGTGAGGGACAGTATCAAATGCTTTGGCAAAATCCAGAAACACTATATCCACAGCCATTCCTCTGTCAAGGCTTCTACTAACCTCTTCATAAAAGCAAATTAGATTGGTTTGACAACTTCTATCCTTAGTAAACCCATGCTGGCTATCACTTATAATACTATTATCCCCTATGTATTCCTGTATGTAATCCCTTATAAGTCCTTCAAACAATTTACCCACAATGCACGTTAGACTTACCGGTCTATAATTGCCTGGCGAAGACCTAGAGCCCTTCTTGAAGATTGGTACCACATTAGCCTTGCGCCAGTCCCTTGGCACAATACCAGACACCAGAGAATCTCTAAATATCATGAACAAGGGTACAGATATTACTGAACTTACCTCTCTAAGAACTCTTGGGTGTAGTCCATCCGGCCCTGGAGATTTGCTTACATTTACTTTACTTAACTTACCTTGTACCATCTCTACATTAAGCCAGTTCAATACATTATATGATGTGTTACCAGCACTGACCTGACCAATGTCAGCTCCTTCTTCCATAGTATATACAGAACTAAAGAACCCATTCAGTAGCTCCGCCTTCTCTTGATCGCCCGTGACAACCTCCCCATTATCATTATTAAGGGGTCCTACATGCTCTGTCCTTGGTTTTTTTGTATTTATATATCTAAAAAAATATTTAGGATTAGTTTTGCTTTCTTCGGCCACCTGTCTCTCATTTTGAATTTTTGCTGTTTTTATTACATTTTTGCAGATTTTATTAAGCTCTTTGTACTGTTTAAATGTTATAGCTGACCCATCAGATTTGTATTTTTTGAAGGCTATTTTTTTGTTGTTTATTGCTCTTTTAACCTCATTTGTCAGCCATGTAGGATTTAGTTTTAATCGTTTATATTTGTTCCCCTTTGGTATATATTTAGCTGTATAGTTATTTAGAGTAGATTTAAAGATGTCCCATTTACCTTCTGTATCAGTATTTGATAACACCTCCCCCTAGGTTGCTAGGTTAGATCATGACCTCCTGTCTGCCTGCTACAGAAGCCTGTGAGATCCAGCAAGAGACTGCAGTACTTTTATTGAAGAACTTTTTATTAAATTTTTTACACTTTTTGCAGGTTTTTGCACTTTTTGCAAAAAGTGTAAAAAATTTTATAAAAAGTTCTTCAATAAAAGTATGAAGTGTAAAAAAAAAATATAAAAAGCCCCTTTCCCAATCAAAGCCCTGTAATATCACCATAAAAGATCAAAAACACAAATCATATACATAATAGGTATTGCCATGTCCGTAATGACGTGTTCTATAAAACTATAATGAAAATTATCCCGTACGGTGAACACTGTAACAAACAAAACAAAAAAAAACCCCGCAAAACTCACCAATTTTGGTACAAATAGCGGAATAAAAAAGATCAAAAGGTAGCACGTATCGCCAAAATGATACCAATGAAAAGTACAGCTCATCCCGCAAAAAATAAGCCCTTACTAACTGGCGTCAGACAAAAAAATAAAAAAGTTATGGCTGTTGGAAAATGAATGGCAGAAAAAGAATTTTGCTCAGAAATGGAAAAAGAATAGAAAACTGTATAAAATGGGTATCGCCATAATCGTACTGACCCACAGAATAAATATAACTTTTACCGCACAGTGTACACCATAAATTTTTTTTAAAAAGCCAGAAATTTTCCAGTTTTTCACAATATTTTGGAGTTTTTCACACACAATGCTGCATGTTTCAACAAAAAATGCACCACTTATATAAAGTACAATATGTCACGAAGAAACAATATCAGAATTGCTCCTCTCAGAAAAAGCGTTTTACAGTTATTACCATTTAAAGAGACACATGTCAAATAAAAAAATAAAAAAAGATCCTGGTCATTGAGGTAAAAAATGGGTCCGTTCTTAAGGGGTTAATATCCATTATGGTCCAGTAGAAAAACAGCAGAGGAAGCCTAATGACAAATCTGATCCCACTTTGGGACAGTTTTGTGACCTCATTTGTGTCACTGGATGTGTCCTAAAAGAGGAAATAAAAGTTGTGCGGAACATTTCTCTGTGCACTTGTTTTCAACTTTGTCACCGGTTGTGTCAAGTTTCGGCATAAAACGAATGACTGGACACAACCTCATATATGTGAACGCAGCCCAACGCTAAGTTCACACATCGAAATATTTACCAACATATTTTATTCTACACACACACACACTTTCATCTGTAATAAGCAAAAAGGGACATTTTTACGGACATAAATGCACAAGTAAAATAAAATAAATGTTAGAAGAATTGTCTTATCGTTTTGTCTTTTAGTTGAAGGAATGTATCGCACTTATGGAGGCCCAGCTGGAAACCCAGATGAATACATCCAGCACAGAGTGTCAGACGTACTCTAAAGAGGTGGAGAGTGTATGTATCCTGACTATATAGACCCCCTAGACCAGGGTTTCCCAACCAGGGTGCTTCAAGCTGTTGCAAAACGACAACTCCCAGCATGCCCGGACAGCCTTCGGCTGTCCGGGCATGCTGGGAGTTGTCGTTTTGCAACAGCTTGAGGCACCCTGGTTGGGAAACACTGCCCTAGACCCCTTACTTGCATCCAAAATAATTCATCCTATATCCGACAGTATACAACATATCAATTAGAAAGGGAGGAAAAGGAAAAAAAGATGCGGGGCGCTCTCTGGCGTAGTAAGTTTTGTACCTCTTGAATAGAAGAAGAGAGATAGAAAGGACCCCACCACCACACCTGTGCAGTGGTACTGACCTCTAAGAGCAGTACGGCATATATGGCGCTGCTCTGGAGTAGTGTGGGGCGGGTTATTACAGCTTGCTGCTTGGTACCCCCTTGTCCGTTACGTCCAGGGCAGGGCAACGGAAGAAGCTATACGAAAGGAAGTACAGAAAATGCGGGGGTTCTGTACCCAAGCGCTACTGTAAAGTAGAGTTGGTAGGCCAATAGGTACACAGGAGGTTTTTTATTTAATTCGTACATTAAAAGTACAACTGGACAACGCGTTTCGGCGTGATCTCGCGCCTTCCACAGGTCCACAATATAAATTTTGTGGCGTCCTGTGAATGGGTACCTGTGTCCTGGCGGGTTGCCGCCAGGACACAGGGCGCCACAAAATTTATATTGTGGACCTGAGGAAGGCGTGAGAGCATGCCGAAACGCGTTGTCCAGTTGTACTTTTTATGTGCGAATTAAATAAAAAGCATCCTGTGTACCTATTGGCCTACCGACTCTACTTAACAGTAGCGCTCGGGTACAGAACCCCCGCATTTTCTGTACTTCCTTTATATATAACATATAAATTGGAGTCTTCTTATTGGTTTTTAACAATTTTTTTCCATGTTCGCTAATACAGTTGAGGCAGCTTCTGTCGGAATCACAAGAACAGCTGGAATCTACAAAAGCAGAAGCCAGAAAACAGAGCAAAGAGCTTTCTCTGGTAAGGTTTACAATGACATTTAGTGATGATTGCAGTTAGAGGAACAATCTGTAACTCCGAGGAGTTCGGCTACTGTGGTCATACTACATTGTGATGTCCATGTCTTACTACACCAAGCCTTATACTGGATCTCCTTTGTTATACAGCTCAGGCAGCAGTTAAGTGAAATGCAGAATCATGTACATGACTCTCACAGCTCAAATGGTCACCAGGTTAGTAAACCGCAAAGAACTTGGCAAACAGCATAAAAAAAAAAATTTAATAAAAAGTGCTATCACTGTCCTTGTCTATTTTTTATTATTATTTTTTATTTCAAATAAAGAGAACCTGTCAGGCAGCATAAAACACAGGCACTGATCTATTAGGCCATGTTCACACAACGGAATTCCGCGGTGTGAACTTAACATTAGTGTGAATGGGTCTCCGCGAGACCCGTTCACACTGCAGAATTTCCGCGGCTGAAATTGTTCCGTGCAAAGAAAGAACATGTTCATTCTTTGCGCGGATTCCGTGAGCACTGCTTAGCCGTCAATGGTGACGGCTCAGTGCCCCGCGGCCCTAGCGCCGAAGCACCGTCGGCGGCGGCCGCCAGGCGGAATTCAGCGAGCGGAGATTCCGTAGTGTGAACGCACCCTCATACAAAAAAAAGATTCAGCTCACCACTATAGCAGAGTAGAGGACTGTAAATTCACTTCAGGTATGGAGAGCAGGGCAAGCAAGCAACGGGCCTTATCCTGGCGAAAGATATTGAAGAGGGCAGAAAAACAGGGACCTCCAGCTGTCCAGAAGATAGTGATAGAAAGGTGAATTAAAACTTCACTTCAATTCAATTCATTAAGTTAAAACCAAAGGATATCCATGGAGAATAAAAGAACACACACGAAACACTGATGCGTTTCGAGCCGTAGGTGGATCTATTATGCCTTCTGAATGGCTGCCATGTCTCAAAGTAGCCGAGCTCTGAGAGGTCCGCGGGCCTGACTTACAGGACAGGGACTGCCTTGTTGACTTGGAGTCCAGGTCCTTGCCCAAGTTCTAACTAGGACTGCTTGGAGAGGGTACAGCTGTTCCGAGTACACAATAAATCACTGTGTACCTCTAATCCTGCTGTAGGATATATCCAGAAATGTTATGGCGGCTTCTGATCGTATGACTGACTTACAGATTATCGCAATCTGGAGATGGAATTGCCAGAAGTCACCTAAAAGTCTATGGCACTGCCGGCAACTCCTGTCTCCAAATTGCGATAGTCTGCAAGCAAGTTATGGGATCAGAAGCCGCCCTGATATTTTTGGATATATCCTGCCAATGGAAGCATGATTAAAGTAAAGGTACCCTTTTAGCGACAGGTTCCCTTTATTTTTATTTTTTGTTTTGCTTTATCTATATTCGTTTTCTACTTATTTTTCTTTAATTCTCACTTTTTCCTATTTTTGGATGACATTTTGGTGGCTTCAGAACCAATTACCAGGTTTCCATAGAGTTCTGGTCTCAACATACAATGGTTTCAACATACAATGGTCGTCCCAGAACCAATGAATATTGTAACTTGAGGGACCACTGTATATTGGCTGTCAATGATGAGGGAATCTCATAACTGCTTTTACCTCTACATTCTGCACTGTATACTTCTACTTTCTTTCACCATTTAAAGGGGTACTCCCGTAGGAAACTTTTATTTATTTTATTTATTTATTTATTTATGTTTAAATCAAGTTAAACAGATTTGTAAATCACTTCTATTAAAAAATCTTAATCCTTCCAGTACTTTTTAGGGGCTGTATACTAAAGAGAAATACAAAAAAAGAAATGCATTTCCTCTGATGTCATGAGCACAGTGCTCTCTGCTGACCTCTGCTGTCCATTTTAGGAACTGTCCAGAGCAGCATATGTTTGCTATGGGGATTTTCTCCTACTCTGGACAGTTCCTAAAATGGACAGCAGAGGTCAGCAGAGAGCACTGTGGTCTTGACATCAGAGGAAATGCATTTCTTTTTTGGATTTCTCTTTAGTATATAGCCTCTATAAAGTACTGGAAGGATTAATATTTTTTAATAGAAGTGATTTACAAATCTGTTTGACTTTCTGGTACCAGTTGATTTAAAAAAAAAAAAAAAAAAAAAAAAAGTTTTCCACAGGAGTACCCCTTTAAGTGACATTAGTAGTTGGCAGTATTGTTGTCAAATTTCAGAAATAGGCCTCACAACAATATTTTTGAATACTTTGTTACCTAGCTGAAGGTTCCACAGTCCAGTTTGGATGAACAAAATGAAGGGCAGAATATATCGGAAGAGCTGGAAGAGGTAAATATGTCTCCATGTGTAGTGTTGATGGGTACGTGCATGACATGTAGCTCACAGACAACATAACGTCGAGCATAGAGGGTCACTAGATTGCAGTGTTTCCCAACCAGGGTGCCTCCAGCTGTTACAAAACTACAACTCCCAGCATGCTCGGACAGCCTTTGGCTGTCCGAGCATGCTGGGAGTTGTAGTTTTGCAACAGCAGGAGTCACCCTGGTTGGCAAACACTGGTATATTGGATTCAAGTAGAGTTCCAGTTCTCTTAGGGTGCATGCACACCACGTTTTTGCTATACAGTTCCCGTATACGGTTTCAAGTTAAAAACCGTATGGAACTGTATAGAAAACCGTATGCATTGTCTTAACATTGTAAACCGTATGTCAAAGGCATCATCCAGTTTAGTCCGTTTTGCGTCTTATCCGTTTTTTTCCCCGTACCCAAAAACGTAGTCTACCACGTTTTTTTGGTCCAGTTGAAAAACTGTATTAAATTGTATATGTTTTTTTTATTTTTATTTTTTTAACATGGGAGTCAATGGGAACTGTACAGAACTGTATGTGCGTACGGTTCCATCCGGTTTTCACCATATGGTTTTTGACTTTGCACAGTTTTTTTTTCTCTTGGAATTTCAATCAAACAAGTGAAACTTTATTCAAAATGGAGTAAAAAGTTAAAAACGTATAATTTTTTTTTTCTTAAAAAACGGATGCAACGGGACATCATTTTTCAAACCGTATACAGTTTTTAACTGTATACGGGTTAAAATTTGTACACACGTTTTGATACAGTTTAGTCAGGTTTTGAGGAATCCGTTTTTCATCAAAAACCTGATACGGGAACTGTATTGCAAAACGTGGTGTGCATGCACCCTTAGGGTGCATTCACACCACGTTTTTGCAATACAGTTCCCGTATACTTTTTCAATGTGAAAAGCGTATGGAACCGTATTAGAAAACGTATGCATTGACTCTCCATTGATAACCGTATGCCAAAAGATGCATCAGGTTGCGTCCATTTTGCATCCTGTACAGTTTTGTCAGTTTTTTTCCTGTACCCAAAACCGTAGTCTACCACGGTTTTTGGTCCGGGTGAAAAACTGTATTAAACCGTATACGTTTTATTTTTATTTTTTACATGGGAGTCAATGGGAACCGAGCAGAACCGTATGTGCATACAGTTCCATCCAGTTTTCACCATACGTTTTTGGACTTTGCACAGTTTTTTTTTCTTGGAATTTCAATCAAACAAGTGAAACTTTATTCAAAATGGAGTGAAAAGTTAAAAATGTATATGTTTTTTTTCTTAAACGGATGCAACTGGACATCATTTTTCGAACCGTATATGGTTTTCAACCGTATATGGGTTAAAATTTGTGCACAGGTTTTGATACAGTTTAGTCAGCTTTTGAGGAATCCGTTTTTGATCAAAAACCTGATACGGGAACTGTATTGCAAAAACGTGGTGTGAATGCACCCTTAGTAGGAGGGTATGATAACTAGTACTCAGTATTGTGGATCATCTAGTGACAAAGAACCTACATTGAAGTGATGACGCACAACAAAGTGTTAAATCCCGACTTGTTTCTTATATTCTCATTGAACAGAAATCCATGTACAGCTTGCAACAGGAGTTGGAGAAACTAAAAACTGCAGAAGAGACCTCAACTGGTATAGAGGAAGCCCAGCAGCTGAAGGTGAGGGCGGCGCCATTTTGTTTCATGTTTTTTATTGTTCTGTAGAGATAGTGAGGGAGATTTATCAAAACCTGTCTAGAGGAAAAGTTGCTGAGTTGCCCATAGCAACCAATCAGATCGCTGCTTTCATTTTGCAGAGGCCTTGTCATATATGAAAGAAGCCATCTGATTGGTTGCTATGGGCAACTCAGTAACGTTTCCTCTGGACAGGTTTTGATAAATCTCCCCCTCAGTGTAGGGGGAACCTTTCACTTTAGATAAAGCCATTTTATGTGCTAAACCAGTATATTGCCTATTTCGATATTGTGCTATATTTTCAAGGGTTTATGTCAGCGAATGATTCTATCCATTGCAGGGAGGTCAGAAATTGAGATGAGATTTGCCTGGACGTATTTACCGAACCGTAGTGGTCCTTTTAGCAAATGCATTTATATGATTTTTTTCTTTTTCCTACAATTTTAAACACTTGAGATTGCTTACTTTTCATCTTTTCCTTGTATCTCCTCTAACAACCAGCATACGACTGTTTTACATGAGGGAGTTTAAGGGGTACTCCGCTGCCCCAGCGTTCGGAACATGTGCGGGCGGCAGGGGTTGTGATGTCATGCCACGCCCCCTCAATGCAAGTCTATGGGAGGGGCGTGACTGCCGTCACGCCCCTCCCATAGACTTGCATTGAGGGGGCGTGGCCGTGACATCACGACCCTCGCACCCAACATTCTAAACGAACGTCGGGTGCTTCACATAGATCGCAGGGGTCCCATCTGCGGGACCCCCGCGATCAGACATCTTATCCCCTATCCTTTGGAAAGGGCATAAGATGTCTAGGGGCGGAGTACCCCTTTAATGTGTCACTGTCATTTGAGACTTCCTAAGATCACAAGCTAGAACTGTAAAGTGCATGACAGCCCACTCCACTGACTCTCTGGATACCAAACCGACTCATTCACTACATTAGATTCTATAGGGAATGAGTCTTGAGTGACAGCCGGGGTGTAAGGCCCATGTAACTTTGTAATCACGTGTCTGAACGACATGCCAAATGAGTTCATGCTGACTGTGGGTTTACTGCACATTTACATTCTTCCCAATTATTATACAGTAATAACCCTGTGCAAAAGGACCTTTTAACCCCTTAACGACCACGGACGTAAATGTACGTCTTGGTGCGGCGGTACTTGGCGCACCAGGACGTACATTTACGTCCTGTGTATGACCGCGAGCATCGGAGCGGTGCTCGCGTCATACATGGCAGGTTCAGGCTGCTAGCAGCAGCCGGGGCCCACCGGACATCCGCAAACGCGCGGATGTCAGCCATTAACCCTTCAGATGCCGTGATCAGTGCAGATCACGGCATCTGCGGCAGTGTGCATCTTAAAATAGAAAAATATATATATATATATTGGGAGATAGCTGCAACCGAAAATGTGATTATATGGAATTATCTGCCAGATGAGTACTCACGCCGAGGTTGTGTATCCCATACAACCTTATTTACAATGTGTAGGAGAAATGTATATACTGATTGCGTATTTTCTCAAATCTGGGCTTATATAGTTAGTTTAATACTAAATAGTTGTAAATAATACATTTATTTATATATGTTGGTGGTAATTGGTGAAAGAAAAGAAAAGGATGTTATATATATATATATATATATATATATATATATGCAGATGCAAATCATAAAATGTTGCAGTATCTTGTAATACCTTTTTTATTGGACTAACAGCATTTTGTAGAGACGCTTTCGGGATTCCTCTCTTTATCAAGTCCAAAGCAAATCTAAGCTCACAAGCAGAAGACACAGGTTACATCTCACAGATATGCAGGGGTTAAGACAATAGATGTGGAGAATTCCCACTAAGATGGGCCATAAATTGTCCTGTTATGGGAACATAGACTACATAGATAAGGATGAGAAAAAGGGGGAGGGAAGGGGGAGCAGGGGAGAGACTGGTGATAAGCAGTTGAAGCCAAAACGTGGTAAATGTGGATACCGGTATCCACGTTTTACCACCACCGATACTTGTTCAAATCCTTGTGACACTAACAATCTAAAATTGGACACTAAACTATCTTCATAAACCGGATACAAAGTATAATACTGCAATGTTATTTAACACTATTGCCTTGCATCCCGGAAAGCGAACAGTAGCTGGTTTCCATATATATATATATATACACCTGTATATATATGTATACGTTTTTACTATTAATTATTTGTCAAAAAGATATACATTTTAAACTAATTTACTATTATTTGTACTGTTTTTCTACCCTATGCAAGGGCCCTGCAGGGGTAGACAGTCATAATTATTATAAATAAATATTGAAATATACTGAATTCTCCTAAATCACTTATTTTACCACCCATTCACATACATCACCTAATCACTCTTTGTATTACCTACACAATATCTATACATATTCTCTACTCATACATATACTCAGGTATATATATATATATATATATATATATATATATATATATATAACATCCTTTTCTTTTCTTTCACCAATTACCACCAACATATATAGATACATTAATTATTTATAACTATTTAGTATTAAACTAACTATATAAGCCCAGATTTGAGAAAATACGCAATCAGTATATACATTTATATATACACTTCTCCTACATTGCATCTTAAAATAAATGATCGGATCGCCCACAGCGCAGCCGCGGTGATCCGATCATCTGTAATGGCGGACAGAGGTCCCCTCACCTGCCTCTGTCCGTCTCCCGGTGTCTCCTGCTCTGGTCTGAGATCGAGCAGACCAGAGCAGGAGATAGCCGATAATACTGATCAGTGCTATGTCCTATGCATAGCACTGAACAGTATTAGCAATCAAAGGATTGCTATAGATCAGTGGTCTCCAACCTGTGGACCTCCAGATGTTGTAAAACTACAACTGCTATAGACCACTGCTATAGATAGTCCCCTATGGAGACCTAAAAAGTGTAAAAAAAAATAAAAAGAAAAGAAAGAAAGAAAAAGAAAAATTTTGAAATAAATAGTAAAAAAAAAAGTTAAAAATCCCCTCCCCCAATAAAAAATGTAATTGTCTGTTTTTCCCATTTTACCCCCAAAAAGCATAAATTTTTTGGTATCACCGCGTGTGCAACAGCGTAAACGTAAAAAATAAAATAAGTCCAAAAATGCAGCTTTTTAGTCACATTTTATTCCAAAACAAAGAAAAAATGATCTAAAAGTTTTATATATGCAAATGTGGTATCACATACAGATGACAGTGCAAAAAATGAGCCCTGATACCACCCTATATACGGAAAAATGAAAACGTTATAGGTGGTCAAAATAGGGCACAAGTAGGATCCCACTCCTTAAGCTCATAAGACAAAAAGTTGCAGTTAGGTGATTTATTTCATCTACAATCCACAAGGTTAATAGATAACGTTTCGGTCAAACATTGACCTTCATCAGATCTAGAATCATACAACATAGATGTCATTAAGTATACATATGCACAAAGTTGTGTATAAAAAGGATGTCATTTAATGAAAACAAGTGGACAAATAAACAGTGCCCTGTTCTAAATCAAAGGACATCCTTTTTATACACCACTTTGTGCATATGTATACTTAATGACATCTATGTTGTATGACTCTAGATCTGATGAAGGTCAATGTTTGATCGAAACGTTATCTATTTACCTTGTGGATTGTAGATGAAATAAATCACCTAACTGCACCTTTAAGTGCCAAGTCTTTTTGTCTTATAATACAATATTCATATAACCTGTAATAACATGTTGCATTTAAGCCAAACTTCGTTTCCTGGCAAACCATGCCCAGTCATTCTAGGCCATATTCCTAGTCCATATTATGTTAAACTTAAAGGAGTACTCTGGGATGTAAAAATTGTGTTTTCAGACTGCTGGCAGTAAAAAAAAAAAAAAAAAAAAAAAAAGGGATACATACCTGCTCGGCCTCCGCCGCGATCCTCTTCCTGGTTGCCAGTGGTTGGTGAGTCATACTGCACTCTGGTCTTCTTTCTGGTGCCGGGACCAAAAACGTCCCACTGCCGCTCAGCCTATCGCCAGCTGAGGTGGGAATTCGCTGCAGCCAGTGATTGGCTGAGTGCAGTATGACTCACTGACCAGGAAGAGGATCGCGGCGGAGACTGGAGCGGGTTACCAGAGGCACCGGGGGAGCGTCACGTGTATGTACCCATTTTTTTTTTTTTTTTTTACTGGCAGTCTGAAACACAATTCTTAAATCCCGGAGTACTGCTTTAACACACTGATAAGATGAATGTCAGGGGAACATGAAATGGTTTTTGGGGCAGCTAGACATTTCCTTCCAAAACACACTGTGGTAATCTTTATTAATGAAGTTAAAGGGACACCGACAAGTAAGTTAGTGTAACAAAGATATGAGTACCAAGTTAAATCCAAGAATGCCAACTTTTCTTCCCTGCTTGGCCTTGTTGTCAATGGATCTATATGGTGGTAAATGGAAGGACAGAATATACAGAGCCCCCAGAAATAAGACTTCATCCCTGCAGGAGGCTCTGGACATTCTGTCCTTCCGTTTACCACCATATGGGTCCGTTATGAACAATGCCTGAGAGAGACGAAACATTGACATTATTGAATCTAACTCTGTACTTTTATTTATGTTCTACTGACCTACCTTAACCACTAAGATTGTTGCGCAAATCGCACTTCAGTACAGGGCATATGTATGTCCTCACAACCTGTCTGGATACAACTAACCTTGTCCTTCTATGCAAATATTATAGGAGAGGCTTGAGAAGGAAAAAAAACTAACACGAGATTTAGGTCAAGCAGCTAACAAACTGCTACAGCTCTTGAAGTCTTCTCAGGAACAACTATCTAAGGAAAAGGAACACTATAAACTGCTGCAAAACAGACTACAGTTACCGGTACTAACTCATTCTCCTCATTCTTCCTCCTGTAAATTTCATGTGTTGGACCATAAATCTCTGCAAAGGCAACTGCTGGAACCCCAACAATCACAAACATGGGGTCCCGAGTCACTGAGTTGAATAGTGATGGTTGAGCATGGAGCTGTGGTGTGCGTGTTCGACTGCCACTCCATTCAAACTGAGGAAATGGGACACTGCTCATGTGCTTGTGGGGGTCAATGTGGTCAGATCCCTATTGGTCACACATTGAGCTTCTGTTTTGTGGTCCAACTCCTTTTAAACTTACCTTAACTCACTAACATCTATCCAATTTTCCCACTTATGTATATTCTTTCTAGGCAACCTCTCGTCACTCTTATGCTGCCTGAACCCCGAGTCATTGGGGCGGTCCTTGGAAACTTCTGTCTGCCTAGCCGGCCTTTATTGATAGACCTCTCCCTGTCTATACCCAAACAAGGAGAGATCTATCAATCGTGGCCAGTGTCATGTGAAGAAGCTGCCAGGGACTGTCCCAATGATTTGTGGGTCAGTAAGCTTGATGACACGTTCCCTTTTAATAACTTTCAACATCAATTGGTTAACTGTAGATGCCTGTGTGGAAAAATCCACTAAACTGTTTAGACGATCAATCGCCCATATAGAAAAAAAATCAAAACAAAAAAAGTAGACTACCCAACAGGAGACAGCAACTTAAAGGGGTACTCTGCCCCTAGACATCTTATCCCCTATCCATAGGATAGTGGATAAGATGCCTGATTGGGGGGGGGGGACCCACTGCTGGGGACCCCCGCGATCGCGGCTGGGGCACCCCAGACATCTGGTGCACGGAGCGTACTTCGCTCTGTGCCGAATGACTGGCTTTGCGGGGCCGAGGCTCATGATGTCACGGCCACGCCCCCTCGATGCAAGTCTATGGGAGGGGGCGTCATGAGCCTTTGGCGCTGCCCCCCAATGCTCTAAACGAATGCCGGGTGCAGCAAGAAGATCTATTTTAGTGGAGGAATAGTGTTTCAGAAGATGTTTCTTTGAGCCCATACCCTGCTCTTAAGGCGTCCCTTGTAAATTCTCAAACTGAATTAATAGTAGTAAAAATAAATCAGCGAAATTATTAAAGTGGCTCTCATAAAAGTAAGTTAAAGGGTAGTCCAGTGCTGAAAAACGTATCCCCTATCAGATTGCAGGGGGGGGGGTTCCGACTGCTGGGGCCCCCCGCGATCTCCTGTCCGGGGCCCTGGCTCACTGGCCAGATAGCGGGTGTCGACCACCGCACGAAGTGGCGGCTGACACGCCCCCTCAATACATCGCCATGGCATAGCTGGAGATAGCCGAAGGCAGCTCTCCGGCTCTACCATAGAGTTGTATTGAGGGGGCGTGTCGCTTAATTCGGTGGTCAACACTCCTCCTTCCTGGGGGCTGCCGGGCCCTTTACAGGAGATCTCGGGGGCCACAGCGGTTGGACCCCCTTGATCTGAAACTTATCCCCTATCCTTAGGATAGGGGATACATTTTTCACCACTGGATATCTCCTTTAATACCAATGTAGAGCAACCAGCAGTCAGTTGCCATCTGAGGTAGAAGCTACCATTATGGGTTCAATTGCCTTGCAGCGCTACCACTGGGGAGATAAGGAATTACAGGATGCCCACTGTAACCAGTGTGTTGTCTGTGTAATGCATGGGCAGGATGGGTCCTTTGCTGCAAAGACTCTGCCCCCCCCAGTCTGACTATTTGATGGACCCCACTTTACTAGATCCTGATTTGTGGAATTATCCTGATTTCATGTACCCTGACGCCCTCCTGGAGTTGTCAGAGTACATGAAAATAGGATAATTCCATGCACTCTATAGAATGCATTTTTTTAACCAATTATGTTTCTTACCATTTTCATGTTTTCTCCTAGGAACAAGATCCCAACATCACTGGTGGAACATCGGTTTGATCCAAATGTTTATTTTTTTCTTTCCTTACCACAATGCCTTAAACATTCCTTTTTGAGATTTGAATAATAATATTTTAGTGAGCCAAAATACTTCCAAAGGTTTTAGTTTAAAGTTCCTATCCATGTTTTGTTAATCTGAAGAGGAAACATTCCATGATGAAACCACTGACTGTGTCAGTATGCCATATCTTCACATCTACCTTATAGACCCATGGGCTAAATCGTGTGCTTGGCCTATGAAAAGGGACAGACTGTGGACTCTATGTATGAATCAGTGCAATTTCTTTATTGTGAACAATGTATGGATGAAAAGGGCAGGAAATAAGATGAGAATGCCATATTGTAACTGGTCTCCAGTATAAAATCATGTGACTTGATGGTTGCTGAAATGACATTAAAATATTGATGTAGCCATAAAGAACGTTTCGCTCTCTTCTTTCAAACTGATGTAAAAATGCAAATGTTATACAAACAGGAAAACTAGAAAAGACTTTATTTATAGCAAAAACTTGTTGCCATTACAGCGTCATTAGCATTTGTTCCATCAGATGAATGGCTGTCCACATAGCTCATGGATGGGCCAGGCAGGCAAGAGTGATGATTGTTTGCAGATGTTTTCCACTCTGCCATGTCCTGCCATGGTATAAAGGAATAGTCCTGCAGGAGGATATGGAAAGGGCTTTTCAGGGAGGCAAATTAGTTTTTTTTAAATAATCTGGGATAAAAAAAAATAAAAAAAAAATTAAACATACTCACGGGCTCTGATCCCCTCCCCCACTTCTGCCCTTGATCTCCATTGCTCTCGAATACCAAAGTTTTTGTGCTGCACGATATGAATTTTAACCCATACGCAATACCGGTTTGGCCCCTCCCCCTCGGGAATGAATGAATCAGCCCAGCGCTGCGCTGTCCCCACATCGGGGAACTAATCCTATGTGACCCGCGAGCGCTGTTCTGCCCCCCAATTAATTATTAGCCCAGTGCTATCCCCATCAGGGTACTACTCACATGTCACCCGCATGCGCTGCCCTTCTCGTCCTGTTTGTTGTGGCTGCTGGTGCTAACACTCTATACCAGTGGTCTCCAACCTGCGGACCTCCAGATGTTGTAAAACTACAACTCCCAGCATGCCCAGACAGCCAACGGCTGTCCGGGCATGCTGGGAGTTGTAGTTTTGCAACATCTGGAGGTCCACAGGTTGGAGACCACTGCTCTATACTGTACGGTATCCCTATGCCCGGGCTGCAAAAAATAAACAAAATAAACTTTCTCACATCCCGTTGGTCCGGTACCGGCCTCATCTGTTTCCTGGGGACGGGAACGTCGGACAGTCGTCAGCCTATCACCGGCCGCAGTGGTGTTCTGCCTCGGCCGGTGATAGGCTGAGCGCACTGTCATGTAAGAAGCCGGCTTCTTACATGACAGTGGGCTCAGCCTATCACCGGCCGAGGCAGAACATCTCTGCGGCCGGTGATAGGCTGACGGCTGTCCGACGTTCCCGTCCCCAGCGTAAGGCCGACGTAGGTGCGTTAAAGTTTATTTTGTTTACCTTCTGCAGCCCGGGCATAGGGATACCGCACAGTATAGAGTGCCAGCGCCGGCAGCCACAAAAAACAGGACGAGGAGGGCAGTGCATGCAGGTGATATGTGAGTATTTACCCCGATGGGGATGTGGGCTGATAATTAATACGGGGGGGGGGGGGGGGGCGTTTTATATACCTGGAACTGCCAAAAGTAAAAATATACCGTGATACACACATTTGGTCATACCGCCCGGCCCTACTGTCAATGTGTAATGTGTCAGATGTTGATTTACCAGAGCTGCGACCAGCATCAGCCAGTGACAAATTGAGTCGCCATTTCCTGTGAAGTGGACACCTCAGTGGAAGTGGTGAGTGAGCGGCAGGTGCCAGGCCCTGTTGGAACAGCGGTAATGGGGAATCGGGGCAGTGAGGGTGCTTTGTTTTTTTGTTTTTCAAGCACCCTGACTCCATTATAAAAATGTAATAAATAATTGCCTATAGCTGAGCTGAAATCCCATACACAACCCGTGGACAGGTATGATGCCGCTTCATCATGCGGTGCTTTATGTGTGTATCTTGTGCTGAGTGTATCTTGCGCTGTATCGTCATACAGCACTGTACAGTATACGTACATCACATTTTATCACTCACTTGCCCACATTTTATAATCTGCCCAGTGCATGATAGGTAGGTATTGCTTCACATGCACAATTGTGGGTTTATTATACTATGTATATCCACTAAGTGTACCACTAGGTGTTATACATTACAGAAAACAGGAAGAAAATGGAATGTCTGTGGCTGAAGAAACAAGGCTGCAGGTATAATGTATGCCACATGCACTGCAAAACCTACACTCAATTTTGGTTGATTTTATTATAAATTCAGAGTGCAGACATTTCTCATATAAAGTGAAAACCTTAAAATGCCGAATATCTCAGTTTTTCTATTAATAACTTGACCAATCTGTGGTAGAGATGAAAATTCACTCCACAGAGAAGATTTTTCCAAGTGTCACCTGAACAATTTTATGGATACCTGATTCTGAGACGACCTCCTCTCTAGTCCATTACCTACCCTGAATGGAAATGGTGTATGGCGTACATTGACTAGATGATTCCTGTACCTTATGTACTTTCAGTAAGCCACCATTTTAGGTCTCCCCAGAACACACAAGCTGGGCTCAAAGGCAGCAAAATTAAGAAATGTTTAAATAGGACACCTGGCATCAGAGCAAGAAGAATTGCACTGATGGGTCAGAAATACACAGCCATTGTGCTCCTGGTTAGGTAAGGGAATATTTCATTTTTGGGAAGTCCTTTTTTTTTTTTTTCCCTTATGTTTCGCAGTAGACGTCATCTGATAACATACAAGCTGCAGAGAATTCCATGAAGATCATTTCCAAACTTGCCTGCACACAACAGACTGGCTGCATAACAACTTCATGCATTTCATGCAAGAAAATCTGCAGCATCCAATCCACAACACTGAGTGCAGATTATATTCAAAGAAACTCAAATTCCACAGTGCAGCTTTCCCTGCATGAAATCTGCAGTGTATACAGTATGTGTGAACATATCCTAAATCATGATGGCTATTTTAAGAAATTCTTGTGCAATCCGTCAAAAGATGTGGGCTCTAAAGGTGCCCATATACCTTAGAATAAAGTAGATAAAAGTCTTCAACGTAAACAAAAACAATGACTTACCAGCTGAAATTTGAGAACAATCATTTTTAGCTGACCGATGTTTAGTGAAACATTCCCGGAAAGATTTTTTATCCTTCACCTGTGTAATTGATCATGTACAGTTCCTTTTTGTACAGAGCCCTAAAAGGCATGCAGGTTAAAAGAAATATGTCAGCTTTATACAATTCTAAGAGCTCAAGTATGAAAGAGGCTGTACTATAACACAGCATGCATGCCTTCTCCCTCCCCCATCCCTTACTTACTTGACTGATTAATATACAGTGTTCAGTGTTTAAATACGAACCTTGTAAGTAAATAAAGGCAAGGAGGTGTGGGGGGCCTGCATGTCCTGCGTTAGCACGCCAAATGTTCATGTGTTCTCTTTGGGCCAGGCAGGGGTAAGCCGCAGCCAAGAAGGGTTAGGTGGTTCTTCACTGTAATGTAGCCAACCCCCCTGAAGGATCTCATAGCCCACAACTTTCATTTCCAGGACTCTTCCCGTGTCCTGTCTTATCTGGGCGTGAAACTCACTCCTGCTGTTTCCTCTCTATACCGTTGCAACTACACCCCTTTATTTACTTCTATTCGTTCAGGCTTAGCTAAGTGGAACTTTCCCTATCTCTCATGGACGGGGCGAATCAATGTGATCAAAATGGTGATTTTACCCAGGCTGCTCTACTTGTTTCGCTCCCTCCCTATCCCTATAGTAAAACGTGATATCCTTGCATTGCAAAAAGATGTTTGCTTATATATGGGCTTACAAGCGCCCTCGTATTGCGCGCTCTATGATGTATTTCAACAGGATAGTCGGGGGCTTGTCAGGCCCCAATTTCCTCAAGTTTTATTATGCAGCTAGGATAGCACAGCTTGCTCTTGATAATCTACCTGCTGGTGCTCCATGTTGGGTCGCCTTGGAAAACTCCCTCCTTTATCCATATTCCTATTGCGCGTTGATGTGGACCTCCTGTCCTCTAGCTGACCTTCTCCCCTCCTCGGCGTTGGTGGTTCTCTATTCGCTGTCTCTCTGGCGTCAGGTCTGCTTTAAATTCTCCCTTCAATCCCCCGTGTCCCCTCTCCTTCCTATCCTTTCCAATCCCCTGTTTCCTCCTGGCCTTTCTACTCATAACTTCTCTTGGTGGGCACAGCACAAACTACTCCGTCTTCATGACTTGCTAGTCAGACGCCAGCTGCCCACATTAGAAGTCTTTAACACCACACACCTCCCACCTTCTACTGAATTTCTACGCTCCAGACAGGTTTTCTCCTTTCTCTGCTCACAACTGCCCACCTCCGCACCCTCCAACCCTACCTTTTTCGAGGCTTGCGTGATCTACTCACCTGATAGACCGGGTATGCTTTCCTTGTTGTACTCACATCTGAATGCCCCTCCTACCGACGGTAAACTACGCTTTATGGAGGACTGGGAACGGGACCTGGGTACCGCCCTGACGCTGTCCCAATGGGGGGATTGTTGTACCACCCTAAGCCAAGGCAGTTGGCAGGTGTCCTTAATGGAGACTGCACTAAAAGGGCTGCATAGAACTTACTTTGTCCCGGCTAAACTTCATGCCATTTACCCATTAGTCTCACCTATGTGCTTCCGAAATTGTGGGGTGTGGGGGACGATGTATCACGTATGGTGGGCATGCCCTGTAGTGGCTAAATTGTGGGAGGATATTTTACGTCTTCTTACTTCTTTATTTTCCTGTCAAATCCCTAGGACACCTTCCTTCTGCTTACTAGGCTTTAAACCCCCTAGAATGAAATTTAGGGCATTTCGCTTAGTACAACTGATTCTGTTAGCTGCCCGAATCCACATAGCCTCACAGTGGAGAAACCCTGTATTACAATTTACCACTGTTATACAAAGAATTAACCTTATTATGCTTTATGAGAAAATTGCTGCTATATGAGAGGATTCGGTGGAGCGTTTTGAGGCAGTCTGGGAGCCGTGGCTTTCGTCTACTCATTGTCCCAACATGCAACACTGCTTCTCTCTTTAGTAACATGCTGGATCCCCTGGGGCCTACCCGGGTGAGCACTTCTGTACATGTCTTATTGATGTATCTTTTTAGGATGCCTGTGTTAGTTTTACGTATCATTACTTGTATGTACACCACTTGTTGTTCTCCTTGTATTTGGCCTTGTTGGCCGGTTCCTTTGATGTATGACTAGCTATCGTCATGTTTTTCCTGCTTGTATTCTCTCAATAAAGGATTCATGGTTTGACCTTTAAAAACAAATATTAGGGCGAAAATCACATAAGAATTGTGAGAAAACCGTCACACACAGGTACAGACACTATATTATGAACTACACTAACTTTACAGCCCCTGTAGTATAGTCAAATAAAAAAAATCCTGGAATATCCCTTTAACCCCATAGTATTTTTAGATTTTAGCTGCAGTTGTAATTTTGGCTCACTTGCCTAGTGGGAGGAATTTATCAATTCCATCTGTGCACAGTCTTTTTTTCAAGACTTCTAGTTTCAGACATATTTATTATTTTGGAGCAGGGCACATAATAAATTTGTCCTATTCTCAGTGCGCCAGAAATCTGTTTATTTGTGCAAACTGTTTAGGCCATTTTCATTATGGTCTACTCTGGCACATAAATATAAGACATAATCGAGTTTTCACTGAATGATAAATGTTTGCTATACACTACTGCCTAAAATATTATACAGAAGCATGTTTTCTGGAATTAAATCATAAAAATGTGTTGTATTTACAATTTGCACTTAAATGTGTTGTATACTAATTGATAAATTCCCCCCAAAATGTTATATGCTAGGCCCAGGAACTTTAGTAAAGGGGTACTTTTTTTTTTTTTTTTTTTAAATCAACTGGTGCCAGAAAGTTAAACAGATTTGTAACTGACTTCAATTAAAACATTTTAATCCTTCCAGTACGTGTTAGCTGCTGAATTCTACTGACCAGAGCAGCATATATTTGCTGTGGCGATTTTCTCCTACTCTGGACAGTTCTTAAAATGGACAGAGATGTCAGCAGAGAGCACTGTGCTCGTGATGTCAGCAGAGAGCTCTGTGTTCCAAAAAGAAAAGCATTTCCTCTGTAGTATTCAATGGCTAATAAGTACTGGAAGGATTAAGATTTTTTTAATAGAGGTAATTTACAAATCTCTTTAACTTTCAGGCACCAGTTTATAAAAAAAAAAAAAAAAAAAGTTTTCCACCGGAGTACCCCTTTGAAGGGGTATTCTGGCCAAAAACATGTTATCCTCTTTCCAAAGGATAGGGGATAAGATGTCTGATCGCAAGGCGCCCCTGGCGTGATGGCACATCTCCAGTTGCGGAAACACAGAGGTTTACCAGACTGGAGCAGCAGACTTGCATAGAATGTGGGTGCTGCACTGAGATCGCTGGGGGTCCCAGCGGCGCCCCCTCCCCCTTATCCTTTAGATAGGGGATAAGATGTCTTTGGCTGGAGTACCCCTTTAAGATTGTTTTATAACTTAAACAAATGTCTTGCTACTATTAAAAAATGTTTGTTTGCTTTTAAGAGAAAAAAAATCTAAAATATTTAATGATTTAAAAAGATTCCATATTAAACTTGTAACGAAATAAAACAAAACAAACACTGTCTAGGGATGTAGATTGTATTCTACTGTTCTGTGCAAAGACCAAGCGCCTTCAATGTGTATGAATAATTTAGTTGTGAGACAGTTGGAAGGCGAAGTCTAACCCCAGCACCGGGTGTAATAGTAGACGCTGGCAGCTGATATAGTAACCAGCTCTCAGGGCAGATACAGCTGATGTATGGGGAGAAAGCAAAAATGTAGAGTAGGTGACTAAAGAGGACTATACTATAGTAAACTAACATCTTAAGACCTATGACTCGGTTTTCTCACATGTAGCAGAGTGGAATTTGTTATTAAGCAATAGTGTTGAGTGTAAATATTCGAAATGCAAATTTTTAATGCGAATATCGGCATTTCGCGAATATGCAAATATTTGGGAATATGCAACTTTGCAAATAGCGGCACTTCCAGTCAGAGGACACTGATCCCTCCCTTCTTTTAGGTGAAAAATATAATCTCGCATGCGCACACTGCGGATTTCATTACGAATTTTCGCTTGGAAAAGAAAAGAGAACGAACATAGCAAATATGCAAATTTCACAAATATAAGATGAATATTTGTATAAAAATATATGCGAAATATCGCGAATTTGAATATTGCCCCTGTCGCTCATCACTATTAGGCAAGGTATGATGTGATTTTTTTTTTTTTTTTTTAATAGCGGAGGCAAGTGCTCTCTGTCACCCAAAGTGCAAGAAAAAGTGCAGACGTGTCGCACTAAAAAAACGTGCACAAAGGATGCAGTCTATCGCCAAGCCCTTCTCCAACAGTAGAGAGGCCTCCCAACAAACCTACCCTTCACCTCTGGGCCAAAAGGCACCTGCAAGGATCCAGGTTCGATGCCCCTTTTTGCAGAAGCTACTAAGGGGCCGAAAATGCTCCTGGCTTCAACCTAGGCATTAACCAAGGTATCAGCCAAGGAGAATACTGATAGCATCTTGACCGAAGCCAAGATGCCCAGGGGTTGCAGGCAGGTGAGGAACCTAATGGCCACACACACCTCCCCTAGACCGCCAGGAGGGACACCGAGAAGGGCTACTGCATCCTGACAATGCTGTGTACAATAACAGACTCATAAAAGTGGCACAGGGACAATCAAAAAATAATAAATAAGTGGACGAGTGCAGATATACTGCCCGGTCATCCGGCCGGATCTATAAAAAATTCCCTGATTCTAGCCAGAAGGCCGGGATACCAAGGGGGAGTGCCAAAGGTGAAGAGTAATGGTGCAGTGCGTTCAGTGAGTTATAACATCCAGTGAGTTTCGGCACCTTGGGGTCACCACTCCCCGAGGCACAGGAGTACCTCGGATCTACACCCCCCCCAACCTCATGGTGAGACCAAGGAAACAGGTCACATCAGGACAGCCGTTGAGCTGATTCTTCAGAACCAGCCCCGGAACGCCCTGGTACACCTGCTCCCTACCATGCAGCACCCATCCCTACCAGCTCCACACCGGTGGGACTTCTCCACCAGTATGAAACTGATAAGAACAGATACTACACTTGATCTTAGCCAAAAGGCAGAGAAGCAAGAAGCAAGGTATCATGTGATGTCACAAAGTTATACTATAGGACTCCAAGTAAACCTGACTTTAAAGGAAATCTGTCATCAGTATCACCCACACTAACCTGTCATACAGGCTTGGAGTGCAAGTGATACTGATCAAAAGAATACTTACTGTTCCCCGAACCTTCACTCCGTTCCGCTATAGCTCATCTTTTTAGGTATATGCAAATTAGTTGCTTGGGGCAGGGGCGGAGATGCGAACCCTGGGCACTGTGACAACATCTTCTCCAGGTGGGCTGCACCCGGCTCCTCCATATTCATAATCCCCCTCCATGCTCGCTCGGCCTGTACTGTGTATGTGCAGCTTCCTGGGTACAACCAGAAGTGGCGTTCGGCT
The DNA here is from genome assembly GCF_029499605.1 of Hyla sarda. NCBI lineage: Eukaryota > Metazoa > Chordata > Amphibia > Anura > Hylidae > Hyla > Hyla sarda. The sequence goes on from NC_079191.1 coordinate 353,655,661, forward strand.
GAGATTGGCTGCCGTAGAAGATGTTGTCACAGTGTCCAGGGTTTATAGCTCCGCCCAAGCAACTAATTTGGATATACCGAAAAAATAAATTACGGTGGAATGGAATGACGGTTCGGGATGCGGTAAATATCATTTTGATCAGTATTACCCGCTCTACAAGCCTGTATGACAGGTTAGTAGGGGTGATACTGATGATAGAATTCCTTTAAAGGGGTACTCCGCCCCTAGTCATCTTATCCCCTATCGAAAGATTAAGGGATAAGATGTCAGATCGCGGGCATCCCGCCGCTGGGGACCCCCGGGATCTCGGCTGCAGCACCCACCTGTTGCGGCTTTCGGCAGCGTTGGAGGCTCTCATCCTAACGGCTCCCGACCACGGTGACGTGAGATCATGACGTCACGACTCCGCCTCTGTATGATGTCACGCCCCGCCCCATAGACTTGCATTGAGGGGCGGGGCGTGATGTCACACGGGGCGGAGTTGTGATATCACAATCTGACGTTACCGTGGTCGGGAGCCGTTAGGATGAGAGCCTCCAATGCTGCCGAAAGCCGCAACAGGTGGGTGCTGCAGCCGAGATCCCGCGGGTCCCCAGCGGCGGGACCCCCGCAATCTGACATCTTATCCCCTATCCTTTCGATAGGGGATAAGATGTCTAGGGGCAGAGTAACCTTTTAATAGTGCACAAACTTGTAGGCATTTGTATTCTGAACCTTTTTAGAGACAAACGGGGGTATTCATGAAGAGTAGTGTAGGTGAATGTCTTCTTACGCCATCAATTCATGTAGTGTATACTGCGTACCTGTACCAAATGTATTACATGGCGCAGGGCATGTGATGAATATGATTCTGATCACATTTCTTACTTCAGTACTCCACTTTGTATGAGGCTTCTTTGGCGACTGTCCACAGTCAGTTTACAAGCCAAGTCAGGACTGGAGTAGATTTGCACCCCAGTTAGCACAGGTGCGCCAAACGATGCAACAAACTGAAAAGTCGCACATCATAAATTCCTGACCGCTGCATGATACCAGCTGAAATCCCCACTTGGTATGTTCTGTTTAAACAAATGTTCTAAAGCAAAAGTCGCATTGAAAGGTCTCTAAACAGCATCTGAGACAAACTGTGCGACCAATTTACCCCACAAAACCAGGGTAAAACCAATGATAACGTCCCCCCAAATGCTATAAGAATTGGCTGCAGTAGAAGGCGGGTGTTTCTGTATATAAGCTTGTCTGTTCGGTGGTTTCCATGTATTGGAAACATTCTCACATCTCTGCTTATATATCCAATGCCCAGAACCACCTAAAACCTAATAGTATTTTAAGAAAGTGCCTTCTACCTCCTATACTGTGCCATTTTTCTTGTCTAAAACTGAGGGGTTCTGACCAATAGGAACCTAAAGCCTGAATAACTCAGTGCTATACACAAGCACAGTGCTGTACTCGAGCATACAGTATTTCTCAAACTTCTATTCCCACATATTGTTAAAGTTTCCATAAATTTACATATTCAAGTTTCCATAAATATCTAATATAAAATGAACCACTGTTTGAGAACTGCAATGAAAGAGTGCATACAGAGATAAATTAAAGTGCATAACACGTAGCCTAGGCTTGTCAAAATCCTCGCTGAAGGCATCTGGTTCTTAAATGGGCACTGTCAGATTCAAAAACTTTTTATATGTTGCACATGTTGGCAAAACCTTAACCTTTTTAATATACTTCATAAGAAAATTTTATTTTATTTTTTATAGAAATCATGACTTATAAAATCATGGCTTTGTCCAAGCTTAAGCACAGGCATTGACAAAGTCCGGTAAGTGAGGGTGAGCTAGCACTCCTCTGTGCTCTCTCCTGTCTGATAGGACAGGCAAGAGCACAGAGGAGTCCTATCAGACAGGAGAGAGCACAGAGGAGTGCTATCAGACAGGAGAGAGCACAGAGGAGTACTATCAGACAGGAGAGAGCACAGAGGAGTACTATCAGACAGGAGAGAGAACAGAGGAGTCCTATCAGACAGGAGAGAGCACAGAGGAGTCCTATCAGACAGGAGAGAGCACAGAGGAGTCCTATCAGACAGGAGAGAGCACAGAGGAGTCCTATCAGACAGGAGAGAGCACAGAGAAGTGCTATCAGACAGGAGAGAGCACAGAGGAGTCCTATCAGACAGGAGAGAGCACAGAGGAGTACTATCAGACAGGAGAGAGCACAGAGGAGTCCTATCAGACAGGAGAGAGCACAGAGGAGTCCTATCAGACAGGAGAGAGCACAGAGGAGTACTATCAGACAGGAGAGAGCACAGAGGATTCCTATCAGACAGGAGAGAGCACAGAGGAGTGCTATCAGACAGAAGAGAGCACAGAGGAGTGCTATCAGACAGGAGAGAGTACAGAGGAGTACTATCAAACAGAAGGGAGCACAGAGGAGTGATATCAGACAGGAGAGAGCACAGAGGAGTCCTATCAGACAGGAGAGAGCACAGATGAGTCCTACCAGACAGGAGAGAGCAAAGAGGATTCCTATCAGACAGGAGAGAGCACAGAGGAGTCCTACCAGACAGGAGAGAGCACAGAGGAGTCCTATCAGACAGGAGAGAGCACAGAGGAGTCCTATCAGACAGGAGAGAGCACAGAGGAGTACTATCAGACATGAGAGAGCACAGAGGAGTGCTATCAAACAGAAGGGAGCACAGAGGAGTGCTATCAGACAGGAGAGAGCACAGAGGAGTCCTATCAGACAGGAAAACCCACAGAGGAGTCCTATCAGACAGGAGAGAGCACAGCGGAGTCCTATCAGACAGGAGAGAGCACAGCGGAGTCCTATCAGACAGGAGAGAGCACAGAGGAGTACTATCAGACAGGAGAGAGCACAGAGGTGTACTATCAGACAGGAGAGAGCACAGAGGAGTGCTATCAGACAGGAGAGAGCACAGAGGAGTGCTATCAGACAGGAGAGAGCACAGAGGAGTACGATCAGACAGGAGAGAGCACAGAGGAGTACTATCAGACAGGAGAGAGCACAGAGGAGTACTATCAGACAGGAGAGAGCACAGAGGTGTACTATCAGACAGGAGAGAGCACAGAGGAGTGCTATCAGACAGGAGAGAGCACAGAGGAGTACGATCAGACAGGAGAGAGCACAGAGGAGTACTATCAGACAGGAGAGAGCACAGAGGAGTACTATCAGACAGGAGAGAGTACGGAGGAGTAGTATCAGACAGGAGAGAGCACAGAGGAATCCTATCAGACAGGAGAGAGTACAGAGGAGTACTATCAGACAGGAGAGAGCACAGAGGAGCACTATCAGACAGGACAGAGCACAGAGGAGTCCTATCAGACAGGAGAGAGCACAGAGGAGTCCTATCAGACAGGAGAGATCACAGAGGAGTCCTATCAGACAGGAGAGAGTACAGAGGAGTGCTAGCTCACCCTCGCTTCCTGGACTTTGTCCATGCCTGTGCTTCAGCTTTGACAAAGCCATGATTTTATAAGCCATGGTTTCTATAAAAAATAACATAACATTTTCTTATATATATTAAATATATATATATATATTAAAAAGGTTAATGTTTTGCCAAGACGTACAACATATAAAAAGTTTTTAGACAGTGCCCATTTGAGGCCTCTTTCACACTGCCGTTGTGCGCCGTCAAGTGTCAGGGTCAGGAATGAAGAAATAACAGTCTTGTTGAAAGCTGGCAAAACTAGAGGTTTATAACAATAATGTGGTGTCCCAGTACTGGAGTTGTGCCCCCGTACCCTTGCTGCCCTGTTAGGCAGCCTCCTTGCAGTGTCCCCTTATGTATATATTGTTTGCCATGTGTTATACTGTATAATGCATATAGAAAGTGTTATTACTTTAAGAGTGGTTAACATGTGATCACCAGTTGTCATGTGAGTTGTCATGTGAGTGTAACCCAGGAGGTATCAGTGACCATGTGACTTAAGGGTAACCTATGGGACCTCTCCCAGTCTCCCCCATATAAGCCCTGGGAGGAGCCTCTGCTCTCTCTTCTGTTTCTCCTGAGTTGCAGTCCAGTCAAGTCCTAGAGTGTGTCTGGAGTCCATAGGTGGCCTCAAGTCCAGCAGCCACAATTCTACAAGTAAGCTACAACCACAGCATTGTCAGTCTCAAGTCAAATCAGTCACAGTCATCTATTGTCAAGTCAGAGTGGTTAGCACTAAAATTGTCCAAATCTACTTCAAGTCCCAGCAAACCCTTAAGGTCTCTGAAGTCACTGGTCACCTCCGTGGGCCCTGGCTGAACTGTATAGACTGTACCATCTGTCACTCAGTAACGCAACCGTTGTCCGTAACTTGGCGTCAGAGTCATTATTTCCCCCGTGCCTAGCCCAGGATCCAGCGGTATACCTTCAGGTGGTATTGAGGATAAACCACACCCTGGCATCATGAATACAAGGGGTTAATGCCATCTGCCCCTAGGGTAACACCATCTGCCCTCATCACACCCTCTACCACAATAAGATAACTTGGTCCAGAGTAGTAAGCCACAAAGGGAGAAAAATATATTGAAGAAACAGAGAGAGGAGAGCGGAAAAAGGAAGGAGCCAAGGTGAGTCAGGCCAACAATATTTTGGCAGATTCATTTTGAAGTTTCATAGACAAATAAAATATTTTTTAGTTGAGCACATATTTTTTTAGCATGCTGATCCAATGTGAAATCAAAGGAGGATTAGTTGTTTGGCTCATGCATAGTGCTCAGCCCAGCAAAGGGTTAAAGCATAAGCTGCACCCCCAGCTGTCTGTGGGCACAGCTTAAACGAGCTGAACTGTGCAATGTTCAAAAGTTTGGCGAGCCGTGGTCCTCCCGAAATTCAGATGGAATGTGGGTTCGGGAGTCTTGGCTTGCTCAACTCTACCATGTTGCTTTCTGCCAGAACGCGACCTATTACGTAAGGGTGAATGCACACGAGATGAATTAATTGTCGGAAAAATATGCCGCAAATCTGCTTGAAGAGCTGCACGGATCTTGGAGTGGATTTTTATAACAATGGGGATATGCAACATAAATTGACAGACTGCAGATTTTAAAATTCGCACCAGAAGTCAATTTCCGTTGTATGTAAATGAGACTTAATCAATCATAGGCATCACCAATCTTTGAGCCGTGTAAAGTGGCTATATTGTGCATGTGGACATTCTTCTGCCCATTTATTGGTTAATTGATATTTACCATAGTTTGGAGGGGATGATGGTTATAGAGACCCCTATGTTAGAGTCTAATCTTGTAGATTTAGTAGCTATTATATGCATTAAGTGCAGGTTACTTACATCCCTATGCAAGCGTGTAAACAATTAATAGTAAGTGGGTAATGGGCAGCAGGCAATGAATGTAATACTGTATTTCCAGAATTAAGTTCTTAAAGTGGCTTCTTTGTGTGTATTGTAGTCAGCTGTGTTCTTTTAAGCCCAGACTCCTCAGCGATGCATTGTAGAGACTAGAATGAAAACACTCTCCAATAACTCATAAACTATTCATTATATGCACAGGACATAGATACGTCATCCCTAGCAACAATGTAGTAATTGTAACTTAAGCTAAACTTGCTACCGTATGAAAAAAAAAGTGCACGGATCCCAAAGAAAGATGGGGGGGGGGGGGGGGAGTTCAGTCTTTTACAACTGCTAACATATATATAATAACTGGATAAATCATGCAGCTTTATTCCTCGAGACACAACGGGTACAGCAGGTACGCAATAGAGCAACGTTTCACCAATAGGCTTCTTCCGGCTCACTGGTATGACGCGGTGCCGGCGCGCTAGATATGCGTCTGCGACGGCCGGCACCATGACAACCAGAATACACAAACCTACAGCGCAAGCGCAGACAGGCGCTGACACCGAGGTATCCCGTTGGCGCATGCGCCAACGGGAACCTCGGTGTCAGCGCCTGTCGGCGCTTGCGGTTTGTATATTCTGGTTGTCATGATGCCGGCCGTTGCAGACGCATATCTAGCGCACCGGCACCGCGTCATACCAGTGAGCCGGAAGAAGCCTATTGGTGAAACGTTGCTCTATTGCGTACCTGCTATACCCGTTGTGTCTCGAGGAATAAAGCTGCACGATTTATCCAGTGAGTTGCCATCTATTCTATCTTTGCTGTGCTATCATTGACTTTTGGTCTGTTGGACTGAACACCGCTGGAAGCGGGACCCGAGACGGTGTATATACAGTGCCCTGTACGTGGATAGCATTTGACTGCTAGTTGTCTGCTCGTTGGCAGTATTGGTGCCAGCCTGACTTCTTCATTGCCCGATATATATAATAACTTCCTTATACGCGGTGCAGGTCTAGTGTTTCGGGGACTATCATTCACATTACCGCCTTTAGGGGGTCATGTTGTAACTTATTATCCATTAAATGTTCAAGTCTTTTTTAGAATTTGACTAATAATTAGAATTAATTATTTTCCCCCATGCAACAGTGCCACTCATGTCTACTGGCTGCATCTGGTATAGATTTAGTATAAGGGAATAATCTGCAACCTGCGTTTTCGAAGGGCATTGCTGAACGATATGAATGGACTATGTAACATTTATCACGACATATTTAAAATGTGGGTGCAATAAAATATGTGCCGCAATTCGGCATGTACAGTATGTTTGTCTTTGGGATCAGTGGGGTACCAGTGGTAAGACTCACACTGATCCACTAGTTAAAGGGGTTATCCAGGTAAAAACTTTTTTTTATATATCAATTAGCTCCAGAAAGTTAAACAGATTTGTAAATTACTTCTATTAAAAAATCTTAATCCTTTCAGTACTTATGAGCTTCTGAAGTTAAGGTTGTTCTTTTCTGTCCAAGTGATCTCTGATGACACGTGTCTCGGGAAACGCCCAGTTTAGAAGAGGTTTGCTATGGGGATTTGCTTCTAAACTGGGCGTTTCCCGAGACAGGTGTCATCAGAGAGGATTTAGACAGAAAAGAGCAACCTTAACTTCAGAAGCTCATAAGTACTGAAAGGATTAAGATTTTTTAATAGAAGTCATTTACAAATCTGTTTAACTTTCTGGAACCAGTTGATATATATATATATATATATATATAAAAAAAAGTTTTTTCCTGGAATACCCCTTTAAATAACTTTTTGAAATGACAATACCCCTTTAAGGTGCAGTTTTTTTTTAGCCAAAGCCAAAAGTAAATCCAGCAGAAAGGAGATGAGTAAGGTTGATAACAGACACATAGAGGGGAATTTATGATGGGCTGACACAGATTGGCCAAAATTTTGTGTCATAAAATTTTGTTTAATTTGCGTTGCACTCGCCAGGCGGATGGGGCTTCATGAGGAGGAGGTATGGCCTCATGGTCGACTGTTAGGGAGAATAACTTGTAGTGAAAATCTATGGCAGCTCCGAGCTGGTGTAGATTCTGCGGCACGGGCAGCCTCACATGTACCTAGATTTATTACGAGAAATCTCCTGATAAATCTGGCTCCACTGTTCACTGGCGAAGGTTTATCTAAATGGGCTCTCTCAGATTCAAAAACTGTTTGTATGCTGTACATCTGGCAAAACTCTAACCTTTCTAATATATACTTCATAAGAAAATGTATATATATATATATTTTTTTATAGAAATAATGGCTTATAAAAAAAAATACCACCAGTGGTCCTCATACCATCCAGAACATAATCCTGTCTGGCTGCAGCACCATTTTATCCCAGCTGAAGCTCAGGCAAGGACAAAGTCCAGGAGGTAACAAAGAAAAAGAATGTGTCGGCAGATAAGGACCATTCAGCCCATCTAGTCTGCCCAATAATCTGAATACTATCAATAGTCCCTGGCCCTATCTTATATGAAGGATAGCCTTATGCTTATCCCATGCATGTGTAAACTCTTTCACTATATTTGCAGTGACCACTTCTGCAGGAAGGCTATTCCATGCATCCACTACTCTCTCAGTAAAGTAATACTTCCTGATATTACTGCATAAACCTTTGCCCCTCTAATTTAAAACTATGTCCTCTTGTGGTAGTTTTTCTTCTTTTAAATATTATCTCCCCTTTTACTGAATGGATTCCCTTTATGTATTTAAACTTTTCTATCATATCCCCTCTGTCTCTTCTTTCTTCTATACATGTTAACCCCTTCCCGCAGAATGTCATATATAAACGCCGGGTTGTGCAGTGCGTTCGCGCATCCCGGCGTTTATAAATGACATGCAGTTAACCTGGCGATGCGCAGCATCGCACGGGTTAACTGGCAGAAGTCCCGCTGTTTCCAGCAGGGGACAACTTCTGCTTCACCCCCAGGACCATCAATTGATGGTCCTGGTCAGCGATCACTGTGATTGGTCCCTGTGGACCAATCACAGTGATCTGGGGTGAAAGTTCAGATCCCCCGCACTGCCCGCCCCTGGAAGTCGGGCAGAACGGGGGACGAAGGCTGCAGGGGCTCGCGGGGACCTGCGGCATTCGGGGGGAACACGTGGGGACCGGCGGACTTACCTGATCCAGCGGCGGGACCGAGGAGCAGCGCGGGACCGGCCACGTGGACGAGCAGCGACGGGTAAGTATGTGGTCCTCAGAGGCAGCAGTGAAGATCTTCACTGCTGCTTCTAGGAGTCTGAAAACTACAACTCCCAGCATGCCTAGACAGCCTTTGGCTGTCTGGGCATGCTGGGAGTTGTAGTTTTGCAACATCTGGAGGGCCTCAGTTTGGAGACCATTGTATAATGGTCTCCAATCTGTGCTCTTCCAGCTGTTGCAAAACTACAACTCCCAGCATGCACTGACTGTCCAGGCATGCTGGGAGTTTTAGTTCAGCAACATCTGGCCCTTCAGATGTTGCCAAACTACAACTCCCAGCATGCCCTTCAGCTGTCTGGGCATGCTGGGAGTTGTAGTTTTGCAACAGCTGGAGACACACTGGTTGGGAAACATTGTTTCTAACTCAGTGTTTCCTAACCTGTGTGCTTCCAGCTGTTGCAAAACTATAACTCCCAGCATGCACTAAAAGACCATGCATGCTGGGAGTTGTAGTTTTGCAACATCTGGAGGGCCTCAGTTTGGAGACCATTGTATAATGGTCTCCAATCTGTGCTCTTCCAGCTGTTGCAAAACTACAACTCCCAGTATGCACTGACTGTCCAGGCATGCTGGGAGTTTTAGTTCAGCAACATCTGGCCCTTCAGATGTTGCCGAACTACAACTCCCAGCATGCCCTTCAGCTGTCTGGGCATGCTGGGAGTTGTAGTTTTGCAACAACTGGAGACACACTGGTTGGGAAACATTGTCTGTTTCTAACTCAGTGTTCCCTAACCTGTGTGCCTCCAGCTGTTGCAAAACTATGACTCCCAGCATGCACTAACAGACCATGCATGCTGGGAGTTGTGGTTTTGCAACAGCTGGTGCAAGCCCCCCCCGCCCCGCCACCCCCGTGAATGTACAGGGTGCATTCACATGGGCGAGGCTTTTACAGTGGGTTTCACGCATCTTGAGATGCAGCAAATTTTGCGCTGGGAAACTCGCTGTAAACCCCCGCCCATGTGACTGTACCCTAAAAACACTACACTACACTAACACAAAATAAAATAAAAAGTTAAAAACACTACATATACACATACCCTTACACAGCCCCCCTCCCCCAATAAGAACGTCCGGTACACCACTGTTTCCAAAGCAGAGCCTCCAGCTGTTGAAAAACAACAACTCCCAGTATTGTCGGACAGCCGTTGACTGTCCAGGCATGCTGGGAGTTTTGCAACAGCTGGAGGCACCCTGTTTGGGAATCACTGGCGTAGAATACCCCTATGTCCACCCCTATGCAAATCCCTAATTTAGGCCTCAAATGCACATGGCGCTCTCACTTTGGAGCCCTGTCGTATTTCAGGGCAACAGTTTAGGGCGACATATGGGGTATCGCTGTACTCGGGAGAAATTGCGTTACAAGGTTTGGGGGGCTTTTTCTTCTTTAACCCTTCATGAAAAGGAAATGTTGGGGTCTACACCAGAATGTTAGTCTAAAATTTTTTTATTTTTTACACTAACATGCTGATGTTGCCCTATACTTTACATTTTGACAAGAGGTAAAAGGGAAAAAAGCCCCCCAAAATTTGTAACGCAATTTCTTCCGACTACAGAGATACCCCATATGTGAGCGCAAAGTGCTCTGGGGGCGCACAACAAGGCCCAGAAGGGAGAGCGCACCATGTACATTTGAGGTGATTTGCACAGGGGTGGCTGATTGTTACAGCGCTTTTGACAAACGCAAAAAAAACAAAACCCCACATGTGACCCCATTTCGGAAACGACACCCCTCACGGAATGTAATGAGGGGTGCAGTGAGAATTTACCCCCCACAGGTGTCTGACGGATCTTTGGAACAGTGGTCCATGAAAATGAAAACTTGTACTGCCCACTGTTCCAAAGATCTGTCAGACACCAGTGGGGGGCAAATGCTCACTGTACCCCTTGTTACGTTCCTCAAGGGGTCTAGTTTCCAAAATGGTATGCCATGTGTGTTTTTTTTTGTTGTTCTGGCACCTTAGGGGCTTCCTAAATGCGACATGCCCCCCGAGCAAAATTTGCTCTCAAAAAGCCAAATATGACTCCTTCTCTTCTGAGCATTGTAGTTCGCCCATAGTGCACTTCAGGTCAACTTATGGGGTACCTCCATACTCAGAAGAGATGGGGTTACAAATTTTGGGGGGTATTTTCTGCTATTAACCCTTGCAAAAAGGTGAAATTAGGGGGGAAACACACATTTTAGTGGCAATTTTTTTTTTTTTTTTTTTACATATGCAAAAGTCATGAAACACCTGTGGGGTAATAAGGCTCACTTTATTCCTTATTACATTCCTCAAGGGGTCTAGTTTCCAAAATGGTATGCCATGTGGGTATTTTTTTGCTGTTCTGGCACCATAGGGGCTTCCTAAATGCGACATGCCCCCCGAGCAAAATTTGCTCTCAAAAAGCCAAATATGACTCCTCCTCTTCTGAGCATTGTAGTTCACCCATAGTGCACTTCAGGTCAACTTATGGGGTACCTCCATACTCAGAAGAGAAGGGGTTACAAATATTGGGGGGTATTTCCTGCTATTGACCCTTGGAAAAATGTGAAATTTGGGGGGAAACACACATTTTAGTGAAAAAAAAATTTTTTTTTTTACATATGCAAAAGTCGTGAAACACCTGTGGGGTATTAAGGCTCACTTTATTCCTTGTTACGTACCTCAAGGGGTCTAGTTTCCAAAATGGTATGCCATGTGAGGGTTTTTTGCTGTTCTGGCACCATAGGGGCTTCCTAAATGCAACATGCCCCCAAAAACCATTTCAGAAAAACGTAGTCTCCAAAATCCCCTTGTCGCTCTTTCCCTTCTGAGCCCTCTACTGCGCCCGCCGAACACTTTACATAGACATATGAGGTATGTGCTTACTCGAGAGAAATTGGGCTGCAAATAGAAGTATACATTTTCTCCTTTTACCCCTTGTAAAAATTTAAAAATTGGGTCTACAAGAAAATGCGAGTGTAAAAAATGAAGATTGTGAATTTTCTCCTTCACTTTGCTTCTATTCCTGTGAAACACCTAAAGGGTTAAAATGATGACTGAATGTCATTTTGAATACTTTGGGGGGTGCAGTTTTTATAATGGGGTCTTTTGTGGGGTATTTCTAATAAGAAGACCCTTCAAATCCACTTCAAACCTGAACTGGTCCCTGAAAAATAGTGAGTTTGAAAATTTTGTGAAAAATTGGAAAATTGCTGCTGAACTTTGAAGCCCTCTGGTGTCTTCCAAAAGTAAAAACTCGTCACTTTTATGATGCAGACATAAAGTAGACATATTGTATATGTGAATACATTTTTTTTTTATTTGTAATATACATTTTCCTTACAAGCAGAGAGCTTCAAAGTTAGAAAAATGCTAAATTTTCTAATTTTTCATCAAATTTTAGCATTTTTCACAAGGAAAGGATGCAAGTTACCACAAAAATTTACCACCATGTTAAAGTAGAATATGTCACGAAAAAACACTCTCAGAATCAGAATGATAACTAAAAGCATTCCAGAGTTATTAATGTTTAAAGTGACAGTGGTCAGATGTGCAAAAAACGCTCTGGTCCTTAAGGCCAAAATGGGCTTGGTCCTGAAGGGGTTAAGGTCCTTTAACCTTTCCTGGTAAGTTTTATCCTGTAATCCATGTACTAGTTTAGTATCTTCTCTGATTTTTCTCCAAAGTATCTATATCATTCTGGAGTACTGCGCACAATACTCCAAGTGAGGTCTCCCTAGTGCTTTGTACAGCAGCATGAGCACTTCTCTCTTTCTACTGCTTATACCTCTCCCTATACATCCATGATCACTTCCCTCTTTCTAATACTAATACCTAGCAGTGAGGATGGGACTAGCACTCCTCTGGCTCACTCCTGTCCTATCTATCAGACTCTTGTCTGAAAACAGAGAGGAGGGGGTGACAGAGCAGCCTGCAGTGATTGGATAAAGAGAGCCAGCACAGCAGACTCAGGGAGCAAGTGAATGCATGATGAGTGAGGGCGGGCTCAGTGCTAGCCTCGGACACACCCCTTACTGAGCAGTGGATGTCAGAATGAGTGAGCAGCAGAACAGAGGGAATTGTGAGCCACATACAGAAACTAGACACATTAAAAAGACATGTAAAAAATCTGCCTGACCTAGTGAGTAACATATAAAAGCATTATTTTTTCCATATCGTGGCGTTAGGACCGATGTGTGAAAAGCCAGTCTTAGTAAGTCCATAGTTTTTGATGCAGTTAGAGGGGCAGTTTTTAGGATAATGCCAGAAGTATTGGAAATGCAAAGGAAGAGCTTATACTTTCCTGTTGGAACAATGTGCCCCTTCATCTCTGACCAACTCTGCTTGGCTTTCCACAAAGAACTGTGTGAGTGCTGTATGGATTCATCAGGTTTAGGATATGGCATTTGGGGGGCAGATAGGAAGGGGCACAGTACACAGCAGAATGATCTGCCTCTTGGTTTTAGCAGGCAGTGGGGGTTTCAGTTCGTCTTGGACACACACCTATGAATACTTGTGATGCGTCACTGACATATTGGAGGTCTGATAAAATGATAGCCATCAATCTATGTTTTATATATAATGCTGTATATTGCTCAGTAATATAGTAAAGTAAAAAAATATATATATTAGGCTAAGTTTCCACTTGTTTTTTTTTTTTCTGGCAGTTTTTGGAATACTGCCACTGCAGTTTTTGAGCCAAAGTCAGAAGTGGATCCATTAGGGAGGAGAAGTATAAGTCTTTCCTTTATATGTCCTATTCCTTTTGACTTCTGTCTTTGGCTCAAAAACTACAGTGGCAGATATCCCAAAACTGCCAGAGAAAAAAACCAAGTGGAAACTCAGCCTTACTGTATTTTTCGCCGAAACTTTTTCTTCCCCCGAAACTGTGGGGGGGGGGAAGTTGGTGCGTCTTATTTGGCAAATACTCAGTAAAACCTGTCCTATCACAGCGGTCCCTGCGGCCATCAACGGCCGGGACCCGCGGCTAATACAGGACATCACCGATCGCAGTGATGCCCTGTATTAACCCTTCAGACGCGGCGATCAAAGCTGACCACCTCGTCTGAAGGGAAAGTGACACTAACCCGGCTGCACCGGGAGGGATCTTACCTGCCTCCTCGGTGTCTGCTCCGTGCAGGGATCCCCTGCATGGCCAACGCTCTCCTTCGTCGTCATCACGTTGTCGCGCATCCAATAGGAGCGGCGTGCGTAGCGACGTGATGGCGGCGACGGAGAGCGAGGATACCGGACAGCAGAGACGTTCCGGAGCGACGGGGACACCCCGGGGACGCAGCGACAGGGATGGAGGGCGACATCCAGGGCAGCGGTGACGAGCGGGTCCGGAACTCCTATACCAGTGGTCTTCAACCTGCGTACCTCCAGATGTTGCAAAACTACAACTCCCAGCATGCCCGGACAGCCAACGGCTGTCCGGGCATGCTGGGAGTTGTAGTTTTGCAACATCTGGAGGTCCGCTGGTTGAAGATCACTGTGACCTATACTTTACATTGTATTCTACTTTTCCTCATTTAAAATTGGGTGCGTCTTATATGCCGGAGCGTCCTATAGGGCGAAAAATACGGTACATAATACATTAAGTACATTATCATCTTATACTGTGAAATGATATGTAGACTTTTAAACTCACAAACCAGTCTTTTTTTTATCGCAGTGACTTTAGTCTTAAGTTGTACATTGGGATGGTTGCACTTTATTCTTAGATAATATTCAAAATGACTTGAAAATCTCACGTAAAAAAAAAAAACCCCATAACATCATAATAGCTAAACAGGTAATTCATCCTGTACAGCTGCGTCTCCTCCTCTTTCGTTCTGAATAGCCTGTAAGCTAGTGACACCGCTGCGTGACTAAGAGCCGTGCCTAGTGATAGGCTGTCATCTGTGATATTGTGTGACCCTCCAGAGCACTTCACCTGCATCAACAGGCGCAGCCACAAAGCACCGCGCTGCCACCTCCAGTCCTTCACAAGTTCATCTTCCTGAACCACAGCCAACATGGTGAGTAACAATACAAGAAAAGAAAAAAAAAAGAATCAAAATATACTTATGTCTCATTTTAAACTTCATTTCATACTTTTTGGACATCAAAGAGTTAAACGTATTTATTTACAATATTTTATTTTTCCTAGAATAGAATAAAGTGTACAAAATACATTCATTTTAACACTGAAAAAAAAAAGTCATATCATCACAATTGTTGTATTTACATTGTTTGGTTTATTATATTAATCGTGTTATGTTAAATGTTAATAATAAGAAATAAATAGGTGAAAAATGTTTACAAACAAAACTCTTTAAATAAGCAAATATAATGTGTTTTTAATGTGAGAAGAGCAGTACAGTAATTCAATAATTCTGACAACGTAAAAAAAAAAAAGTCAATAGAAAATGTAGAACAGTTTATTTTTACAGTTAAAATATTTATATTCATTCATTTATGTTAAATAGGAGAGGTCATCCATATTGGGCTCCATATTGGGCACCTTACATGTATTAACCAACTATGCCCCTTATTTAAAGTATTCTTACATAAGCCTGTCGCCTGTTCTATATTGTAAGGGCCATTAGAGAAGTACAGCTATATATATATATACACATTAAATTGCTTTATTAGATTGACAAGGATGTTTTTACTGCTCTTTAATTTTATATTATTAATAATAATTTGTTTATTTTTATAGCACCAGCTTATTCTGCAGCGCTGTAGAGAGATTGTCCCTAGTGGGGCTCACACTCTATGTTTTAGAGTGTTGGATAAAACCCATGGAAACACGGGGAGGAGATTATGTAAATTCTTTTCAGATCTTGCCCTTAGTGGGATTTGATCCCCAAACCTCTGTGTTCCATGACAGAGGACCAAATATGGCCAAATGACACAAAGTGCCTTCAATTTGTGTACCTGTGTAAGTTGTATGTCGAATTTTTTTTATATATATCAACTGTCTCCAGAAAGTTAAACAGATTTGTAAATTACTTCTATTAAAAAATCTTAATCCTTTCAGTACTTATGAGCTGAGGAAGTTGAGTTGTTCTTTTCTGTCTAAGTGCTCTCTGATGACACCTGTCTCGGGAACCGCCCAGTTTAGAAGCAAATCCCCATAGCAAACCTCTTCGACTCTGTGCAGTTCCCAAGACAACCAGAGATGTCAGTAGAAAGCACTGTTGCCAGACAGAAAACAAGAACTCAACTTCAGCAGCTGATAATTATTGAAAGGATTAAGATTTTTTAATAGAAGAAATTTACAAATCTGTTTAACTTTCTGGAATACCCCTTTAAAGGTACAAAATCTAACATAAGGTAGTTATTGTAGATTTTGATCAAATGTTGTAAGCTCACCTGCCAACTTCTTTTGCAAGTGGGTCCTTAAAGGGATACTACTGGTATTAAAAAACATTTTTTTTTTCAGACCAACTGGCTCCATAAAGTCAAACAGATTTGTAAATTACTTCTATATAAAAATCTTAATCCTTCCAGTACTTCTCTGCTGTTGAGGAAGTTGAGTTGTTATTTTCAGTCTGACCACAGTGCTCCCTGCTGACACCTCTGTCCATGTCAGGAACTATACAGAGCAGGAACAATTCCCCATAGCAAAGCTATCCTGCTCTGGACAGTTCCTGACATGGACAGAGGTGTCAGCAGAGAGCACTGTGGCCAAGCAGAAATGAACTATACAACTTCCTCTGGAGCATACAGCAGCTGATAAATGCTGAAAGGATTAAGATTTTTTAATAGAAGTAATTTACAAATCTATATAGCTTTCTGGAGCCAGTTGATTGAAAAAAAAAAAAATATATATATATATATATATATATATCTTTTTCACCAGAGTACCCCTTTAAGCTAATGGGCATAGTACTGGGTGGTGAACACTAATGCCACAACACCAGCGCCCACAGGGGAGTGACCCAGTAGTCCAACAACATGACTTTCACCAGTCTAAACCCCCGGCTCTTGGCCACAACACTCCACAGGCACTGCTGCATAGCACCGTACCAAGTTAACAGATCACAAAAGCTCACCTTTCCATGTTGTTCTGCCAAGCTGGCTGAGAGAAATTAGATATTAACCCTTATACAATCTCCTGCTAGTTTAGAAACACCAAAAAGAGGGGAAGGGGGGGGGGGGGGGGTATAGGTACCAAGGCAAAACACCCCAAAAAATTAGGGCCAGATATTAAGTTACAAAGCTAAACATGGCCTTTACACACATATTCCAGGAAGCCATTATACATTGGACACCACAAATTAAAGGGTTCGTCCCAACTGTCTCTTCTCCTTGCTGTGCTGTTGTAGGCTCAGTGCAGCTTCTTGGTTTGGCCCTAAAATGTGTGGGCAGTACCGGGCACATACACATACGCACTCACATAAATACACACTCAAAGACAGATTCACCCACTTCAATCACCTTACTAGTTCTTATCTTGCTACTTGCACTTAACCTGACTGTTGTGGACTTTTGATCACATGATTAAAGGTGTACTCCACTGCCCCAGTGTTTGGAACATTTTGTTCCGAACGCTAGTGCGGGCTGCAGGGGTTGTGATGTCACCACCACTCCCCCTCGTCACATCATACCATGCCCCTTCAATGCAAGTCTATGGGAGGGGGCGTGGCAGCCGCCACGCCCCCTCCCATAGACTTGCATTGAGGGGGCATGGCGTAACATCACAAGGGCTGTGGCAGTGACATCACGACCCCTGCAGCCCGCACCAACATTCTGAACAAAATGCTTCAAACGCTGGGGCAGTGGAGTACCCCTTTAAGGTCCAGCTCTCATTAACGACAAAGACAGATATATGCAGGATTGTCCTGGAAAGCCCAGGACTACGACAGTTGTCACTAGTAAGACAGATCATATGGACAGTCAGGGCTACTGTAGTCCCCGCCTGCTTACACTTTCCTGCTATGTACAATGTAAGAGAGAGAATGATGTCATCAGCTCAAATACTGCTTTTAGAGCACAGAAGTGGTCTGTAACCTAGACAACAAATTGTCAGTAAGGGAAGTTGACAAAACCCCATAAACCTGAAAGGATGCAAGAAAAACAAATATGTGTATGGGCTGATGCTGACTCGCCTCTCCTAACACATATGGCAATAGTTCTTTCCTCAAGATAAGCCACAAGCTAGAGTGTCTGACAGAGGCTCAATCCTCTTTCCATCACAAAAACAATAAATTCGTAGTCAAACTGAGGGTACATGAGTCTTCACCCAACAGCTAATAAATCTTCATGGCCACTTTTACTGAAAAGAACATTGCATAGTTTATTCAAAGGTGTCTTTATTATATATGGCAGTTAAAATTAATTTTTTTACCTGTCCATGTGCTGTGTAGCATGTCATCTGTGATTGGATAGTGTCAGACAATGCAGGGACACGCCCCCAAATGGTAACTCCCATTTGGATATTTAGTCAAACATTTCTAGAAAGCATAACGGTGGGTGTGGGGGGGAGAAGCCTGGAGAAGCCAAAGGCCCCTAAGCAAACGTTTCACTATGAATGGGATTAACCCTTTAATAGGTTTACACCACTTCAATGTTCTAATCGTCCCTGCAAATTTTGCGCAATTGCATTTTTTGCGCAATTTGGTAGAACATCTTTCAAAGTTGTCTACCTTTTGGTGCACCGTACAACACTTTTTGCAGTGGAGCTGTATTTATTATTTGAGCAAATTAAATTTAGAAGTGTTTTTTTTTGTTTTTTGCGCAAAGCCTACTTTTTTTTGCGCAAATCTACACCACCTAGTAGGACACATACAAAAGTGTCAGATGCCAGATCACAAAGCTTAAAGGGGTACTCCGCTGCTCAGCGTTTGGAACAAACTGTTCCGAACGCTGGAGCTGGGAGTTCGTGACCTCATAGCTCCGCCCCTCATGATGTCACGCCCCGCTTCCTCAATGCAAGTCTATTGGAGGGGGCGTGGCGGCTGTCATGCCCCCTCCCATAGACTTGCATTGAGGGTGCGGGGCTATGACATCACGAGCTTCCGGTGCCGGCTCCAGCGTTCGAAACAGTTTGTTCCAAACGCTGAGCAGTGGAGTACCCCTTTAAACCTATTTCTGCCGCCCACTGGTTTCTATCCCCTTCCCGCAGAATGTCATATATAAACGCCGGGTTGTGCAGTGCGTTCGCGCATCCCGGCGTTTATAAATGACATTCAGTTAACCCGGCGATGCGCAGCATCGCACGGGTTAACTGTCAGAAGTCCCGCTGTTTCCAGCAGGGGACAACTTCTGCTTCACCCCCAGGACCATCCATTGATGGTCCTGGTCAGCGATCACTGTGATTGGTCCCTGTGGACCAATCACAGTGATCTGGGGTGAAAGTTCAGATCCCCCGCACTGCCCGCCCCTGGAAGTTGGGCAGAACGGGGGACGATGGCTGCGGGGGCTCGCGGGGACCTGAGGCATAGGGGGGGGGAACATCAGGGGACCGGCGGCCTTACCTGGCGGGACCGAGGAGCAGCGGCAGGACCGGCCACGTGGACGAGCAGCGACGGGACCGGCAGGTAAGTATATGGTCCTCAGAAGCAGCAGTGAAGATCTTCACTGCTGCTTCTAGGAGTCTGAAAACTACAACTCCCAGCATGCCTAGACAGCCTTTGGCTGTCTGGGCATGCTGGGAGTTGTAGTTTTGCAACATCTGGAGGGCCCCAGTTTGGAGACCATTGTATAATGGTCTCCAATCTGTGCTCTTCCAGCTGTTGCAAAACTACAACTCCCAGCATGCACTGACTGTCCAGGCATGCTGGGAGTTTTAGTTCAGCAACATCTGGCCCTTCAGATGTTGCCGAACTACAACTCCCAGCATGCCCTTCAGCTGTCTGGGCATGCTGGGAGTTGTAGTTTTGCAACAACTGGAGACACACTGGTTGGGAAACATTGTTTCTAACTCAGTGTTTCCTAACCTGTGTGCCTCCAGCTGTTGCAAAACTATAACTCGCAGCATGCACTAACAGACCATGCATGCTGGGAGTTGTAGTTTTGCAACATCTGGAGGGCCCCAGTTTGGAAACCATTGTATAATGGTCTCCAATCTGTGCTCTTCCAGCTGTTGCAAAACTACAACTCCCAGCATGCACTGACTGTCCAGGCATGCTGGGAGTTTTAGTTCAGCAACATCTGGCCCTTCAGATGTTGCCGAACTACAACTCCCAGCATGCCCTTCAGCTGTCTGGGCATGCTGGGAGTTGTAGTTTTGCAACAAATGGAGACACACTGGTTGGGAAACATTGTCTGATTCTAACTCAGTGTTTCCTAACCTGTGTGCCTCCAGCACTATAACTCCCAGCATGCACTAACAGACCATGCATGCTGGGAGTTGTGGTTTTGCAACAGCTGGTGCACCCCCCCCCCCCCCTGTGAATGTACAGGGTACATTCACATGGGCGAGGCTTTTACAGTGGGTTTCTCGCATCTTGAGATGCAGCAAATTTTGCGCCGGGAAACTCGCTGTAATCCCCCGCCCATGTGACTGTACCCTAAAAACACTACACTACACTAACACAAAATAAAAAGTTAAAAACACTACATATACACATACCCCTACACAGCCCCCCTCCCCTCCCCCAATAAGAACGTCCGGTACGCCACTGTTTCCAAAGCAGAGCCTCCAGCTGTTGAAAAACAACAACTCCCAGTATTGCCGGACAGCCGTTGACTGTCCACGCATGCTGGGCGTTTTGCAACAGCTGGAGGCACCCTGTTTGGGAATCACTGGCGTAGAATACCAATATGTCCACCCCTATGCAAATCCCTAATTTAGGCCTCAAATGCGCACGGTGCTCTCACTTTGGAGCCCTGTCGTATTTCAAGGCAACAGTTTAGGGCGACATATGGGGTATCGCCGTACTCGGGAGAAATTGCGTTACAAGGTTTGGGGGGCTTTTTCTTCTTTAATCCTTCATGAAAAGGAAAAGTTGGGGTCTACACCAGAATGTTAGTGTAAAATTTTTTTATTTTTTACACTAACATGCTGATGTTGCCCTATACTTTACATTTTCACAAGAGGTAAAAGGGAAAAAAGCCCCCCAAAATTTGTAATGCAATTTCTCCCGACTACAGAGATACCCCATATGTGAGCGCAAAGTGCTCTGGGGGCGCACAACAAGGCCCAGAAGGGAGAGCGCAACATGTACATTTGAGGTGATTTGCACAGGGGTGGCTGATTGTTACAGCGGTTTTGACAAACGCAAAAAAAACAAAACCCCACATGTGACCCCATTTCGGAAACGACACCCCTCACGGAATGTAATTAGGGGTGCAGTGAGAATTTACCCCCCACAGGTGTCTGACGGATCTTTGGAACAGTGGTCCGTGAAAATGAAAACTTGTACAGCCCACTGTTCCAAAGATCTGTCAGACACCAGTGGGGGGCAAATGCTCACTGTACCCCTTGTTACGTTCCTCAAAGGGTCTCGTTTCCAAAATGGTATGCCATGTGTTTTTTTTTGCTGTTCTGGCACCAGAGGGGCTTCCTAAATGCGATATGCCCCCCGAGCAAAATTTGCTCTCAAAAAGCCAAATATGACTCCTTCTCTTCTGAGCATTGTAGTTCGCCCATAGTGCACTTCAGGTCAACTTATGGGGTACCTCCATACTCAGAAGAGAAGGGGTTACAAATATTGGGGGGTATTTCCTGCTATTAACCCTTACAAAAATGTGAAATTTGGGGGGAAACACACATTTTAGTGGAAATTTTTTTTTTTTTTTTTTTACATATGCAAAAGTCGTGAAACACCTGTGGGGTAATAAGGCTCACTTTATTCCTTGTTATGTTCCTCAAGGGGTCTAGTTTCCAAAATGGTATGCCATGTGAGGGTTTTTTTTGCTATTCTGGCAACATAGGGGCTTCCTAAATGCAACATGCCCCCCAAAAAACATTTCAGAAAAACGTACTCTCCAAAATCCCCTTGTCGCTCCTTCCCTTCTGAGCCCTCTACTGCGCCCGCCGAACACTTTACATAGACATATGAGGTATGTGCTTACTCGAGAGAAATCGGGCTACAAATATAAGTATACATTTTCTCCTTTTACCCCTTGTAAAAATTCTAAAGTTGGGTCTACAAGAACATGCGAGTGTAAAAAATGAAGATTGTGAATTTTCTCCTTCACTTTGCTTCTATTCCTGTGAAACACCTAAAGGGTTAAAATGATGACTGAATGTCATTTTGAATACTTTGGGGGGTGCAGTTTTTATAATGGGGTCTTTTGTGGGGTATTTCTAATATGAAGACCCTTCAAATCCACTTCAAACCTGAACTGGTCCCTGAAAAATAGTGAGTTTGAAAATTTTGTGAAAAATTGGAAAATTGCTGCTGAACTTTGAAGCCCTCTGGTGTCTTCCAAAAGTAAAAACTCGTCACTTTTATGATGCAGACATAAAGTAGGCATATTGTATATGTGAATAAAAATTTTTTTTTTATTTTAATATACATTTTCCTTACAAGCAGAGAGCTTCAAAGTTAGAAAAATGCAAAATTTTCAAATTTTTCATCAAATTTTAGGATTTTTCACAAGGAAAGGATGCAAGTTACCACAAAAATTTACCACCATGTTAAAGTAGAATATGTCACGAAAAAACACTCTCGGAATCAGAATGATAACTAAAAGCATTCCAGAGTTATTAATGTTTAAAGTGACAGTGGTCAGATGTGCAAAAAACGCTCTGGTCCTTAAGGCCAAAATGGGCTTGGTCCTGAAGGGGCTATTATTGAGTAAAAGTCCTGTGCACATTTTTGGTAAATTTTGAGACCTGTGCAAACAATACACCAAGCAAACAGGGGTAACATCTTTCCTACCTTACACCAACATTGAGAAATGTTCCTCTTTGACCCTTTGACCGATGTTAAACTACAGCCAGGATGTCAGTACATGCTGGACACTGTAGTTTGGCAACAGCTGGAGGGACAAAGGATACAGATTACATATATCTCTAAAGTCTAGTTAAATGATGTTCTGGGAGTTGTAGTTTTGCAACATCTGGAGGTCCGTAGGTTGAAGACCACTGACGGGATTGACAGGCGGTGATGATTAAGGGGGGGGGATGATGACGGGGGTGATAATGACAGGGTGATGATGGATGACGGGGGTGTTAATGACAGGGGTGTTAATGACGGGGGTGTTAATGACGGTGTTAATGATAAGGTCTGGATGATGACAGGGGGGGATGATGACAGGCGGTGATGATGAAGGTGTGGGGATGATGATGGGGGTCTGGATGATGGCGGGGGTCTGGATGATGACATTGGGGGGATGATGTATTTCCCACCCTAGACTTATAGTCGAGTCAATAACTTTTCCTGGGTTTTTGGGGTGAAATTAGGGGCCTCGGCTTATATTTGGGTCGGCTTATACTCGAGTATATACAGTACATCTCCCTTGATGCTTTGGCAGCATAATGGCTGTAAGAGCATCATGGGAGATGTAGCACACAACATCTGCAATGCCAAAAGTTGCCCATCCCTTTTTTAGCCCAACTACAAGTTGGCTTACTTTATGCCATGACTGTGTGCCAAATTTTTATTTTTAATGCAAAACATTGCATTTAGGTCACACCCTTTTCCCAGTAAGCCAATTTTATTGAATTAGTTACAAAGGTGTTCAAAAAAGGGTCTAAAACATATAATAAATGTGGTGCAAGTCATAGAGGATAAGCCATTTTTTTGGTGGAGCAAATTGTACAAAGAATGCAGCGTACAGTATATGCAAAAGTAATACATCTGCCCTAATGTTTCTTCATAGTTTACAACCATGGAGACACACTGAATACTTTGCTGACGAATTGCTTCAGTTTATATATGAAATATATATATATATATATATATATATATATATATATATATATATATATATCTGTAATACATTTTCAGTGCTTTGGACCTAGCAGCATATGTCACACGAGTGTTAAGAAGGTGACTATGCTGCAAGGTGAATAATTTATCAGAACACCAGGTGCATCATCGATGTGGAACAAAGAAAGCATCTGCATAATTCAGGAGGGAAAATATGTATAAACTACCGTATATAACGCAGTTGTACGTACTACATCCCCTGTAAAGACATTATAAATATTATCCTATGTGTAGTGTGCATTAAGGACAAGCTACAGCCTAGAAATGAGAATGAACTTTTAGCATAGGAACATTATTTTCTTATTGCTGTGGAAACTCAATGTATGTTTACACAGTATTTGCATAGAGCAAAGATACAGTTCTCAGACTCACTGGTTATTTCAACTATTTTACAAGTAGATCTAGGAAATAGATTATTTGTGTGATATAATGTACATAGCCCAAAAGTGTGAGATTCTATCTGTCATCTATCTATCTTTTATCACTTACCAGCTGAGAATCTGGCGTTGCCCAATTTTTCCTTCCTATTCCTTGTTGGGGAGCAAAATCAGCAAAGGAGGAAGCTTTTGACTACATATCCCGTCCTCATATATTGTTGTCATATCCCAACCCCATATCCTGTCCCCATTTCCCGTCATCATATCTCAACCTCATATCCTACCTCATATCCCGTTCCTCATATCCCGTTCCTCATATCCCGTCCTCTTATCTCAACCTAATATCCCATCCTCATATCCCGTCCTCATATCTCAACCTAATATCCCATCCTCATATCCCGTCCTCATATCTCAACCTTATATCCCGACCTCCTATCCCGTTCCTCATATCCCGTACTCATATCTCGACCTAATATCCCATCCTCATATCCTGACCTCCTATCTCAACCTCATTTCCCGTCCTCAAATCCCGACCTCATGTCCCGTCCTCATAGCCCAACCTCATGTCCCGCCCTCATATCCCGACCTCATATCCCACTCTTCATATCCCGACCTCAAATCCTGTCCTCATATTCCGACCACATATCCCATCCTCATATCCCATCCTCATATCCCATCCTCATATCCCGACCTCATATCCCACTCTTCATATCCCAACCTCATGTCCCACCCTCATATCCCGACCTCGTATCCCACTCTTCATCTCCTGACCTCATATCCCGTCCTCATATCCCGTCCTCATATTCCGCCCTCATATCCCATCCTCATAGCCCGTCCTCATATCCCATCCTTATGTCCCATCCTCATATCCCGTCCTCATATCCTGTCCTCAGGTGGGACTGATTTGTAATGAAGCTAAAATATTGTTGTCACGATGCCGGCTGGCAGGAGGTGGATCCTCTGTGCCAGAGAGGGATTGGCGTGGACCGTGCTAGTGGACCGGTTCTAAGTCACTACTGGTTTTCACCAGAGCCCGCCGCAAAGCGGGATGGTCTTGCTGCGGCAGTAATGACCAGGTCGTATCCACTAGCAACGGCTCAACCTCTCTGACTGCTGAAGATAGGCGCGGTACAAGGGAGTAGACAGAAGCAAGGTCGGACGTAGCAGAAGGTCGGGGCAGGCAGCAAGGATCGTAGTCAGGGGCAACGGCAGGAGGTCTGGAACACAGGCTAGGAACACACAAGGAAACGCTTTCACTGGCACAATGGCAACAAGATCCGGCGAGGGAGTGCAGGGGAAGTGAGGTATACATAGGGAGTGCACAGGTGAACACACTAATTAGAACCACTTGCGCCAATCAGCGGCGCAGTGGCCCTTTAAATCGCAGAGACCCGGCGCGCGCGCGCCCTAGGGAGCGGGGCCGCGCGCGCCGGGACAGGACCGACGGAGAGCGAGTCAGGTACGGGAGCCGGGGTGCGCATCGCGAGCGGGCACCACCCGCATCGCGAATCGCATACCGGCTGGAGGCGGTATCGCAGCGCACCGGGTCAGTGGATCTGACCGGAGCGCTGCAGTAGCGAGAGTGTAGCGAGCGCTTCGGGGAGGAGCGGGGACCCGGAGCGCTCGGCGTAACAGTACCCCCCCCCCTTGGGTCTCCCCCTCTTCTTAGAGCCTGAGAACCTGAGGAGCAGACTTTTGTCTAGGATATTGTCCTCAGGTTCCCAGGATCTCTCTTCAAGACCACAACCCTCCCAATCGACCAAAAAAAAAGTTTTCCCTCTGACCTTCTTGGAGGCCAGTATCTCCTTTACGGAGAAGATGTCCGAGGAGCCGGAAACAGGAGTGGGAGAAACAAGTTTGGGAGAGAAACGGTTGATGATGAGTGGTTTAAGAAGAGAAACGTGAAAGGCATTAGGAATACGAAGAGAAGGAGGAAGAAGAAGTTTGTAAGAGACAGGATTAATCTGGCACAAAATTTTGAAAGGACCAAGATAGCGTGGTCCCA
Organism: Hyla sarda; assembly: GCF_029499605.1. Taxonomy (NCBI): domain Eukaryota; kingdom Metazoa; phylum Chordata; class Amphibia; order Anura; family Hylidae; genus Hyla; species Hyla sarda. Next base: position 353,681,435 of record NC_079191.1, read on the forward strand.
ATTTGTAGCTAGGGACACGGAAGCGGACATATTTAGCGGAGAGCCATACCTTGTCTCCAGGAGAAAAAATGGGAGGAGCTCTTCTTTTCTTATCAGCAAACTTCTTCATGCGTGATGAAGCCTGTAAGAGAGAATTTTGGGTCTCTTTCCATATGGTGGAAAGATCACGAGATATTTCATCCACAGCGGGCAAACCAGAGGGCAAGGGAGTAGGGAGGGGGGGAAGAGGGTGACGGCCGTACACCACGAAAAATGGGGATTTGGAGGAAGATTCAGAGACTCTGAAGTTATACGAGAATTCGGCCCATGGTAGAAGATCTGCCCAGTCATCCTGGCGGGAGGAAACAAAATGCTGTAAATAATCACCCAGGACCTGGTTAATTCTTTCTACTTGCCCATTGGATTGAGGATGATAGGCAGAAGAAAAGTTTAATTTAATCTTGAGTTGTTTACAGAGAGCCCTCCAGAATTTTGACACGAATTGGACGCCTCTGTCCGAGACGATCTGCGTGGGCAACCCGTGAAGACGAAAAATGTGTACAAAAAATTGTTTTGCCAACTGAGGCGCTGAAGGGAGACCAGGAAGAGGGATGAAATGTGCCATCTTGGAGAATCGATCAACGACCACCCAAACAACAGTGTTGCCACGGGATGGGGGTAAGTCTGTAATAAAGTCCATACCAATCAGAGACCAAGGCTGTTCGGGGACAGGCAGAGGATGAAGAAGACCAGCGGGCTTCTGGCGAGGAGTCTTATCCCGGGCACAGACAGTGCAGGCTCGCACAAAATCCACAACATCCGTCTCCAGAGTCGGCCACCAATAGAAACGAGAGATGAGTTGCACGGATTTCTTGATGCCCGCATGACCTGCGAGATGGGAGGAGTGACCCCATTTGAGGATTCCGAGGCGTTGGCGTGGAGAGACGAAGGTCTTCCCTGGAGGAGTTTGCCTGATGGAGGCTGGAGAAGTGGAGATCAGGCAGTCAGGAGGAATGATGTGTTGCGGAGAGAGCTCTACTTCCGAGGCATCCGAGGAACGAGAGAGAGCATCGGCCCTAATGTTCTTATCGGCAGGCCGAAAGTGAATTTCAAAATTAAATCGGGCAAAGAACAGAGACCACCTGGCCTGGCGAGGATTCAGCCGTTGGGCAGACTGGAGATAGGAGAGGTTCTTGTGATCGGTGTAAATAATAACTGGAAATCTTGATCCTCCAGCAGATGCCTCCATTCCTCAAGTGCTAATTTAATGGCTAGTAGCTCTCGATCCCCGATGGAGTAGTTCCTCTCCGCCGGAGAGAAGGTCCTAGAAAAAAAACCACAAGTAACAGCATGCCCGGAAGAATTTTTTTGTAGAAGGACCGCTCCAGCTCCTACTGAGGAGGCATCAACCTCCAATAGGAAGGGTTTAGATGGGTCAGGTCTGGAGAGCACGGGAGCCGAAGAAAAGGCAGACTTGAGCTGTTTAAAGGCGTCTTCCGCTTGAGGAGGCCATGACTTAGGATTGGCATTCTTTTTGGTTAAAGCCACGATAGGAGCCACAATGGTAGAAAAATGTGGAATAAATTGTCTGTAATAATTGGCGAACCCCAAAAAACGTTGGATAGCACGGAGTCCGGAGGGGCGTGGCCAATCTAAGACGGCAGAGAGTTTGTCTGGATCCATTTGTAGTCCCTGGCCAGAGACCAAGTATCCTAGGAAAGGAAGAGATTGACATTCAAACAGACATTTCTCCATTTTGGCATAAAGTTGATTGTCACGAAGTCTCTGAAGAACCATGCGGACATGCTGGCGGTGTTCTTCTAGGTTGGCAGAAAAAATCAGGATATCGTCCAGATACACAACAACACAGGAATATAAGAGATCACGAAAAATTTCATTAACAAAGTCTTGGAAGACGGCAGGGGCGTTGCACAGGCCAAAGGGCATGACCAGATACTCAAAGTGTCCATCTCTAGTGTTAAATGCCGTTTTCCATTCATCCCCCTCTCTGATGCAGATGAGATTATAAGCACCTCTTAAGTCCAGTTTGGTAAAGATGTGGGCACCTTGGAGGCGATCAAAGAGTTCAGAGATGAGAGGTAGGGGGTAGCGGTTCTTTACCGTGATTTTATTAAGACCGCGGTAGTCAATGCAAGGACGTAGGGAGCTATCTTTTTTGGACACAAAGAAAAATCCGGCTCCGGCAGGAGAGGAGGATTTGCGGATAAAGCCCTTTTTTAAATTTTCCTGGATGTACTCAGACATAGCAAGAGTCTCTGGGGCAGAGAGAGGATAAATTCTGCCCCGGGGTGGAGTAGTGCCCGGGAGGAGGTCAATAGGACAGTCATAAGGCCTGTGAGGAGGTAGAGTCTCAGCTTGTTTTTTGCAAAAAACATCCGCAAAGTCCATATAGGCCTTAGGGAGACCGATTACAGGGGGAACCACAGGGTCACGGCAAGGAGAACTGGGAACCGGTTTAAGGCAGTCCTTGAAACAAGAGGAACCCCAACTCTTGATCTCCCCAGTGGACCAATCCAGGGTTGGGGAATGGTGTTGAAGCCAGGGTAGTCCGAGGAGAATTTCGGAAGTGCAATTGGGGAGGACCAAAAACTCAATTTTCTCGCGTACGTCTTTCCAGGCGGGGAGGACGGATAGGACAATCCTTCAGGAAGTGTTCGGTACCGGCACAGTACAGGCAGAGATTCTCCATGCGGCGTCGTATCCTCTCTTGAGGTGTCAGGCGAGACCGGTCGACCTGCATAGCCTCCACGGCGGGAGGCACAGGAACGGATTGCAGGGGACCAAAGGAGAGAGGAGCCGGGGAGAAAAAACGCCTCGTGCGAACAAAGTCCATATCCTGGCGGAGCTCCTGACGCCTTTCGGAAAAACGCATGTCAATGCGAGTGGCTAGATGAATGAGTTCATGTAGGTTAGCAGGGATTTCTCGTGCGGCCAGAACATCTTTAATGTTGCTGGATAGGCCTTTTTTAAAGGTCGCGCAGAGGGCCTCATTATTCCAGGATAGTTCAGAAGCAAGAGTACGGAATTGTACGGCGTACTCGCCAACGGAAGAATTACCCTGGACCAGGTTCAACAGGGCAGTCTCAGCAGAAGAGGCTCGGGCAGGTTCCTCAAAGACACTTCGAATTTCCGAGAAGAAGGAGTGTACAGAGGCAGTGACGGGGTCATTGCGGTCCCAGAGCGGTGTGGCCCATGACAGAGCTTTTCCAGACAGAAGGCTGACTACGAAAGCCACCTTAGACCTTTCAGTAGGAAACTGGTCCGACATCATCTCCAAGTGCAGGGAACATTGAGAAAGAAAGCCACGGCAAAATTTAGAGTCCCCATCAAATTTATCCGGCAAGGATAGTCGTAGGCCTGAAGCGGCCACTCGCTGCGGAGGAGGTGCAGGAGCTGGCGGAGGAGATGATTGCTGAAGCTGTGGTAGTAGCTGCTGTAGCATCATGGTCAGTTGAGACAGCTGGTGGCCTTGTTGCGCTATCTGTTGTGACTGCTGGGCGACCACCGTGGTGAGGTCGGCGACAACTGGCAGAGGGACTTCAGCGGGATCCATGGCCGGATCTACTGTCACGATGCCGGCTGGCAGGAGGTGGATCCTCTGTGCCAGAGAGGGATTGGCGTGGACCGTGCTAGTGGACCGGTTCTAAGTCACTACTGGTTTTCACCAGAGCCCGCCGCAAAGCGGGATGGTCTTGCTGCGGCGGTAGTGACCAGGTCGTATCCACTAGCAACGGCTCAATCTCTCTGACTGCTGAAGATAGGCGCGGTACAAGGGAGTAGACAGAAGCAAGGTCGGACGTAGCAGAAGGTCGGGGCAGGCAGCAAGGATCGTAGTCAGGGGCAACGGCAGGAGGTCTGGAACACAGGCTAGGAACACACAAGGAAACGCTTTCACTGGCACAATGGCAACAAGATCCGGCGAGGGAGTGCAGGGGAAGTGAGGTATACATAGGGAGTGCACAGGTGAACACACTAATTAGAACCACTTGCGCCAATCAGCGGCGCAGTGGCCCTTTAAATCGCAGAGACCCGGCGCGCGCGCGCCCTAGGGAGCGGGGCCGCGCGCGCCGGGACAGGACCGACGGAGAGCGAGTCAGGTACGGGAGCCGGGGTGCGCATCGCGAGCGGGCGCCACCCGCATCGCGAATCGCATCCCGGCTGGAGGCGGTATCGCAGCGCACCGGGTCAGTGGATCTGACCGGAGCGCTGCAGTAGCGAGAGTGTAGCGAGCGCTCCGGGGAGGAGCGGGGACCCGGAGCGCTCGGCGTAACAATTGTAAGCTAAAAATAGAAGGGAACGTGGCTTTGTGGGACTGGGCGTGATTTGCAAGCCAGACCGATACACAAAAAGGGTAGAGAATAAAAGGGTAGGGCTTAAACAGTGGGCGTATCTTTGTGAGATGGGGTGTGGCTTGCAAGCCAGACTGACACATTCACCAGGAGATGCAGAGCGGAGCTTGTGGAGTAAGGTACTGGAATCCCATCTACTTGCATAGGAATTGAAACAAAAAGCCATCTTTTCTATAAGGATGTAGGAAAGGGTTAATTTAATTATCATATATTTTTATTTGACATATAAGTAATATGTGTACCAGGTATTATTGAAATATCTCCAGCCGTACGGAAGTTATGTGGGTACATACATTTCCCATAGATTTGCATAGGACTTTAAACAAAAACCCGGACAGATGTTTGGAACAGTGGGCTGTGCAAATGAAAAATTACATTTTTCATTTTCATGGACCAATGTTACAAAAATCTGTCAGACACGTGTGGGATGTACATGCTCACTGCACCCCTTATTACGTTCCGTGAGGGGTGCAGTTTCCTAAATATGGTCACATGTGGGGGAGGGGGGCACTGTTCAGGCACCATGGGGGCTTTGATAAACGCACATGGCCTTCAATTCCAGACACAATCTCTCTCCAAAAGCCCAATGCCCTCCTTCTCTTCTGAGCCCTGTAGTTCGCCAGCAGAGCACTTTACGTCCACATATGGGATATTTATATACTCAGAAGAAATGGTGTTACAAATTTTGGGGGGCATTTTTCCTATTACCTCTTGTGAAAATGAAAAATTTGGGATAACACCAGCATTTTAGTGGAAAACTACAAAATTTTCATTTTCACGTCCAACTTTAACGAAAATTCTTCAATTGTCTGTGGGGTGTTAAGGCTCACTGTACCCCTTATTACGTTCCGTGAGGGGTGTAGTTTCCAAAATGGGGTCACATGTGGGTATTCATTTTTTTGCATTTATGTAAGAACCGCTGTAATGATCTGCCACTCCTGTTCAAATCATCTCAAATGTACATGGTGCGCTCTCACTCCTAAGCCTTGTTGTGCATCCGCAGAGCATTTTACACCCACATATGGGGTATTTCCGTACTAAGAAGAAATTGCGTTACAAATTTTGGGGGTCTTTTTTTTTCTTTTACCTCTTGTAAAAATGAAAAGTATGGGGCTACACCAGCATGTTAGTGTGAAAATTTTTTTTTTTACTTTAAATTAAACTTTACCTTTTCATAAGGGGTAAAAGGAGAAAAAGTCCACCAAAATTTGTTAGGTAATTTCTCCTGAGTAAAGAAATACCCCATATGTGACCCTAAACTGTTGCCTTGAAATACGACAGGGCTAAATTAGGGGTTTGCATGGGACAGACCCAGATGCAAAAATGACACTTGCCTCCGATACCAAAATTACCCTATGCCAGTGACTCCCCAACAGGGTGCCTTAAGCTGTTGCAAAACTCCCAGCATGCCTGGACAGTCAATGGCTGTCCAGCAATACTGGGAGTTATTGTTTTGCAACAGCTGGAGGCTCCGTTTTGGAAACACTGCCGTATGAGACGTTTTTCATTTTTATTGGAGGGGGGAGGGAGGTAACTGTGTAGGGGTATGTGTATATGTAGTGTTTCACTTTTTATTTTGTGTAGGTGTAGTGTAGTGTTTTTAGGGTACATTCACATGGGCGGGGGTTTACAGCGAGTTTCTTGCTGGGAGTTTGAGCTGCAGCAGAAAATTTGCTGTATCTCAAACTTGCAGTGAGAAACTCACTGTAAAAACCCGCCGTGTGAATGTACCCTGTACATTCACATGGGGGGGGGGGGAACCTCCAGCTGTTGCGAGACTACAACTCCCAGCATGCCCTTTGGCTGTCCGTGCATGCTGGGGGTTGTAGTTATCCAACAGCTGGAGGCTTACTGGTTGCAAAACACTGAGAGTTTGTTACTTAACTCTCAAAGCTACAACTCCCAGCATGTACGGTCTATCAGTGCATGCTGGGAGTTGTAGTTTGCAACAGCTGGAGGCAGACTGGTTGCAAAACAGGGAGTTAGGTAACAAACTCTTAGTGTTTTGAAACCAGTGTGCTTCCAGCTGTTGCAAAACTATAGCTCCCAGCATGCCGAAACTGTCCAGGCATGCTGGGAGTTGTAGTTCTGCAACATCTGAAGGGCCAGATGTTACAGAACTACAACTCCCAGCATTTCTGGACTGTCTGGGCATGCTGAGAGTTGTGGTTTTGCAACATCTGGAAGGGTACAGATTGGAGTCCACTGCACAGTGGTCTCCAAACTGTGGCCCTCCAGATGTTGCAAAACTACAACTCCCAGCATGCCCAGACAGCCAAAGGCTGTTGTTACACCGAGCGCTCCGGGTCCCTGCTCCTCCCCGGAGCGCTCGCGGCGTTCACCTTCTTGCAGCGCCCCAGTCAGACCCGCTGACCGGGAGCGCTGCATTAATGTTACCGGCGGGGATGCGACCCGCGTAGCTCGCATCCCGGTCTCCTCACCTGTCCTGTTCCCTGACGGCTCAGTCCCGGCACGCGCAGCCCCGCTCCCTAGGGCGCGCGCGCGCTGGCTCTCTGTGATTTAAAGGCCCAGTGCGCCACTGATTGGCGCCTGGTCCAATTAGTGCTCACACCTGTGCACTGGTCTTTATTACCTCACTTCCCCTTCCCTGCATTGCCGGATCTTGTTGCCTTGTGCCAGTGAAAGCGTTTCCTTGCATGTCCCAAGCCAGTGTTCCAGACCCTCTGCCGTTGCCCCCGACTACGATCCTTGCTGCCTGCCCTGACCTTCTGCTACGTCCGACCTTTCTCTTGCCTAATCCCTTGTACCGCGCCTGTCTCAGCCGTCAGTTGGGGTTGAGTCGCTATCGGGTGGAACGAACTAGGGGTTACCTGCCGCAGCAAGTCCATCCCGCTTTGCGGCGGGCTCTGGTGAAAACCAGTAACCCCTTAGACTCCGTTCCCCTGGTACGGCCCACGTCATCACCCCACTGACACAGAGGATCCACCACCAGTATTCTCACAGTATCCGGATCCTGACAGCTGTCTGGGCATGCTGGGAGTTGTAGGTTTGAAAACTCCTAGAAGCAGCAGTGTAGATCACTTTACAGCGATCTTCACTGCTGCCTCTGACGTCGCCATCGCTGCATCCACTTGCCTGCGCCTCCTTTCTGCCTCCGGTCCCCACGTGTCCTCCAGGTATCTGCGGCCAATCTCCCCCACATCAATGGCCTCTGCAGCCATCGCCACCATCTTCCCCAGCTCTGCTTGGACTTCTAGGGGCGGGCACAGGCAGAATGGGGGGGGGGGGGGGGGGGGGGGAGGGGACCAGAATTCACAAGGGTGTACAGGTACGCCCTGGGTCCTTAAGTACATGCAGGGTGTCAGGGTGTACCTGTTCGCCCTGGGTCCTTAAGGGGTTAAGGGTTAAATTAACTATCCTATATTTTAAGTGGACATATAAGTAACATGTGACCAAGTATTATGGAAATATCTCCAGCCGTTTGGAAGTCATGCAGTAACATATATTTCCCATAGACTTCATGTGGGACTTTGATGTGGGACTTTAAAACATAAACCCCTGGCCCTGCAAATGGGGGGGGGGGGGGGGGGGGGGTTGGCGAGTAAGGGTTAAATCACCTATCCTATGTTTGTTGTTGACATATAAGTAACATGTGTGCCAGGTTTCATGTTAATATCTTAAGTCGTTTGGACGTGATGCTGGAACATACACACATACATACATACATACATACACACATACACACATACATACACACATACATACACATACATACATACACACACACATTGAGTTATATATATATATATATATATATATATATATATATATATATGTTGTGAGTCTAGAATATAGATTAGCAGTAATGCAGTATAAAGATGACTCCTTTTGTTTTCCTGATTTTGAATTGCATTCTTAGGATCCCTTACAGGAATGGTTCAAATAGCGCTCATGTTTAGACTATAACATTGGGGTATTACGTAAAGGTGTGAATTGAGTGTGCATATTGTGGGAGATTAGCTCTGTAGAACCAGTCACATAGCAGTAAAATAACAGTCAGAGACAAGGACATGGAGGAAACATATATGCAGAGCTGTTTGTGTCTATATACAGCCTTCAAACTTAGATATAAACACAGAAATAAATCCTGCTTGTCCTATACAGATCTCTTTCCTGTCTATACAGGTGACTTACTACCAACCACCCAACATCACAGTCAACAAATGTTTTACCTCCACATGGTAGAATGTCTACTTTTGAGGCTGCAAACCTCCAGATTCAAACTCTCGTCAGTGGTTCAGGTTCCTCGCAGCCTCACTTACAGACTGACTCTCACTTAGTTTTTAAGTCCACTGTCTTTAGCACCTGTGCTGATCAAGGCTAGTCTGAACACTTGGAGTGACTCAAACCGTCCCAAGCTAAATCTCTCCAGGGATTAAGCTATTTCTGGATTTCCCAAATCTCACCAAACATTCCCTGGATGGGATATAAGCATTCCTAACCTGGTATCCACATACGACAAGAACCTTGGGGAAATATAGTGATCCCAGGTGACTATTCCTGTCTCAAAGTTGGTAAGGTGTGTTAAAGGGGTACTCCACTGCCCCAGTGTTTGGAACATTTTGTAATTAGCCATCCATGCAGGATCAAAAAGTGGCCTTCTACAGGGGTGGTCTTCTCAAAGAAAATGGCCACTATGCATAATGTACTGTAGACTGAATATCTGTCACATGAAATCTTATCTGGATAAGGCTGGGTTCACACTACGATTTCACTCTACGGGACCTATCTCTATCTCATTCATTTGAATGAGTCGACCGGAGTCAAACGTGGACTCTGGTTGGCTCATTTTTCACCCGTATCCGATTTTGCGACCGGACCTAAAACCGTTGTATGCTGCATTTAGGTTCGGTCACAAAACCAGATACGGGTGAAAAATGGGCCGACCGTAGTCACTGTTTGACTCTGGTCGACTCATTCAAATGAATGAGATACGGGCCGGGTCCACGGTTTTCACTATCCCTATCCGGATCTGGTTCCTGTATAGTTAAAACGTGGTGTGAATGCACCCTAAGATTTCTCCACGTGGTGTTCTAAAATGGTTGGGTAACAGCTAATCTGACTGTCTCATCTTAAAGGGGTACTCCGCCCCCTGACATCTTATCCCTATCCAAAGGATGGGGATAAGATGTCAGATCGCCGGGGTCCCGCTGCTGGGGACCCCCTGGATCTACCATGCGGCACCCACCTGTAGCGGCTTCTGGAACCGCTGGAGGTCCTCAGGCTGAGTCCATCTTGACCACCGGGACGGAAGATCGTGACGTCATGACTCCGCCCCCGTGTGACATCATACCCCGCGCCTCAATGCAAGTTTATGGGAGGGGGCGCGACAGCAGAGGGACCCCGGCGATCTGACATCTAAGATGTCTAGGGGCGGAGTACCCCTTTAAATCCAATGTTATTGACATTTTCCTTGGAGATACTTTTAATAGGACGTTTTCAATACATATCTGCTCCTTAGTAATGGTTTCCAGCTTGTGGTATTGTCACAGTGTAATGGCACAAAGAGAGCATTTTCTAAGCGCACATTGCTTGGAGCATAAGAACAGCCTGTGCAATCCAACCTTCAAAGGTATTCACTGAGATACTGAAGGGACATAAAACATTGGCGCACAGCCTAGGAAACCATTCAGTTTTTCAAGGAGAGTGACCCAGTCAATTGGTTTTAAATTACTCTCTAGGCTTCTTCAATGGGTTTCGCTGTCTTAAGCTCTTTCTCAATCTACTAAATAACAAAAAGTGATTTATAGATCCCTTTCTATTGTAACTCTGTATTTAACTCAATAGAATATATTAGCAGCAGTCTAAAGAGATTATGTCTGCAAAACTGGTTTTAGGATTTTTGTCTTGTATTAACAATTAAACTATTTAGACATTGAAATACATTATAGAAATATGTGAACATTTTTTTTAAATGACATTATATTTATTGGTTCCTTTTCATTCTTACTTTTATCTATGCATTCACTTAAAAAATGGTGAGAAATGGCTGATACCAGTAGCCAGAACTCACCTTTAATTCTGGGCGATGGCTATCATGCATTAACCCTTTAGATCCCGGAATTAAAGTTGATCAGGACCACTGCATCATGGGGTTCCCCTCAGCTGGGATGATGGCCGAAGGGTCCCTACCTGCCTCCATGTTGTCCTATCAGCGCTGCTGGAATACCTGCAGCCTAAACAGCAAGTTTAACCCCTTAAGGACCAGACCCATTTTGGCCTTAAGGACCAGACCAATTTTATTTTTGCATTTTCGTTCTTTCCTCCTCGCCTTCTAAAAATCATAACTCTTTTATATTTCCATCCACAGACCCATATGAGGGCTTGTTTTTTGCATCACCAATTGTAATTTGTAATTACGTCACTTATTTTACCATAAAATGTACGGCACAACCAAACACATATTATTTATGTGGGAAAATTGAAAAGAAAACCGCAATTTAGCAAATTTTGGAAGGTTTTGTTTTCACGCTTTATACTTTCCGGTAAAAATGACATGTTTTCTTTATTCTGTGGGTAAATATGATTAAAATGATACCCATGTTATATGCTTTGCTATAATTGTACCGCTTAAAAAAAATCTCAAACCATTTTAACAAAATTAGTATTTTTGAAATTGCCCTATTTTGACCACCTATAACTTTCTCATTTTTCCGTATATGGGGCGATATGAAGGCTCATTTTTTGCGCCATGATCTGTAGTTTTTATCAGTACCACTTTTGCTTAGGTTTAACTTTTTATAAATTTTTTATAAATTTTTATTTGGAATAAAATGTGACAAAAAAGCAGCAATTTGGGACTTTTTAAATTTTATTACGTTTACGCCGTTCACTGTACGGGATAATTAACAATATATTTTAATAGTTCAGACTTTTATGCACATGGCGATACCAAATATGTGCATTAATTATTTTTTTACGCTTTTTTGGAGGTAAAATGGGAAAAACGGATGTTTTACTTTTTTATTGGGGGAGGGGATTTTTCTAATTTTGTTACTTTTTTATTTAAATTTTTTTAAACTATTTTTTTACACTTTTATGTCCCCATAGGGACTATTTATAGCAATCATTTGATTGCTAATACTGTTCAGTGCTATGTATAGGACACAGCACTGCTCAGCATTATCGGTGATCTTCTGCTCTGGTCTGCTCGATCTCAGACCAGAGCAGGAGACCCCGGGAGATGGCCGGAGCAAGGTGAGCGGACCTCCGGCTGCCATGCCAGATGATCGGATCCCCGCAGCAGAGCTGCGGGTGATCCGATTATCCGTTCAAAGTACCGCAATGCCGCAGAGGCCCTGATCTGTATTGATCACGGCATCTGAGGGGTTAATGGCGGACATCCGCGTGATCGCGGATGTCCGCCATTACCGGCGGGTCTCTGGCTGCTGATAGTAGCCAGGCATGATGCGGGCACCGCTCCGGTGCTCGCGATCATGGCGGTGCGCAAATGTACGTCATGGTGCGCTAAGTACCACGTCACCATGACGTCCGTTTACGTCCATTGTCATTAAAGGGTTAAGGGGAGCGACGAAAATATTGATTATTCATATGGCCTACCACTGAACAGTGTTAGCAATCAAAAGATTGCTTGTAATATTCCCCAATGGGGACTAAAAAAATGTAAAAAATTAATAAAAAGAAAAGTTGTAATAACTGTGAGTTAGCACCTCCCCTAACAAATGTTTGAATTAATGTCTTTTCAACATTTTTCTAATAAAATAATGAATTTCTTTTATTGTAAAGAAACATCCCCCCCCCCCCCCCCCCACACACACACACAACTTGTTTTTTGGCCTTGCCGTAGATTTTGTGGTAAAATGAATGATGTCATTAGAAAGTACAATTGGTCTCGCATAAACCAAGCCTTCATATGGCTGTGTAGGTGACAAATTTAAAGCAAAATGGTCATCCTGTTTACCAAAACTAAACCAAATACACTTGGTTATAGTGTGGGTGAACAGGAGACCGATGAGTGGTCACCGAGTAAAATATGTACCTTTGGTCTGAAGATATGCCCCACCGAAGAATCTCTTCAGCTCACTTTGAATATTCTTTGTCAGTAACTCCACATCCTTGTGACGTGAAGTCACTAGTCACGTGACCGCATGCACCACCTAAACGCTCATGTGACCAGCGACAATGAATATTCAAATTGAGCTGACGGGGCCCACCTCCAGCACGCAATTCACTCATATCTCCGGACCGAAGGTACGAATTTTAGTCAGTGACCCCTTATCAGTGTTCACCCACACTATAACCCAGTGTATAGGGATTAGTGTGAGTGAACAGCACGGCTAATTTCTTTTACAGATTTATAGATTTGAAAGGCAATAAGGAAAAAACTAAAATACAAAGGCCGAAAAAGTAAAGCCAAAACAAGGCCGTGTCATTAAAGGGTTAATGCTGATTTTACAATCATGTAGTGACATAAAGGAGTTATTTATGCTTTTAAAATTGATGGCCCATCCACCCAGTCATGTGAATGGGGCAATGTCGCAGTACCTTTAACCCCTTAAGGACCCTTGACGTACGTGTACGTCATGACACCCTGGTACTTAAGGACCCCTTGACGTATGCGTACGTCATGGACAATTCCGGCCCCCTCCGCGCACCGGGTGGGGATCGAACCGGGATTCCTGCTGAAATCATTCTGCAGGCATCCCGTGCAAAGGCCCAGGGGGGTCATCAGACCCCCCCATGTCGGCGATCGTGGCAAATCGCAAGTGAATTCACACTTGCGATTTGCGCGATTCCGGGTCATTACGGATCTATGGTGACCCGGTGACCCGGAATAGAAGGGGGATCGCGGGTGTCCATCCCTGAAGAGATAGGAGTGAGGTGGCAGGGGTGCCACCACTCCTATCCCTGCTATTGGTGGTCTAGACGCGACCACTAATAGCAGAGAGGGGGGGCAGGGGGTTTACTTTAGTTTTCCCTGTCCTGTCCACCCACAATAGGCGGGGCAGGATGGGGAAACCCGACAGGGACCGGCGCCGAAGATTCACTTACCGATCCGGAGGCTGCGGGCGACGGAGATCGGCGGACGGCGACGGAGATCGGCGGGCGGCGACGTCATACGGCTGGATCCTACGGAAGCCGGTGAGTTGCCTAGCGACATCTGGAGAGTACAGTTTGAAACCATTATACAGTGGTCTCTAACTGTAGCCCTCCAGATGTTGCAAAACTACAACTCCCAGCATGCCCAGACAGCTGTTTGGGCATGCTGGAATATGTAGTTTTGCAACAGCTGGAGGGCTACAGTTTGAGACCACTATCTAATGGTCTCTAAACTGTATCCCTCCAGATCTTGCAAAACTACAACTCCTAGCATGCCCAAACAGCTGTTTGCTGTCCGGGCATGCTGGGATTTGTAGTTTTGCAACAGCTGGAGGACCACAGTTTGGAGATCCCTTTGCAGTGTTCTCTAAAACTGTAGCCCTCCAGATGTTGCAAAACTGCAAATCGCCCAAACAGCTGTCTCGGCATGCTGGGAGTTGTAGTTGCGTACCTCCAGCTGTTGCATAACTACATCTCCCAGCATGTACTTTGGTGATGAGTACATGATGGGAGTTGTAGTTTTGAAACAGCTGGAGGCACACTGGTTGGAAAATACTGAGTTAGATAACAGAACCTAACTGAAGGTTTTCCAACCAGTGTGCCTCCAGCTGTTGCAAAACTGCAACTCCCAGCATGCACGGTCTGTCAGTACATGCTGGGAGTTGTAGTTTTGAAACAGCTGGAGGTTTGCCCCCCCCCCCCCCCCCCCCCCAGGTGAAGGTACAGGGTACATTCACACAGGGGCAGGTTTACAGTAAGTTTCTTGCTTCAAGTTTAAGCTGTGGCAAATTTTTTGCCGCAGCGCAAACTCCTAGCAGGAAACTCACTGTAACCCGCCAGTGCGAATGTACCCTAAACACTACACTACACTAAAAAATAATAAAGGGTAAAACACTACATATACACCCCCTTACACTGTCCCCCCCAATAAAAATTAAAAACGTATTGTACGGCAGTGTTTCCAAAACGGAGCCTCCAGCTGTTGCAAAACAACAACTCCCAGCATTTCTGAACAGCCACTGACTGTCCAGGCATGCTGGGAGTTTAGCAACAGCTGGAGGTACCCTGTTTGGGAATCACTGGCATAGAATACCCCTATGTCCACCCCTATACAATCCCTAATTTAGTCCTCAAATGCGCATGGCACTCTCACTTCAGAGCCCTGTCGTATTTCAAGGAAACAGTTTAGGGCCACATATGGGGTATCTCCGTACTTGGGAGAAATTGCACTACAAATTTTGGGGGGCTTTTTCTCCTTTTACCCCTTATGAAAAGGAAAAGTTGGGAGTTACACCATCTTGTTAGTGAAAAAAAGAAAAATGTTTACACTAACATGCTGGTGTTGCCCCATACTTTTTATTTTCACAAGCGTTAATAGGAAAAAAAGACCCCTAAAATTTGTAACGCAATTTCTCCTGAGTACGGAAATACCTTATATGTGGTCGTAAAATGCTCTGCGGGCGCACAACAAGGCTCAGGAGTGAGAGCACACCATGTACATTTGCACAGGGGTGGCCGATTTTACAGTGGTTCTGACATAAACGCAAAAAAATAAATACCCACATGTGACCCCATTTTGGAAACTACACCCCTCACGTAATGTAATAAGTGGTACAGTGAGCATTTACGCCCCACAGGTGTCTGACAGATTTTTGGAACAGTGGTACGTGAAAATGAAAAATTAAATTTTTCATTTGCACAGCCCACTGTTCCAAAGATCTGTCAAATGCCAGTGGGGTGTAAATACTCACTGCACCCCTTATTAAATTCTGCGAGGGGTGTAGTTTCCAAAATAGGGTCACATGTGGGGGGTCCACTGTTCTGGCACCACGGGGGGCTTTGTACGCCCCTGACTTCCATTCCAAACAATTTTTTTCCCAAAAGCTCAATGGCGCTCCTTCTCTTCTGAGCATTGTAGTGCGCCAGCAGAGCACTTGATGTCCAGACATGGAGTATTTCCATACTCAGAAGAGATGAGGTTTCAAATTTTGGGGGGCATTTTGTCCTATTACCCCTTGTAAACATTTTAAATTTGACGGAAAACTAGCATTTTAGTGGAAAAAAAATAAAAATAATTTACACATCCAACTTTCACGAAAAGTCGTCAAACACCTGTGGGGTGTTAAGGCTCACTGGACCCCTTGTTACATGACTTGAGGGGTGTAGTTTCCAAAATAGTATGCCATGTGTTTTTTTTTGCTGTCCTGGCACCATAGGGGCTTCCTAAATGCGACATGCCCCCCAAAAACCATTTCAGCAAATTTTGCTTTTCAAAAGCTAAATGTGACTCCTTCTTATCTGAGCATTGTAGTGAGCCCGCAGAGCATTTTACATCCTAACATGGGGTATTTCCATACTCATAAGAGATGGGGTTACAAATGTCGGGGGTCATTTTGTCCTACAGTATGCCATGTGTTTTTTTTTTGCTGTTCTGGCACCATAGGGGCTTCCTCAATGTGACATGCCCCCCAAAAACCATTTCAGAAAAACTCACTCTCCAAAATCCCACTGTCGCTCCTTCCCTTTTGAGCCCTCTACTGCGCCCGCCGAACACTTGACATACACATATGAGATATTTTCTTACTCGAGAGAAATTGTGTTACACATTTTAGGAAGATTTCTCTCCTTTTACCCCTTGTAAAAATTCAATAACTGGGTCTACAAGAACATGCGAGTGTAAAAAATTAAGATTTAGAATTTTCTCCTTCAATTTGCTGCTATTCCTGTGAAACACCTAAAGGGTTAACAAACCTTTTGAACGTCATTTTGAATACTTTGAGGGATGCAGTTTTTATAATGGGGTCATTTGTGGGGTATTTCTAATAAGAAGGCCCTTCAAATCCACTTCAAAACAGAACTGGTCCCTGAAAAATTTCGATTTTGAAAATTTTGTGAAAAATCGGAAAATTGCTGCTGAACTTTGAAGCCCTCTGATGTCTTCCAAAAGTAAAAACATGTCAACCTTATGATGGAAACATAAAGTAGACATATTGTATATGTGAATCAATATATCATTTATTTGGAATATTCATTTTCCTTATAAGCAGAGAGCTTACAGGTAAAAAAAAATCAAAATTTTCAATTTTTTTCCTAAAATTTTGGAATTTTTTACCAAGAAATTATGCAAATATCGACAACATTTTATCACTAACATAAAGTAGAATATGTCCCAAAAAAACAATCTCGGAATCAGAATGAAAGGTAAAAGCATCCTAGAGTTATTAATGTTTAAAGTGACAGTGGTCAGATGTGCAAAAAATGGACGTGTCCTACAGTGAAAATTGGCTGGGTCCTTAAGGGGTTAAAGGGCTACTCCACCCCTAGACATCTTATCCCCTATCCAAAGCATAGCGAATAAGATGTCTGATCGCAGGGGTCCAGCTGCTGGGGACCCCGCAATATAGCATGCGGCACCCACCTGTTTCTTGTCTGGAAGCGCTGGAGCTGCAGCGGTGGGACCCCCGCGATCAGACATCTTATCCTTTGGATAGGGGATAAGATGTCTAGGGGTGGAGTACCCCTTTAACCGCCACTAATAAGAGCATGGTATCAAAAAGACAAGCACTGATAAACATGAAAAAGCTGTGGCACTCAGAAGAGCACTGTTGAACAGCTGAACCCCCGGGAGCTAGACCTCTTTCTATCTAATACTGATGGCTTATCCTGAAAATAGGCACATTTTAAAGCCTATATAACTATATAACCCCTTGCAGGATAAAGTAAAAATAAGGTGCAAAATGGGTAAAAAAAAATCACCAAACAAACAAAATGAGAAAAAGATACAGACTAGGAAGTGGAGATCAGCAAAGACCGGGAGCCATCAGAATGATTGGTGGAACCATTAACTAATTCTGCCCCATTTTTTATTTTATCCAGCCAAGCAGCCTCTAGAGTGTTGGGCTTTATGTTCGGTATGTTCACATTTACATGTACAGTACATTTACTCTATTTTTCATTTACTTATGAGAGTCAAAAACACATTATTTGTTAGTTTACTGTGTGAGTTTTTTTTTAAGAAGGGATTTACAATATCTTCCCATGTGGATGAATGGCATCTTTGTTGCCGACCATTAGTAATTGTCCTTCTTGCTCTTTACACAGGCATCGGGTGTCCGAGTTGATGATTCAGTCATCTACCTGTTCCAAGATATGAAGTGCACCAATCCCAGGAAGTCCAATAAGAAGGTGGCTTTCTTTTGCTTCAGCAGTGATGAGAAATCCATCATTGTGGACCCAGATAAAGAAATTTTGATAGATGACAATACTAATTTTTTTCCACGTTTGAAAGCAATGTTTCCTCTAGACAAATGTTGTTATGTCCTGATGGATATTCACTATATTACTCAAGAAACAGGAAAAGACGAATTGATTTTTGTCATGTGGTAAGTTTTTTTTATTGCTTGTAAAACATAGAGACAAAAAAAAGTTACAAATTCATATGCAAATTAACTGAAAGATTACAGGTACACGAGAGGGAATATTCCAACAATAACATTTAAGGGGTACTCTGGTGGAAACTGGTGCTACAACGTTAAGCAGATTTGTAAATTACTTTTGTTAAAAATCTTAATCCTTAATCCTTCCAGTACTTATCAGCTGCTGTATGCTCCACAGGAAATTTTATTTCTATCTGGAGTCCTTATCAGTCTGACCACAGTGTTCTCTGCTGACACCTCTGTCCATGTCATGAACTGTCTAGAGCAGAAGGGATTTGCTATGGGGATTTGCTTGTACTCGGGACAGTTTCTAACATGGACAGAGGTGTCAGCAGAGAGCACTGTGGTCAGTCAGAAAAGAAATCAAGAAAGAAATACAACTTCCTGTGGAACATACAGCAGCTGATAAGTACTGGAAGGATTAAGATTTTTAAGTAGAATTCCAATTCTGTTTAACTTTCTACCACCAGTTGATTACATTTTTTTCTCCACCGAAGTACCCCTTTAACAAAAAAACAAAAAAAAGTATGCCATGTATACGTATAGAGGTCTAAATAAAATGTACTAGTCCACATATATACTGCACAACCAAGAGGACTGAAATCCAACACATGTAGAGGCCCATCTGAAGTTTGCTAATAAACCTCTGAATCATTCAAACGTTCATTGATAAACATCAGACTGCCCATACATGTGCTTTCTTGAGCAGGGGGACCTTGCGGTTATGCGGGATTTCAGTCCTTTACATCGTAGTGTGTTACCAATTGTTTTATTGGTGACTTTGGTCCCAGCTGCCTTGAGATCATTGTCATGATCTTCCTGTGAAGTTCAAGGCTAAATAATCACTGTTCTCATTAAAACTACACGAGGTGAGATCTTGCATGGAGCCCCCGACCGAGCTTCTCACAAGCTTCACACCAAGCTGCATGGCGATGGTCTTGTAGCCCATTCTAGCCTTGTGTAGGTCTAAAATCTTGACCTTGACATGTTTGGACAACTCTTTGGTCTTGGCCATGGTGGGGAGTTTGGAAACTGAATGATTGATTGCTTCTGTGGACAGGTGTCTTTTATACAGGTAGCAATCTAAGGTTAGGAGCACTCTGGGAGGTAGAAATCATATTAAAGGGGTTCTTTGGTGCTTAGACATCTTATCCCCTATCCAAAGGATAGGGGATAAGATGCCTTATCGCGGGAGTCCCGCCGCTGGGGACTCCCGGGATCTTGCACGCGGCACCCCGTTTGTAATCAGTGTTCGCTCTGGGTCTGATTACCGGTGACCACATGGCCGGCGGCGTGTGATGTCACGCCTCCGCCCCCGTGTGACGTCACGCTCCGCCTTTGTGTGACGTCACGCTCCGCCCCTCAATGCAAGCCTACAGGAGGGGGCGTGAAAACTATGGATAGGGGATAAGATGTCTAAGCACCGGAGTACCCCTTTAAATCAAATACTTATTTCACTGAGTAGAAGGCAAATTAATTCATATTAGAGATGCTTTTTTTTTGGGGGGGGGGGGGGGATCTTTTGTTGTTATTCTGTGTCTCATGATTCAAATAAACCTAACATTCAATTATAGATCAATCACTTCTTTGTCAATGGGCAAACGTACAAAACCAGCAGGGGATGAAATATGTTTTTTCTTCACTGTATAAAAGAACAGAGCTAGTGGGTATAGTGAGTCTGTATTTATTTTTTGTATTGACCTGTAGCCTAAATAATGCATGATGAAATCACAGAAACCTACAATTCATAAAGGGCAATGGTCTTAAAGGAGTACTCCCGTGGGAAACTTTTTTTTTTTTTTTATCAACTGGTGCCGGAAAGTCACACAGATTTGTAAATTACTTATATTAAAAAATCTTAATCCTTCCAATACATTTTATGGGCTGTATACTAAAGAAGAAATGCTTTTCTTTTTGGATTTCTCTGATGTCATGACCAAAGTGCTCTCTGCTGACCTCTGCTGTCCATTTTAGGAACTGTCCAGAGCAGCATATGTTTGCTATGGGGATTTTCTCCTGCTCTGGACAGTTCCAAAAATGGACAGCAGAGTTCAGCAGAGAGCACTGTGGTTGTGACATCAGAGAAATCCAAAAAGAAAAGCATTTCTTCTGTAGTATATAGCCCCTAAAAAGTACTGGAAGGATTAAGATTTTTTAATAGAAGTAATTTACAAATCTGTTTAACTTTCTGGCACCAGTTAATAAAAAAAAAAAGTAAAAAAATATTCCAAGCGTTCTTTTCGCGCTGCGGGGGTTGGCCACGCCCCTGTCACGTCATGGCCACACCCCTCAATGCAAGCCTATGGGAGGGAGCATGTCGACTGTCATGCCCCCTCACATAGGCTTGCATTGAGGAGTGTGGCCATGAGGTCACAGGGGCGTGGCCAACCCCCGCAGCGCGAAAAGATTATTTGGAATATTTAGTTTCGAACACTGGCCAGTGAAATACCCCTTTAACACTCATTTACAGGAAACCCTAAATATCATGGCTTGTTTGGATTCCTTGAAGACTAGTGGGAGATATTACTAAAAAGTTATTCATATTTTTACAATGCCATACATTTGTTTTGAACATTTTAAAATTCTATTCCATAGGGCTCCAGAGGATGCACCTATCAAAGAAAAGTTAATGTTTGCAAGCTCAAAAAACTACTTAAAAGAAAAATTTAAAGGTACGTACAGATTTAATAGCTTGAAACTTAGGCCCTGTAACATCACATTGTGGCTCTGCCTGATCTATTTGTCTGATAGAAGGCATGGTATCCATTTGTTGAGGCAACTTTATAATTTGCACTCTACATTCATTGCAAAGTGTGTCCGATCAGTGTAGCGCAGCTGGAGGCGGAACACGTGGCGTCTGCTGCCCCCGTGCCTGGAGGAGGACACCCCAGCCATCACATACTGACTAGCTAGTGATTTCCAAACATCTTTCTGAGGCCACATGCCCCTTACTTTGATGAGTATTTCTAGGGTTCCATGATTGTGCACCTTACTTTATTTTTACAGGACTGTTTGCGTTCCCTAGGATGTTTGGTCATGATATTTACATATTGTAAAGATACCTAATCATTTTTGGTGGATGTGTGGCATCAAGGTTCATGTTGTTACTTATGTGGTAAATTGATACATCTCTTGGCTGGAATCTCCCCTTCCCCTTTGGGGCTATTTTACCCAGCACGGGTGTGACGAAGTAGGATTATATTTCTCCGTCCAGAATTGTCACATTGTTTTTAAATGTCTGTACCTATACCTCTTTTCTTATGTGTGTAATAAAGATAAATCTTTTTGCATGATACATGTAGTAAATTTGAGTAGCCGTATTAGTCCAGTCACTAATGCATGCATGATACATGGTATTTTCATAATTTCTTTGCTGTGCAGCATTATAGTTGTTAGCTTTTTCTCTTTTTTTTGGTTTCATATCTGCATTGTATCAACTTGCTCGCACCCAATGGTAGGTTTATTCAGGTGGTGCCCATTTTCTCTTCAGCGATCAGTGTAACGTACTCTGCAAGGAGCCTGTCTTTGACATTTTTACTGCTCCACCTAGATAGAAAAAATAGTGCACCACAAACTGAATACCAAAAATATATGCATGTCTTTATTAGCTGCACACAAAAAAGCTTAAAATACATACAATAATGGACATCACATAAAGGCACCAGAACACATACTGAAAATAAGGGATAAGGAGCAGCACTCTCCGAGATAGAAGTAGAAGGTGGGTGCAAACGGACGAAATCCCAGATCACGGGAGGCAACGTTTCAGCTGCATGCAGGCAGCCTTTATCAAGCCGCTTGATAAAGGCTGCCTGCGTGCTTGATAAAGGCTGTCTGCGTGCTTGATAAAGGCTGTCTGCGTGCTTGATAAAGGCTGTCTGCGTGCTTGATAAAGGCTGTCTGCGTGCTTGATAAAGGCTGTCTGCGTGCTTGATAAAGGCTGTCTGCGTGCTTGATAAAGGCTGTCTGCGTGCTTGATAAAGGCTGTCTGCGTGCTTGATAAAGGCTGTCCTGCGTGCTTGATAAAGGCTGTCTGCGTGCTTGATAAAGGCTGCCTGCGTGCTTGATAAAGGCTGTCTGCGTGCTTGATAAAGGCTGTCTGCGTGCTTGATAAAGGCTGCCTGCGTGCTTGATAAAGGCTGTCTGCGTGCTTGATAAAGGCTGTCTGCGTGCTTGATAAAGGCTGCCTGCGTGCTTGATAAAGGCTGCCTGCGTGCTTGATAAAGGCTGCCTGCGTGCTTGATAAAGGCTGTCTGCGTGCTTGATAAAGGCTGTCTGCGTGCTTGATAAAGGCTGCCTGCGTGCTTGATAAAGGCTGTCTGCGTGCTTGATAAAGGCTGTCTGCGTGCTTGATAAAGGCTGTCTGCGTGCTTGATAAAGGCTGTCTGCGTGCTTGATAAAGGCTGCCTGCGTGCTTGATAAAGGCTACCTGCGTGCTTGATAAAGGCTGCCTGCGTGCTTGATAAAGGCTACCTGCGTGCTTGATAAAGGCTGTCTGCGTGCTTGATAAAGGCTGTCTGCGTGCTTGATAAAGGCTGCCTGCGTGCTTGATAAAGGCTGCCTGCGTGCTTGATAAAGGCTGTCTGCGTGCTTGATAAAGGCTGCCTGCGTGCTTGATAAAGGCTACCTGCGTGCTTGATAAAGGCTGTCTGCGTGCTTGATAAAGGCTGCCTGCGTGCTTGATAAAGGCTGTCTGCGTGCTTGATAAAGGCTGCCTGCGTGCTTGATAAAGGCTGCCTGCGTGCTTGATAAAGGCTGTCTGCGTGCTTGATAAAGGCTGTCTGCGTGCTTGATAAAGGGCTGTCTGCGTGCTTGATAAAGGCTGTCTGCGTGCTTGATAAAGGCTGCCTGCGTGCTTGATAAAGGCTGTCTGCGTGCTTGATAAAGGCTGTCTGTGTGCAGCTGAAACGTTGCCTTGATGTTTGAATTGGAATAAAGCCACATTCACTTTCATCCTACTGGAGTGCTACAGTCTTCTCCTTTCTACATGCAGAAAATAGATATGTAGGCTAAACCCATAGGACATAACACACTATAGTAGAATACATGATACACATGCATATAAAGCACAGAACAAGGCAGAAAGCAAACCTGGACAAGAATGATGATGAATCATTTAGGGTGCCAAACCATCCCTATAAAAGCCCCAATGACCATTTCACTACCAAAAGCTACCTCAGGGGGCGTAGCCTACATACCTATTTTCTATATGTGTTCTGGTGCCTTTATGTGATGTCCATTACTGAATGTATTTTAAAGGGGTATTCCAGGCAAAAACTTTTTTTTATATATAAACTGGCTCCGGAAAGTTAAACAGATTTGTAATTACGTCTATTAAAAAATCTTAATCCTTCCAATAGTTATTAGCTTCTGAAGTTGAGTTGCTGTTTTCTGTCTAACTGCTTTCTGATGACTCACGTCCTGGGAGCTGTCCAGCTCCTATGGGGATATTCTCCCATCATGCACAGCTCCCGGGTCGTGACATCATCATTGAGCAGTTAGACAGAAAACTTCAGAAGCTAATAACTATTGGAAGGATTAAGATTTTTTAATAGAAGTAATTTACAAATCTGTTTAACTTTCCGGAGCCAGTTGATATATAAAAAAAAAAAAAAGGTTTTGCCTGGAATACCCCTTTAAGCTTTTTTGTGTGCAACTAATAAAGATATGCATATATTTTTTTGTACTAAGTTTATGGTGCACTATTTTTCTGTCTAACTGTAGCATTTCTAATGTGCACCCATACCTACAGGGGTTTGTAGGGTTTTTGTTTTTGTTTTAGTTTATCAGTGATAAGTTTTACTGCTCCCTTACATACTTTTCGTGACATACAAAGTTATCAGCATAGGATGCCATGAAAAGAAGAGCAGGGTCACTAATAGTCCTTGTTCAACTTACAAAATAGTAAGCCAGTGATGCTTTATGTGTATTCGCTAGTGCAGATGCTATGCCCCTGACCCAGGGAATATGTGTTATTTTCACAAGTAAGACAGCACTGCTTTACATAATTATGGCTTATTGTATCTGCTTACTGCCACAGGGTTTTCTGGGCAAAGCAGAAGGTGTGCCAAATTGGAGCCACAATCTAGCATACCTGTTCTCATGCCTAGGGAACCCTATAACAATACCCTAATCCCAACTGTAATATTTGTTTGGTTTACATTTTTACTAATAATTTTTTGTACAGATCCCAGTATCCTGAGAACATATTAGTGAAAATGTAAACAGAATAATTATACTTACCTTCACCTGGTCTGCTGCAGGCTCTTCTTACTTCCACAGGATTTTCTGTCCAAGAGGGATGCTTCACAAGCCTCTAAATGCTTTTGCTCAGGAAACCCTGCGCCAGTAAGCAGATACAGTAGGGCATCACTGTATAAAACATTGCTGGCTTAATTGTGTGCAGGGGATAGATTCCCTGGGAATCTGCTAACAGTAAACCAGGGATGTGTAAAGCAACACTGGCTTACTGTTTTTCAACTGAAGCAAGAACTTCTGTCAGATTTTGACAAGAGTTCCTGCTTTACTTAAAAATATTCGTTGATGTTCTTTGCTGGTAGAGAAGGATGCCACAGAAAACTACTGTGTACTACGGGTTATATTCAACAGAGACAGTTCTGTGCAGCTAACACCGAGATGGAAACGTATCATGAGGTTAATGTGTTACACACCAATCTATGGGTTAATATTTATGGAATACAGTCCTACTAGGTATAACTTAATGTCTCTTAATGCCTCCATACAGGAACAATATGTTCAATCTATCCCCACATAGGAGATTTGAGGTGAAACAGTATGAACTAACTACTCAGCAAAACTGTTACTCTTGTTTTGCTACCAGCATACTACTATAGAGGAAACCATTATCTGTATCACTAAAGGATACATAAGGATACAGCATTTTACATTTTCTTTCTACAGGGGACACCATTATTTTTATCCCTAAAGGACAAATAAGGATACAATATTGCACAGCATATACATTCCTTACCAGGAGTGTATATTTTATAGTATATTTACTGTCTATGGTATTTTTATAACACTCACAGGTGGTCATATGTTTTATTTTATTGTCATATATATTTTAACGTTATATAATCCATCAATATACACTTAGGCTGCAACAAGGGCCCTGTGGTAAACTTTACTTTTCATGGATAAATAGAAATTGAATTTCTCACCTACTGGTTGTGTACTCTCACTATTTCTGTTTTCTTTCCAATACTATATTATCTTTTTTATTACTTTTTATTTCCCCATTCACTAGATGTAAACTATTTCATTATACAGCCTGCATATCCTTTACTCTAAATAAGGACCATCATCAGGTCATTATCTATCTATTGAGGTTATAAGTTCTTTTATTCTATTTTAGTGAATTTATCTAATATAATTTACTATACACTGCATCTTTGCTGACACTTTTTTCATTTATTATTTGTATCTATGTTATAAAGACCTTTGTTATTACCTCGGTTGTTGGTATATTTGGCAAGTAAGCTACCCGCACTTCTAACTACTTGGTGGTGATGTACAGGACACAGCTCTATACATACTGTAAAAAGCTGCTTACTGTGGCAAACAATATAGCAAAAAAATATATATACACACCAGAGCAACACCCTTGATGCTGGCTACATATGTATATGTATGTAATGTGTATATGTATTGATGTGGCCTTGAGATGTTATTACCAGATACATAGGTCATTTTCCTTTTGGCCATATCAATACATATACACTTTACATACACCAACATTAAAACACATTACATACATATACTAGTGGGGTACCACAGAGGTCAGTCTTGGGTCCTGTCCTATTTAATATATTCATTAATGACCTTACAGGGAGGCTATCTCCAGGAGGCGGCACCCAGTGTATTTTCACAATGGCATAAGTGGGACCTCTGGCCCATGTACCCTTTTTTGGTTGACCCAGCAGTAGAAAGGTGGCCACTACCAGTAATAGTTTCTGTTCCCCCAAGGCACACCCCAAGTAATTTACTGAAGTAAACTTGCTATTGTAAATTCTTGACAAGCCTTTGTAAGTCTATTGTATACCGTAGTGCAATAGTACATGTGAGGAGATACCCCTTATTAGCTGTAGTGCAGTAAGGTGAGTGTGGTGCATTTTAGGAAGATAATTCACCCTTAAAGCCTTTGTGTTGATGTCAGGGAAAACAGTCCTAAAATGTTCCACCAAAGGAATCTTCACTGATTGACTCCCAGTCGAGTCAACTCACAAAAATCGAGCTACAGTTTCCTTTGTATGATTTTGGTCTGTACAGTCCTCAAGCCCATGCAGGTACCAGTAATGCAAAGAGGCTTTGGAGACGTTTATCTTCTCTGATTTTGTATTTACTCCCTTCCATGAGTTATCTTTATGCGCTTCAGGGTAGTTCAATGATGCGGTTCCTTCATTATATAGAGGCCATAAAATGATGCTGGTCTCCTGTGATATCAAATTTTAGAAGCAGTTTGTGGCTCAGTATGATAATGATGCAGGGAGCTCTGAGTGCTTTGTGCGCTCTTCATAAATCACAGATGACTCCAGGACTTGTGTGTTGTGCCTGGAGCCGTCTGTGATGATGTCACACACAGAAGGTGGCTGGACAGGGGAGCTCACGCCCAAAATCCCAACCAACCGGCGCTCTTCTGCTAACCAGAGGGGTAGCAGCTCAGCTATCCTTTCAACAGTGAAGCGGTGGTTGGTAACCTAGACAATGAGCAGTAAACAACGGGAACATGGGATGGGCACAACATAAAAAGTAGGCAATTATGCTAATAACATGTATGTGCAAAATTGATCACTTTTGCATTATGTACTAATTATATGGGAAAACCCCTTAAGCTCTCTAAACCCTTTAAGTTCTAAGTGTGGGGTAAAAAGAATCAGCTGTGGAATATGAAACAGGAATTGAAAGAATACAAAAGGGATAATTCCTGGTCATGTAGTGCCCTCTCAAACAGTAAAGTATGTATAATGCAGAGTGCCAGTTCTACTCAAACTGGCAGATTTATTGATATTGCCTTATAAAGTACGTGTCATTAAATGTATTTTTTTATTATGCCCCCCAATGACCCACCCCCATCCCCCTGCCTTTAATTATTATTATTTATTTTTTTTATATATTTATTGCTTTCAGCTTACTTTGGCCATTTGTCTTCAGCTCACATCTGTGAGTTCCGGCGGTCGGTCGGGGGCACTGCCGGGTGAACATCCGCCCTCACTCTTCATAATGCGAGCATAGAAGAGCCAGCTTATCGCTGCAGGCTGTTCATGCTCTCCTCCTCTCTGCACTTGTATTGCAGATAGGAGGGGGGGGGATCAGAGAAGACCTTTAGTGATTGGCTGCACGCAGCGTTCTCTCTGCCCTGCATGATTGACAGGGCAGAGAGCGAAGGCTGTGCTGAGCCAATGTCCCACCCACACTTCCTGACTTTGGACCGCATGCGGCCAGCACTAGGAGGGAGACCCCTAGTGGCCGGATATTCAAACATGAAAAAAAAAAATAGAAATATTGAAAATTTTACAATGAAGTATATTAGAAATGTTTTTCTTATAAATAAAGGAACAACATATAAAATGTTATGTTTAATGACAGTGCCCATTAAAATTTAGCCAGTTTAGTAAAAGATTAGATGCACCTAACTAACAAAAATTGGCTTATTGACCACTATGTCATGCATTTTTGCACTGAAATAACCCAATTTTTTCTTTTTTTTGTTTAGGCATCAAGAAATATTGGGAGCTTCACAGTCTAGACGAACTCACCATTGAAGCGCTTGGGGAAAAACTCACTGTGGGACAAAACTCCAATATTAAATCTGTGGAGGGACACCTTTTATAGATATGTAGTGCCAGTAACACACTAGGTGCTTATAGTGGATCTAATCCCTTTTCGGAAAAGAATAAACAATAATTACAATTTTAACTTTTTTTTCTGCTCAATTGTCAGACCATTTCTGTCTACTCATAGACCATACCCCTTACATATTTAAAGGGTTTTTATCACACATTGGTAATATTTTTAATAACCTTCTTTTGCTGTAAATAACAAAAAAAAAATTGTTGGGGTTTGTTGATTCTGCAACTGTGTAAACAATACTGCCTTGGGGTGGATTTTCCCTGGTGTTTAATTGCACCATAGATGAAATTTTACTGCGCGGTATTGTTCACATATGGTCGCATAGGGCTGAGAGCCAAATCCTTTCTTCCAAATGGTAAGTGTTCCAACAGGGCATGAAGGATGTGGTCGCTCAACCACAGCCGTCATGCCCCCTCCCATAGACATGAATGGAGGGGGCAAGGAATAACGTCACGGGCATGGCTACCCAAAACCAGCATTCTGAACATAAATGTTCAGAATGCTGTGGTGCCGGCCCGGAGATCACGGGGGTCCCAACGGCGGGGCGGAGTAGCCCTTTAAGTAAACTTCAGTGTAGTACCCAAGGGCTATTATCATACTTTGTGACTTTGTGGTGCACATTTCGAAAAACACAAGATGAGGTTAGTACAAGTACTGCCTGCAGACATGGCATGTACCACCAGTGGAACATATAGCATTGAGGAACCTAGATTATAGACCACCTGTAGTTTAAAAAAATCATTCCATTGTGCAGAACATAAAACAGGCCTTTATATGAAGGAGAATAGATGCGGATGTCCTTCCACTGCCTAGGATTTTTGATTCAATATGCAGTCTTGATATGTAATGATATTTGGGGGTTTAGGTCCACATTAGGCCTTATGTATTATAGGATGGTTTAAATATTTTAATATAAAACTGATAGATTTTTATATATTACAAGTAACCAGAAAAGGGATGCAAATACAGGTCTTATCATAGTTTGTAGTTATAGACAAGAAATGTGTACAGTTGTGTTATTTAAAGAAAGAATAGCCCAATGTTATAGACAACTATACAATAAGTATCAATCAACTTTCTGTTTCTTCTCTGTCATTATGGTTCTACAGATGGTTACTCCTAAACACCCATATAACTCTGATAGACTGACCTGCAAAATTCCAGCACGATAACAATAAGCAATGCATATCCATTATTACCTTCTTGCTCTACATCTTCTTCATGGTCCATTTCTAGATCCATGCCTGATGTGGCGTAGATAACCTGGATGACTATATACACTTGACTAAAGGGGTTTTCCAGGGAAATACTAATTATGGTCTCTCCACAGGATAGGCCATCAATACAGTGACCCCTCGACCTACCATGGCCCCGACATACGATAATTTCAACATGCGATGGCCTCTCAGAGGCATCAACATACGATGCTTTTGTATGTCGGGGCCATCACATAAACGGCTATCCGGCAGCGCAGACTGCTTCAGCTACCACCGGATAGTCATTTACGTTGCCCCGTGAGCTCCAGTAATGATCACTTACCTGTCCTCGGGGCTCCGGCGCGTCCTCTTCAGGATCCCCTGCATCGCCGGCGCTCTCCATCGTCATCATCATCATGTCGCTGTTCACGCCGTCCCGTCATCCAATAGGAGCGGCGTGCGTAGCGACGTGATGGTGGCGACGGAGAGTGAGGATGCCGGGGAAGCAGAGGCCTTGTTGGAGTGTCGGGGACACCTCGTGGGACACCTCGGGGACGCGGCGACAGCGATGGACGGCAACATCCCAGGCAGCGGTGACAAGCAGTAACGGTCCGGAGCGGCGGGGACAGGTGAGTACAACTTCCTCTAACAGTGGTCTTCAACCTGCGGACCTCCAGATGTTGCAAAACTACAACTCCCAGCATGCCCGGACAGCCGTTGGCTGTCCGGGCATGCTGGGTGTTGTAGTTTTGCAACATCTGGAGGTCCGCAGGTTGTAGACCACTGTCCTATACTTTACATTGCACGGATCCCTCAACATACGATGGTTTCAACAAACGATGGTCCATTTGGGACAGATTACCATCGTATGTTGAGGGACCACTGTATCTGACCGATGGGGTACAGACACGTCAATCAATTGTTCGGTGCCTGCACTACACAGAGAAGGAGGACAAGAGCAGTTGGCTCTGTACTCTGTGAAGTGGTGGTGCCAAGTTACTGCAGCCTCAGCTCCTATTTACTTTAGGATAGGCAATCAATAGTATTTCCCTGGAAACACCCTTTAATGTACCAGGGGTTTGCGGTAGGTTATAAAAACGGTGTAGATATTGTATGAGGTTGGAGACTGGTATTTGATATGAATTTTCACCTTACTTAATGTCCACTAATAACATCTCTTCCTTGAATTTTTATTTAGATGCATCTTAGAACCTTACCTAGACAGAACTGTTCTACCGCTAGTCTGTGCTGTATTCTTGTTATTTCATATTATTGCTATGTGATCATTTATAATGTAAACTATGACAATTTTCTACCTTCACATGAACACATACATTACTGGCAATGGTTAAAAGATGTAAGATTGTAAGTGAAATAAAATACAGGAGACAGAATGAAATACTGAATTCTGTATTTCTTTCATATTGAAAATATACTGGTGTGTGAGTGGTAATAAGTCACAGTCACATTAATTCAAATTCAGGTTTTTATTTCTAAATAGTTTAGTAGTATACATATATTTCTACTATTTCATTACGTATTGTTGTATACCAACCAAATCACATAAAATATGCAAACAAAAGACATAATGATTAATAAGACTAGATTAGAATTGCAATTAATTCACAATAATCACAGTTGCATGACCCTAAGTGTAATCTAAGATTTAGGCATACTGTGGATTGTAATAAAAAAAGACAACTGAATCCCATTATTAAGGCTTACAGTCTTTACTTGTAACAGAGTAGCTTGATTTTGGTGGTAGACTTTGGAAGACTACAAATGTACAAGAAAACACCTGCGGAAATGAAAGAATAACATTAGATATGTACAACTAAAAAACAAAAAAGAACACACTTATAGGGAATTGTCATTATAAAAGGACCTATTGTTTGAATCAAATATTTATGTTAAACATATTTGTAAAGACATTTTTCCGCAGTTTTTTTAAGTTTTCATTTTATTATTAATATTATAAAATAATCTTGAAATTGTGCAGTTTTCATTGAAATGACTAAGCTGAGACTTCCTATTCTTTCTGTGATGAATAGGAGAAGCCTGCTGAAAAGTGATATCTGCAGCATTACAGTGAAAGCGGACACCAGTAGATAGAGAAGATGGCGATTTTTAAAGCTCAGCTTCCCCTCCCTGTGGAATGAACTTTGCAAAGGTCACAGAGTATGCCCAGTTACCTTTCTCATTTCATTGAATGGGACAGCTCCTGTCTATTGTTACCTATTGGGCTTGCTGTAAAGCATATCTATATATGCTGTTTGGGCAAGATTGCTGCCCCCATAATAATGCAGCAGAAACAAAATAAAAAATAAAATTACAATCAGAAAGTAGAAACAGATTAGAAAAAAAAGAACGTGTTTCAGTACATTTTTAAGTCTAGGTGAAACATTCCCTTCAACTATTTTTTTTTGTATATATCTTTACTTTATAATATTAAAAAGATTCTTCAAGAATAAAAAAGGTGTCAACCTTGGATAAAATAATGTAGAGAAAATCTACAAGTGGATTCCAGTAGCACAGGCAAGAGGGGAGCCTTCCATGCCGCTACCGCAGTAACGTGAACAAAGGAACAACCCCTTTACTTGAAGTAATACTTAATGCTCATTAGTCAGTTTTTTTGACAGATTAAAGATCTTCGCTGTTGTGTGGCCTTCTTGATGGGATGGAGTGGGTTCTACAGTTTTTTTATTTTCTTTTTTCTTCCCACCTTTTTTTTACACTAATTAGATTTTTCTTTTTTCAAATCTCTTGGGGAATGGGGTAGGGGATAGTAGATTATTGACTTTGTTTTGTTTGATCCTTCTAGTTATCAAAAAAATTTGAGACATTGATGTTCCAATTACGTCACTTAGCCAGTTTACGGATTACAGGTTACGGATGTTCTTGCTGTTCTATAAACTGTTTGCTACTGTCATTACTCTATGGACCTAATGAATTGGGACATATAGCCCTTGAAACGAGTTGTCCTTCTTGTTGAAAATACTTAGTACTTTTATTGTTTTACAAATTCGTCAATTGGTGTATATATTAGTAGCTGCTGTAGCACCATGGAAGCATCTCTTCTTGCCTCTTTTACTGAAATCCACTTATGTATCTTTTTAACATTATTGTGGGTCATCCCATATCTTGAAGAATGGTTGAATGCAGGCAGCAAATACCTATAATTTTGATAAAGTGATTGTTGGTGTTGTGCCCAGAGCGCAACACTGCAAGGTAAGCATACTAACTACTTTTGCCCCATCTAATCTACAGGGTGGGCCATTTCTATGGATACACCTTAATAAAATGGGAATGGTTTGTGATATTAACTTCCTGTTTGTGGCACATTAGTATATGTGGGGAAACTTTTCAAGATGGGTGGTGACCATGGCGGCAATTTTGAAGTCGGCCATTTTGAAGTCAGCCATTTTGAATCCAACTTTAGTTTTTTCAATAGGAAGAGGGTTATGTGACACATCAAACTTATTGGGAATTTCACAAGAAAAACAATGATGTGCTTGGTTTTAACGTAACTTTATTCTTTCATGAGTTATTTACAAGTTTCTGACCACTTATAAAATGTGTTCAATGTGCTGCCCATTGTGTTGGATTGTCAATGCAACCCTCTTCTCCCACTCTTCACACACTGATAGCAACACCGCAGGAGAAATGCTAGCACAGGCTTCCAGTATCCGTATACACTGCTATATACTACTATATACACCGCAGGAGAAATGCTAGCACAGGCTTCCAATATCCGTAGTTTCAGGTGCTGCACATCTCATATCTTCACAGCATAGACAATTACCTTCAGATGACCCCAAAGATAAAAGTCTAAGGGGGTCAGATCGGGAGACCTTGGGGCCATTCAACTGGCCCACGACGAACAATCCACTTTCCAGGAAACTGTTCATCTAGGAATGCTCGGACCTGACACCCATAATGTGGTGGTCACCATCTTGCTGGAAAAATTCAGGGAACGTGCCAGCTTCAGCGCATTTTTGTGTTCCAACAGTCTTGGAGGGATCTATCCAATGTGGGTTAGTGTCAGACCAATAGCGGTGGTTTTGTTTGTTGACTTCACCATTCACATAAAAGTTTGCCTCATCACTGAACAAAACTTCTGTGTAAACTGAGGGTCCTGTTCCAATTTTGGTTTTGTCCATTCTGCAGCACCTGAAACTATGGATACTGGAAGCCTGTGCTAGCATTTCTCCTGCGGTGTATATAGTAGTATATAGCAGTGTATACGGATACTGGAAGCCTGTGCTAGCATTTCTCCTGCGGTGTATATAGTAGTATATAGCAGTGTATACGGATACTGGAAGCCTGTGCTAGCATTTCTCCTGCGGTGTATATAGTAGTATATAGCAGTGTATACGGATACTGGAAGCCTGTGCTAGCATTTCTCCTGCGGTGTATATAGTAGAATATAGCAGTATATACAGATACTGGAAGCCTGTGCTAGCATTTCTCCTGCGGTATATATAGTAGTATATAGCAGTGTATACGGATACTGGAAGCCTGTGCTAGCATTTCTCCTGCGGTGTATATAGTAGTATATAGCAGTGTATACGGATACTGGAAGCCTGTGCTAGCATTTCTCCTGTGGTGTATATAGTAGTATATAGCAGTGTATACGGATACTGGAAGCCTGTGCTAGCATTTCTCCTGCGGTGTATATAGTAGTATATAGCAGTATATACGGATACTGGAAGCCTGTGCTAGCATTTCTCCTGCGGTGAATATAGTAGTATATAGCAGTGTATACGGATACTGGAAGCCTGTGCTAGCATTTCTCCTACGGTGTATATAGTAGTATATAGCAGTGTATACGGATACTGGAAGCCTGTGCTGGCATTTCTCCTGCGGTGTATATAGTAGTATATAGCAGTGTATACGGATACTGGAAGCCTGTGATAGCATTTCTCCTGCGGTGTATATAGTAGTATATAGCAGTGTATATGGATACTGGAAGCCTGTGCTAGCATTTCTCCTGCGGTGTATATAGTAGTATATAGCAGTGTACACGGATACTGGAAGCCTGTGCTAGCATTTCTCCTGCGGTGTATATAGTAGTATATAGCAGTGTATACGGATACTGGAAGCCTGTGCTAGCATTTCTCCTGCGGTGTTGCTATCAGTGTGTGAAGAGTGGGAGAAGAGGGTTGCATTGACAATCCAACACAATGGGCAGCACATTGAACACACTTTATAAGTGGTCAGAAACTTGTAAATAACTCATGAAAGAATAAAGTTACGTTAAAACCAAGCACATCATTGTTTTTCTTGTGAAATTCCCAATAAGTTTGATGTGTCACATCACCCTCTTCCTATTGAAAAAACAAATGTTGGATTCAAAATGGCCGACTTCAAAATGGCCGCCATGGTCACCACCCACCTTGAAAAGTTTCCCCCCTCACATATACTAATGTGCCACAAACAGGAAGTTAATATCACCAACCATTCCCATTTTATTAAGGTGTACCCATATAAATGGCCCACTCTGTATAACAAGAGATAATGGCAAATGCAGTGCACCTGTTGTGTTCGTTCTTTATACATATTCTTGCAACCTTGGATAAAAGGCCATTTTTGCTAATCCACCTTTGCTGATTTCATCATAGACGAGAACTGAGATCCACTAAAAGTCATACAGACCAGAGTCAAAACTAGATTGGAGCAGAGTAGTCAGGAAGAAGGCTAACAGGTCATAACACAGGCAAAGCAGCAAAGGTTAGACTTGTGCACTAAAAAAAATTTCGTTTAATTTCGTTTCGTTTTTTCGTTTTGGAAAAAAATTTCGGTTCGGCAATATTTTCGGTTTAGATTTTTCGGATACATTCGGTATTCGGGTATTCGTGTTGTTTTTTTCGGATACATTCGGTATTCGGGTACATTCGGTAGATCTTTTTAGTCTTTTTTTGGACTTTAGCGATCCTAATAAATAATGGAGATACCTTTTTTATTAAAATTTTGCAGGGTATCATAAAAAAATCATAATAAAAAAGATACAGTGGTGATGAAAAAAATTGTATATAACGAAATGTATCTTTTTTATTATGAAATGTTTATTCATTTTTAAACAGGGATCAATTTATGTGAGCGGGTAAAGCACTAAAAATGTAGCCGACAATAATGAAAATGTAGTGTGTGCGTGTTTTTCACTTTTTTTTAAAACATTTTTTAGGTAGTACTACTACTCCCAGCATGGAACACACTCTTCCATGATGGGAGTAGTAGTTACCTGTACTAATTGACAGATCTCTGGGGTCCCTTGCGATCCTCTTGTATAATGTATAGATGCGCCGGCTGCTCTTCTATGGTCCCCTGCACTCACGTATATATACACATATTCATATTTCCCGCAGAGCTGTGATTGGCCAGATGGTTCCAGCCAATCACAGCTCTCTTTGAGAAATAGGAATATGTGTATATATACGGCTGTGCAGGGGACCATAGGAGAGCAGCCGCATTCATACATTATACAGGAGTGATACCCACAGTGATCTTCGCTTTACTACAAGTACTACCACTCCCAACATGGAGCACACTCTGCTCCATGCTGGGAGCTGTAGTACCTGCATTAATAGACAGATCGCAGCGGGTGTCAGAAGTTACACTCGCTGCCATATGTCTATTAATGCAGGTACTACAGCTCCCAGCATGGAGCAGAGTGTGCTCCATGTTGGTAGTATTAGTACCTGCAGTAAGGGACAGATCCCAGGGATGTCACTCCTCCTGACACCCGATGCGATCCTCCTGATGTGAATGTCGGGATCAGCTGTTCTCAGGGCTACAGAGCCGGGAGAACAGCTGACGCTGAGCCGTAGGTATACATCGTATATCTACTGCCCAGCAAGAACTTACAGTGAGCCTGCAATGTGTATACAGTATACTCATTGCTGGCTCACTTAACCCCTTGCTGAGCTGTGCGCTATGCGCAAGCCCAGCAAGGGAAGAGTTAACTTACACTGCTGGACAGTGTAGGTTAACCCTTTGGGCGGTATACACTATATACAGCTATCTATAGATAGCTGTATACAGTGTATACAGAAGACGAAGTCCAGCTTACTTCCCTCGAGTCCCGGGCCGGGTTCGTGTAGCTCCGCCCCCTAGTGATGACGTCATTAGGGGGCGGAGCTACAGAAGGGAACAAGGCTAGTTAATCTGAAGCTCTGTTCACATTGTACGTTTTGTATAATGTGAACAGACCCTTCTGGCAGTGTCTAACCAGACAGGGAGACTCCAGCTGTTGCTAAACTACAACTCCCAGCATGCCCAGACAGCCAAAGGCTGTCTGGGCATGCTGGGAGTTGTAGTTTTGCACCAATTGGTGGCTCCCTGTTTGGGTAGACATTGCATCATGGGTGCTCTCCCCAGCAGACAGCGCCAAAAATGTCATAACAAATTTTTTGTGTTTTTTTTTCTTCTCGTTTCAGATCCGTGTATGCAGAGGATTACTGCGGATTCGATGGATTACGGCAGATTATTTTTTTTCCCTTTAATAAAATGGTTAACGAGGGCTGTGGGGGAGTGTTTTTTTAAATAAAATAATTTTTCCAATGTGTTGTGTTTTTTTTTATTTTTATAAAATTTTCAGGGTTAGTAGCGGAAGCTGTCTTATTGACGGAATCCATTACTAGGCCAGGGCTTAGTGCTAGCCCCAAAAACAGCTAGCGCTAACCCCCAATTATTACCCCGGTACCCACCGCCACAGGGGTGCCGGGAAGAGCCGGTACCAACAGGCCCGGAGCGTCAAAAATGGCGCTCCTGGACCTAGGCGGTAACAGGCTGGCGTTATTTAGGCTGGGGAGGGCCAGTAACAATGGTCCTCACCCACCCTGGTAACGTCAGGCTGTTGCTGTTTGGTTGGTATTGTGCTGAGAATGAAAATACGGGGAACCCTATGCGTTTTTTTTTAAAATTTAAATAAAAAAACTAAAAAAAAAACGCATAGGGTTCCCCGTATTTTCATTCTCAGCCAGATACCAACCAAACAGCAACAGCCTGACGTTACCAGGGTGTGCGAGGACCATTGTTACTGGCCCTCCCCAGCCTAAATAACGCCAGCCTGTTACCGCCTAGGCCCAGGAGCGCCATTTTGACGCTCCGGGCCTGTTGGTACCGGCTCTTCCCGGCACCCCTGTGGCGGTGGGTACCGGGGTAATAATTGGGGGTTAGCGCTAGCTGTTTTTGGGGCTAGCACTAAGCCCTGGCCTAGTAATGGATTCCGTCAATAAGACAGCGTCCACTACTAACCTTGAAAATTCAATAAAAAAAAAAAAAAAAAAACACAACACATTGGAAAAATTATTTTATTTAAAAAAACACTCCCCCACAGCCCTCGTTAACCATTTTATTAAAGGAAAAAATAAATAATCCGCCGTAATCCATCGAATCCGCAGTAATCCTCTGCATACACGGATCTGAAACGAGAAGAAAAAAACACAAAAAATTGGTTATGACATTTTTGGCGCTGTCCGCTGGGGAGAGCACCCATGATGCAATGTCTACCCAAACAGGGAGCCACCAATTGGTGCAAAACTATAACTCCCAGCATGCCCAGACAGCCTTTGGCTGTCTGGGCATGCTGGGAGTTGTAGTTTAGCAACAGCTGGAGTCTCCCTGTCAGGGTAGACACTGCCAGAAGGGTCTGTTCACATTATACAAAACGTACAATGTGAACAGAGCTTCAGATTAATTAGCCTTGTTCCCTTCTGTAGCTCCGCCCCCTAATGACGTCATCACTAGGGGGCGGAGCTACACGAACCCCGCCCGGGACTCGAGGGAAGTAAGCTGGACTTCGTCTTCTGTATACACTGTATACAGCTATCTATAGATAGCTGTATATAGTGTATACCGCCCAAAGGGTTAACCTACACTGTCCAGCAGTGTAAGTTAACTCTTCCCTTGCTGGGCTTGCGCATAGCGCACAGCTCAGCAAGGGGTTAAGTGAGCCAGCAATGTGTATACTGTATACACATTGCAAGCTCACTGTAAGTTCTTGCTGGGCAGTAGATATACGATATATACCTACGGCTCAGCGTCAGCTGTTCTCCCGGCTCTGTAGCCCTGAGAACAGCTGATCCCGACATTCACATCAGGAGGATCGCATCGGGTGTCAGGAGAAGTGACATCCCTGGGATCTGTCCCTTACTGCAGGTACTAATACTCCCAACATGGAGCACACTCTGCTCCATGCTGGGAGCTGTAGTACCTGCATTAATAGACATATGGCAGCCAGTGTAACTTCTGACACCCGCTGCGATCTGTCTATTAATGCAGGTACTACAGCTCCCAGCATGGAGCAGAGTGTGCTCCATGTTGGGAGTATTAGTACTTGTAGTAAAGGAAAGATCACTGCAGGTATCACTCCTGACACCCGCTGTGATCCTCCAGTATAATGTATGAATGCGGCGGCCGCTCTCCTATGGACCCCTGCACGGCCGTATATATACACATATTCCTATTTCTCACAGAGAGCTGTGATTGGCTGGAACCATCTGGCCAATCACAGCTCTGCGGGAAATATGAATATGTGTATATATACGTGAGTGCAGGGGACCATAGAAGAGCAGCCGCCACATCTATACATTATACAAGAGGATCGCAAGGGACCCCTGCAATCTGTCAATTAGTACAGGTAACTACTACTCCCATCATGGAAGAGTGTGTTCCATGCTGGGAGTAGTAGTACTACCTAAAAAATGTTTAAAAAAAAAGTGAAAAACACGCACACACTACATTTTCATTATTGTCGGCTACATTTTTAGTGCTTTACCCGCTCACATAAATTGATCCCTGTTTAAAAATGAATAAACATTTCATAATAAAAATGATACATTTCACTAGATACAATTTTTTCTATCACCACTGTATCTTTTTTATTATGATTTTTTTATGATACCCTACGAAATTTTTATAAAAAAGGTATCTCCATAATTTTTTAGGATCGCTAAAGTCCAAAAAAAGAATAAAAAGATTTACCGAATGTACCCGAATACCGAATGTATCCGAAAAATCAAACCATATTCGTTCCTTTACGGATAACGAATGCATTCGTTATTTACAGCATTATGGTTGGGAAATAACGAATGCATTCGTTACTTTGCTATTCGTATTACCGTGGCTATTCGGGAATATTCAAAATATGTTTTCGTGCATTCGGATCGGTCCGAATGCACGAAAACGGTAAAATTTGTTAATTTAGACATTCGTGCCCAACCGAATTGCACATGTCTACCTCTTACTCTTTCTGTGGAGAGTCATTACTTATTGGAACGTTGCTTATAGAACTAAACGGCACTTGCTGCACTACTTACTCTTTGTGGATAATATGTTAAATAGCAAAGAAACCAGAAGAAACAGCACTACCAGGGAGATGCAGTGAAGGTTCCAGCAGTCCAGAACAGCCTTGGTCCAGGGCTACTTGGATACAAAAATAGAAACGGGGATTGCAGCCTTCCAAACAAGTTATTAGGGTGAAAATAATCTCTTGTTTTATTCCATCCAAAGTGCAACGTTTCGATTGCCCAATGCAACCATTTTCAAGAAACGTTGCCATGTGAATCAAATATAACAAGAGATTTTTTCATCTTAATAACTTGTTTGGAGTGCGGCAATCCGCCTTTTCTAATATGTTAAATAGAGATGAGTGAACTTTTCAAAATGGCTCTCTGCTGACATCTCTGTCCATGTCAGGAACTGTCCAGAGCATGAGCAAATACCTATAGCAAACCTCTCCTGCTCTGAACAGAGGTGACAGCAGAGAACAATGTGGTCAGAGTGAAAAGAACTACACCATTTCCTTTGGAGTATATATAGCAGCTGATATGTTCTGGAAGGATTAAGATTTATGAATAGAAGTTATCTACAAATCAGTCTAACTTTGTGTCACCAGTTGATTCGAATTTTTTTTTCCTCCGGCGTACCGGTCGCTGGCTAAAGCCTAATTTGTAATATTTCAAATAAAACCCTCACAACAAAATGACAGAGATAATTGATATGACATATAAATATATATATATATTTATATATATATATATATACACACACACATATGTATATATACCCATAAACTATGGTTTACCGAGGTTACTGAATATGCACATATGAAAGTAAAAAGTAGAGTACAATGCAAAAATGCTATATAATGTGACAGTAAAAAGTGTGCAGCATGGCCTTTGCAGACACTCAGATCTACAGTACAATCAACAGAGGTATAAATAGATAAACACATTGGTTCTGGAATGTGTACATCCTCAATTAGATAAATGCTAAATGCTGTACATCAAATACAATAATGTAATCAATCATTGAGTCCTCTGTAAATAAAAGCAAGTGCTAGGTCACTTCTTTATTTCTTACTGGACTGTTAACAGATGTATTTAACCAATCACTGGTAACAGGAGTCGTCCCGGAAGATTGGAAATTAGCAAATGTTGTGCCCATTCACAAGAAAGGTAGTAAGGAGGAATCAAGCAACTATAGGCCAGTAAGTCTGACATCAATAGCGGGGAAATTAATGGAAACCCTACTAAAGGATAGGATTGTGGAACATCTAAAATCCTATGGATTGCAAGATGAAAAACAACATGGGTTTACTTCAGGGAGATCATGTCAAACAAATCTTATTGATTTTTTGACTGGGTGACTAAAATAATAGATGGCGGAGGGGCAGTAGACATCGCATATCTAGATTTTAGTAAGGCTTTTGACATTGTCCAACATATGGGTAAATGAAGAAAAGTAGTCCAGCAGTCCCTTAAAACGTAGATTCTTTATTTCACTTTTCTTTAAAAGTACAGAGCACACACCATCCACCTTCACCTGGTCAGCAAACAACTCCTATGGACGCGTTTCGAACGCATGCGCGTTCTTGATCACCACCATTGTCCAACATAGAAGACTTATCAATAAACTGCAGTCATTGACCTTGGACTCCCATATTGTTGAGTGGATTAGGCAGTGGCTGAGTAGCAGACAACAGAGGGTTGTAGTCAATGGAGAATATTCAGAGCAAGGTCTTGTCACCATTGGGGACCTCAGGGATCTGTACTGGGACCAATATTGTTTAATATATTCATTAGTGATATTACAGAAGGTCTCGATGGTAAGGTATGTCTTTTTGCTGATGACACAAAGATATGTAACAGGGTTGATGTTCCTGGAGGGATGTGTAAAATGGAAAAGGATTTAGGAAAACTAGAAGAAAGGTCAGAACTCTGGCAACTGGAATTTAATGTGGATAAGTGCCGGATAATGCTCCCGGGGTGTAAAAAACCCAAGTGCAGAATATAGAATATTTGACCTCAGTATCTGAGGAAAGGGATTTAGGATTTAGGAGTAATTATTTCAGAAGACTTAAAAAGGTAGGAAGACAATGTAATAGAGCAGCAGGAAATGCTAGCAGAATGCTTGGATGTATAGGGAGAGGTATAAGCAGTAGAAAGAGAGAAGTGTTCATGCCGCTGTACAGAACACCGGTGAGACCTCACTTGGAGTATTGTGCGCAGTACTGGAGGCCGTATCTCCAGAAGGATATAGATACTCTAGAGAGAGTTCAGAGAAGATACTAAACTAGTACATGGATTGCAGGATAAAACTTACCAGGAAAGGTTAAAGGACCTTAACATGTATAGAAGAAAGAAGAGACAGATGGGATATGATAGAGACTTTTAAATACATAAAGGAAATCAACACGGTAAAGGAGGAGATCATATTTAAAAGAAGAAAAACTACCACAAGAGGACATAGTTTTAAATTAGAGGGGCAAAGGTTTCTGCAGTAATATCAGAAAGTATTACTTTACTGAGAGAGTAGTGGATGCATGGAATAGCCTTCCTGCAGAAGTGGTCGCTGCAAATACAGTGAAGGAGTTTAAGCATGCATGGGGTAAGCATAAGGCTATAAAATAGGGCCAGGGACTATTGATAGGATTCAGATTATTGGGAAGACTAGATGGGCCAAATGGTTCTTATCTGTCAATACATTCTATGTTTCTATGTTTTTTGCCATGCGCACCTCCACTGTTTATGGAAGTGCCGACCATTATTTTCTAATACAGTAAATAAAAGCAAGTCATGCGCAAGATAGGGCTAATGGTGCCAGTTCCTATAAATGCAGAGAAAACTGATGATATCCAGTAGTGGGAGGAAGAGCTCCAATGAAATAGTATGTGGTACTATGTACCGTACACTCTGTCTCCTATGGGGATGCTGTGGTAAGTTCCTGTGGAGTAAAGAGGTATGGTGCTATGCACCTCTCACTGGTCCATAGGGAGTTGTCCCATGTTGCTCTCTTACCCACTGTGGCTCCAACCAGTGTGTGCATCCGCTGCCGGCTGGCAGGCCATCCGCATTGGTGAGCTTGGGGAGGGAGAGGTCTAGTGGATGCTGGTTTTGAGTGGACTATCTTGGAACTCTTGACTTGGCTGAGTAGTCTGCCCATCTGCTGTCAAGTCTGCCTGTGTAGAAGGAGGGGAAGGGGCAAAGCTGCAGAGAGAGGAACAGTAAGAATGTCCCCCCTCCACCTATGTGTTCTGCCTGGTGTTTAATATCCATTATTCAAAATCAGAGGTATAAGGGGTATATTAGCCGCTAGAGGATATGTAATAGTGTAAAGTAAATGTGAATAAGCCCCTCCCCTAATAAAGGTTTAAATCACCCCTTACTGTTTTCCTATTTTTCAAATAAAATCATGTAAAAAAAATAAACAAACAAATGCGGTGCAAAAATTTACGAACTTTAAAAATATAATGTGGCGTAAATGTAAACAAATACCAAAGTCCAGAATTGTTGATTTTTTGGTCACCTTATATACCAGAAAATGTTCATAATAAGTAATCAGTAGCATCTATAAAAGGAAAACATATTTTTCGGGAGCGGCTCTCTCTGTTCTCCCAGCAGTGGTAACAAACAAATATACAGTGATCTCTCAACTTACAATGGCCTCAACATACAATAGTTTCAACATACAATGGTCTTTTCTGGACCATTGTAACTTGAAACCAGACTCAACATACAATGTACAGACAGTCCAGATCTGTGAATCATGTCAATCACTGGAAGAACTGACCAATCAAAATGGGCATTCATTGGTAAAACCCCTGTATTACTGAAGTGTATGCACTGACTGGTGTCTGGTAGCGCCCCTGCAGTACAGGGAGATATTACATGTTCTGTACCTGTACCAGGATTTGCTGCTCCTTTGGACACCAGGTGAGGGCAGCTCCATGTTACTTTTTTAGGGTATGTTCACACTACGGAATTTCCCGTGGACTTCCGCGGTGTGAACTTAACATTAGTGTGAATGGGTTTCCCCGAGACCCGTTCACACTGCAGAATTTCAGCGGTGGACAAATCCACAGCTGAAATTGTTCCGCGCAAAGAAAGAACATGTTCATTCTTTGTGCGGAAGTCCGCGAACACTGCATAGCCGTCAATGGTGGCGGCGCAGTGCCGCGCGGTCCTTCTGCCGCCGCCGGCTGCCAGTCTGAATCTCTGGAGATTCCGTTCACACTCTGTAGTGTGAACATACCCTTAGGACATTGCGTGTACTGTACAGGACCCCAAAGAAGCTCCTGTCCTCTACATAGACCAGTGTTTCCCAAGCAGGGTTCCCCCGGCTGTTGCAAAACTACAACTCCCAGCATTCCCGGACAGCTGAAGGCTCCCAGCAGATCTTTCTTACTTTTATATGTAAGGATTTTCTTTATTTATATTAGTTATCTACTTATTTTTCTTTAATCCTCACCTTTTCCTATTTTTGGATGACATTTTGGTGGCTTCAGAACCAATTACCAGGTTTCCATAGAGTTCTGGTCTCAACATACAATGGTTTCAACATACAATGGTCATCCTGGAGCCAATTAATATTGTAACTTGAGGGGCCACTGTACTTTAGCTTGCGTTCTTTTACTTACATTCAACCACTGGCCACACAGTAAATCTCCCAAGTATCCTCTGGACCCGCTGCTATCCTCTTCGGGTATGGTGATTCCCCTCCTGATATTCATGCAGCAAACAGAAAAAAGAAAAAAAGGCAGAGAGCGGGTCTCTGTACTCTCTTACAAGCACATCCACATTGCCATGGACTCATAGGTAGTATTACTTACTTCACAGAGGGAGTATGGCTTCCATTACTTCCCTCTCTCCCGTGTAGCCTCAAACCAGTACCCGTCAGTCTGCGTCTCTAGTGGCGATCCCCTCCTTGGTCTCTTAGTTTCAGCCACGAGCAGGCACGACCATTCGGTTATTTAAATGAAGACTTTTATTAAACATACATTCATTTAAAAGTCTTCATTTAAATTCCTGAATGGTCGTGCCTGCTCGTGGCTGAAACTAAGAGACCAAGGAGGGGATCGCCACTAGAGACGCAGACTGACGGGTACTGGTTTGAGGCTACACGGGAGAGAGGGAAGTAATGGAAGCCATACTCCCTCTGTGAAGTAAGTAATACTACCTATGAGTCCATGGCAATGTGGATGTGCTTGTAAGAGAGTACAGAGACCCGCTCTCTGCCCATTTTTCTTTCTCAAAAAATCCGATCACAACAAAAAATGTTAGCAATAAAAACTAAGGTAGATGTTGATTTTCTTAAATACTGTAAAATGGGCATTGTTCTACCAAACACAGACGGTTTTGCACCCAAATTGTGTTGCACGCTTTGTGTGCAGGAATTTGCAACCCAATTTTTTTTTAAACCCAGCCAACCTGTAAAAGGGGCATGGTCACCAGAAAAAGGGGCATGGTCACCAGAAAAAGGGGCATGGTCACCAGAAAAAGGGGCATGGTCACCAGAAAAAGGGGCATGGTCACCAGAAAAAGGGGCATGGTCACCAGAAAAAGGGGCATGGTCACCAGAAAAAGGGGCATGTCCCCGACAGTTTAAAAAAAAATCGGAATATATTTAGTAATGTTCAAACATAAAACGTGGTGGA
Organism: Hyla sarda; assembly: GCF_029499605.1. Classification (NCBI taxonomy): domain Eukaryota; kingdom Metazoa; phylum Chordata; class Amphibia; order Anura; family Hylidae; genus Hyla; species Hyla sarda. Next base: position 353,726,304 of record NC_079191.1, read on the forward strand.
TTTGAGCTCTGAAAAAGCTGACATCTTAGATAAAACAAATACAAAAAATAAATAAAAGCAAAAACATAGGACTTTTTTTTTGTAAATACCAAGGAAAAATACCTGTCAGGAATCAAAATCAAGAAAGAAAACTACACTCCACTCTTAGTAAATCAGGGCCAGTGTGTTTTTAAACAAGCTGTTAGTTACCATGGGTTACCACATCTCGCAGTAACTTTGACATTAACTTAAAAGGGGTACTCCGGTCGAAAACTTTGTTTTTTTAAATCAACTGGTGCCAGAAAGTTAAACAGATTTGTAAATTACTTCTATTAAAAAAAATCTTCATCCTTCCAGTACTTATTAGCTGCTGAATACTACAGAAGAAATTCTTTTCTTTTTGGAACACAGAGCTCTCTGCTGACATCACGACCTCAGTGCTCTCTGCTGACATCTCTGTCCATTTTAAGAGCTGTCCAGAGTAGAAGAAAAGCCCCATAGCAAACATAAGCTGCTCTGGACAGTTCCTAAAATGGACAGAGATGTCAGCAGAGAGCACTGGGCTCGTGATGTCAGCAGAGAGCTCTGTGTTCCAAAAAGAAAATAATTTTCTCTGTAGTATTCAGCAGCTAATATGTACTGGAAGTATTAAGATTTTTTAATAGAAGTAATTTACAAATCTGTTTAACTTTCTGGCACAAGTTGCTTAAAAAAAATTAAAGTTTTCCACTGGAGTACCCCTTTAACCTTAAAACCATTTAAAAACTACTTGAATACATTTCTAGGTGACCCTAGCTGTGTTATGCAGGGCTTTAGAGCTCTTAGGCAGTGTTATACATGTGTTTCAAGGCTTATTTCATTGCCGGTTCACTGAGAACCTTTTCACTGCAAACCAAACTTTCAGAAAGTTTAAACTGAACTTTTGAAAAGTTTGCTCAACACTACTCCAAAATAACCATATAAAACTCTAATAAAACTTATCTTCCTGAAATCTGACAGATCAGTGTAAGGCTGGGTTCACACCACGTTTTGTTAAATACGGTTCCCGAATACGGTTGGGAGGAGGGGGGCGGGGCTTAATCGCGGCGCCCGCATGTCTATGAGATGACCGGAGTGAACCGCAGCCTCCGGTCGGCTTCATTTTCGGCCGTATGCGGTTTCCCGACCGTAGGCAAAAACGCGGTCGACCACGTTTTTGCCTACGGTCGGGACACCGCATACGGCCGAAAACGAAGTCGACCGGAGGCTGCGGCTCACTCCGGTTGGCTCATAGACATACATTAAATACGGTTCCCGAATACGGCTGAGTGCGGGTGCCACGATTAAACCCCGCCCACCCCTCCTCCCAACCATATACGGGAACCGTATTTAGCAAAACGTGGTGTGAACCCAGCCTAAGCAATATACACATTATTTCTTTTCAGCTCTACATCTTCTCCATGGTTATCAAATCCACCATGGACCAAAAGCAATGTATTCCTATAGGTACTCTCTGGTGTTTCCTATTTTTGGTGGAAGAACTGACGTCACAGTAAAAGAGCTTTATTGATCGTTCAGCATTTTCTCACCATTGAATTGTACTCAAGAAGAAAACTGAACACGTACATCACCTGGCCCAACTTTCAACAGGGGACTAGGGGGGGTATTTATCAATTTTGCCTGTTGACAGTTTCTTTTTACTCTTTTTTTTTTTTTCACTTTGGTTTTCGTGGACATGCACCAAATTTATCATTTGGTGCAAGTTGTTAGACATTTTGGTGAAAATGTTGAAATCAGCTGTTCACAGCGCCTTTTACACAGAACTTACCGCCACAGAGGACGGAGTATTTTACCCATTTCGGAGTCCCTCCTGCAGGATATCAGCAAGCGACATGAGTTATTTTCTTTTGTGGGGTTTATAGCCCCCAAGTGAAATAGATTTTTTTTTCAACTTGAGTATTTTTATTTATTTTTGGTACTTTAGTGCAGTGGTCTTCAACCTGCGGACCTCCAGATGTTGCAAAACTACAATTCCCAGCATGCCCGGACAGCCGTTGGCTGTCCGGGCATGCTAGGAGTTGTAGTTTTGCAACATCTGGAGGTCCGCAGGTTGGAGACCACTGCTTTAGTGCTTACCTTTCCTGAACCTGTGCGGCCATGTCCAATGCTGGCTCAATGGAGGGTGAAGGTTCCGCAGAGACAACTATGTCGCAGGATAGTATTGAGCAGCCCTGGAGGCGTCGCTGCTTTCACAAAAAACATTTTTTAATGTATTATGACACCTTTACATTTTCTGACATTGCTAATTGGGTTTTCCATGTGCAAAATTTCCTGGCGGGGATTTGCGCCAAAAAAAAAAACGGGATTTGCAGCAAAATTGCACCAAAGATCGATTGGCGCAAATGATGAATTACTGACTAAAGTTAAAATCACACACTGGACCGTGTGATTTTGAGAAAGTTGTAAAAATGAGAGTGGAGAAGATGCACCAAACTTTGGTGCAAAAAGACACTGCGCCAAAGTATTGCGCCAAAGTTACGTGAAAAAAAACACATAAATCCTTTGATAAATACCCCCCCCCATGTGACTAAGGGAGTTCTGAGCTTGATGTAGTGTAGACAACCTTGGTGATCTTAAAGGGGTATTCCAGGCAAAAACTTTTTTTTTTTTTTTTTTACAGATTTGTAAATTACTTCTATTAAAAAATCTTAATCCTTCCAATAGTTATTAGCTTCTGAAGTTTTCTGTCTAACTGCTCAATGATGATGTCACGTCCCGGAAGCTGTGCATGATGGGAGAATATCCCCATAGGAGCTGGACAGCTCTCGGGACGTGAGTCATCAGACAGCAGTTAGACAGAAAACAGCAACTCAACTTCAGAAGCTAATAACTATTGGAAGGATTAAGATTTTTTAATAGAAGTAATTTACAAATCTGTTTAACTTTCCGGAGCCAGTTGATATATAAAAAAAAGTTTTGGTCTGGAATACTCCTTTAAACTCTAGATTAAAAGGTGTTTTCCAGGGAATTACTATTGATGGAACCTCTAAAGTTGACCGGCAGGGTAACGACACCTCTGCCAGCGAGCTGTTCAGCACCCACACTACACGGAGAGTGAGGGCAGAAGCTGCTGGTTCTGTGTAGTGGTGGTGGTGTGTTACTGCAGGCTCAGCTTTTATTCACCTTAGGATAGGCTACTGAAACGAAGTTGTGTTTGCAGTAGATAATAGAAATGGTGTAGTTATGGTATGTGGTTAGAGATTGATCTTTGTTTAAGACGCAACTTATATCAATGTACACTAATATTGTTTCTTTCTTGAAATTGTACTTAGAAGCATCTTAAAAGGAGAAATATCATGCAGGACAGCTTATCCCATGTCCAAAGGATAGAGGATAAACGTCTGATTGCGGGGTAGGGTGGGGGGGTTTCAACCTCTGGGACCCCCGCGATCTCCTGCACGGCACTCTGGCTCTTCCCATGAACAGGACGTGTCAAGCCCCCGCATGAAGCGTTTGGGTATCTCCAGCTCTCCTATAAACATAAACAGAGGGGGAGTGTTGGCTGCCGCTTCATGCGGGGGTTGACACTCTCCATTACTGGGGACTGCCGGGGTGCCATGCAGGAGATCGACCCTTTGGATGGGGGATACATTTTCCTACAATATAGTTTTCCTTTAAAACCTTACCTAGACAGGAGAACTGTTCTACAGCTAGTTTGTGCTATATTCTTGTTCTTTTATATTATTTCTATATGTTCATCCATAATGTAGAATATGGCAATTCTCACACTTAAAAGGGTTGTGCGCTGCCCTGCAGTTCGGAGCTCAGCTCACAGCGTCTGGAGTTCATTACTCCGAACACTGTGTGCGGGCCTCCGTGTTCGCGGCCGCCGTGCATGACTTCACGCCCGGCCCCTTCGTGACATCTCGCCCGCCCCCTCGTGATGTCACGCCCGCCCCCTCTACCAAAGTCTATGGTAAGGGGGCGTGACAGCGGTCGCGCCCCCTTCCCATAGACTTTCGTTGAGGGGGACGCCTGCCAGCAGCGAACACGGAGGCCCGCACACAGTGTTCGGAGTAATGAACTTCCGGACGCTGTGAGCGGAGCTCCGAACTGCAGGGCAGCGCACAACCCCTTTAATGAATGCATACATGGCAAAAGTCAAAATAAGTAAGTAAAATAAAATACAGGAGAGAGAATAAAATATTGAATTTGAATTTCTTTCATACTGAAAATATACTGATGTGTAAGTGTTAATAAGTCACATTGACATTGAATCTTAGTCAGGTTTTTATTTTTTAATAGTTCAGTAGTATACATATTTTAGTACTAAATATACCTATATAGTATTTTAAAAGTGAAAAGGAGAGACAGCACCGATCCTCTCAGCGTGTGCAAGTGATCATCCGAGAATGCCAACCCGGAAAAGCATATAAAAGTCCAAAATGGATACAGCACCAAACAGCTGGGGACTCAAGCTTGTAGATGGAGTGAGACTTTATTTGCTATCCAATGTGCAACGTTTCGGCAACAAACTGCCTTTTTCAAGCGGTGCTTGAAAAAGGCAGTTTGTTGGCGAAACGTTGCACATTGGATAGCAAATAAAGTCTCACTCCAGCTACAAGCTTGAGTCCCCAGCTGTTTGGTGCTGTATCCACTTTGGACTTTTATATAGTATTTTAGTTAGTACAGACATAGTTTCTCTTCATTTACTAAGTATTCTTCCATTTTTCTTACATATTGCAAACAAAAGAAAATATTTATGAGAGTGGACAACAAGTCAAGTTAATATACAATGACCTCAGCTGCATGACCAACACAGTGTAAGATTTGGATATTTTGTGGAGTATGATGAAATCAGATTATTTAGGCTTACAGTCGTGCTTTGTAAGAGAGTAGCTTTGTGGTGGTAGACTTTGGAAGACTACAAATGTACACGACAACACCTGCGGAAATGAAAAGAAAAAGAAAACATAGATAAAAGGGAATGTGTCATCAAAAAAATTACCTTCTGTTTAAATTATGCTTTTATGTTATACAAACTTTATGAATTCCTGGCAATAATTTTCACATTTTTCATTTTACTTTCTATATTATAAAATAATCCTGACATCTTGCAGTTTTCATTCTCACCACTGAGCCTTAAATTAAGCTTAGAATTTCTGCTCTGTATGTGATGATAAGATGGTAAACTGCTGGAAAGTGTTGTCTACAGCATTAAAGGGAAAGGTGACACCAGTAGATAGATAATGGCTCAGCCGCGCTCTCCCAATGGAATGTCCTTTGCAAAGGTCACAGAGTATGCGCAGTAACCTTTCCTATTCATATCAATAGGATAGCTCCGAACCGCTGTACACATCCGAGTACTGAAGCCCAACAGTTAAAGGGGTACTCTATGGGAGGGGGCGTGACAGCTATCACGCCCCTCCCCTAGGCTTGCATTGATGGGCGGAGCATGGCGTCACACAGGGGCGGAGGCGTCGCCGCTAATCAGACCCGGAGCGAACACGCTCCGGGGACTGATTACAAACGGGGTGCCGTGTGCAAGATCACGGGGGTCCCCAGTGGTGGGACTCCTGCGATCAGGCATCTTATCCCCTATCCTTTGGATAGGGGATAAGATGTGTAAGCACCAGAGAACCCCTTTAAAGGAAGAAAATTCAGCTGATCATTAGTGTTGCTCGCGAATATTCGCAATTCGAATATTATTCGCGAATATCGCATATTCGCGAATTCGCGAATTTCGCGAATATAGCGCTATATATTCGTAATTAGAATATTAGTTTTTTTTTTTTTTTTTTTTTTCTTCACAGTACACATCACAGTGATCACCCCTCTCTGCTTCCAGCTTGTGTGGTGTAAAGAAGGCTGTAATACTACTGTGTGAGACTGGCGTGCAAAAATTCGCATATGCGAAGACTAGCATATGCTAATTTTCGTATATGCGAATTTTCGCGTATGCGAATTTCCGCGTATGATAATTTTCACATGTTAATTTTCGCATACGTGAATTTTCGCATATGCGAAAATAAAACGAGAATATAACGAATATGCGAATATTCGCGAATATATGATGAATATTCGTCCATATATTCGCGAATATTCACGAATTCGAATATGGCCTATGCCGCTCAACACTACTGATCATCAGCAATAGGTCACCAAAGGACCAAAAAATTAATACATAAAACTTAACTTAAAATTCTATTAAAATGGGGATGACTCAAAATGGGGATGTCCCAACTGATGTCCCAACTGAAGGACGTTCTCACCTGTCCTTCAGTGAACGGAGATGGCTAAAGAAGCATGGCAGTGCAGCTGCACGTGGAAACCCAAGAAGCCGGCTACTTCTCCTTATAACTATCTGCGGACTTTGCGTGATCCACACTGGGTGATTCTATACTGTCTTTTGCTTTTGTATTACTGAAGAATACATATATAAAGAAAGAAGAATTGTGAAGTGAATTAGTGTGTGTGAGCATTTTTTCTCCTGAAACCAAGATGACATTCCCTAAGTAAACCACTAGTGAGGGATACAAAAACAAGTGGGGATCGGTATCCAAGCTGTACCCGTATATTTGAATTCCCTGGGTAGATAGCCTCTCTCTAAAGTGAAATCCAGGAAGGATCAGCACAACCGAGTAGAGAAGCAATGAATAGGTGCAAGCAGCCAAAAATCAGCCAAGGCAATGTTTACATTGGCATTGTGGAGCGCCGTTACAACTGCAAGATAACAGAGCTGGGACAGAGGTTGTGGCACCGCAACCAATGAAACAAGACAGGTCCTATTCACTTTGTATGGGGATGGTCAGGGTTTCATTTCAAAGGAATCAGGTAATGGAGCTCTGAAGGCTAATGTGAGTATAGCCATAGGTCCTATGCTGTAGTAGTTAGCCATTATAAAAGTAATCCCACATCACTCCTGGCGCAGAGATGCCAGTCTATCTCCATCCTGATTCCCAGGGCAGCTTTGTGTACTCCAGCTTGTAGTACAATATGGAAGAACTGGCAAACAACTCCTCAGGTTCACACTCTCCTCACCTGAGGTCTAAGAGCAGCAGACTTTAAAGGCCTCAAGAGGTCCAGTAAAGCCCGGACCAGACTGTGGGAACGGCCTCCCACCCACACTACAGCCGTTCCAGAAAAAGATCCCTTTTTAGCTGCATGGCAGCTATGCTAACTATGCACAGGTCAGTAACCTACTGTTACTATCTTTTTCCCCACCAAACCCAGGACTTCGGTGACACATATATTGCAGTTTCTTTGCTGCAACTTAGCTCCATGGAAATGCCAAAATGGACTACCGGATTGGCCTCCTTGACAACCCTGGAAGTTTACTAGTTGAAACAGCAACATATTTGGCATGTATCTGCCTTCCATCACTTTACCTGCTGGCCGTCTACAATATATATATATATATATATATACATATATATATATATATATATATATATATATATATATATATATATACACACACACATATATATATATATATATATATATATATATATATGTATAACTTATTTGGCAGCACATGTGATAAAATTGGGATAACCCATTAAAAGGGGAAAACTTGCTGATTGGTGGGGGTCCGATTGCTCTCACTGATCACAAGACAATTGTCCCCTTGAATGAATAAAGCTTTAGTGTATATGCTTGACTGTCACGCTATTCATTCTCTATGGGACTAGCAAACATTGCTTGGATCCTATAGACTGTAAGTGGGGTGGTGGCCAAGCATACACACTGATGCTCCATTACCTGTGGGAAAAATGGCCATTGGTTCTTACTATCGGTGGGGGTCCAGCGCTCAGACATTGTCTAATCAGCAAGTTTTTTTTTCCTATCCCTTTGTGAAGAATAACTTCTAATCTTTATAATTTTTTTAAATGTCTTGGACATCTAATGACACTGTACTAGGAAGACATTGCACCAGTGTTCCAACATGAAGAGTCCTATCAAGTTCATGCCCCTTGTGTTGATAGAGATTTTACCTGTAGTACTTCTGTATTGTCCCCATCACATGCATGCATATCACTGGCATGATTTTTCCGGCATGGTGTCTTCCCAATTTCGACAATCAATTTGTAATTTATTCCAGCAACAACCTAGATTAAAAAATGTATATAAATAAACTACAGTATAAACATGTTGATATAAGACAATAATGTACAAGTAATCCACTTCTCCAAATCCAGTAAGATATATCATGGAAGTATTAATTAGATATAGTATAAAAGTATTATAGTACAGTAATAAAGTCAGAGAATATAATAACTTATGAGAGATTCCTTTCTTCAAGACTTTTAAAGTAAATGTGTCCACTCTCAAAGTAGGATATTTCCTGGCACTACTACTAGTGACATTTTCAGATAGGTGCGTATTCAGTAAGCCTCGTCTAGTACTATAAGCAACCTGTCTGTTCAGGTGGTGCTTCTCGTGTATAATGAATAGCAGAAAGTCAGTTCCATAAAGAAGAAAATAATGGAGCACTCACCACTTCCTATGCTGTAGACAGGTACTTCTTTATTTTTCTTCAGGTACAAAAATGACTAGACGTGAGGACAGGGAAGGTGGACCAGATCTTGTGCGCGGGGTTTCTTCGGTGTTCACACGGGGCGATTGCAGACGCTCTTTAGTTGTCCTGACTTTAGATTGCTATAAGGCTCTTTGGTGACCAGAATTTGATTTAACCCCTTCCCGACCCATGACATACATGTATATGGGTGGGTGTGCGGACATGATGGGGGCCCATGGGTTGGGTCTGCATCATGACCGGGAGATGTCTGCTATTCCCTGGTGTCTAGTGGTCCCATAGCCCCCCTATGGGTTGCTAGGGAAGCCCGAAGTCTTACCTTATCCTCGGCGTATTCCCTGGCTCTATTATTGCTTAGGGTTCACTTAGGCAACCCTTAGCAATCGAGCACAGATTTCATAGATCAATGTAATGCAATAGCATTACATTGATCTATGTAAGTCATCTGATGATGGCTTATGATAGGCCCCTGGGGGGGGGGGGCAAAAAATGTGTATAAAAAAGTAAAAAAAAAAAATTCAAAAAACGAAAAAAAATCTCACCCCTAATAAAAATTTTTTTTAAATAAAACACTTTACAAAAAAAAAAATACACATATTTGGTATCGTGGCCTACATAATTGTCCGAATATTTAATTATTATGTTTCTGATCCTGCACGGTGAACGGCATAAACACAAAAAAAATCCAAACACCAATATTGCTGATTTTTGGTTACATTACATCCCAAAAAAAATGTGATAAAAAAAAAAACAGAACTACACAAAAAGTGATACCGTTAAAAAGTACAGCTTATGGCGCAAAAATAAAACACTAAAACAGCTTTGTAGGTGGAAAAATAAAAAACTTATAGGGGTGAGAACATAGTAATGAACAGTTTTTTTTTTATATATTTCAAGGTTACATTTTTTTTTAACAATAAAACAAAACAAAAATTATTTAAGTTTGGTATCATTGAAATCATACTGACCCATAGAATAAACATGAAATTTCAGATTTTCCGTATTTTGACGTCCAGAAAAATGATTGCCCTACAAAATTTTGCAGTTCCATATTTTTTTTAATTTTGCCATGCATATAATTTATTTTCTGGTTTTGTAATACATTGCATGATAAAAAAAAAAAGTGAATCATTGGGAAGTCCAACTTGTCACACAGAAAATAAGCCCAAATACAACTTTATCCGTCAAAAAACAAAAAAGTTATGGGTCTTAGAATGTAAGGAGGAAAAAGACATGAGCCAGAAATCAAAATTTGCTGGGTCATGAAGGGGTTAAAGTGCAAAGGGGCCATTCTTGCCTTGTAGGTGTAGTGCAGCTGTTTGAAATTATCCTTCACCAGTAGTGTGGCTCCTCTATTATTCCTCCTAGAAATGTGTGGCTAAATTACTGGGTGTTACTGTCTCCCTTTTTGTCCCTTCGAAGTCCATCTCTCTCATTGGCAAGTTATACTTCAGCAAATACCTAGTGTAGCTTTTGTATTTCTCCTTGCTTGTTCTATCCTGTGTATTTTGACTATTGGCCAAGTGACTATTTTTCTGTCTTCCACAATTTTTGTACTTTTTGATTGCTTTTTATACATTTTTCTCTGGTATATGAAAGGAACAAAAATCAGCAATTCTCGTGGTCTGTATTTTATTTTATGTTTACGTTGTTCACTGTGTGAGATAGTAAATATTATGCTTATGCTTTAAAGGGGTACTCCCACCCTAGACATCTTATCACCCGCAATGTTGCATGCGGCATCCACCTGTTTCACGCCCCCTCCCATAGACTTGCATTGAGGGGACGGGGCATGACGTCACACGGGGGCGGAGTCCTGACGTCACTGACTTCCGTTCACATGGTCGCGACCGAGACCCTCCAGCGCTTCCGGACAAGAAACAGGTGGGTGCCACATGCAACATTGTGGGGGGTTCCCAGCGGCGGGACCCCCGCGGTCAGACATCTTATCCCCTATCCTTTGGACAGAGGATAAGATGTCTAGGGTAAGAGTACCCCTTTAAATCTTTCCACACTCTTTAATACATATGTTTATTTTTTTATTTGGAAAATGGGAGCAGGGGGTGATTCAAACGTCTAGTATGAAAGGGGTTCAATAATATTAAAAAAAACATTTTGTAATTATATTTTGAATAAACATTTCAATGCCATGGCATTCATCAGTGTTATAGGCACTCTGCTTGTACCCAAGGGGGGGGGGGGGGGATTGAGGCAATGTACGCCTTGAGCCATTTGGCAATTGTTCTTTTCTTACTTAAGATGCTGCAAGCAGCATTGATCCTGTCATTTAAAGGGTTAATAATGAACATCAACATCAGCATGGTCCATCATTGGACCAGCTAATACTCTCCAGCCAATACTCACGGGTGAGCATGCTTCACACACCCACACACTTTGCGACATTAGGCCCCCCCCCCCCCCCCCCCTAGAGGACATTTATAAGCAATTATTTGATTGCTTATTCAATTCTATGCATAGCCGTAACAAATTATTGAATTGATTTCTTCGTGCTCTGCAGGTACAGCCTTCCCATGGCAGGCTCTACAAGCATTTCTTTTTCAGTACACACCAAGGCCTTCAGAAGGCTGCCATGAAAACAGATTAGATCCCCACTATACTACAAATGATGCAGCATATAATGGTTTGAATGCCACTGACAGTTGTGACAGCAGCATCTAAACTGTTAAAATGACTGAGCCTGCTTCACACACTGTTGATGACAACAGGACATGTGTACTCATCAGGTGAAAGAGCCTTTACATTGCTCAATTATTATGCAGACAAGGTTGCATGAATGATCGCTGGATAGTTGATGCAGACTTTTACTTTTATTATTATTGGCCGATCCGTTATCATGGCAGCCTGAAACCTTCCGAAGGCCTTGGTATGTGCCATGACAGATCTGCCTGTAGAGCTTGCCACAGGCAGGCTGTACTAGCAGAGCACAGATAAATCAATTCAATGTACCTCTGTGTATGTCAGGAACTATTCGGAGTAGTAGAGGTTACCTATGGGGATTTTCTCCTGCTATTGACAGTTCCTGACACGGACAAAGGTGGCAGCAGTGAGCACCATGTCTAACTGAAAAGGCTACACAACTTCCTGCAGGGTATACAGCACCCTGAATATCACTGGGCATGGGCAATAAAGAGAACATACTGACTGTACAAAACTGCAGGATCTATTGGTCCTAAATCAATAATGAATAAATAGATATTATGCTCTTGACTGTTGTGTAATTTGCACATGTACGTGAATTATTAATTGTAATAATAATCTCTTTATTTTACCTGACTTTGAGCTGATACAATTTCGCCGAGTTTGAAGAAGTGCACATCATTTGACTCTTCATTGTACGCCTGAACAGAAAACTTAGCTGCATCTGTTATTGCCGCATCATTGGGATCTCTATTTGTATAACCTCCAACCATAAAACCACCATTAATAGCTGGGGAAAGACTCAATGCAACACAAAGGCACATGTACATATTTAGAGCCATGGTTTTACCTGTAAAGGATGGGAGAAGATAAAAGAGGATTAAAGACAGATATATATATAGTCACTGCTAATGGGAAAACGTGTCTGCAGGAAAGTCCCGCAGCACTGCAATTTGTGGTAAAACATGGAGGTGTGTGTTATTTCATCATACAAGTATAACATTTTAACCACATCACATGGTATTTCTCAATCAGTTGTGACTCGGTATATATGCAGGTTACATCAATCAATGTGATAACATTCAATAATCAGAAACGTTTCATGTAGTTATTACACATTAATATATCATTGTGATTTACAATATTATTTATCTCAATAAGTGATAGACCTCATTCCAGTGACAAAAGGGTTAAAAAGTGTATTAGGCTACATTCACATGTGCAGGTTTTACTGCAGATTGTGCTGCAGATTCTCCGCAGCTGATTTTGTGGACCCTTTGACTTCAATGGACAGCAAAATGCTCTGCAGACAAATACGCACGTGCGGACATACCCTCACTGGTTTATCCCAGAAACACGTCTGACATCACATGCAATGGACCAACCAGATAGATACTAGGGACATGACCAAAGCATGGCCGCCTCGTGTTATAACACAGAAGAGAAAATGTTATGATCATCAGAGTAAGGGGAAGAAATGCTCTGCAGACAAATACGCACGTGCGGACATACCCTCAATGGTTTATCCCAGAAACACGTCTGACATCACATGCAATGGACCAACCAGATAGATACTAGGGACATGACCAAAGCATGGCTGCCTCGTGTTATAACACAGAAGAGAAAATGTTATGATCATCAGAGTAAGGGGAAGAAATGCTCTGCAGACAAATACGCACGTGCGGACATACCCTCACTGGTTTATCCCAGAAACACGTCTGACATCACATGCAATGGACCAACCAGATAGATACTAGGGACATGACCAAAGCATGGCCGCCTCGTGTTATAACACAGAAGAGAAAATGTTATGATCATCAGAGTAAGGGGAAGAAATGCTCTGCAGACAAATACGCACGTGCGGACATACCCTCACTGGTTTATCCCAGAAACACGTCTGACATCACATGCAATGGACCAACCAGATAGATACTAGGGACATGACCAAAGCATGGCCGCCTCGTGTTATAACACAGAAGAGAAAATGTTATGATCATCAGAGTAAGGGGAAGAAATGCTCTGCAGCGGTGATCCTGTTGTCTAAGGCAGGGTTTCCTTTTGGCTGGGCCATGCAGTGCTACAGTGCGTTACAGTCAGGTAGAATCAAGAAATCCTGCAGCCTCTCTTACGTTTTGTAGCCTGGCCGGCAAGTAGGGCCATCCTAAGGGAATGTTCTCACTACGGATTATGAACGGAATCTCCGCTCGCAGAATTCCGCAAGTAGAGATTCCATTCTGGCGGCCGCCACAATACTTCGGTGGTAGGACCACGCGGCACTGCGCTGTCACCATTGACGGCTATGCAGTGTTCGCAGACTTCCGCGCAAAGAATGAACATGTTCTTTCTTTGCGCTGGACACTTTCAGCAGCGGAATTTTCCGCCCCTGAAATTCCGCAGTGTTAACGGGTCTCGCGGAAACTCATTCACACTGATGTTTATGTTCATAGCACGTAATTCCATTCTAGGAATTCCGCTCACAGAATCCCGTGGGAATTACGTAGTGTGAACACACTCTTTGGCTGGAATTCTATTAGGCAGATTTGGAGCCAAAACCAAAAGTGGATCCATATTTTTCCCAGTGCTTTTGAATCCACTTTTGACTTTGGCTCCAAAATTACAGTGGCAGTTTCCCAAAAATTCACACGTTGGAATTTCTGTGCAGAATTCTGCCAAAACACCCTACTCAGAAATTCAGCATTACCGAGTTTGTACAAACATTGAACATGTCTTTAAATTTTGCAGAACTCCGGGGCAGATACCATTGAAGTCAGTATGGGTTTACATTTTGGCAGAATTCTGTGTTTTAAAGGGGTACTCCAGTGGAAAACTTTTTTTTTTAAATCAATTGGTTCTAGAAAGTTAAACAGATTTCTAAATTACCTCTATGAAAAAATCTTAATCCTTCCAGTACTTATTAGCTGCTGAATACTACAGAGGAAATTATTTTCTTTTTGGAACACAGTGCTCTCTGCTGACATCACGACCACAGTGCTCTCTGCTGACATCTCTGTCCATTTTAATAACTGTCCAGAGCAGCATATGTTTGCTATGGGGACTTTCTCCTACTCTGGACAGTTCTTAACATCGACAGAGATGTCAGCAGAGAGCACTGTGCTCGTGATGTCAGCAGAGAGCTCTGTGTTCCAAAAAGAAAAGAATTTCCTCTGTAGGATTCAGCAGCTAATAAGTACTGGAAGGATTAAGATTTTTTAACAGAAGTAATTTACAAATCTATAGTAGAAAAAGTTTATCAGCTCACCTGAGCCTCCAGTGCACGGCAATCATCAAGACAATTAGCACAACAGATGAAAGAGCCAGCACATTAAAATCCGGAGTTTATTGATATCTTGTTAAAATTCCATAAAAATGGCAGGTAGGGGAGTGTATCAGGCGATATCACAGTCAGTTGACAGCTTGGAAAGAGGGTCCCTTCACGCCCTGACTGATGTACTCCCCTACCTGCCTTTTCTATGGAATTTTAACCAGATATCAATAAACTCCGGATTTTAATGTGCTGGCTCTTTCATCTGTTGTGCTAATTTACAAATCTGTTTAACTTTCTGGCACCAGTTGATTTAAAAAAAAAAAAAAAAAAAGTTTTCCAGCGGAGTAATTCTGTAAAACTCTAAACATTCAGGGGAAACATTCTGCCTCAGTGCTTGTTATTGACGGAGCACACAGGAAGAAATGCTCTGCAGGGCAAATCTTTCCGATTCTGCTGTGGTTCAGGAGTAAAACTTCATATGTATGATAAGACATTAAAGGGGTACTCCGGTGAATTATTTTTTTTTAAATCAACTGGTGCCAGAAAGTTAAACCGATTTGTAAATGACTTCTATTAAAACATCTTAGTCCTTCCAGTACTTATCAGCTGCTGTATGCTCCACAGGAAGTTCTTTTTGTTTTGAATTTCTTTTCTGTCTGACCACAGTGCTCTCTGCTGACACCTCTGTTTGTCCCAGGAACTGTCAAGAGCATGATAGGTTTGCTATGGGGAGTTGCTCCTGCTCTTGACAGTTCCTGAGACAGACAGATGTGTCAGCAGAGAGCACTGTGGTCAGACAGAAAAGAAAATTAAAGAAAAGAACTTCCTGTGGAGCATATGTGGTGAGGGTGTTGGAAGGGCAGATGTTGTTAACCCTTGGGGCAGATGATATTATCATCTGGGGCAGATGATATTGATATTAGTGTTCATGACTCTAGGGTGTGGTTATCCTCTACACCCCCCCCCCCCCCCCCCCCCGAGGTATGGCCGCTGGTTCCTTTGCCAGGCGCAGGGCAAATAATCACTCCAAGGCAAGGTTACGGAACAATGGCACTTTACTTAGGCAGACAGATGTTAAAGTCTTTACAGCTCAGTTCAGGCCAAAGGAAATGCTCTGTGATCTTTTGTGAGCTTGCTGGCTCGCTGGGACTTGTAGTAGACTTAGACTGAATGATGCAGCCCACGCTAACTTGAATGACTTAAGTTGACTTCTCCCCTGTATTTGCGCTTCCCAGGCTTTGACTTTCACCTGCAGGGGTTACTGGTGGTGGATGCGTGGCTGCGTGGTTAGGCCTTGGTCTCCCTCAGGAACATTCGACAACTCTCAAGTCTTCACTTGACTTTACCTCAGCTAAGACTGCTCAGAACTGACTAGGCTGGCTCCTCCCAGCTATATAAGGGAGCAATTTGGAGATTTCCCATTGGTCACCAACAAGTCATCTGTTCACTTGCACCTTCCTTGGTAACAGAGGTCTTAGTAACAATGTTTAAAGGCACATTAACACATAAATGCAATACATTAACCTATACATAACTGAATGGTTGAATAGAGTTCTGAGGAGTGTAGGGGCCAGGGGACTGGGACTGAGTCCACCTGATAGGACCTACAGGGTACAGAAGGGCCACTTCTCTACTGGGCCACCACATACAGCAGCTGATAAGTACTGAATGGATTAAGAAGGGTTAAGAGTCCAGATAGCACAACCAAAAATACAGAAGGACATTCATATATGGGATAGGGGATAAGATGTCTGATCGTGGGGGTCCCGTCGCTGGGGATCCCCTTGATCTCCCTGCTGCACCCAGCATTCATTTAGAGTGTGGGGTGCAGCTCCGGAGGCTCGTGACATCACGGTCACGTCCCGCTCGTGCCATTACGCCCCCTCCCATGGACTTGCATTGAGGGGGTGTGGCCATGACATCATGACCACCTGCCCCGCATCGCCAGTCATCTAGCACAGAACGAAGCTTGCTCCGTACACTGGATGTCTGGGGTGCCTGAGCCGAGATTGCGGGGTCCCTAGTGGTGGGACCCCCACGATCAGACGTCTTATGCCCTATCCTTGGGATAGCGGATAAAATGTCTAGGGGCAGAGTTCCCCTTTAAGGCTTTGTGTATTTATTTATGCAAGGGAAATACAATACGAATGCAGATAGGTTGCATAGAAATTGCAGTCACTATTTGTCCTTAACGGGGGATTCCAGGATTTTTTTTATATATCAACTGGTTCCAGAAAGTTAAACAGATTTGTACATTTCTTCTATTAAAAAATCTTAATCCTTTCAGTACTTATGAGCTTCTGAAGTTAAGGTTGTTCTTTTCTGTCTAAGTGCTCTCTGATGACACGTGTCTCGGGAACCGCCCAGTTTAGGAGAGGTTTGCTATGGGGATTTGCTTCTAAACTGGGCGTTTCCCCGAGACAGGTGTCATCAGAGAGCACTTAGACAGAAAAGAACAACCTTAACTTCAGAAGCTCATAAGTACTGAAAGGATTAAGATTTTTTAATAGAAGTAATTTACAAATCTGTTTAACTTTCTGGAGCCAGTTGATATGTAAAAAAAAAAAAGTTTTTTTTTCCTGGATAACCCCTTTAACGACGCAGGACGTATATTTACATCCTGCGCCGACTCCCGTGATATGAAGCGGGATCGCGCCGCGATCCTGCATCATATCACGTCGGTCCCAGCGCTAATCAACGGCCGGGACCCGCGGCTAATACCACACATCGCCGATCGCGGCGATGTGCGGTATTAACCCTTTAGAAGCGGCGGTCAAAGCTGACCGCCGCATCTAAAGTGAAACTGAAAGTGACCCGGCTGCTCAGTCGGGCTGTTCGGGACCGCCGCGGTGAAATCGCGGCGTCCCGAACAGCTGACCGGACACCGGGAGGGCCCTTACCTGCCTCCTCGGTGTCCGATCGACGAATGACTGCTCCGTGCCTGAGATCCAGGCAGGAGCAGTCAAGCGCCGATAACCCTGATCACAGGCGTGTTAATACACGCCTGTGATCTGTGTAAAAGATCAGTGTGTGCAGTGTTATAGGTCCCTATGGGACCTATAACACTGCAAAAAAAAAAAAGTAAAAAAAAAGTGTTAATAAAGGTCATTTAACCCCTTCCCTAATAAAAGTTTGAATCACCCCCCTTTTCCCATAAAAAAAATAAAACTGTGTAAAAAAAATAAAACATATGTGGTATCGCCGCGTGCGTAAATGTCCGAACTATAAAAATATATCATTAATTAAACTGCACGGTCAATGGCGTACGCGCAAAAAAATTCCAAAGTCCAAAAAAGCGTATTTTGGTCACTTTTTATACCATTAAAAAATGAATAAAAAGTGATCAAAAAGTCCGATCAAAACAAAAATCATACCGATAAAAACTTCAGATCACAGCGCATAAAATGAGTCCTCATACCGCCCTGTACGTGGAAAAATAAAAAGGTTATAGGGGTCAGAAGATGACATTTTTAAACGTATAAATTTTCCTGCATGTAGTTATGATTTTTTCCAGAAGTGCGACAAAATCAAACCTATATAAGTAGGGTATCATTTTAACCGTATGGGCCTACAGAATAATGATAAGGTGTCATTTTTACCGAAATATACACTGCGTAGAAACGGAAGCCCCCAAAAATTGCAAAATGGCGTTTTTTTCCGATTTTGTCGCACAATGATTTTTTTTCCGTTTCGCCGTGCATTTTTGGGTAAAATGACTAATGTCACTGCAAAGTAGAATTGGCAACGCAAAAAATAAGCCATAATATGGATTTTTAGGTGGAAAATTGAAAGGGTTATGATTTTTAAAAGGTAAGGAGGAAAAAACGAAAGTGCAAAAACGGAAAAACCCTGAGTCCTTAAGGGGTTAACAGAGTAACATGCAACCGTATTTGAGTTGGACCTAATGTTAAGTTGTTATCTTATTAATAATAATAATAATAATAATAATAATAAATCGTACATAATTGATTGACATCTATCCTATTCTGTAAAGACACAAGAAGCAACAGGTTATGATTTTTACCCTTGTAAAACAGATCACAACATAAAGGATGTACTTAAATGTAGCATAAGGAACTTACAACATAAAAATATGATGTCCGACTAAATAATGTAAAACTACAGTATCAAAATTTGTGAGTTATTTGCTCCTTCAGGGTCTACAGCACCTTATGCTTGGTAGTTATAGCTCTGTCCAGTTATAGCATATTTTGGTAATATTAGTCTACATGATGTTACATTACAATAATTACCGTAAATAATACTGACATGTAGTTTAGGCCTAAACAGCAAATAGTGCTGTTATTTGTTGTTGTTCTTTGCTTTAGTTGAATAGAAATAAATAAATGGATTACTTACAGATGAAAGAAGACAGCGATCAGCTCCTAATGTAACTGTGTTTACTTCACCTGTGCAGGTATCTACAGGTGAATCAGCTGCTAAATGCGGATATGAAACAAGATAGTCAGGAACCAGCAGCTGCTAGCCACGCCTATGACTCCAGAGAATGAGACAGGTAAGATACAGCAAGGTAATGACTCAGAGCTCGGGCTTCATACGCATGTTGTAATTAAAAACAGATTGATTAAACTTAATCAAAAGTTATGAAAGGCAAAATAGGAGTAGATGTTTATCCTAAAGAGCCCATCACTTAACTTTATTTTGACATGTCAGAGACATACAGTATTTGCTTCCCCAAAACAAGGAGATCATAGCGAATTATTTTTTTTTCCCAAAATATTTCATACAAGATAATATAAAAAAAAAGTCCAAAAAGGAGGAGAAACAGATACACAAACAGTATATTGTGGAGAGAACAAAAGTGGAGCACTCACCAGGTACATGAAACAGGGACTTCTTTATTTCACTGGAATAGTGGGCTTACAGACAGGGGAGTGAGGTGGAACACATGCAGGAGTATGCAAGCTGTCCATTTTAGGAACTGTCCAGAGCAGCATATGTTTGCTATGGGGATTTTTTCCTGCTCTGGACAGTTCCTAAAATGGACGGCAGAGGTCAGCAGAGAACACTGTGTTCATGACATCAGAGGAAATGTATTTCTTTTTTGGATTTCTCTTTAGTATACAGCCCCTAAAAAATACTGGAAGGATTAAGATTTTTTAATAGAAGTGATTTACAAATCTGTTCAACTTTCTGGCACCAGTTGATTTAAAAAAAAAAAAAAGTTTTCCACGGGAGTACCCCTTTAAAAAATGCCATATACAATGACAGAAGCAGTAAATACAAACAGCATGATAGCAGAAATACTAATAGTATAATAAAGTGCTAGTGCAGTAAACAAGGGTGCACTGTATGTCAATAGTTGTGGATACAACAAAAGGTAATGGGCACCGTACTGCAGAATAAAGAGTCTTATATAACAGGGGCAAATAGTCAACTGCAGGATACGGATGTATATGTGAAACTAAATAAGGATCCCGCTTATGAGATTAAATTAGAGGTTGATATGTTTTAGATGAGGCACAAAATGATGGTCTTATAAGCAAGGATGTGAAAGAGGCATTGATTAATATGACACCTCATGTCCCTGTACTATATCTGCTTCCCAAGGTGCACAAGGACCTGAGTCCCCCCCCCCACCCCCCCCCCCCGGGACACCTTATAGTCTCTGGGGTCGACTAAGTCTTATATCCCCTGGCAGTTTATGTTATAGTTTCCTTCAGAAAATTGTCAAAAAACTCCCATAATGACTTTTGGATACAAATGATTTTTTAGATAATATTTCAGATTTGGAGACTAATGAAACTATATTGCTTTGCATTATTGGATAAAAGTCTCCACACCAACATCCCTACTCAGCAGGGAATGTTGGCGATTAAAGAGGAGTTGATTAAAGATAATACTTTGAATCATTCTTAAATTAATTTTTTAACGAGTTTGCTGGAACTGATACTAAATAAAAATTACTTCAGGTTTGGAGAGGATTTTTTTCTCCAGGGACAAGGGACTTTGATGGGGTCCGCAGTGGCCACTTGTCTTGCTAATATTTTTATGAACAAGTTTGAAGAACTATGTGGGAGATTTATCATTGCTTTTAGAGCATTTTTTTGTCTGTTTTGGTGCAGTTCAGGCGCAAGCAGCATATTTAGTGACTTTTATGCGTCTTTTGATGTAGACAGTTTCACTCTTCTTTTCCTACCTGTAGAACTTTTTCTTTTTGACCTTGCAGTGGTCACGTATTTATCATTTGCGACTTTTGCCAAAAGTCGCTATTTTGTGTGCAAAGGTACTATTTTAGGCGCAAAGCTACACCACCTACCAGTAGGCGTGAGAATCACTTCTACCTTCCACAATTCAACCTTTAACCTCTTGTGGACGACAGCGCCCCACTCCCCTTCTATGACACACGCTCAGGAGCTGAGTGCGGGTCATAGCTGGGTGGTCCTGGCAGCTCTCTGCCACCAGGACCCATCTCTAATGCTAGACATCACTGATCACGGTGATCCCCAGCATTAATCCCTTAGACACCGCAATCAAATTTGATTGTAGCATCTAAAATGCAAGTAAAAATGTCCCGGCAGCTCTGTGAAAGTAAAAACACCTAACCTGCCAAATTCAGGACCCGGGAAAGTGTCTACTTCCCTCCCTCACAAGCGTCTAGAAAAAGTGTATGTGGTAGAGCTTTTCCCACCACAGCAGAGCTGCGCAAAATTCATCATCCTGCTGCACCTTCTTGATAGATAAGATGCTAGTCAAACCCACCACCCAAATAAACGTGGGAAAATAGCTCTACCATAGACATTCTTTGACAAATCTGGGCCTATATATTCTAGCACACCCATTGAGCAAAAGGGTAAAAAAAAAAAAAAATAATGGGTTAGGTGTGTTGATGATGTGTTCATCCTATGGACGGGCACTCATCAAAAACTGTCAGAATTTGTTGCATATCTGAATACATGCCACCTGTTGATTGAATTTACATGTGAGTCAAGTATGGATCATATACATTATTTAGATGTTGATGTGATGAACAGGAAGGGGAGGCTAGAAACAACCCTTTATGCAAAGCAGAGTGACAGGAATAATCTTTTACATAAGAATAGTGCACATGTTCCTCAAGTTTTAAGGGCATACCAAAAGGACAGATAATCCGGAAAGCACAGAAAAATAAAGAGATCAAGATAAATACATTTTTGCAATGGTGTTATGAGAAGACGCTGTTGAAAAAAGTGGGTAAGTAGGTGAATAAAATACCGAGGGAAGAGTTGAGGAAAAAGAAAGGTAATAAGAGAACAGAAAAAAGTGACATATTTATGTTTCTGTACACTATAGAAAAAAACAAGTTGACTACCACTTGGATAATAAAACATACCTTTTATTGAATTACACTTAAAAAACAGTATCTCAATAAAATAATGATGTAAGCCAGGATTACAGACATAAACAAGCCAGAAATGCAAAGACAGCTACAATATTGTATACCACTCAATGGGAATCATCCATATCAGAGATCACATAAGTAACCAGTATGGCTCGGAGACTAGGCATCATTGGAAGCACAATATGGCAACTTACTATCTCCATTAAAGGGTCCCTATCACCTGTCCTGTCCCTGTAGCTAAATGTAAAGGTATGTGAATCACTCACCCATATCGGTAGCTGAATTTGCACCTGGACCCCGAGCGCGCTTTCGCTCCTTGTTACTGTGTAGAGTCAGTGTTTATATATGAGGCCAGTGTGTCTCCTACTTCCGGAACGCCACTCTGACTTCCTGTTACGCTGCCTTCACGGCCGGAATCATGCCAATCCACATCTGCGTCATCACGCAGAGCAGCATAACCATGTCATATTGACGTGGAACGCTGATCTGCGTTACCCTGACACAGAAAGAGGATAGCGCGGACCGCACAACTATGCGCATGCGCACATTGGAAGCAGCCATATACAGGTATTAACTATGTAGTGCCTCCCCATGAAACCCCTCTCAAGTCCATTACACATAAAGTGCATAAGTGCTCTAATCACAATATATATATATATATATATATATATATATATATATATATATATATATATATATATATATACCGGTATATATATATATATATATATATATATATATATATATATATATATACACATAAATACCACCTAGGAAGAATTATAATTATAAATAGATAATAAAAGGTTAACAAATAAGAATAGTGTAATATGAAATTTTTTTTTTTAAATAATGTTAATTATAGATTGATACAGCAACCCATTACTACATAGGATTTGTGTCTATGTTGTGCCATGGCCGGGGTGCATAATAAAATGCACCACGACCATAGCAGTCCACAGCCCACAAGACCACAGATAAAACCAATATACTCTTATGCCGCGATATATAATAATAATAATATACAAACACCTAATAATATGCTGTGTTAAGATGCATGTTGATATGCATGCCCATGCGTGCGTCCACAAACGGGCATGCCTCTCCGCACGCAATATTATAATATGAATATGTGTACATCATTTCAAAAAATAAAACACAATAAAAAATAATGAAAAAAAAAACACACTGAGCTATATCATTTGCATGATCCCATATATACGGAAGGAGGGAAGGAAAAATGGGGAGGAAAAAGGGAAGGGGAGGGAAGTGAGGGAAGGGGAGGATTGTGGCGATAAACTGGTGAGGATAAGAGGGGAGGTGAAGGACATAACGATATTATATCAGCTTCATTTCAACAGTTGTTGTCCCATTCTTTCTTTCCATGCATTTTGAACATTTCTCCTTCCAACATTCCAGTTTTTGGCATTTTAATGTCAGAGACTGTCACATCTTAGATCAAGGTAGGCTCCCATGATGAACTATCTAGAAGATACTGTAGGATGCTTAAAAAAACCTACTAAAAAAATCAAAAACAATGAACAATTAAAATCATATTATAGGTGGATAGCTTTTGCAGGTAGGAAGCAAAGCTTAATTGTTCATTTAAACCTTGTGGGGCCAGCGTTCCGAGTGTCACTACCCATCGACACTCTTTTCTAGCTGGTAAATTCCGCACATCACCACCTCTGATGCCAGTATGTACTCTCTCAATCCCTCTAATTTTCAGTCCCTGTGGATCTCCATTGTGCGCAAGCTTAAAATGCCTGGAAATCGTTTTAAGGGTATGGATGTCATTTACCTCCCTTGCCGCTATAATATCCCTTACATGTTCACGTGTTCTCACTCTTAGTTCTCTTGAGGTGGGGCCTATATATATCTTGCCACAGCCGCAAGTCGCATAATAGATCCCATTGCAGCTGCTGCAAGATACATATTGTCGAATTTTAAATGTGTGTTTTCCATCAGCCGATACAAAGTGCACTGCCCTGACGATTTTAGCACATGATTTACAACTCCCTGGGCCCTCTGGAACTAAACGGATTGTTAGTTACTGATGTGTAGTGACTCCTCACTAACATATCTTTGATATTTTTTCCTTTTCTGGTCGTCATCATAATCCTATCTGTTATGTAGGGAGCAATTTGGGGGTCCGTCTTAAGGTTCCCCCCAATGTTTTTGCATAATGTCTCTCATTCTTGACCATTGACAGTTATAGGCCGATATAAATCGTGTTCTATTGTCAGTTGTCCCTCCCTCACAAGAGTCTAGAAAAAGTGTACGTGGTAGAGCTTTTCCCACCACAGCAGAGCTGCGCAAAATTCATCATCCTGCTGCACCTTCTTGATAAATAAGATGCACGCTAGTCAAACCCAACACCCAAATAAATGTGGGAAAATAGCTCTACCGTAGACATTCTTTGAGAAATCTGGGCCTATATGTTCTAGCACACCCATTGAGCAAAAAGGTAAAAAAAAAAAAAAATGGGCCAGGTGTTTTGATGATGTGTTCATCCTATGGACGGGCACACATCAAAAACTGTCAGAATTTGTTGCATATCTGAATACAGTGGTCCCTCAACATACGATGGTAAATCGTTCCAAATGAGCCGTGTGTCGAATCCATTGTATGTTGAGGGATTCGTGCAATGTAAAGTATAATAAGCTGTACTCACCTGTCCCCGCCACTCCGGACCGCGTCCCGCCGCTCCTGAAGGTGTCCCCGCCGCTCCCGATGGTGACCCCGGGCCTCCGCTGGGCTCTTCTGGTCTTCTCCGGTCCTCTGCTGGGCTCTCCTGGTCTTCTCCGCTGTCTTCCGCAAGGCCTTACTGGGCCTGCGTAGCGACGTCATTACGCCGCTGCGTACGCCGTTCCTATTGGATGATGGGACGGCGTGCGCAACAGCGTATTGACGTCACCGGAGAGGGCCGAGAAGACACCGGAGGACCAGCGTTGGACCGGAAGGGCACTCCGGAGCATTGTGGAGGGGTAAGTAATACTCACCGCACGACACGGGGAACATTAAGCTGCTAGCCGGCAGCAGCTTAAGCATTTTGCGCTGCCGGATAGCACTTAATGCGATGGCCCCGACATAAAAAAGCATCGTATGTCGATGCTGACATCGACATGCGATGGCCTCTGAGAGGTCATCGTATGTCGATTTCATCATATGTCGGGGCCATCGTATGTCGGGGGGTCACTGTACATGCCACCTGTTTAGATGTTGATGTGATGAACAGGAAGGGAAGACTAGAAACTAACCTTTATGCAAAGCAGAGTGACAGGAATAATCTTTTACATAAGAATAGTGCACGTTTTAAGGGCATACCAAAAGGACAGGTAATCCTTGCAAAGAGGATATGTAGTACAGAAAGTACAGAAAATTAAAGAGATCAAGATAAATACATTTTTGCAATGGTGTTATGATAAGACGCTGTTGAAAAAAGTGGGTAAGCAGGTGAATAAAATACCGAGGGAACAGTTGAGGAAAAAGAAAGGTAATAAGAGAACAGAAAAAGGGGACAGATTTATGTTCCTATCTACTTATGATGGACATTCTAAAATTATTAAAAAGGTGATTAATAAATACTTGGATTTGTTAAATGCAGATGAAAAATATGGAAGTTTGTTATGAGATCCCCCGAGATTTACATACCGGAGAGGAAAATCTATAACAATTTTTCTGATTAGATCAGATTTACGTAAAAAGAAGAAATTAAGACAGACATTTATAAAAGCAAAAAAATTATGGGGCATTCCCATGTAGGTCATGTCAGAATTGTATTGGCATAATTAGGGGAGATTCTGTAACACATTCTACTAAAGGTACATAAATTCCCATAAAAGGTTGGTACACCTGTGAAAAGAAACAATTAATATACCTGCTTAAATGTCCTTGTGGTACGTCCTATGTTGGTCAGACTGAATGAGCACAAAAGTTTTACCCAGAATTATATGAAAAGACAGCTACAATTAGTAACGAAGAAGTTAAAGAGAAAGAAAAATATGGGGAAAGAGTTCAGCTAGGTGGATGGTATTAGGAGAGATTGAGGCGACAGGACAAGAGGAGATAAGGAGGAGACTGGAAGTGGATTGGATACAGCACAATGGTTCACTAGCTCCAGACGGCATAAATGAAAATGGTAATTTTAATGTTTTCCTATAAATGTATTTAGTTCTGCACTCCATCATGTATAATGTTATATTGATGTTTTAATGCTGTTTTTACTATATATAACACGGTGGTGGCTGTGCACGCAGCAGATTTGAGAAAGGGAGGTAACACTCCTGAAACGTCACCAAATGGCCAAAACTCACAGGCTGGTGAGGGGTCTGTATCTTGGATAAAGCATGTGGAGAAATGCAATCCAAATCTATGTGTGTTTTTAGGAATGTGAAGCAGCCAGGAAATGCCTAACCTAAAAACGTTAAGTTACCCTTTTTTTTTTTTTTTTTTTTACAACATGACCCAGTATATTGAATTTAGTGTGGGTAATATAGCTGTCAAATTCTCTTTAATGTCTCTATGTATGTGTAGGATGTTCCCATGCTATCTAATTAAAGGGGTACTCCGGTGAAAACCTTTTTTCTTTTTAAATCAACTCATTCCGGCCAAAAAGTTCAATTTTAACCTCATCGGTCCACAGAACTTGTTTCCAAAATGCATAAGGCTTGTCTTTATGTTCATTTGCAAAGTTCAAACGCTGATTTTTGTGGTGAGGACGTAGAAGAGGTTTTCTACAAGTATATCTTTATAGTGGAATAGTGTACCACAACTCCAGTGTCTGCCAGATCTTTCTTCAGGGATTGTGCAGTCAAACGTGGGTTTTGAATTGTTTTTCTCACAATCCTGCGAGCTGTTCTGTCTGATGTTTTTCTTGGTCTTCCAGATCTTGCTTTAATTCCCACTCTTCCTGATGACTGTCATTTCTGATGATGACTACATTCCAAACAGAGGATATTGACATCTGAAAATGTTTTGCTATCTTCTTATAGGGTGCGTTCCCACTTGGCGTATACGCAGCGTATTTCACGCTGCACAAAATTTACAGCAGCAGCGGGAAATACGCTGCGTATTCCTTGCTCACTATACACACAAGGCTTTCCGTCTGCAGCCCTATGTGTGCAGTGAGTTTTGGAGTCGCGCGTCACAGTCATGCCGGCACACAGCCCCGCCTCCAAAACTCACTACACCCATAGGGCTGCCATCGGAAAGCCCTGTGTGTATAGTGAGCAAGGAATATGCAGCGTATTTCTCGCTGCTGCCATAAATTTTGCACAGCTTGAAATACGCTGCGTATACACCAGGTGGGAACGCACCCTTAGCCTTCTCCAGCTTTGTGAGTGTCAACTATTTTCAGTTTCAGATTTCTAGACAACTGCTTAGAAAAACCCATGGTGCTGATTGTTGGGGCAAGGTCAGATGAGTCTGGGCATTTAAAACCTTTGAGATTGACATCACCTGGTCTTCCCAGAGGATGATTGAGAACAATCCATGACACTGGCAGGTCTCAGCTTTGCAAAGGGGGCAGTGCATGCTATAAATTCTGCAGGGTGCCCAAAATTTTACTTTTGTTGACATATTATAAAAATGTCTAATCTGTAATTTGATGCCTTTTGGAGATTTTTCCATCTTTCCTTGGCTGCAAATTTTTCCTGGGGTGCCCAAACTTTTGATCCTCACTGTATCTGGCAATCTGGCATATAGGACTGAATAGGCTACAGCCGCTTTGCGACACAATCGCTTCTACTGACCACCACAATTGCTTCTGGAAAGCCAGTAGAAGCGATTTTGTGTTGTGGCATGGCTGCTACAGTCCTGCCTGCATGTTGATGTGTTTCTCTCCGCTATAAAATAAATCGCATGAAGTTTACTGCTTTGGGTGAGTGTCCTTTTTCTCTCTAAACACTGCCTTGGATCTAAACAGAGTTTGCTCTTGAAGAGGAAATCTGGGCCTCACCAGAATATGGAGTAAATCAGTGATGTATAACGTTTTGCTGGTCTACTTCTGAGAAGGGGCAAAGATCTTTTTTTGTTAAGCAAAACTGTTGCATTTGTACCATTTGTTGTTTGATATTGTATTGTTGTATACTGTACATTCTCAAGGATTATGCTTACATTATATATTTAGAACTTGATACCCTTTGTAACATGTCTGCTAGTAAATGTTCTAATAAAAACACATTTGAAAGATAAAAAAATAATTTTAAACTTGTATTCACACCCTAAGTAAAATACAGTATCCTGCGCATATTTGAGGCACAGGATTTGTATACTGCAGAGTTCATTGTAAACTAAATGGCTGAACACGGTTGGAAAATCTGCAGCTTCAAATCCTGCCATCAAATATGTGCAGGATACTGTATATGTGAATAGACCCTTAAAGGGGTACTCCGGTGGAAAACTTTTTTTTTTTAATGAACTGGTGCCAGAAAGTTAAACAGATTTGTAAATGAATTCTATAAAAAAAAATCTTTACCCTTCCTGTACTTTTTCGCAGCTGTATGCTACAGAGGAAATTCTGTTCTTTTTTAATTTCTTTTTTGTCTTGTCCACAGTGCTCTCTGCTGACACTCTTTTTATTAGAAAAATACAAAACTTATCAAATACAAAACACAAAGCAAGCTTAACCAGCTATAACATAAATAAGAAATACTTTAGAACCAAAAACAAAACCTCAAACAAAACCCTGCCTAACCGGCCAGCCCAGCTTTACTGAGATACTAAAATACTAAGATATTAAAGTATGCCCAAAATATCTAATCAAACACTCACACACTTACCGAAAATGAACATAAGAAAAATAAATAAATAAATAAAATAGCACAACTTGGCTTGTCAAAATATAAACATAAAAGTTATCATTACCCGACTATAACTCAAAACCATCCATACTTGGGAACACGCAACAAGAAAACTAAACAGAAACCTCAAAAAAAAAAAAAAAAAAAAATTATTATGTTTTTTTACTTTTTTTTTTTTATATATTTTTTTTACTTATTTTTTTGCATTATTTATATTTTTTTTTATCTTTTTATATATATACATATATACATATATATACATACACACACACACACACACATTTTTTTTATAAACAAAAAAAAACAAAAAATAAAAAAATAGCAATAATAATAAGAATAATAATAATCAAAATAATCATATCACACATACATTCACTTACAAAATGTCCAAATTAACTGGATCCTCTATCCGGGACTAATGAAAATACCAAAGAAAACATAAAACAGACCAAATAACTGAAATAAACAAAATAAATCACATATCAACACAACAACTGGTCCGGCTACCATAACGCTATAACATGAAACAATATGAAACAATATAGGTATAACAATATAGATATAACACAATATACGTACAAAATTACTAAATATACTATATAAATAAAATATAATATAAACAAAATATATGCACTACAGAAAACACCTACAAGATCAATAGAAAACCCTAGGAAAAACCCTACACTAAAACTGTACCCTCACCCACACCACCCCTCCTGTACATGGGTCAGAGTCCATACCGTTCTTACAGTTCACAAAGTCCAGTCCTTAACTGACCCATGTCAGGTCCCCCAAAGATGAACACCACCACCCACAAGCACACCCTCCCCACCTAGCACTCCTCCCAACCAACTTATACACAAACTTATACACACTGAACCACAAACCACTTTAGGCCCAAGTTTGGTCGCCTGTAAGCCCTTCATACCATATCAGCTTAAAAACAAAACAAAAAGCTAGCGTGCACATGCATCAGCCCACCACCAGGGAGAAGGATGGCAGACTTGATACATTCAAAATAATTTTACACTCTTTCCCTAACTCCCCCTACAATTCTCCCTAATCCTATCCCTCCATTCAAACTAACCCTGTTCTCATCCTATCTCTATCCCTATAACACTGTCCCTAACCAAAATAAAGGTACTCTACCTGAAAGGTCTAGTACCTAGGGCACATCAAAAGAAAACCCTCTCCATAGGAGAGAAGCCCTACTGGTACCAAGACTGCCATACTCCAAAGACCTGATCTTCCCGAGGTCACCAGTGATGTTCCTACAGACCTCCACCTCGGAGAGGATTTTCTGTTGGGTCGACACTAAACACCGTGCATTCCACGTGTAGTACCTAACCACTAAACTAACTAAGAATAAAGTGCCCCGATCTCGGCCACCCAGGTTCCTGAATGCCCCATAAGCCCACTCCTGATAGGTAAGGCCGGCAAGTTGACTCCAGCCGATGGAAGCGCCCACCCTGTTGTAAACCCCTATATTAAAGGGACAATGAAGCAGGAAATGGTCCATGCTTTCCAGCATGTCCCCGCACTCTTCTCGGGGACATCCCCGGTCATCAGAGTTCCTACACTTCAAATTGTCCCTCACATATAGCTTCCCCTGAAAGCAGCGCCAGGCCAAGTCCCAAAACTTCTGGGGGATCCTTTTCATGTTTAAAAGGTACAACCCCACCCTCAGATCCCGACCTGGGCAGTCCCTGAGCGCCAGAGGCTTCTGGAAGTGGGTCAACAGAACCCGTTTGTCAAGGAACTGCCTTGACTGGGTCCTGATCTCCAACACTCCCAGACCCCACCGACGTATCACCTTCAGAGTCGGGGTAGCGTAAGCCGGAAGATGCCCATGGGGCGTACGGAGGTCCTTCACTTGCCCTCCTGTCTCCCATTCCTGGAAGAAAGGCCGAAACCATTCCCTGCAGGAGAGTACCCACGGAGAAGCCCTCTCTGACCAGAGGTTTGCAATGTTGGCTTTCAAGAAGGTGTTGGTTAAGAACACCACAGGGTTTACCATAGATAAACCCCCTAGTCTCCTCGTGCGGTACGTAACCTCCCTCTTGACTAGGTTCATCCTGTTTCCCCATAACAGTTGGAAAAACAGGCTGTAGATCCTAGTGTGGTAAGCCTCTGGCAAGATACATACGCTGCCCAGATAGATAAACAAGGGGAGCAGGTACGATTTGATCAGGTGTACCCTTTCCCTGAGGGTCATAGACCAACTCTTCCATTGGTCCACCTTCTGAGCGGCATCCTGGAGCTTACCATCCCAGTTTTTGGTGGGATAATCATCCTTGCCGAATATGATGCCCAAAACTTTTGCTGACTCTTGGGGCCCTGGAAGGGTGTCCGGGAGATCAAACGTGGGATCTCCCCCTCCCAGCCAGAGACTCTCACACTTATCCCGGTTGATCTTAGACCCGGATGCCTCCGAGTAGCGGTCCACTTCCGACATCACCACATCGACCTCCTCTCGCGAGGACACGAAAATGGTGACATCGTCAGCGTACGCCACCACTCTCTGGGCGACATCCAGCTCCGCCAGACTCATCCCGACTCCCGCCAACGGCCCACAATCTACCCTCCGGACGAAGGGATCGATTGCGAACACGTATAACAGCGGGCTCAAAGGAAAACCCTGACGGACTCCGGACCCCACCTCAAAAGAGCGGCCAGACCAACCGTTCACCAGTGGAAAACTCTCTGCCCCTGCATACAAGATCTTAAGCCAATTAACAAAAGGACTCGGTAAGCCATATCTCAGGAGGACGGACCAGAGGTACTCGTGGTTCACCCGATCAAACGCTTTGGCCTGATCCAGGGACAGCAAGTACCCCTTCCAGAAACCCGCACTACTCCGCTCCACTGCCTCCCTGACACTAAGGACCGCACTTAAGGTGCTTCGGCCTGGAACAGAGCAGTGCTGGGCCCGCGAAAGGAGCCGGGGTGCAAACTTCACCAGCCGATTAAACAGTATCTTAGCCAGAAGCTTCCTGTCCGTATTGAGAAGAGCTATGGGCCTCCAATTCTCAATACGGCTGGGATCTTTACCCTTTGACAAAAGAATCAGGGCTGACCTCCTCAATGACTTCGGCAGAGTGCCCGAGGAGAGACACTCATTGAATACCTCAGTCAAGAGGGGAGCTAAAGACTCCTTAAAGGTCCTGTACCACTCGGATGTTAAGCCATCCGGACCTGGTGACTTCTTAGGGGCAAGCCCCTCGATCGCCAGTCTCACTTCCTCTTCCCTGATTTCTTCTGCCAAAACATCAAGAGAGGGGTCTACCCCTGGCTCAGGAATGGTTTCAGTCAGGAAAACCGACATCTTGTCTCGATCTAGATCCTTCCTCCCCAAGAGGTGCGAGTAGAAGGATCTGACGACCTCCAAGATCCCTGATCTGGACCGATTCAGAGATCCTGTACTATCAATCAGTCCTGAAATGACTTTACTACTCACTGACATCTTACAGTTTCTGTAAGGGTCGGGCGAGCGGTACCTCCCGTAATCCCTCTCAAAAACCAAAGATGCGTGCCTATCATACTGACACCCCATCAGCAAGGATTTCACTCTGGAGATATCCTCTCGGCTACCTCCAGTCGAGACGAGAAGCTCGAGTTTCCTCCTCAGTCCCTGATACAGGCGATACCTGTTCAGGGACCTGAGGCTTGAGAGCTGGTGGAAGAACCCCGCAACCCGCTTCTTGAATATCTCCCACCACTCTGACTTACTACTACATAGGCCCAGTAAAGGTACCTGACTCTGAAGAAAATCCTCAAAGGACTGTCTTACCTCCACTTCCTCCAGGAGGGACGAATTCAGCTTCCAATAACCTTTACCCATCCGGGGGGTCTCTGAAACATTCAGGGAAAACAAAATCATACAGTGATCGGAGAACTCCACCTCAACCACGGACACTGCGGAAGAGACGGCTTCCTCCTTTAAATAAAACCTATCTATTCTAGACCTGCGACTACCTTGATGATAGGTGAAACCCGCGTGGCCCGAGGGGTTCCGGATGTGGGCATCCTCTAGGCGAGCTTCTCTAGCTATGCTAATCAGTGCCACACTATCACAAGTCAGCGGACCATTGGAGCCTCTCCTATCTTGGGACCTCGTGACATTATTGAAGTCCCCTCCAAAGATCACCTGCCGACTCGTAAAAAGAAAGGGCTTAATCCTCATAAAGAGATCTTTACGGCCCCGCTTAGTTTGCGGGGCATAGATGTTAATGAGCCGGAGCTCCTGCCCCTTCATGAGGACATCTAGGATCAGGCACCTCCCCATTTCTAATTCAATAACCCGTCGGCATTCAACAGGAGCGGTAAAAAGGACCGCCACCCCACTATACGGCTCAGCCGCAAGAGACCAGTGGGAGGGACCGCGCCTCCACTCTCTCCTGGCTTTTACCAGGGAGGCTAGATCTGACAACCTGGTCTCCTGTAAAAAGAAAATGTCGGCTTCAACGCGGCCGAGAAAATCAAAGGCTGCAAATCTAGCCGTATCAGATTTTATGCTGGCACAATTAATAGATGCCAGCGTCAATGGGGTGAGTGCCGCCATACAGGGTGATTGAGTTAGACGGCCTTCTATCCCTTACACCTTCTTCCTCTCCTTTCCCCCACCCCCATCTGAGTCAGAGGAAGACCCCTTACCCCTTTTAAGGCTGTGGGATAAATCCATCCCAGGATCTTTACCTTTGGAATCCAGAGTTGCCTTTCCCCTTGAGGAACCCACCTCAGGGGTGGAAGGCTCGGCGCTCCCTTGAGGCTGCACCACTTCCCGCCCCTCTTCCTCCCCCTCAAGAGGAGGAGGCGAGATAGTATCCCCGAGGGCCTCATACCGATTCGAGAGGACGATCAGAGGGTCGGAGACTGGGATGTTCCTTTTCAGGTCTGGGGCTGTAACAGAAGAGAGGAACAGAACCTCCTTACTTTTTCCCCTTTTCCTCCTCCTCTTCTTTTTACGGTCACCATTTAGTTTCTGCCCTCCCTCCTCCTCCTCATCCACTGTTTCGTATTGGGAAGAACTGGAGGAGAGGGCAATCTCACCCTCCTCTCTGCGAATTCTCCCGACCTCCTCATCCAACTCAGTCTCACCCAAAACCTCAGATTGCTGACCAACTGAGCCCGTGCCTGGAGAGGGACCCAGAGCTACCCCTGGCACCTGGGAAATCTCCTGGACCCTCTCCAACCTGCGCTTCTCCTCTCGCCTCAGCTTAGAGGGGGTCTTGTGCTTCTCCCTCACTGGTTTTGGTGCCCCTTCTCCATGGCTGGTCCCCTCCTCCACTGAGGCAACCGACAGGCTCTCCCCAGCAGGAGTGGTCGCAGCATAGGAAAAGGAGCGCGGACACCGGCTGAAAGGGTGACCTAAGTCACCACACAAGTTACACCTAATCTGCCCACAGGTGGCTGCCAGGTGACCCACCCCACAGCAGAGGGCGCATATCTGCTGAGTGCAGTTTGCACTAAAATGGTTGGGGTCACCACACCTGTGACACAGCTTCGGCTGCCCTTGGTAGAAGACCTGAATCCTGTCGCGTCCAAGGAAGGTGGCCGAAGGGATGTGGGTGACTGTGTTCCCTGAACGCCTGAGACGGACGGAAAACGTCCAGGCCCCAGACCAGATCCCGTGTTCATCAAAATTCTTTCGGGGGACGTCCGTCACCTCCCCGTACCTGCCCAGCCAGGTCATGATATCGTAGCATGAAAGTGACTCATTACGGGTTAATACGGTCACCTTCTTCAGCATGCTTTGGCGGGATACCGCTTTTACAGCAAAATCACGCCATCCGGGCTCGTTCTTCATCAGCTCATAATTAGACCAGAAAAGATCAAGTCCCTCTGGCCTAACAAAGCTGACGTCAAACTCGGAGGAGCCGAAGGGGTGAATCAGGGCAAAGATGTCCCTAGCCCTGAAACCCATCTGGAGCAGAAGCTCCACCACCTTGCCCCTTTGTGGGCACGCATCATTGCCAGTCCACACCAAACGGGCCACATTCCTGCGGCCAGCCTCCTGCCCGGGTGTATGGAGGGACCATACGATCTCCCCATCTTTTTCTCGGAACGCTCCAAGACCATGTCTCTCCACCCAAAAAGACAGGTCCACCTCCTTTCCCTCTACCTGGAGCGTCCTCTCTCCTCTCCTAAGCGCCTCCAGGAGGCGCCGCTGCAAGTGACCATTTCCAGATTCCAAAGGTAAAGAACTCCCTGAACCTCCCGAACCCCCAGCCGCCACACTTGCATAACTCCTGGCGACTGGGGGGGCAGCCGGACCAGACCCCGACACACCAGAGCCACCAGCACTTACACCACAATCATTCCTCCCATCCATGACACTCCTCCTATTCATACCACTACCATTCCTCTCATCCACAGCACTACCACTCCTCCCATTCACAGCACTACCACTCCTCTCATCCACAGAACTTCCACTCCTCCCATTCACAGCACTACCACTCCTCTCATTCACACCACTACTCCTCTCATCCACAGCACTTCCACTCCTCCCATTCACAGCACTACCTCTCCTCCCATTCACACCACTTCTCCTCTCATCCACAGAACTTCCACTCCTCCCATTCACAGTACTACCACTCCTCTCATTCACACCACTACTCCTCTCATCCACAGCACTTCCACTCCTCCCATTCACAGCACTACCACTCCTCCCATTCACACCACTACTCCTCTCATCCACAGAACTTCCACTCCTCCCATTCACAGTACTACCACTCCTCTCATCCACACAGGTATTACTAAACCCTTTCAGTGCAGTAACTTTTTCACTCTTACTTTTGGCTGAGCTGGCCGGGATAGACTGTAATGTTGCTGGTGCCGATGTCACTAACTCTGCCTCTGGCATCACATCTCTGCCGCTGATGTCACTAGTTCCATCTCCTGACGTCACTTCCATGAGCAGGGCCGCCCCTCCTCCACCATGTGACGTGTAGGAAATCCCCTCCCTCACAGGGGAAGTTTCCATTATGTCAGCACTTGCACTGAACGACCGCATGGACTGTCCAGCTGATGCCCGGACACTCCCCCCCCTCACAGGGGAGTGCCCTGCAGCACCAGCAATGCCCAGGGGACCGCCCCCCACTTCAAGCCTGTCCTGCCCTTCCCTACCGACAGGACAGGAGGGCTTCTCAGCATCTCCCTCCGCCATCTTGGATTTCACACTGTACCCCCCGTGCTGGCCCCGCTCCACCTCAGAAGTGGGGTCTTGCAGAGTGGGGGGCCCAGCAGCCTGTACCGACTTCTCAGCCGGCCCAGACTGCTGGAAAGGACTAAATACAAAACGGGTGACTTCTCCCACTTTCCTCTTCTTTTTGCTCCTCTGCCCTTTCTTCTTCCCTCCTTCAGGGCCCAGATCATCACCAAAAGAAAAGTTCTGGAAATGAGTGGGGGATTCCTGCAGGATGATGGCCCGGAGCACCCCGCCATCACTGTCCTCCTCGCTCTCATCAGCAGATGACACAGGTAAGGCCACCATTTGAGCAGCAGCAAGGTGGTCTTCACTGAGGGGGGGGGCTAGGGGTGACACAGACAGCAGGGGCCCCACCATCCAGCACCACACTCTCCACCCTCCCCTCAGCCTCTCCGACAATCTCTGACTGTTCCACCTCCTCCTCCTCACCGCCACTACTCTCCCCATCATCCACCACCTCCTTACCTGGGGATTTCATGGCGGTGAATCTGTCCTTGTTTAGCAATTTTTCACGGAAAAGTCCACTGCCTTCCAAAAGGACCTTTCTCCTTTCTTCCAACGCCTTAATCTCTGTTTTCCGGGCTTGTATTCTCACCCTCAGCTCGGGTCGTTTTTTCTTGGGACCCCTGTCAGCCAGGTTTTGGGCCAGGCGCAAATCCTCCCTGGCTGCCTTTAGTTCTTTCCCACAGCGGTCGTACTCTGTAAACCGAGCCGTCATCCTGGAGCAATATATTTCCGCGGACTCTTTCGGGTCTCGGTTGCCCCACATCTCAACATTCTGCAGGCTTTTCTTGGCCTTCCTGCCACTAGTGGCCTTTCCACTACTTGCCGTTGCCTGGGGAGCAGGGACCACATTACTGCGGTCCCTGCTAGATTTTCTCACACAGGCCGGAAGACTGGCTGTAGTTGGCTTCTCTCCACCCCCCGCCAGCCTGGAACGGGAAGTGGAGCCCCGAGATTCCCGGGGCTCCATGCAGGGAGGCTCTCCCCAGGAGTCTGCCACCCTCCTGGGAAAAGCTGTTAGAACACCTGCCTCTGTAGTCTGCTTGGAAGTCCTGGAGAGCTCAAACAGGGACACACCCGCACGCTTCTCACACTGAACTGGTGTGTTTCACAGGAAGTGCTCTCTGCTGACACCTCTGTCCGTGTCATGAACTGTCCAGAGCAGGAGAAAATCCCCATAGCAAACATAATCTGCTCTGGACAGCTCCTGATACGGGCATCAGGTGTCAGCAGAGAGCACTGTGGACAAGATAAAAAAAGAAATTAAAAAAGAACAGAATTTCCTCGATAGCATACAGCTGCTAAAAAGTACAGGAAGGGTAAAGATTTTTTTAATAGAAGTTATTTACAAATTTGTTTAACTTTCTGGCACCAGTTGACTTATAAAGACCTAAAAAAAATGTTTTCCACCGGAGTACCCCTTTATAACAGACCTTTAACCCCTTAAGGACGCAGGGTTTTTCCGTTTTTGCATTTTCATTTTTTCCTCATCACCTTCTAAAAATCATAACGCTTTCAATTTTGCACATAAAATTCCATATGATGGCTTATTTTTTGCGCCACCAATTCTAATTTGCAGTGAAATTAGTCATTTTACCCAAAAATCCACGGCGAAACGGAAAAAAAATTCATTGTGCGACAAAATTGAAGAAAAAATTTAATTTTGTAAATTTTGGGGGCTTCCGCTTCTACGCAGTGCATTTTTCGGTAAAAATAACACCATATCTTTATTCTGTAGGTCCATACGGTTAAAATGATACCCTACTTATATAGGTTGGATATTGTCGGAAAAAAATCATAACTACATGCAGGAAAATGTATATGTTAAAAATTCTCATCTTCTAACCCCTATAACTTTCTATTTTTCCGCGTATGGGTCGGTATGAGGACTAATTTTTTGCGCCATGTTCTGAAGTTTTTATTGGTACCATTTTTGTATTGATCGGACTTTTTGATCACTTTTTATTCATTTTTTCATGATATAAAAAGTGACCTAAAAGACGCTATTTTGAACTTTGGAATTTTTTTGCGCGTACGCCATTGACCGTGCAATTTAATTAATGATATATTTTTATAGTTCGGACATTTCCGCACGCGGCGATACCACATATGTTTATTTTTATTTACACAGTTTTTTTTTAATGGGAAAAGGGGGGTGATTCAAACTTTTATTAGGGAAGGGGTTAAATGAACTTTGTTAACTTTTTTTTTTTCACTTTTTTTTGCAGTGCTATAGCTCCCATAGGGACCTATAACACTGCACACACTGATCTCTTATGCTGATCCCTGCAAAGCCATAGCTTTGCACGGATCAGTGAGATAGGGGCTCGATTGCTCAAGCGTGTAGCTCAGGCTTGGAGCAATCAAACCCCGATCGGACGCCGCGGACACAGGTAAGGAGACCTCCTCTTGCCTCCTAGCTGATCGGGACGGATTTTATCGCAATGTCCTGATCAGCCCGACTGAGCTACCGGGAAGCGTTTACTTTCACTTTCAGATGCGGCGGTCAACTTTGATCGCCGCATCTGAAGGGTTAACAGCACGCGGCACAATGATTGATGTCGCGCGCTGTTAGCCCAGGGTCCCGGCTTTGACTAGCAGCCGGGACCGACCCAGTGTGATGAGGGGTCATGGCGTGACCCGTTTTAAACACCGGGATGGGGCGTGGGGCGTACAGGTATGCCCTACGTCCTTAAGAGGTTAAAGGGTATTCTGGGCCAAAACTTTTTTTTATATATATCAACTGGCTCCGGAAAGTTAAACAGATTTGTAAATTACTTCTATTAAAAAATCTTAATCCTTCCAATATTTATTAGCTTCTGAAGTTGAGTTGTTGTTTTCTGTCTAACTGCTCTCTGATGACTCACGTCCCGGGAGCTGTGCAGTTCCTATGGGGATATTCTCCCATCATGCACAGCTCCCGGGACGTGACATCATCATTGAGCAGTTAGACAGAAAACTTCAGAAGCTAATAACTATTGGAAGGATTAAGATTTTTTAATAGAAGTAATTTACAAATCTGTTTAACTTTCCGGAGCCAGTTGATATATATATATATATATATATATATATATATATATAAAAGGTTTTGCCTGGAATACCCCTTTAAGATAAGAATAGTTGAAGTAAAAATAATTGTTGAACTGTTATGGGCTATGAATCTATCTACCCCTCTGAGGCTATAATCACAATAAGTTTTCAGCCTACGGCTGCCGGATCCGGCTTGGAAATGTCAAAACCGGACGCACCCATTTCCCATCCGGACCCGCGCAGCTTCACATTCACTTTAATAAGCTGACCGGAGTCTAATAGTGACTGCTATTCGGTCTGCTCATTTTTGCCCCGTATCCAGTTTTGTGACCGGACCTAAACCGTGGTTGTGTGAGTGCAGCCTGATACTGTTACACATGACTTTTCCTGCACCCCTAACAAATACATTACTGAGGCCATCATGTTAAACACAGAGGTTGGTCACAGTTTATTTTCCATTTTGATTGTTATTTTATAGACAATAAAGGACAATAGAGTGTATACAGGTATACAGGTGTCTACTCTTGTGCCTTGCAGGATGATGACAGAAGACTTTCCTCATTCTCCCATGGCACATCCAGTATTGTAAACGTGCACAATAAGGTCTGCAAAGTAAGAGAAATACATTAGATGTATGGCTAAGCTTTTAGCTCGTGTTTAAACAATTTAGAAGTTGCACTTTCTGTAGTATTGAAGTGTCCTTCACATTTTTGAGTTATAACACAATTCATTCTGAAGTACTGCGTAAATGAACATTAAAGGGGCACTACTTAGGTCACTCCATAAGATGCAATGAGTGAACTGTTGTAGGCACAAATGTTAGTGATTTTACATTTTTGTCCATCTGATGGAATATAAAAGTTATTACTCACTTACTTAGATTCTACTAATACATGAATGAACCATTGTTTCTCAAATTCTCTACAATAATCATATCACCACCTCCCCCCTTAAAAAATAATTAAAAGTAAACCAATTACCGTATATACTCGAGTATACGCCGAGTTTTTCAGCATGATCTCGGCTTATACCCGAAAACGCCCCCCTCGGCTTAAACTCTCCGTCTGTCAATCCCTTCTCAGTGCTCTTCAACCTGCGGACCTCCAGATGTTGCAAAACTACAACTCCCAGCATGCCCGGACAGCCTATCGGCTGTCCGGGCATGCTGGGAGTTTTAGTTTTGAAACAACTGGAGGTCCGCAGGTTGAAGACCACTGCAGCCTTCGTCATCATCCAGACCCCCCCTTTAGTTTTCTACTCACCTCCCCTCGGTGGGAAGGTAGGGTGAGCTGGTCCGGGCCATCTATGCTGCAGGGACCATCCGGTGGGGAGGCTTAGTCGTTCTGGGCTGTCCATCTTCACCGGGAGGCCCTCTTCTCTGGTCCGGGCCGGCCCCGGCCTAGTGACGTTACCTTGACGACAAGCACAGGGATGTCCGTGCGCAGCAGACGTCCCTGCGCATGAACGTACCTGTGTGTTGTCGTCAAGGCAACGTCACTAGTTTGGATGATGATGAAGGCAACGTCACTAGTGGTGGTCTTCAACCTGCGTACCTCCAGATGTTTCAAAACTACAACTCCCAGCATGCCGGGACAGCCGATGGCTGTCCAGGTATGCTAGGAGTTGTAGTTTTGCAACATCTGGAGGTCTGCAGGTTGAAAACCACTGATGAAGGGATTGACAGGCGGTGATGATGAATGGGGGATGGGGTGATGACAGGGTGATGATGACGGGGGTGTTAATGACGGGGGTCTGGATGATGACAGGGGGGATGATGACGGGGGTGATGATGACAGGCAGTGATGATGACGGGGGTGTTAATGACGGGGGTCTGGATGATGACAGGGGGGGGGGATGATGTATTTCCCACCCTAGGCTTATAGTCAAATCAATAACTTTTCCTGGGTTTTTGGGGTGAAATTAGGGGC
The DNA here is from genome assembly GCF_029499605.1 of Hyla sarda. Classification (NCBI taxonomy): domain Eukaryota; kingdom Metazoa; phylum Chordata; class Amphibia; order Anura; family Hylidae; genus Hyla; species Hyla sarda. The sequence continues at coordinate 353,767,037 of NC_079191.1, forward strand.
CTCTGCTTATATTCGGGTCGGATTATACTCGAGTATATACGGTAGCACACATTAAAATGGTAAAATATATCATACAACCCTGACCTTGGCAAGTTTTGAGTCTTGAATGAAGTCACAGGGTCCCTTCTCGCTTGCTGAGACTCTCTTGCAATCGGTCCTGCCCATTTCTACATTCAAAACATAGCGTATACCAGCAACCACCTGGAAAAAGAGAAGTCTCAGGCAAGTTGTAATACAAAGAAGCTAAAACTGAAATACTTTTAGATCATCAGACCATCACATACCTCTCTAATCCTTTAAGGCTATCTTCACATGGCAGAATATCAGTGTGGAACTCGGCATAAGAAGAAGCTCTGCAGCAGCAAAGTTTTATTGATTTCAATGGGATTCTGCTGCACCGAGCAGACGGCACAATTTCCATTCCAGATGTTTCTGGCGCGGGAATACTGATTCTGGCGTTTGCAAAAACATTGAACATGTTTCTGCGGAGTCCGCACAGAAATGCATTGCCATCTATTGAGATGGCGTATTTCCGAGTGGTCTTAGTTTGCCGAATGTCCGTATGGAGAGTTTCCATGTGGACATTCTGCCGTGTGAACCCGACCTAAAAAGGACCTGTGGCCCCCCAAAAAATAAGATAGCTTAGGGTATCCTGATTATTATTTTTACACTTTCTCAATAGGCCCTTCCTTTCCTGAGATATGAGGGTTTCTACTTTGTAGAATATATCAGGAGATAAGAGGGATTATACAGGCAGTGATGTGAGTTGGGCACACACACCCCTCAATGTAAAACATTCACACCTTGGACTGTATCAGACAGTGTGATCAGGGTACCTTTTTGGGGGTTGGCCACAGGTCCTCTTTAAGACAAATTTGAAGTCTAATATAGGTCTCACATGAGGGAAATACATTTTGACCGCTTAAAGGGGTACTTCGCTCCAAGACATCTTATTCCCTTTCCCAAGGATAGGGGATTAGATGTCTGATTTTAGGGAGTCACTGGGACCCCCACAATCTCAGGGCTGGCACAGCGGCATTCTGAATGCGGAAGCTTGTATCCGTCACGCCTCCTCCCATAGACATGAATGAAGGGGGCATGATGGCTGTGGTCACCCATCATCTTGCACAGAGCAGAGTTCGCTCCGTGCACTGGATGACTGGGGTGCCATGCCAGAGATCGTGGGGGGTCCCAGTGGCAACCCCCTGTGATCAGACATCTTATCCCCTATCCTTTAGAGCACCCGTTTAATGCATTTTGATGTACATCATTCTGTTACACTGGCTCTTGTGCCGATGTCATTCACAGCGGGAGACGGTTGCCGCACATTACCAGGCTCCCGCCGCAACTGACAGTTAACCCTTTAGATCCTGTGGTTAGTGTTATCACAGCATTTAGCGGGTTGAAAGAAGGGGGGAACGTCCCCTTTTCCTTATCGGCACCCTACAAAAGGATTATGGGGAGCCTCCGGTTTGCCTGCTGTTAACCCCTTAAGGACGCAGGGTTTTTCAGTTTTTGCATTTTCGTTTTTTCTACCTTACCTTTTAAAAATCACAACCCTTTCAATTTTCCACCCAAAAATCCATATTATGGCTTATTTTTTGCGTCAACAATTCTACTTTGCAGTGACGTTAGTCATTTTACCCAAAAATCCACAGCAAAATGGAAAAAAATATAATTGTGTGACAAAATCAAAGAAAAAACGCCATTTTGTAACTTTTTGGGGGCTTCTGTTTCTACGCAGTGCATATTTCAGTAAAAATGACACCTTATCATTATTCTGTAGGTCCATACGGTTAAAATGATACCCTACTTATATAGGTTTAATTTTGTCGTACTTCTGGAAAAAATCATAACTACATGCAGGAAAATGTATACGTTTAAAAATGTCCTCTTCTGACCCCTATAACTTTATTATTTTTCCACATACAGGGTGGTATGAGGGCTCATTTTTTCTGCCGTGACCTGAAGTTTTTATTGGTACAATTTTTGTTTTGATCAGACTTTTTGATCACTGTTTATTCATTTTTTAATGGTATAAAAAGTGACCAAAAATACACTTTTTTGCACTTTGGAATTTTTTTACGTGTACGCCATTGACCGTGCGGTTTAACTAACGATATATTTTTATAGTTCGGACATTTACGCATGTGGCTATACCACATATGTTTATTTTTATTTACACTGTTTTATTTTTTTATGGGAAAAGGGGGGTGATTATTAGGGAAGGGGTTAAATGACCTTTATTAACACTTTTTAAAACTTTTTTTTTGCAATGTTATGGGCTCCCATAAGGACCTATAACACTGCAAACACTAATCTTTTACAGAGATCACTGGCATGTATTAACACGCCTGTGATCAGTGTTATCAGCGCTTGACTGCTCCTGCCTGGATCTCAGGCACGGAGCAGTCATTCGCCGATCATACACAGAGGAGGCAGGTAAGGTCCCTCCCGGTGTCCTGTAAGCTGTTCGGGATGCTGCGATTTCACTGCGGCGGTCCCGAACAGCCCGACTGAGCAGCCGGGATACTTTCACTTTTGCTTCAGACACGGCGGTCAGCTTTGATCGCCGCATCTGAAGGGTTAATACAGGGCATCACCGTGATTGGTGATGTCCCGTATTAGCCACGGGTCCTGGCCGTTGATGGCCGCTGGGACCGACCCGATATGACGCAGGGTCACTGCGTGACCCTGCGGCATATCACGGGAGTCGGCGGAGGATGTAAATATACGTCCTTCGTCGTTAAGGGGTTAAAGCTGTTGAGATTGCAGTGGGACAGCCCCCTGGTGAAACAATAAAGATAAAGTAATATAAATTTATAAAAATTAAAAAACTTTAATTTTTAAATTCCACCTCCACTTTGCTTTAAATTTAGTGAAGAACCTAAAGAGTTAATACACTTCTAAATGTTATTCTGAATACTTTAAGGTTTTTTTTTAAATGGAGTGATTTATGGGGATATCTAAAAGACAGGCCCCTCAAATCCACTTTAGAACTAAATTTAAGATCACTATTACATTTTTTTAAATGTTTTTATGGGGCTCATTTTTAATATAGCCTAGCGATCTATAGTTTTTACCTTTTTTTTTTTTTTTTTTTTTTTTTAAATAGGAATGGTTTTCTGGTATAGAAAGTGACCAAAGATCACTTTACATATATATATATATATATATATATATATATATATATATATATATATATATATATATATCTGAAAAACAAATAACCTGACCAAAGAATTCCAGAATAGCATTTTTTTTTGTTACGTTTGTGCCATTTACCATGTGGTTTTATTAATGTTATATTTTAATAGTTCGGACGTTTTGCATGTAGTGATACCACATATGTTTTTGTGTGTTTTTGTTTAAATTTATTATTTGAAAAATTGTAAAAGGGAAGGGGCTTATTCATATATATATATATATATATATATATATATATATATATATATTTATTATTGTTTTACAAATTTATAGTCCCCATACTATTACATGTAATCTTTTAATTGCTAACACTGTTCAGTACTATGCTACAAGCATAACAACCCAATTGGTGATGTCTGTAGCCACCTTGTATACTCAGCTCTTGAGCGAGCTTCATACACCGGGAGTGGGCACAGGCTGTACGTGTGCTCCCTTGCATCCTCTAGGAGTTAAAGGAGTATTCCGCCCTTAGACATCTAATCCCCTATCCAAAGGATAGGGAATAAGTAGTAGAGGTCCCGCCACTGGGATTACCCGCGATCTCCGTGCAGCACCTGGCATTCTGTGGCGGGTGCTGCTTTAGTCTCGGAAACGCTGGGTTTCCGAGACAGAGATGTGATGTCACCCCACACCCCCTCATTATGTCATGCAATGCCCTCTCGTGATGTCACGCCCCTCCATTCATGTCTACAGCCATCATACTCCCTCCCATAGACATGAATGGAGGGGGCGTGGGGTGATGTCACTTCTCCCTCTCGCAAACCCAGCGTTTCTGAAACTGGAGCAGCATCCAGCACAGAATGCTAGTGTGTCTAAGGGAGAAATACCCCTTTAACTGAGATATGTGGCAATGAATTAGCAGAGAGAATTAGCAGATAATTTTTTTGAAGAATAGAAAAAGTACAATACATCATGAAAAAAACGGTTTCATTTGGAATCATTTGGATGGATCTTTTTTTTAAATTGGGCACAGTGATTAAAGGGGTATTCCAGCACTTAAAAATGTATCCTCCAATAGGGAACAAGTGTCTGATCGTGGGACTCCTAACCAAGTACTCGGTTATTTCGGACACTCCCATAGACAATGCATGGAGTGTGCAGTGGGTAGACTTAGTGCCCTGTTCTGGAGATTGCAGGGGTCTTAGAGGATGGATACCCTGCGATGAGACACTGCTGTTAGTGTGCTGCCAAATTCTGTGACCATAGCAGAACCAGAACAGTAAAGAAAAAAACACAAGAATAATATGCATAATTTACCTGAGATTCAGCAGATACAATCTTCATTAGCTTGTATTCATATTCCTCATTGGATTGTTGATTGAACCCATTGACTGCCAGGGTGGCTGCCTTTACAACTTCTGGGTCACTGGGATCATCCCTCTGAAATCCTCCAACGAGTATATTACCATACACATATACACACAAGAGAGAAAGAGCCACCAAAGCTCTGAAACACAACCCTGCTAACATATTGCTTTCTGTGGAAGAGAATGAAGGGAAAGAGAAGAAGTCCGAGCACCAGCCGGAGTCCACATTTATAGTCCTGAGCAGGTGGGCATGGGGCAAAAGTATAGTTTAAATGTTGATAAGACTAATGCATTTCCAATTATGTGTTATCTTATGATAACTCGTATAATACCAGGTATTTATTCATCTTATAAATCTGTACAGTTGGCAGCAAATAAAGAGGAAAGTCTTACGTCATAATGTTTTATCATAGAGGCAAAGTAATTTTTATCTTATCTGAAATATAAGTATAAATATGGTTTAAATGGCAAATATGATTAAATGTCACACAAGACAGGACTACGTGGCTAAGGCTGGATTCACCCCACATTTGTGATGTATGTCTCCAGTATAAAGTGAATATCAAAAGTCTACATACCCTTTAAAAATTCCAGGTTCTTGTGATGTTAAAGAATGAGACTGTCACGTAGAGCAGGGATAAGTACTGCCCTGAGCTTACCAACAGCCGGGTGGTCAAACAAGCCAGGTGCAATCCCAGATAGCAGCAAAAGTAGCATATCAATAAGCAGAGAATGAAAATGTCACAAGCCGAGGTCAGAATACAAAGGATCAAACAAGCAAGGAGTATGCAAGAGCTAGTGCAGAGGAATTGAACGCAAGCAACTTGAGATATAAACTCACTGGGGGACATGTATCATTATTTGTGTATGGTAGAAGCATTTTACCCCTTTTCCCGAATTCTAAATTATGCGCAGAAGCGCTAAATTTATCAATCAAGTGCAATGAGCTTCATAAATTGCGGGTAAATATAGTAATCTCCTAAATCCACTCTTTGGAAAATAGAATCGATGATTTAGAGCATCTTGCTACATTAAGTCCAAGATGGCTTATATTTGTGCAAAAAAAACAGCCCTTGCGGCAAAATTTTGGGTGTAAAGGAAAAGTACCCAGTTACTAAATCCATGCGTACTATATGTGGCACTCCAAGGTACCCCGATTCGGCCACATCTGGAGGACATGCTCTACCAAAACGTGCGCAAAAATATACGCACAAAACAGGTGTAAAATCTTTGATACATTTCCCCCACTGGGTATTTATGTGCAGCTGAGAAGGGCATGGATGCTGAGACCAGATGTAATAGGTTGCATGTAAAAGCCCACTGATAGGCCAGGCATCATCACAACAAGGCATAATACTTAAGCCAAACACAGGAAAATTAACCCTAAAGTCAGAACCCGATCTTACTCATAACAGTACCGCTTCCTTTAATTAGTGGCCACTGGATCCTTTTTGATGGTGATGATTTGTCTAGGTGTGAGGCAGGAAATTTCTTGTGGGCCGAAACTTCCACTTACCCTCTTGGCTCCTGATCTGGCCTTGTGCATTGTTGCCCTGCCTTTAGTGATGACATCACTAGAGGCGGAACTACAAATAGGAGCCTGGGTGGTAAGTGAGGCTCTGTTCACAGTTTTTTGCATGCCTTTTTGTTTAAAAAAAGGCATGTTTAAAAAATTATAATGTGAGCAGACCCTTTATGGCAGTGTGTTCCTAAGCGGGGAGCCTACAGCTATTGCAAAACTATAACCCTCAGCATTTCCGGACAGCCTTCGGCCATCTGGGAATGCTGAGGATTGCAGTTTAGCAACAGTTGTCCACTCCCTGCTTGGAAACACATTGCTTGATGCAATTTATGAGCACTCTCCCCAGGGAAAAGCGCCCAAAATGTATTAATCCATTTTTGTTTTTCTTTTTCCTTGGCACCCTCTTTAAAAAAAAAAAATAGCTTATGCACTCCTTATGGTAAATAAAAAATCTTTCTTATGTACTTTGTTTAAAAAAAATTTGAAATCTTTCTAATGTACTTTGTTTAGAAAAAGTTTTCTATGTTTAATTTGTGTTTAAAAAAGCTGCCACTAGGTGACTCTCTACTTGTCCAGAGCACATTTCCCCCCATCTCTTGCACAGACTTTGGACTCCTGTTGGCCTGGCAGAAGTCCAAAATCAGGAAATGCAGTATGGAGTGCTGAGGGGGTGCAACCTCAGCCAATCTTAGCCATCTTCTCATAAACAGAGTCCATTACTAAGCCGGGGCTTAGCATTAGCCCCCAAAGCAGCATTACTCCCAATTATTACCCCGATACCCACAGCCACAAGGGTACCGGGAAGAGTTGGTACCAACAGGCCCAGAGCCAAAAATGGCACTCCTGGGCTTAGGTGGTAGCAGGCTGACTTTATTTAGACTGGGGGGGCAAAAACAATGGTACTTGTGCCGTGCACCAAATATTTTCCGAAAGTTTGGTGAGCAAGAAAGTTTGGAAAGTTTGCTTACCTTTTATAAAGAACATACAGTATGATTTTGATTATTTTAGCAAGTGGCTTCCTGAAGATTGATCTGTGAACCAGGACTGCGGGAGCGGTGAAAATTAAGGTAACTGGATTGTATTTTTTTTATTACATGACGATGTAACTTCCCCACTGCTTCTCATTCAGACTCTGTTGTAAAATTTTGTGTGTTATTTTTTAAAATAATTTTCTTAAAAGTCAGTTTCTGAGCAAAGAGGTTTAAAGGGTTTAAAGGTTTTTCCAGTTTCCTCATGGTGCTGGACTCTGCTGTCATCCTCTTCTACCCTTCTCTGTCTCACAGATTAAACAATGTATTGTAGCAATGACATCTGGTTAAATTGCTTGTGTCATGTGCCACTTCTTACTCAATCTCCTCCATAGGAATAATAAAAATACTTTCAGCAATAGTAAATGTCATAGGGTCCTTTTACATGGACAGATAATTGCCCTTAATGAGCACCAAGTGATTATACAGTATAGAAAGTCAATTGGCGCCCATTCAATGGAGTCTTTAGACAGGGGAATAAGACAGTCATACTTATTATGGTTTCTCTGTTCATTTTGATTATTGTTGGCAGAAATCCACTATTTACATGGGGAGATGTGATTCAGACCAACTATTATTTTTATTGCAGCATAAAAAAAGATATGATCAGCCATGGAGCTAATGTTTGCTCATTTGTTGGCTAATCATATGGCCTCTTACAAAGGGAAATGATTGGAAATGAATATTTCTACAGAACTGCAATAACGAAGTGTGACTGCAAATAATGAAGAGATTGGATCTATTCATCCAATATATACCGAGGAAATTTGCTGTAGTGTATTTACTTTTAGTGCTTGGGGCCCCTTGATGGAAATGTTAACAAAGCAGTTTGAAAAAGATAGAAAAAACAGTAACTATTTTCTTTCCCGTCAGAATTTATGTCCCTGTTTGTTTATGCAACTCATGGATTCCCGTATTTCACAACTGACTTTAAAAAAATGCAACTGCATATTGTTTTTGTACTGCACACTTTGCATATACTGTACTGAACCTAACATTCCTGGAAGTAATTTTTACTGTTTAAAACAAACAAGAATGTATTATAAGAGTTCTTCCAGAGCCTGACTCACAAAGTAACAAAATCCACAAATATATATAGGTATAAGGTGATTTTAGTACGTACCTGGCAGACAGTAATGGACATGCTTAGGAAGGATCTGCGCTTGTCTTGGGGCTAAATGGCTATGTCATGAGATTACCATAATACTGTGGCTAGCTTTTTGTGAACTAGTATTTCCTGTTTGACTTTTCTTTTTTTTTTTACTACAAATCCCATAATTCCATTTTCCTCCATCCCACACATCAGACACCCCACCCATTGAAAAATAAATGAGCTGCATCCATCAAAAGACCTGTGGTTTTCAATCAGCTGATGCATTAGTTGCAGATTGAACTCTCTCCCACCAAGCGATCGCTCCACCCATTGAAGCAGACAGGCTCCCTGTCATCAGCTGACTAGTGAGTCAGGTCTCGGCCGCATTGCAACCTGGGAAAAATCTGAGACTACATTAATTTTGTATGCTGATAAACATAATATTGGAGTGAAAATCACAGTAGAATTGTGATAAAACCGTCGCACACAGGTGCAGACACTATATTATGAACTACACTAACTTTACAGCCCCTGTAGCATAGTCAAATAAAAAAAATTCCTGGAATACCCCTTTAATCAAACCGCACGGTCAATGGCGTACACGTAAAAAAATTCCAAAGTCCAATATAGCGTATTTTTGATCACTTTATACCATACAAAAATGAATAAAAAGCGATTAAAAAGTCAGATCAAAACAAAAATGGTACTGATAAAAACTTCAAATCATGATGTAAAAAATTAGCCCTCATACCGCCTTGTATGTGGAAAAATAAAAAAGTTATAGTTGTCAGAAGATGAGAGTTTTAAACATATTAATTTTCGTGCATGTAGTTATGATTTTTTCTAGAAGTAAAACAAAATCAAACCTATATAAGTAGGGTATAATTTTAATTGCATGGACCTACAGAATAAAGATGTCATTTTTACCTAAAAATTTTGTCAAAAATGCTTTGTGTAGAAACTGAAGCCCCCAAATTTGCAAAATGGCGGGTTTTTAAAATTTTGCCCCACAAATATTTTTCGCCGTAGATTTTTGGGTAAAATGGCTGATGTAATTACAAAGTAGAATTGGTGGTGCAGAAAACAAGCCATCATATGGGTCTGTAAGTGCAAAATTGAAAAGGTTATGATTTTAAAAGGTAAGGAGGAAAATACGAAAGTGCTTTTGCCTATACTTTCACAGCATCTAGGCCCTTGACAGATTTACAGGTACAAAATAGTACAATACTTAGAAGTAGGTATGTGGTATCCACTTATGAGGCTAGAAAAATGTGCTTCGGTACGCTTAAAAAAAAGGTATTGGAGTAAAATACCAGCCAGTGATTACTTTTGCCTGGACTTTTACAGTATCTAGGCCCTTGACAGATTAACAGGTACAAAAGTGTACAATACTTATATGTACACATGTGGTATGCACTTACGAGGGCAGAAAAATGCTATACAGTATGCTTAAAAAAGTATTTGAGTACAACACCAGCCGGTGAGTACTTTTGCCTGGCCTTTCACAGTATCTAGGCCCTTGACAGATTAACAGGTACAAAATAGTACGCTACTTAGATGTAGGTATGCACTTATAAGGGCAAAACAAAATCACTACAGTACGCTTAAAAAAGTATTTGAGTAAAACACCAGCCGGTGATTACTTTTGACTGAACTTTCACAGTATCTAGGCCCTTGACAGATTAACAGGTACAAAATAGTACACTACTTAGATGTAGATATGTGGTATGTACTTATGAGGGCAGAAAAATGCGCTACAGTAAGCTTATAACAACGTATTGAGTAAAACACCAGCCGGTGATTAGTTTTCCCTGGACTTTCACAGTATCTAGGCCCTTGACAGATTAACACGTAAAGATAGTACACTACTAAGATGTACGTATCTGGTATGCACTTATGAGGGAAGAAAAATGTCCTATAGTACGCTTAAAAAAACGTATTGGAGTAAAACACCAGCCCGAAATGACTTTTGCCTGGACTTTCACAGCATCTAGGCCCTTGAAAGATAAACAGGTACGAAATAGTACACTACTTACATGTACGTATGTGGTATGCATTCATAAGGGCAGAAAAATGTGTTACAGTACACAAAAAAAAAACTTATTGGAGTAAAACCCCGGCGTGTGATTACTTTTGCCTGGACTTTCCCAGTATCTAGGTCCTTGACAGATTAACAGGTACAATATAGTACACTACTTAGATGTAGGTATGTTGAATGCACTTATGAGGGCAGAAAAATACGCTAAAGTACGCTTAAAAAAAACATATTGGAGTAAAACACCAGCCGGTGATTAGTTCTGCCTGGACTTTCACAGTATCTAGGTCCTTGACAGATTAACACGTAAAAATAGTACACTACTAAGATGTACGCATGTGGTATGCACTTATGAGGGCAGAAAAATGTGCTACAGTACGCTTAAAAAAATGTATTGGAGTAAAACACCAGCAAGAGATTACTTTTTTCTGGACTTTCACAGTATCTAGGCCCTTGACAGATTAACAGGTACAAAATAGTACACTACTTAGATGTAGGTATGTGGTATGCACTTATGAGGGCAAAAAATGTGCTACAGTAAGCTTAAAAAAACGTATTGGAGTAAAACACCAGCCGGTGAATAGTTCTGCCTGGACTTTCACAGTATCTAGGCCCTTGACAGATTAACACGTAAAAATAGTACACTACTAAGATGTAAGTATGTGATATGCACTTATGAGGGCAGAAAAATGTGCTATAGTACGCTTAAAAAAAGTATTGGAGTAAAACACCAGGCGGAGATTACTTTTGCCTGGTCTTTCACAGCATCTAGGCCCTTGACAGATAAACAGGTACGAAATAGAACACTACTTAGATATAGGTATGTGGTATGCACTTATGAGGACAGAAAAATGCACTACAGTAAGCTTAAAAAAACGTATTGGAGTAAAACACCAGCCGGTTGCAACACTCACGTTTCAGATGAAAGGAACACCGGTGGATGTGGATCCGCTGGACAAGTGCTGCAAATGACTCGGACCGTACCAGGGAGAGGAGTCTAAGGTGCCGCTGGTTTTCACCAGAGCCCGCCACAAAGCGGGATGGACTTGCTTGGGCAAGTGGTACACAGTTCGCTACCCCTGGCATGGCTCGACCACACAGGCGGCTGAGGAGATGCGAGGCACGGGTGGGATAAGGCAGCTCATAGTCCTGATAGCAGACGGTCAGGGCAGGCGGCACAGTAGTGTAGACGTAGCAGAAGTTCAGTAGGCAGGCGACAGAGGAGCAAGGTCAAAGTCACAAAGCAAGGGATCAGATACACCGCAAGGTAATACTGAGGAACACTTTCTCTAAGGCACAAGGCAACAAAGACCCGGCAGAGGGAGTGAGGAGGGTGGAGGAATTTATAAATGAGCCACAGGTGAGTTACACTAATGAGCGTACTGGCCCTTTAAATCTTAAAGCTCTGGCGCGTGTGTGCCCTAGGGGACGGGGACACGCGCACCGGAGCAGAGAGGCGGAGGCAGGAGAAACACCTGGAGAGTGACGGACTGGGGCTCGCATGAGGGTGCGTCCAGCGATGCAAGTCCCAGCCCTTTTGGCAGCAACAGGTAAGGGGACCATGCGTTCACGGCCAGCATGTGTGGCCAGAGCGCATAACGTAACAGTACCCCCCCACTTTGGTCTTCCCCAACTTTTACAAGAGAGAAATCTCCTGAGAAGGTCAGGGTCCAGGATATTCTCCTCAGGCTCCCAAGATCTCTCCCCAGGACCGTAACCCTCCCAGTCGACCCAAAAAAATAGTTTACCTCTCACAGTTTTTGTCGCAAGAATCTCTTTAACTTTGTAGATGTCAGAAGAGCCAGACACAGGTGTGGGGACAAGGTTCCGGACAAGAGAACCGATTTATGATAAGAGGCTTGAGGAGAGAAACGTTGAAAGAATTGGGAATACGTAACGTAGCAGGTAGACAGAGATTGTAGGAGACAGGATTGATTTTTTGTAGAATCTGGAAGGGACCAAGGTAGCGGAGATCGAGCTTGTAACAAGGGATCTTGAAGCGGATGTACTTTGATGAAAGCCACACCATGTCACCAGGAGAGAAGGATGGAGGAGGTCTACATTTATCCGCTTGCGCCTTCATGCGTGAAGAAGCCCGGGATAATGACTTTTGGGTCTGTTGCCAGATGGTGGAGAAGTCACCAGCTCATCAACAGCAGGCACTGGGAGAGGAAGAAGAGAACGGAGATGGAGTCCGTAGACAACAAAAAAAGGGGATGACCTTGTGGACTTGGAATCCTCATGATGACATGAGAATTCATCCCAGGGGAGAAGGTCGATCCAATAATCTTGGCAAGCTGAAACAAAATGTTGAAGATAAGTCTCGAGGATTTGATTAACCCTCTCCACCTGACCGTTGGACTGAGGGTGGTAGGCTGAGGAGAAGTCCAGATTGATGTCTAGACAGTTACAAAGGGCTCGCCAGAACTTAGAGACAAATTGCACACCTCGATCCGAAACGATATGCTGAGGAAGACCATGTAAACAAAAGACATGTAACAAGAAGTACTTGGCCAGCTGCAGGGCAGAAGGAAGACCTGGTAGAGGAATGAAATGAGCCATCTCGGAAAACCGATCTACACCGACCCAGATGACAGTGTTATTATTAGATGGTGGCAAATCGGTGATGAAATCCACGGCGATATGGGACCACGGAGTCTCTGGAATGGGTAAAGGCTGTAAGAGTCCTGCAGGTCTCTGTCAAGGAGCTTTGTCACGGGCACATGTTTCACAGGACCGAACAAAATCAGAAACATCACGTTCAAGATGGGGCCACCAGTAGTGCCGGGAAATAAGAAGTAGAGTTTTGCATATTCCAGGATGTCCTGCTGTCAAGGAAGAATGACCCCATTTCAGGACCTTGCATCTCCTTCTGGCGGGCACAAAGGATTTTCCTGGAGGATCTTGCTGAATCTCGGCAGGAGCGACAGGAATCAAATGGTCAGGAGGAATAATATGCCTAGGCGTGGAGTCCAAACCAATGCCTTCAGAGGACCTGGAGAGAGCATCAGCCCTGATGTTCTTGTCTGCTGGACGGAAGTGAATGAAGAAGTTGAACCTAGAAAAGAACAGTGACCATCTTGCCTGGCGGAGGTTCAAACGCTGAGCAGACTGAAGGTATAGAAGATTCTTATGGTCAGAGTAGATGCTGACCGGATGAGAAGAACCTTCCAATAAATGTCACCATTCTTTCAAAGCTAACTTGATAGCGAGGAGTTCATGATCTCCAATGGAGTAATTCCTCTCAGCAGGAGAGAATGTCTTGGAGAAGTACCCACAAGTTACACTATTGCCTTTCTGAATGAGAACGGCACCGACTCCAATACATGAGGAATCAACCTCCAAAGCAAAGGGCCTCTCCGAATCAGGTCTTGTAAGCACGGGAGCAGAGGCAAACGTAGACTTTAAATGGGAGAAGGCCTCTTCAGCCTCTCGAGGCCAAGATTTAGGATTGGATGCTTTTTTAGTGAGAGCTACAATAGGAGCAACCAAGGATGAAAAATGTGGGATAAACTGACGATAATAGTTAGCGAATCCCAGAAAGCATTGAATAGCACGTAGGTCCAAAGGACGAGGCCAATCCAAAACTTCTGACAACTTATCTGGATCCATCTGCAGGCCCTGATGAGAGACAATGTAGCCAAGAAACGGAAGACTAGATTTCTCGAACAGGCATTTCTCCAGTTTGGCGTAGAGATGATTCTTCCGTAGTCGCTGAAGAACCAGACGAACATGAGAACGATGCTCCTCTAGGTTGGAAGAGAAGATCAGGATGTCATCTAGGTATACGACAACACAGGTGTAGAGAAGATCACGGAAGATATCATTGACAAACTCTTGAAAAACGGCTGGAGCATTGCAGAGACCAAAAGGCATTACAAGATACTCAAAATGTCCATCACAAGTATTGAAGGCTGTTTTCAATTCATCTCCCTTGCGGATACAAATGAGATTATACGCACCGCGTAAGTCACAATGAAGAAGACCTTGGCACCACGTAGATGGTCAAAAAGTTCTGAGATAAGAGTTAGAGGGTAACGGTTCTTGACCGTGATAGTCAATACATGGATGGAGTGAGCCATCCTTCTTCCCTACAAAGAAGAAACCTGCTCCAGCTGGGGAAGAGGACTTACGGATAAATCCCTTTTGGAGATTCTCCTGGATATACTCAGCCATGGCTTTGATCTCAGGAACTGATAGAGGGTATATCCTTCCATGAGGAGGAGCAGTACCAGGCAGAAGATCAATAGGGCAGTCGTAAGGACGATGTGAAGGCAGAACTCAGCCTGTTTCTTGCAGAAAACGTCAGAGAAATCAGGCCAGGTAAAGGAGGAAGACGAGAAACAACTTTACGCAGAACTGGTTGGAGGCAAAAAAATTGACAGGATTGTCCCCAGCGAATTATTTCTCCATTTCTCCAGTCCAGTTGCGGGGAATGGCGTTGCAGCCAAGGAAGGCCAAGAAGAATCTCTGAAGTACAGTGTGGTAGAACATAGAATTCAATCTTTTCTTTATGCGATACTCCCACTTGCATGACGAGAGATTCAGTACGGAAGTGAACCTTACAGTCCAGATTTTGTCCATTAACAGAGGAGATGAACAAGGGCTTGGCAAGCCTAGTAAGGGGAAGATGATACTTGTGGACTAAAGCTGCATAAATAAAGTCACCTGCTGATTCAGAATCCAAAAATGCTGTTGTGCTGAACGAAAACTTGGCTAAAGCGAAGACTTGTACAGGAATAGTTAAGCGTGGAGAGGTAGTTTTCACACCCAGGGATGCCTCTCCCAAGTACCCTAGGTGCGATCGAACTGTACAGTCCTTGAGAAAGTGCTTCGGGCTAGCAAAATACAAGCACAAATTCTCATTGCACCGTAGTGATCTCTCCTGTTGCGTAAGACGAGGATGATCTCCTTGTATAGCCTCTTTGGCAAGAGGTGCAGGAAACTTAAGAGGCGGACGTTGAAACATGGGTATCAGGCGGGCAGGTTCCCTCTCCAAGTGCAGTTCCTGTTGTCTCTCAGCAAAACACACATGAATGCATGTGGCCAAGTGGATAAGTTCTGTCAAAGAAGATGGAGGATCACGTGCTTTAAGGGCATCTTTAATCCTGCTTGACAGTCCTTTTTTGAATGTGGCACACAAGGCCTCATCATTTCAGGCAAGTTCACAGGCTAGAATGCGGAATTGAACCGCGTAGTCAACAACAGTAGAATTCCCTTGACAGAGGTTCAGCAACGCCGTCTCAGCTGAAGAGGTACATGCGGGTTCCTGAAAGACTCTGTGAAATTCTGCCAAGAAGGCCGAAAAATTGGAAGATACTGGATCACTACGGTCCCAAAGGGGTGTAGCCCAAGCCAGGGTTTTTCCAGACAGTACACTAATGACAAAGGGCACCTTCGTACGTTCCGTCGGAAACATATTAGACATGAGCTCCAAGTACATGGAGCACTGTGTAACAAAGCCTCTGCATGAATTGGAATCCCCATCATACTTGGGAGGTAAAGGCAGGCATAGCTGGGAGCCAGAAGACACTGTAGGAGCTGGAGGTGGGAGTGGGCCAGATTGTGGTACCTGTTGCTGTTGCAAGGCCAAAAGCTGTTGCATCATGGCTGAAAGTTGAGAAAATTGCTGCGACTGTCGGGCCAACTGCTGCGACTGACGTACCACAATGGAGGGAAGATCTGCAACTTCAGGCAGGGGTAACTCAGCGGGATCCATGCCGGATCTTACTGGAACACTCACATTTCAGATGTGGATCCGCTGGAGCTGTGCGGAGCTGTACCAGGGAGCGGAGTCTAAGGTGCCGCTGGTTTTCACCAGAGCCCACCGCAATGTGGGATGGACTTGCTGCAGCAGGCGGCACCCAGGTTGCTACCCCTGGCACAGCTCGACCACTCAGGTGACTGAGGAGATGCGAGGTACAGGAGGGATAAGGCAGCTCAGTCTGGATAGCAGAAGGTCAGGGCAGGCGGCACAGTATGGTAGTCAAGACGTAGCAGAAGTTCAGTAGGCAGGCGGCAGAGGAGCAGGGTCAAAGTCACAAAGCAAGGGATCAGATACACGGCAAGGCAATACTGAGGAACCCTTTCTCTAAGGCACAAGGCAACAAAGATCCGGCAGGGGAGTGAAGAGGGTGGAGGAATTTATAAATGAGCCACAGGTGAATTACACTAATGGGCGTACTGGCCCTTTAAATCTTAAAGCTCCAGCACACGTGCGCCCTAGGGGACAGGGACACGCGCACCGGAGCAGAAAGGCAGTGGCGGAGGCAGGAGAAAAACCCGGAGAGTGACGGACTGGGGCTCACATGCGGGCGCGTCCCGGCCCCGTCGGCAGCAGCAGGTAAGGGGACCATGCGTTCGCGGCCAGCGTATGCTGCCAAAGCACATAACGTAACACCGGTGAATACTTTTGCCAATACTTTCACAGCATCTTGGCCCTTGACAGATTAACAGGTATACAAAATAGTACAATACTTAGAAGTAGGTATGTGGTATCCACTTATGAGGCTAGAAAAATGCGCTTCAGTACGCTTAAAAAAAAGGTATTGGAGTAAAACACCAGCCAGTGATTACTTTTGCCTGGACTTTCACAGTATCTAGGCCCTTGACAGATTAACAGGTACAATATAGTACACTTCTTAGATATAGGTATGTGGTATGCACTTATGAGGGGAGAAAAATGTGCTACAGTACGCTTAAAAAATGTATTGGAATAAAACACCAGCCGGTGATTACTTTTGCCTGGACTTTCACAGTATCTAGCCCCTTGAGAGATTAACAGGTACAAAAGTGTACAATACTTATATGTGTACATGTGGTATGCACTTACGAGGGCAGAAAAATGCTATACAGTATGCTTAAAAAAGTATCTGAGTACAACACCAGCCGGTGAGTACTTTTGCCTGGCCTTTCACAGTATCTAGGCCCTTGACAGATTAACAGGTACAAAATAGTACGCTACTTAGATGTAGGTATGTGGTATGCACTTATAAGGGCAAAACAAAATCACTACAGTACGCTTAAAAAAGTATTTGAGTAAAACACCAGCCAGGAAGTACTTTTGCCTGGCATTTCACATTATCTAGGCCCTTGACAGATTAACAGGTACAAAATAGTACACTACTTAGATGTAGGTATGTGGTATGCACTCATGAGGGTAGAAAAATGTGCTACAGTACGCTTAAAAAAAACATTTTGGAGTAAAACACCAGCCGGTGATTACTTTTGCCTGGACTTTCACAGTATCTAGGCCCTTGACAGATTAATAGGTACAAAATAGTACACTACTTACATGTACGTATGTGGTATGCACTTTTGAGGACAGAAAAATGCTCTACAGTACGCTTAAAAAAACATATTGGAGTAAAACACCAGCTGGTGATTACTTTTGCCTGGACTTTCACAGTGTCTAGGCCCTTGACAGATTAACAGGTACAAATTAGTACACTACTTAGATGTAGGTATGTGGCATGCATCTATGAGGGCAGAAAAATGAGCTACAGTACGCTTTAAAAAAAACGTATTGAGTAAAACACCAGCCAGTGATTACTTTTGCATGGACTTTCACAGTATCTAGGCCCTTGACAGATTAACAGGTACAAAATAGTACACTACTTAGTTGTACGTATGTGGTATGCACTTATGAGGGCAGAAAAATGTGCTACAGTGGGCTTAAAAACGTATTTTTGCACAACACCAGCAGTACACAACAGTGCTGCAGCACACAGTCGCTGTGTACTAAACTCAAAATTGCACTCTCTCAAAGACTATTAGGAATGGACTGCTGGGTATTATGCCATCTACAGACTAGCAGTTGATTTGTTGTGGAACAAAAAACACTGTTCTCTGTCCACCAGAACACATGTGACTAGGAGGTGAAACGTTTCTGGAAAAATCTTTTCTGTGTAACACACACACACACAGGCTGTCCATCCTATATCTCTGCAGTTTAATGAATGAAGTGACTAGCCGGAATATGGCTGCCGATTATATAGGGCTGTGACATCATAGGGGTGACTGGCTGCTGATAGGCTGCATCCTGCATGTGATTCAGGGTCTTCCCACCTTGCCTTCCTGCCTTCCCAGAGTTCCTTGCCCCATGTCCTCACATGTGGATCCACCATTTTAGATGCCCTGGAACCTGGACCGCACTAAATGGAGTTTAATGAAGCGATTCGCTCAATAGAATCACAGCGATATTTGCATTCATTGCGATAGTATTTTTCATGAAATTCGTAACGAATTTGGATTAGTCAGCTTTAATTCGCTCATCTCTAATCTTCACCTAAAACTTGCTATCTCTAAAATGGCTGCTGATGCTATGTGTATAAGCTGTTATAGTAGCTTTGACATCACCCCTATTCTGCCTATTGATTAGCTAGGAGATCTGTTTGAAAGGCATCATGGGATTCCCTGAGGTCATATGATCCTTCCTTCTCCTTTCTGCCATATGGCCGATGTTTATTTAGAATGGTCCACCCAAAGTTTGAGTTCTGACCGAACTTGGGTTCTATGGGTTTTGTTCGCTCATCTGTAATAATACCTTTAACTTATAACATAGTTACGCAAATCCTTCTGAAAACTTCTGGGGCTCCGCTCTTATCCATTAAGGATTGTTCACACTTTCCAGATGTGTTGCAGAAAATGTGTAATTGTGCCATACTACTGAACTTTGTTTATAAAACTTTCTAAACACATAGCAGGAATCAACTGTATTGATGGAAATCATGCCTACATACATGTAGAAATGCACTGAAGTTGAAGTCTAATAATAATTGCAGTATCTAGTATTCTTAATAACAGTTCAGGGAGCGATATAGTTTGTTATCACTGATTGCCAAGAATAGCTAGGAATAGCTCAATACATTAGAAAGACTCCATAGCGGATAGTTAATGATACCTGTGAGCCGGGGTACTGTTCCACTTACTGCAGATGCCGGCGTCCTTTAAGGTCGCAATCTCCGGGATGACAGCAGGGTCGGCACTGGCACGGAATAGCATCCAGCCTCCAAGCAGGTGAGCGGTCCCGGCAGAAGTATAAGCTGGCACAGATATGCGTCCGGCCCAATCAATCCTTGTGGGTATGAGCAGATATTAGATAGATGCAATAGAGGCAGTAATCGTGATCAGTCTTATTGCAATCCCTGGCATCCTCGTGTTAGAAATTACGGTGGATCGCGCACGATCATCAGTGGTCCACAAAGTGGGGAACTGCAGCGTTGTGAAGGCTAAAAATCGGGCTGATATATTACAATTTGGTGGCTGTAATGAAAGAACAAGTTGTATTTTAGGCTTCAATATACAATATTCTTCTTCAATACATCTTCTATTCAGGTTTTATTTTTTGAAACTTTCAGTCATTTCACCATATTATATTATTATTCATCTATTACTGTTTTTTCTGTTTTCTTTCTGTTACTTTCTTTTTCTTTTCTACTATCCTTTGAGGACTGGTTCAATATAACTTAGATTATATATGCTTTCTACATATTATTAGGTTCTTTTGGGGATGTAGACCAACCCAGTTAACCTCGGTTTTGTAAGATGGAGTAAGCTACACACCTATTCTTTATTAATTAGATAGCTATGTTGGTTAGGTAGCAAGGTAGGTAGCTATATTGGTTATGTAGCCAGACCTCTCCCCCCCCAAGATCGCTGGATGGAGAAAGGAAAAAGATAATAAAGGCTTACCTCATCATGTCCCATGCAGCATTCTCCTCCGCAGCACAGATCGTAACAGAAATCACCCATGCAGTGCTTGCTCACCTGGGGATTGGGGCAAGTGTCCTCGATCCCCAAAAGCGGAGCGAGCACCTGACCTACTCTTTGGTGGCCAATCCCACAGCCCCCTCCCTTGCAAACATGCGTGTCCGGCAGGGGTTGGCATCAAAGGGGTACTGCCAGAAAGTTAAACAGATTTGTAAATTACTTCTATTTTAAAATTTTTTAATCCTTCCAGTACTTATCAGCTGCTGTATGTTTCTTTATGAACTTATTTTCTGTCTGAGCACAGTGCTCTCTGCTGACACCTCTGTCTATGTCAGGAACTGTCCAGAACAGGAGAGATTTGCTATGGGGATTTGCTCTTGCTCTGGACAGTTCCTGATATGGACAGAGGTGTCAACAGAGAGCACTGTTGTCAGACAAAAAAGAAACTCAAAAAGAAAACAACTTCCTGTTGAGCATACAGCATCTGATAAGTACTGGTAGGATGAAGATTTTTTTAATAGAAGTAATTTACAAATCTGTTTAGCTTTCTGGCACCAGTTGATTTAAAAAGAAAAAAAATGTTTTTCACTAGAAGTACCCCACAAAAAATAGTGAAGATGAAACTATTTGGCTTGAGGATTTTGAGAAAGAACAGCTAGAGTTGGTGATTTTGTTTGTTTTGTCTCAATCTAAACTATGATTAGGACATACGTAAGCACATGTTTCCTGTTAGACTTCAACATTCCTTATTTTTATATGTTGGAGCCAAATGACAAGAGAGATGAAAGTATCAGTTTGCATTTTGTAAATGTTTTCTTTGAAATCTCTTTGTCATCACCAGCTGGAAGCCAAACATGTGATTCAGAGCGACTTGGCAAACCCCGGAGCTCATCAGCTTAAATACCAAAGGTCCTGCTCTTTTTTCCTCTCAGAAGAACAGAAACTGTGAACAACAAGAACAAGGAACTCAGAGGGAGAAACAACAGAGATGACCATGTTGTGGAAGATAAGTGTTGTAGTCTTGTTGACTCTGTGTGTACAAGTCTTTGCACAAAATAAGAAACTTCTAGGAGGCTGGAGAGATGTTGATGAAAATGATGAATATACACAGGACGCACTGCGGTATGCCAAAAAAGAATACAACAAAAGCAGCAAAGATGGTTATATCACCGATATCATCAAGATTATCCGACTGAGGAAGCAGGTTAGTAATGTGTACAGATACGATTTACGGTGTACAGCACATACATTGCACAGAAAGGTTTTAAGGGGTTATCCAGCTATTAAAGGGGTACTCTGGAGGAAAACATTATTTTTTTATGAACTGGTGCCAAAAAGTTAAACAGATGTGTAATTTAGAATACAAAAAAAGAAGGTTGCAGCAGCACACTTGGTCAAAAAATGGAGGCTCTTAGCGCACTTTTTAATCAAAATATGTCCCCCCATCCACAACGTGGAGGTGGCCTCATTTCGGATGGGACCCTAACATAGGAGGAATTTTAATTTAAATTGATAATGGATCCAGAATGTCACCCAGTCAGAGGCTATATGCCTCTGACTGGGTGACATGCTGGGCGAGTGCTATGAGTGTTAGGCTCAGAATGTGTGTTAGGGTCCCATCCGAAATGAGGCCACCTCCACGTGGTGGATGGGGGACATGTTTTGATCAAAAAGTGCGCTAAGAGCCTTCATTTTTTGACCAAGTGTGCTGCTGCATCCTTCTTTTTTTGTATACTTTGTATTTGCCACAGCAGCGTGCACCTGTGTATTAGGTAGTTGTGCTGGCTATTTTTCTTTCTTTTTTTTTTTTTCCCGCAACTTAGGGGAAATGGCATTTAAATTGATAATGTATCCAGCATGTAACCCAGTCAGAGGCTATGTGCCCAGCAGAGGTTAGTGTTAGGAGTGTTAAGCTCAGAATGTGTGTTAGGGTCCTATTCGAAATGAGGCCACCTCCACGTGGTGGATGGGGGACATGTTTTGATCAAAAAGTGCGCTAAGAGCCTCTATTTTTTGACCAAGTGTGCTGCTGCATCCTTCTTTTTTGTATACTTTGTATTTGCCACAGCAGTGTGCACCCGTGTATTAGGTAGTTGTGCTGGCTATTTTTCTTTTTGTAGATTTGTAATTTACTTCTATTAAAAAATCTTAATCCTTCCAGTACTTATCAGCTGCTGTATACCACAGAGGAATTTCTTTTCTTTTTGAATTTCTTTTCTGTCTGACCACAGTGCTCTCTGCTGACACCTCTGTCCATGTCAGGAACTGTCCAGAGCAGCATAGGTTTGCTATGGGGATTTTCTCCTGCTCTGGACAGTTCCTGATATGGTGTCAGGAGAGAGCACTTTAGCCAAAAAGAAAAGCATTTCCTCTGTAGTATACAGCTGCTAATAAGTACTGAACGGATTGAACCATTTTTATTAGAAGTAATTTACAAATCTGTTTAACTTTCCGGAGCCAGTTGACTTAAAAAGACCTAAAAAAAAATGTTTTCCACCGGAGTACCCCTTTAAGTTCTATATAAAACTAGTCTGGGAGAGGTTAAAGGGGTATTCCAGGAAAAAAACTTTGTTTTATATATCAACTGGCTCCAGAAAGTTAAACAGATTTGTAAATTACTTCTATTCAAAAATCTTTATCCTTCCAATAATTATCAGTTGCTGAAGTTGAGTTGTTCTTTTCTGTCTGGCAACAGTGCTCCCTGCTGACATCTCTGCTTGTCTCGGGAACTGCACAGAGTAGAAGAGGTTTGCTATGGGAATTTGCTTTTACTCTGGACAGTTCCCGAGACACGTGTCATCAGAGAGCACTTAGACAGAAAAGAACAACTCAACTTCAGTAGCTCATAAGTACAGGAAGGATTAAGATTTTTTAATAGAAGTAATTTACAAATCTGTTTAACTTTCTGGAGCCAGTTGATATATAAAAAAAGTTTTTTCCTGGATAACCCCTTTAATTAGAAAAAAGAACAGTCTTACCTTCCTCATTGCCGCACAGTCGCTGCTATTATGGAGCTCCACCCCCCCCCCCACCCCCCTTTTATATTATTTTTCAATACCACTATCTATACATGAAAATATCTGAATATATTGAAAATCCGAATTTTTTCTTGTCCACTCCAGCCACTGGATCATTTACAATAGATGAAGAAGCTCATTTATCATGCAATACATGTATCAGTCTAATGCACCTATGTTGTTAAATTTCTTGCAAATTACGAAGGTCAAATTTAAGGGAATAACATCAGATTTATCAGTAGATTTGTACGGCTGAGTGGATGCCACCCCATCCTTGAACCGCTGCTGTGCGAAAATGTTGTAACAAACAATCCACACCCAATACAGCAGATAAATAAAATGTTAACAAGGCGAAAAACTAAAAAAAAAAAAAAAAAAAAAAGCACTCATGCTTAAATAAAAAAAATTCAGCACAGGGAAAACAAAAACAAATTGTGTGATATCATAGTTGCCCAGCCACAGATAATTTTATACTGTATTTGTCATCCACAGGTTCTTGCGCAGACGACAATTCACAGGGGGGGCATAGGTCACTAACAATTTTGGGGAAGTATGGTTGCCAATTATGAGTGCCAATTAAATAGTAAAAATTACCCCCATAGTAGTTACACGTCACACGGCCATCAGTGTCGTGTCTAATACACGCTACAGAGAGAGTATCCTGCTCTAAATAAATACTGTTACCTGATTCCTGATGAACCCAACAGCTGGAAACGCGTTGAATCCAAAAGCAACATGTATCTACTTTAATGGATCTGTAACAAATGGAAAGTGCAATACCTATATTGTGCAATAAATCCTAAGTGCAATGATATTTAAAGGACAATTGCTGAATACAGTACAGTGGTCCCTCAACATACGATGGTAATCCGTTCCAAATGGACCATCATTTATTGAAACCATTGTATGTTGAGGGATCCGTGCAATGTAAAGTATAGGACAGTGGTCTATAACCTGTGGACCTCCAGATGTTGCAAAACTGCAACACCCAGCATGCCCGGACAGCCAATGGCTGTCCGGGCATGCTGAGAGTTGTAGTTTTGCAACATCTGGAGGTCCGCAGGTTGAAGACCACTGGTATATGAAGTTGTACTCACCTGTCCCCACCGCTCTGGACCGTCACCGCTGCCCTGGATGTCGCCTTCCATCGCTGTTGTCGCGTCCCCGGTGTGTCCCTGACGCTCCCCCAAGGCCTCTGCTTCCCCGGCATCCTCGCTCTCCGCCGCGGCCATCACGTCGCTACACACGTCGCTCCTATTGGATGACGGGACGGCGTGCGCAGCGACGTGATGACGTCAATGGAGAGCGCCGGCCATGCATGGGATCCCGAAGAGGACGCGCCGGAGCCCCGAGGACAGGTAAGTGATTGTCAGCGGACCACACGGGGCACCGTAAACGGCTATCCGGTGGCACCTGAAGCAGTCTGCGCTGCCGGATAGCCGTTTATGCGATGGCCCCGACATACAAAAGCATCGTATGTTGATGCTGCCTTCAACATGTGATGGCCTCTGAGAGGCCATCGTATGTTGAAATTATCCTATGTCGGGGCCATCGTAGGTTGGGGGGTCACTGTATATGAAAAGCTACATAAATAGTTCAGAGTATAGCAGGGGCACAAAGTATGTGACCAATCAATATCTCTGAGCGTCTGGCAGCGTGGATTATGCAATAAGCCTGGGACTGGTACAATATTGTTGTGGATATATGTTGATCGTACTAACAGAACATTAATTGTGACGTCTACATCTAATATCTACTTTAATCTAATAACCCTTCAGAGCTATAAGCACTTTATTTAAGGACATGTACAGGGATGATGTGTCAATGTTTCTATGTTGCTTGTAAAAAAACATGTACAGTGTCAGGAATAACAGATAATCACTTGCAGTACTTCGACTAAAGTCATTAAGGGGTATTCCAGGAAAAAAGTTTTTTTTTTTTTTTATATAGATCAACTGGCTCCAGACAGTTAAACAGATTTGTAAATTACTTCTATTAAAAAATCTTCATCCTACCAATAATTATCAGCTGCTTAAGTTGAGTTGTTCTTACCTGTCTGGAAACAGTGCTTTCTACGGACATCTCTGCTTGTCTCGGGAACTGCACAGAGCAGAATAGGTTTGCTATGGGAATTTTCTTCTACTCTTGACAGCTCCTAAGACATGTGTCATCAGAGAGCACTTAGATAGAAAAGAACAACTCAACTTCAGCAGCTCATAAGTACTGAAAGGATTAAGATTTTTTTAATAGAAGTAATTTACAAATCTGTTTAACTTTCTGGAGTCAGTTGATATATATAAAAAAGTTTTTTCCTGGATAACCCCTTTAACTTTTATATATACTACTCACATATTGTATATATAGCGTGAACACATGAATGGCGGCCAGTTTTTAAAGGTGATTTAAGTTGTGAGCACGCTTGATATTTAATATAAGTTAATGAATTTTAAGATATAGTAAATAAAAGCGAAGTTTTATATCTCACAATTCATCAGTGCTTTTTATATGTATATATATATATATATATATATATATATAAAACTCAACGTGTGTGTGTGTATGTATGTATGTATATATGTATGTATGTATGTGTGTATGTATGTATGTATGTGTGTATGTATGTGCGTATGTATGTGCGTATGTATGTGCGTATGTATGTGCGTATGTATGTATGTATGTATATGTGTATGTATCTGTGTATGTATGTATATGTGTATGTATATGTGTATGTATGTATGTATGTATGTATGTATGTGTGTGTGTATATATGTATGTGTGTATGTATGTATGTATGTATGTGTGTATGTATGTATATGTGTATGTATGTATATGTGTATGTATATGTGTATGTATGTATGTGTGTGTGTGTGTATATATGTATGTGTATGTATGTGTGTATGTGTATGTATGTATGTATGTGTGTATGTATGTGTGTATTTATGTGTGTATGTATGTATGTATGTGTATGTGTGTGTATGTATGTATGTGTGTGTGTATGTGTGTATGTATGTATGTGTATGTATGTGTGTATGTATGTATGTATGTATGTGTGTATTTATGTGTGTATGTATGTATGTGTGTGTATGTATGTGTGTGTATGTATGTGTGTGTATGTATGTGTGTGTATGTATGTGTGTGTATGTATGTATATGTGTATGTATGTGTGTGTATGTATGTGTGTGTATGTATGTGTGTGTATGTATGTGTGTGTATGTATGTGTGTATGTATGTGTGTATGTATGTGTGTGTATGTGTGTGTATGTATGTATGTATGTATGTATGTGTATGTTCCACAAAAACTTTCACACGGCTAGATATTAACATGAAACTTGGCACACATGTTACTTATATGTCAACAACAAACATAGGATATGTGATTTAACCCTTACTCACCCCCATTTGCTAGGGGCGGGGCTTATGTTTAAAGTCCCATGCAAGTCAACGGGAAATATATGTTACAGCCTAACTTCCAAACGGCTGGAGATATTTCGATAATACTTGGTCACATGTTACTTATATGTCCACTTAAAATATAGGATAGTTAATTTAACCTTTAACTATCCACATTTGTGAGGGTCGGGGTTTTTGTTTAAAGTCCCATGCAAATCAATGGGAAATGTATATTCCTATATAATTTCCGTACGGCTGGAGATATTTCATTACCTGGTACACATATTACGGGATAGGATACGAGGACGGGAGGGGAGGTCGGGATAGGAGGTCAGGTAGGAGGTCGGGATAGGAGGACGGGATATGAGGACCGGATATGAGGACGGATTTTTCAGCCGAACTTTGTCAAACACCTGTGGGTTGTAAAGTGCACCACAGGGGCTTCCTAAATGCGACATGCCACCGAAAAACTATTTCAGCAAAATTTGCTTTCAAAAAGCCAAATGTGGCTCCTCTTCTGAGCATTGAAGTGCACCCGCAAAACACTTTACGTCCACATATTTCCATACTCAGAGAAAATGGAGTTACAAATTTTGGGGGCATTTTCTCCTATTACCTCTTATAAAAATGGTAAATTTGGGAAAAACAACAGCATTTTAGTGAAAAAAAAATGATTTTATTTACACATCCAATTTTAACAAAAAGTCGTCAAACACCTGTGGGGTGTTAAGGCTCACTGTACCCCTTGTTACATGCCTTGAGGAGTGTAGTTTCCAAATTAGTATGCCATGTGGGGTCTTTTTACTATTATGGCACCACAGGTTGTCACGATGCCGGCTGGCAGGAGGTGGATCCTCTGTGCCAGAGAGGGATTGGCGAGGGCCGCGCTAGTGGACCGGTTCTAAGCCACTACAGGTTTTCACCAGAGCCCGCCGCAAAGCGGGATGGTCTTGCTGCGGCGGTAGTCACCAGGTCGTATCCACTAGCAACGGCTCACCTCTCTGACTGCTGAAGATACTGAAGATAGGCGAGGTACAAGGGAGTAGGCAGAAGCAAGGTCGGACGTAGCAGAAGGTCGAGGCAGGCAGCAAGGATCGTAGTCAGGGGCAACGGCAGGAGGTCAGGAACACGGGCTAGGAACAGACAAGGGAACGCTTTCACTAGGCACTAAGGCAACAAGATCCGGCGAGGGAGTGCAGGGGAAGTGAGGTAATATAGGGAAGTGCACAGGTGATCACACTAATTGGTAATTGGGAAGATTGGGCCAGGCACCAACATTGGTGCACTGGCCCTTTAAATTGCAGAGACCCGGCGCGCGCGCGCCCTAGGGAGCGGGGCCGCGCGCGCCGGGACAGGACCGACGGAGAGCGAGTCAGGTACGGGGACCGGGGTGCGCATCGCGAGCGGGCGCCACCCGCATCGCGAATCGCATCCCGGCTGGAGGCGGTACCGCAGCGCACCCGGTCAGTGGATCCGACCGGGGCGCTGCAGCAACGAGGATGAGGCGAGCGCTCCGGGGAGGAACGGGGACCCGGAGCGCTCGGCGTAACACAGGTGCTTCTTAATGCAACATGCCCCCCAAAAACCATTTCAGCAAAATTTGCTTTCAAAAAGCCAAATGTGGCTCCTTCTCTTCTGAGCATTGTAGTGCACCCACAGTGCACTTTACCTCCTCACATGGGGTATTTCCATACTTTAAAGAAATGGGGTTACAACCTTTGGGGGGGCAATTACTCCTATTACCTCTTGCAAAAAACGGTAAATTTTGGGGGAAAAATGCCTTTTAGTGAAAAAAATAATTTTTTCATTTACACATCCGACTTAACCAAAAAGTCGTCAAACACCCGTGGGGTGTTAAGGCTCACTGTACCCCTTGTTACATGCCATGAGGGGTGTAGTTTCCAAAATAGTATGCCATGTGTTTGTTTATTTTTTGCTGGTATGGCACCATAGGGGCTTCCTAAATGTGGCATGCCCCCCAAAAAACCATTTCAGCAAAATTCACTCTCCAAAATCCCATTGTCGCTCCTTCCCTTCTAAGCCCTTTAGTGCTCTCACAGAGCACTTTACGTTCACATATGAGGTATTTCCTTACTTGAGAGAAATTGAGTTACACATTTTGAGTAGATTTTTCTCCTTTTACCCCTTGTAAAAATTCAAAAACTGGGTCTACAAGAACATGTTAGTGTAAGAAATGAAGATTTCGAATTTTCTCCTTCACTTTGCTGCTATTCCTGTGAAACACCTAAAGGGTAATTTTGAATACTTTGAGGGGTGCAGTTTCTATAATGGGGTCAATTAGGCGGTATTTCTAATATGAAGGCCCCTCAAATCCACTGCAAAACTGAACTGGTCTCTGAAAAATTCTGATTTTGAAAATTTGGTGAAAAATTAGAAAATTACTGCAGAACTTTGAAGCCCTTCCAAAAGTAAAAACATGTCAACTTTATGATGAAAACATAAAGTAGACATATATATATATATATATATATATATATATATATATAAAACTCAATAGCCCTCAGTGTTTATCTCTGAGTGTTTTTTGATTTACTCTGTGTATTTTTCTCCCTGATTTACTAATGTGTCGCACGGGAAAAAAAGTTGTGTCGCACGGGTTGGAAATTGTGACGCAATGCAATTCCGAGCGGAAACATCTGTCGTGGAAATTCTGCTGTGTGCTCAGTGGAATTCTGCACGGACATTCCGCTGTGTAAGCATAGCCTCAAAAATGCCCAAAATGGATAATTTTTATTTATGAAACAAAATAATGTTATTATTTGGTTAATTTTTGGTTAAAAAACGGATTTTCCAAAAATAAAAAATGGGTGTCTGGCTTGCTTAAAATAAAGTTCAGTGTAATGATTTAAAAAAAACAATAATGAAATATATATTGTACAAAATTTGACAAAATTAATAAAAAGTATAAAAATAAAAAAATATATAAACAAATGTAATTAAATTATAATTAATTTTAATTTAAAATACAATTTTAATTTAATTTAATTTTCAGATTGGATTAAATAAATGTTTGAAACATTTGTTTAACTAATATAAAACAGCATAGGACATGTTTTGCCACATAAACCCTCCATTTATACTTTTTTCCCGACTGCCCAGAGCTGTAGGGTTTTCTTCTTCACAAACTCACATTTTTTGTGGAGTATTATGGGTTGGATTGTACTTGGAGTACTTGGATTGTTACCAACATCTGGTAAAAATGTTATATCAATATCACCTTTAGAAATATATTTAGTGAAAAAAAATTTCAATACTTATTTCACACGCTGTATGTTTATTTATATTCCTTATGTTTTTTCAAGTCCAATAGAGAATCCTATTAGAAAAATAACTGGAAAAGGCATAAAATAGGAACCATAGATTTACACTATACTTTGTGCCATTTTCCCTGCCACTATCAACCCTAGGTGATGGGTGCTCAACTGGACAGTGGTCCCTGAACTCCCTGAGTGCAGGGGTGTAACAAGGTCCAAAACAATAAAAAAAAAAAAAACACTGTACGGAGGTCCGGGAAAGGGTCAGGACACAAGAGTTAAAAGCTCAAAGCAGGGATCAAAATACAGCAAACAGACAAACATAGAAATATAACAACAAAACAATGTTAGACAGACCAGATCAAATCAGGATAGCTTTCAAATATAGAAGACAGTGGAATGGTCAGGTCACCATAGCCATGGGTTAATATACACAAGGAAGATCAAGGTAGGAGCAGGACATAAGTGAGTGCAAAGAGTATAGACTAGCTGGGTAATAATATGCACCTGGGAAGGGTATGGAGGCTGAGACCAGATGTGATAAGCCTGCGCGTTGTGACAACACATGATGCTTCAGCCAAACACCAGAAAACTTAGTAATAGTGCTAATATGAAGTTATTATTGGTTTGAATTCAGTCTAAATCTGCATCAAAAACTGTATATAAGACCCTGACTTAAAATAAGTTTCATGAGGCACCCACATGCGCTGACACTTAGCCTTCTGCCTCTACTTACAGCATTGGGTTTTTATAGTAACCAATAACCATTTCAATCTCACTTACTTTGCATTAGGTAGTTGCCGGTATGAAATATTCAATGGAAGTTGAAGCAGTTATTAGTCCCTGCCCTGAAGATGAAATGTTGACAGAAGAATGCCAAAATCAAGAAACCAAAACACAGGTAACATTTTTGTGAAAGACATGACAAAGAAATATTTGATAGCTATGTTGTGATAGCACTGTGATTTTACTATTGGCTGTAGTTAAAACTATTGCCTCATCTTAAAGAGGTAGTCCACCCTAGACATCTTATCTGCTATCCACTGGGAACCCCCACGATCTCGGTTGCGGCACCCCAGACATCCAGTGCATGGAGCGAACTTCGCTCCATGCCGGATGATTGGTGATGCGGGGCAGAGGCTCGTGATGTCACAGCCACGCCCCCTCAATGCAAGTCTATGGCAGGGGGCGTGGTGGCCGTCACGCCCCCTCCCATAAACTTGCTTTGAGGGGGCGTGGGCGTGACATCACGAGTGGGGTGCTGCCGTGACGTCAGGAACCTCCGACGCTGCACCCAACGCTTTAAATGAACGTCGGATGCAGCAGGGAGATCGCGGGGGTCCCCAGTGGCAGGATCCCTGCAATCAGACATTTTATCCCCTATCCTTAATATGGGAGATAAGATGTCTAGGGTCAGAGTACCCCTTTAAGTCAATGAGTTATCAGGATACATCCAAATTCCATACTGTTACATTTGTAAATATAAAACAGAAGAACCTCGTTTTAAAGCAACACTCTGGGCCAAAAGTTATTTTTCCCCTGCTGATATTAGTCTGGTGAGGAAAAATGGCAACCCTGCTACTGGGTGATCCATTTTCCCAGTACAACGCCAGCTCTGGTCCCTGCTGTCTGTAAATTACACACAAACTCAAGTGTGAAGCAGTTGGTGACACTGGAGAACAGCAGAGACCAGAAGTGTTACCCTTCTGGAAGAAGGGGAGCAGGGCGCCAGACTAATGCCTGGAAGGGAAATGTCTTTTAGCTGAAGTGGCCCTTTAAACTGATATGATCTTATAAGGGGCACTAAGGCTTCATGCACATCGCAGGGCTATATTTTTGGGGCTACAGGTCGCAAAGACTCAGGAATTGTACGGCTGTGTACATGAGCTCTGACTCTTTTTTTTTAAATTCAGCATATGGCCATTCATAAAAAGAGTTTTCGGGGGTCTTCAAATTTGTGGAAAATTGGCTCAGGCTGGCATTCAAATATAAAAAAGTGAGTCACCACTGTGGCCAGTGATGGGTTTAGGAGGCTTGTCCTGTGTGTTGGAATGAAAGCAGGAAGTGCTGCTCAGTAGAGATTGGAGACCATCGGGATGGATGTGGTAGGAAATAGGGACAGGTGAGGATAACTACGTTTCATTTTGATGCTATTCCAAGCTCATAATCCACAATTCTGTGGCACCAGGCAACCCTATTTAATATATTAGTAACAATTATAGTTTGTCATAATATGTTATGATTTTTATGTTCATGGAGTTATATTGTGTGTGCGTGTTTTACTACAGAATATGATGCCATATAAAATAGAGGAAATCAATATATCAAATATAAATTTACCCAATTATGTTCAAGCCTATAAGTATACATATATACTAGACAGTATCTTACACGGACAAAGGGGTTAGCAGAGAGCACTGTGGTCAGACTGGAAAGAACCACACAACTTTTTCTGGAGTATAAAACAAGTGATAAATACAGAAAGGCTAAAAGGGGTACTCCGCCCCTAGACATCTTATCCCCTATCCTTTGGATAGGGGATAAGATGTCTGATCGCGGGGGTCCCATCACTGGGACCCCTGCAATCTCTGTTGCTGCACCGCAATCATCAGGTGCACAGAGCGAACTTTACTCCGTGCCTGATGACTAGCGATGCAGTGCTGATATCATGGCCACGCCCTCTTGTGCACTGCAAGTCTCTCAATGCAAGTCTATGGGAGGGGGTGTGGCAGCCACCACGCCCCCTCCCATAGACTTGCATTGAGGGGACGTGGTTCTGATGTCATGAGGGGGCATGGCTGTGACATCATGAGCCACCGGTGCAGCAGCCAGCGTTCTAAACGAATGCCGGGTGTTGCAGGGAGATTGCCGAGGGTCACTGGAGTACCCGAGGGTAGCCATCATACAGTGACATATTAAAAGGTTTTATTTCTGTTTGCCACTGTTTGTCTTTGTTTGGAGAGTGGCACAAGAGGTGTACAGATTTATAGAATGTCTATAAATATGGCTCTCAATGGACATAAACTTTCGGGATTGGAGTTATTTCTGATAATTACTGTTGTGAAAGAAACTCAACTTTGAATTGACAGCGTCCATACAATCAGAGCACCATAATTATGTGGTGCAGCCCCTTTAAGGACTCCTGTCTCTACCATACAATTATGGAGCAGATCGATAGGGGGTTAAGATGCTGAAGATATAATAAATTTGGTATATAATGTTTTTTTTTATTATTTTCTTCCCCTCCAGAGGTGCTCATTTGAAGTTCTAGATGTTCCATGGCGAAAACATAGGGAGCTGAGAAAAGGTTATTGCAACGCTATAAGGAACTAATACCATCAAGTCTACTGATCACTCCTATCAACTTCTAAGAAAATGAATAACAACTTTTATAATATTGCATGTGGAAACTGTTCTTGAAGCATCATATATTCTGCCTATTAAACATGTATAATCTGTTTTTTGTGTCAGCTATTTTGAGCTATTTTTCATTGCTGCCTACATTTCTACTTGGAAATTGTGTTAGCAATATGTGAGATTATGCTGCAGTGGATGGGTGGATAGCAGGGTCGAGGGAATTTACTGAAATATGCTATCCTCACACCCACTGCAGCGCATATCCATGCCCCCTGGAGACCATATGACCTATCACATATTGTCTCTGGCTGCATGGAATGCCAGGAAAGGTCAGAAACAACAGTTGAATAAAATATAAATGCAATTCCTGGTGTGGGTCCTGTTTAGGAAAGTGGAACAAATTGGTGCACAGAGGTAATAGATGCATATTACCTAGTGTTAATAACTGGACAAAATGAGCTCAAAGGCTGAAGGCAAAAACATCCCAGAATACCCCTTTAAAAAGCAAAAACTAAATGTAGAAATAAAAAATAAAAAACGAAACAACTAAGAAATTTAAATGACTGTTAAGTATGCAAATTATATATGTGTGAATTAATGTCCAAAAATGACAGTACTTTTTTTTGTAAATCTAAAGTGCCTTGGTGTTAAAGAGGTGCTCCACTGGGAAAAAAATGTTTTAAAATCAAAGTTAAACAGATAACCACTATTTTAACCACATAGGGACCCAGGACGTACTGGTACGCCTTCGGTCCCTGGTACTTAAGGACCCAGGGTGTACCTGTACGCCCTTGGGAATTTTGGTCCCTGCCGCGCGCCGGGCAGGGACGGACCGGGGTGACTGCTGATATCGACCCCCCCCATGTCAGCAATCGCCGCAAATTGCAAGTGAATTCACTTTTGCGATTTGCTGAGATTCCGGTGATGCGGGTCACGTGACCCGGAAATACATGGTGATCGGGGGTGTAGGATACACCCCCTATCACCAACTGTATCTATAAGGAGGTGGCGATTTCATCACCCCCCCAGGATCGCTGCTATTGGCTGGACGATCGTCCGGCCAATAGCAGCCAGCAGAGGAGGGGTTAATGACCTCTTCTTGCCGCTCTGATGGCTGGCTGAGTTCAGTCAGCAGTCAGAGCTGCAAGAAGGAGCCAGGGACCCCCCCTCTGCAAGATTAGAGCCCTCAGGAGAGAACATCCCCCTTAGAGCAAGGACAGATAACACAACAGGGAAAGGTAGGAGTTAAAAAAACAGATAAAGTTGTAACAAGTAAAAAAAAGTGTTTCCCCCCCCCTGACCCCCTAATAGGTCCTCAAGGGTCCTCTGCAATTTTTTCAGTGTGACCTGGGCCCTATTAGGGGTTCAGGGCGCTGTGATTTGCCCCCCTTTTTTGGGGGGCGGCAGCGTTTTTTTTTTACCCCATATAACGGTGTGTGATTTTTAATTACACACCGTTATATAATACAATCACACCAAGCACACACACTACATACTCCCCCCCCCCCCCGCCCCCCTACACACACACACGTCAAAAAGGGCCTGGTCAAAAAGCCAAGTGTCAGACAGTACTGGAGCGGGGACGTCCTATTGTATGGGTATGGTACAAAAAAGTTGCGGTCTACTTGCCATGTACAACTCTTTTGTACTGTCCCAGTCCGCTGGCAACACAGGGACATACCTTCAGTTTCAAGAAGAAGTCCTAAGGTCCTGATCTTTGCTGACCGGGAAAGAGCAGGCCGGACTTCCCAAAGAACTGAAGTTATAGGTGCCAGGATCGTCCCAGGCCAACACTTTCCAGATGAAGTCCCCCACACTGGAAAGAAGGGACAATCCCAGAAAAAATGCAGAGTGTGTAACAGGAGGGAGATTCGGAAGGACCTCAAAACCATGAATCAATCGAGTTCCTTCTTTTTCAATACATAGAAAAGAAAGCCCATAGATTCAGAGCTCCAACCAACTCCACTTGAACCAACTGAATTAAACACGTGTGTAGGGTTATTAAGGTGCTAACAGCACACCAACTTTAAACAGTATTTTTCGTGAGTAAAAATATGCAATAACTCACTTTTATCAGGAAGATTCTTCCAGCTTTATTTTTCTTATTTCATATTGCACATAAACGGTCTCGCAGGACTCGTTAAGTTACATTTAGCAGCAACAAATAACAGCAATGTCTGTACTTTCATCAGTCATGGCACAACGTTTCAGGGGTGGACCCCCTTATTCATGCGCTAAGATACAGAAGGAACAGCAGGGGAAACATCGGCAGAGTCCAAAAAAGAAAAGGAAGAAGAAGAAAATGTAGTGAAAAAGAAAAGAGCAAAGAAAACGAAATGACAGATTTTATTATTAATATCTCCAATCGGACACTAACACAGGATGAATACAATTTTCTAAACAAAGGACTTAATTTTGTGCCCCAGCAAGAGAACTCTAAATTTGAGTTTAAGGTTGAGTTTTACAAATTCTGTCGCAATATTCGGATGCAAATGTTTCTATTTGACATAAATAGAGGAAGATCGGAGAGAATGTCTCCATTAGAATAAATTCCGGTTGCTTTACGTAAATCCTCGACATTTGATCGGAATGTTACTAACAGTAATTTGGAAGTTTTTTCTGCCACAGTTGAAATAGAAGAAATGTGGTCTGAGGTACCTTTTGTTAAATCCAATCTGAGTAAGAATGAGAAAGTGGCACTCAGGGCATTACAGGATGACCCCTCCCTTATCATCAAGAGGGCAGATAAGGGCGGGGCCATCGTCATTATGAATAAGGATTATTATGTGTCAGAAATCTTAGTTCAGTTGGCAGATGAGAAAGAGTACACGAGATTGAAGAAAGATCCTACCCGCGAATATAAAGATATGGTTGACACATATATTACACAAAGCTATCAAGATGGTATTATTTCAGAAAAAATGTTAAAGTCACTTGTTACAGAATATCCCAGAGTACCGGTTATGTATACTATTCCTAAGGTCCACAAGGATCGCGACAGGCTGCCCGGGCGCCCAATCGTTTCTGGATCGGGCTCTCTGTTGCAGCCTCTCGCGATCCTTGTCGATAACTCCTTGCAAAAAGAAGTAAAAAAATGATCCAGATTTTTTGTTGCAACTTGAAAGTATTTCCAGTACAGATGTCACCTTTCTATGTACTTTGGATGTACAAAGTCTTTATACTAACATTCCACAAGGGGAGGGTATAGAATGTGTACAAGAAGCCCTGGCCAGAAATACAACTCTCGACAATAGAAAATTATCCTTTCTTATGACTTTGTTAGAATTTGTACTAACTAAAAATTATTTTCGTTTTGATAAGGAATATTTTCTGCAAATTTATGGCGTTTCAATGGGGTCCTCTGTGGCCCCTTCATTAGCCAATACATTTATGAATATGTTTGAAGAGAGATGCATTTTTGAACCAGGTCTTTTGAACGCATCGTCCACATGGCAACGCTATGTAGACGATGTGTTCCTACTATGGCATAAAAGTGAAGAAGAATTATTGCAATTTGTCGATAAGTTAAATATGTTACATGATACGATAAAATTTACAATTACATATGATGCTAAGAGCATAAATTTTCTTGATGTAAAAGTAACAAAAACAGCAGAAGTTTTGAGACCACTTTATACACGAAGCCTACAGATAAAAATAATATGCTTCATAGAAAGAGTTACCATTCCCCCTCAGTATTTAAAGGGTTACCTAGGAGCCAGCTTATTCGGGCACGAAGGATAAGTAGTACAGACGAAGAGTATGAAAAAGTAGGAACAAAAATTGTAAAAAAAAATTGAAGAGAAAGGGTATTCAGAAAAACATGTAGAAAAAGAAAAAAACTAAATTAAAGAATATACTAGACAACAATTGAGAATTCGATCAGAAAAACAGAAAAATAGAGTATTATATGTGACTACATATGATAAAAGAAGTAATTTATTTAAAAAAAACAATAAAAAATGTTGGGGTTTATTAAAAAGTGATCCCAAATATGGTACATTATTCATAAATCCACCAATGTATGTACATAAAAGAGGAAAGTCAGTAGGTGACAAATTAATGAGTGAGACAGACAAACATTTCTAGCAGCTCGGAGACATGGCACGTTTGCCTGTCTCTCTTGCATTAACTGTGATGGTATCATCAAAGGTGATGTTATTCATCATCCTACAAAAGGACATAAAATTCAAATAAAGTTTTTTTTTACATGCAATTCTGGGAATGTAATTTATTTGCTAAAACGCCCTTGTGGCAAATGCTACATAGGTCAGACATCCAGGAACATTTAAACTCGTATTAATGAACATAGGGCTGCAATTAAAAAAACTTTAAAAAATTTACAAAATGAATCAGACACTACATCCAATAAATACGGTGAAACAACAGTAGCACGACATTTTAAAGAACATCAAGTATCAGATTTGAGGTGGCAGGTGATAGAACAGGTAACCGTTCACATTAATGAAAACCATAATCGAAAACGTTTGCTTCAGCGAGAAATGTTTTGGATCACGGAACTCGAAACTCTCATACTGAAAGGTATGAATGAACATTGTAGCTTTAAGGCATTTTTATAAGTTATATTATGCTGTTTTTTGGTTTGAAATAATTTTTATTTATATGTGCATGTTTACACTTTATGACGCTATACCAATTAGTAACAGCTGTGATTGAGTTATTTAGAAGCTCTTAGCTCATGAATAAGGGGGTCCACCCCTGAATTGTTGTGCCATGACTGATGAAAGTACAGACATTGCTGCTATTTGTTGCTGCTAAATGTAACTTACCGAGTCCTGCGAGACCGTTTATGTGCAATATGAAGTAAGGAAAATAAAGCTGGAAGAATTTTCATGATAAAAGTGAGTTATTGCAGCTTCGGAAGGACACCACCACTCAATGTAACACTTGCCCTGATCATCCGGGCCTCTGCATTAAATACTGCTTCAGGGAGTATCACACTTCCATGCAGTACTAAATTTTCCTTTTTCATTTTAATTTTCCACAATTTGACCCCAATGTACCAAATCTAGAGTACATTCCAAGTTTTTACCCGATAAACCACTAAATTGCCCCAAAAAAATGTTTCATAAAAAAAATAATAATAATAAAATGATAAGACCTCTGGGGTATTTTTTCAAAAAATGGGTCATGGGTCACTGAGTCACTATCATCGGGGACTTTTTATGTTGCCTCAAATGCGCAGCGCTCTCTCTCCACCTGAGCGGGGTGCTCATTTGAGACAACAGGTTAGGGACGGCCACACACGTCACATTCCCAGAATGATGATTCAAAGCATAGGGTTTGGGGTGGGCAAATTTTTTAGTTTTGGCTATGCTCTGGGTCATCATTCTGGGAACATAACCTGTTTTATAATTTTATGTCCCACTGTACCCCACTTTAGTTACTTAGTATACCCCAGTTATTTACCCCATGTAATGCCCCTTGAGGGGGGGTCCCACTGTTCCTGCTCCATAGGCAGCAATGCGAAAGCTCAAGGCCCTCACTGCGCTCCTGCTCCTAAGAGTACAGTGTGCACCCGTGGAGCTCCTAACATCCAGACATGAGCTGTGTCCTTACTCCAAAGAAATGTATTTACAAATTTACAGTGACATTTTCTCCTATTACCACTTGTGAAAATGAGAAATTTGGGGTAACCCCAGCATTTTAGTGTAAAAAAAAATCAAAATTCTTCCTTTTCACGTCCCACTATAATGAACATTTATCAAACACCTGTGGGGTGTTAATGCTCACTGTACCCCTTGTTATGTGCCATGAGCGGTGTAGTTTCCAAAATAGTATGCCATGTGGTTTATTTTGCTGTCCTGGCACCGTAGGGGCTTCCTAAATTGGACATGCCCCCCCCCCCCATTTCAGCAAAATTAGAAAATGTGACTCCTTCTCTTCTGAGCATTGTAGTGCGCCCGCAGTGCACTTGACGTCCACACATGGGGTATTTCCATACTCAGAAGAGATGGGGTTACACATTTTGGGGGCATTTGGGGAAAAAACAGCATTTTAGGGAAAAAATAAAATAAAAAATAATTTACTAATCCAAAGTCGTCAAACACCTGTGCGGTGTTAAGGCTCACTGTACCCCTTGTTACATTCCTTGAGGGGTGTAGTTTGCAAAATAGTATGCCATGTGTTTTTTTTTTTCTGTTCGGGCACCATAGGGGCTTCCTAAATGTGATATGTCCCCACCATTTCAGCAAAATTTGCAAATGTGACTCTTCTGAGCATTGTATTGTGCCCGCAGTGCACTTGATGTCCGCACATGGGGCATTTCCATACTCAAAAGAGATGGGGTTACACATTTTGGGGGCATTTTCTCCTATTACCCCTTGTAAAAATGTAAAACTTGTTACGATCCTTAAAGGGTGTAGTTTCCAAAATAGTATGCCATGTGTTTCTTTTTTTTGCTGTCCTGGCACCATAGGGGCTTCCTAAATGGGACATGCCCCCCAAAAACCATTTCAGCAAAATTTTCTTTTCAAAAGCCAAATGTGACTCTGTCTCTTCTGAGCATTGTAGTGCGCCCGCAGTACACTTGACGCACACACATGGGGTATTTCCATACTCAGAAAAGATGGGGTTACAAATTTTGAGGGGCATTATTTCCAATTACTCTTTGTAAAAATGTGAAAACCAGGTGAAAACCAGCATTTTAGTGAAAAAAAATTATTTACACATCCAACTTTAATGAAAAGTTGTCAAACACCTGTGGGGTGTTAAAGCTCACTATACCCCTTGTTATGTTCCTTGAGGGGAGTAGTTTCCAAACTAGTATGCGATATGTTTTTTTTTTTTGCTGTCCTGGCACCATAGGGGCTTCCTAAATGTGACATACCCCCAAAAACCATTTCAGCTAAATTTGTTTTTCAAAACCCAAATGTGACTCTTTCTCTTCTGAGCATTGTAATGCATCTGCAGTGCACTTGACATCCACACATGGGGTATTTCCATACTCAAAAGAGATGGGGTTACAAATTTTGGGGGGGCATTTTCTCCTATTACCCCTTGTAAAAATTAAAAATTTAGGCGAAAACCAGCATTTTTGGGAAAAAAAATCATGTACACATCCAACTTTAACAAAAAGTCATCAAACACCTGTGAGGTGTTAAGGCTCCCTGTACCCCTCGTAACGTTCCTTGAGGGGTTTAATTTCCAAAATAGTGTGCCATGTAGGTTTTTTTTTTGCTGTCCTGGCACCATAGGGGCTTCCTAAATGGGACAAGCCCCCCAAAAACCATTTCAGCAAAATTTTATATCCAAAAGCCAAATGTGACTCCTTCTCTTCTGAGCATTGTAGTGCGCCCGCAGTGCACTTGACGTCCGCACATGGGGTATTTCCATACTCAGAAGAGATGGGGTTACACATTTTGGGGGGCATTTTCTCTTATTACCCCTTGAAAAAATGTAAAATTTGGGAGAAAACTAGAATTTTAGTGGAAAAAAAAAGCAATTACACATCCAAATTTAACGAAAAGTCGTCAAACACCTGTGGGGTGTTAAAGCTCACTGTACCCCTTGTTAAGTTTCTTGAGGGGTGCAGTTTCCTAAATAGTATGCTCACTCTCCAAAATCCCACTGTCGCTCCCTTCCTTCTGAGCCCTCTACTGCGCCCGTTGAACTTTTTACATCCACATATGAGGTATTTCCTTACTCGAGAGAAATTGGGTTACAAATTTTAGGAAGATTTATTTCCTTTTACCCCTTGTAAAAATTTAAAAACTGGGTCTACAAGAACATGCCAGTGTAAAAAAGGAAGATTTAGAATTTTCTCCTTCAATTTGCTGCTATTCCTGTGAGACACTTAAAGGGTTAACAAACTTTTTGAATGTCAATTTGACTACTTTGAGGGGTGCAGTTTTTATAATGGGGTTATTTGTGGGGTATTTCTAATATAAAGGCCCTTCAAATCCACTTCAAAACTGAACTGGTCCCTGAAAAATTTCGATTTTGAAAATTTTTTGAAAAAATTTAAAATTGCTGCTGAACTTTGAAGCCCTCTGGTGTCTTCCAAAAGTAAAAAGATGTCAACTTTATGATGCAAACATAAAGTAGACAAATTGTGTATGTGAATCAATATATAATTTATTTGGAATGTCTATTTTCCTTATAAGCAGAGAGCATCAAATTTAAAAACTATTTCAAGTACCGATGAAATTTCTCCACTAACATAAAGTAGAATATGTCACAAAAACTATCTCAACATCAGAATGAAAGGTAAAAGTATCCCAGAGTTATTAATGCTTAAAGTGACAGTGGTCAGATGTTCAAAAAATGGCCGGGTCCTTAAGGTATTGATGGGCTGGGTCCTTAAGGGGTTAAAAGCTTAATCCTTCCAGTATTTATTAGCTGCTGTATCTTCCAGATGAAGTTGAGTTATTCTTTCCAGTCTGACCACAGTGCTTTCTGCTGACAACTCTGTCCGTGTCAGGAACTGTCCAGAGCAGGAGCAAATCCCTATAGCAAAATGCTCCTGCTCTGGTCAGTTCCTGACATGAACAGAGGTGTCAGCAAAGAACACTGTGGTCAGGTTGGAAAGAACCACAGAACTTTCTCTGTAGTGTACAGCAGCAGATAAATCCTGGTAGGATCATCATTTTTAAAAATAAGTAATTTACATATCTGTATAGCTTTCTGCCACCAGTTGATTTGAAAACTTTTTTTTTCCACCGGAGTAACCTTTAATGCACAATATACTGTATGGCAGTACCTGTACTACAAAGTTAGTGAACACCTATATCAAACACTATAAATACCCATTAACCATAAAAGGAAATAATGCTCTGTTCCAATCGGCCCAATGTAAATTAGTATGGTATTATAATAGGCCTCCCTACATCCCAATTAATCTATACTGATCAAACATATACCCAGCCAAGACACCATCTCACAAGTTAATAGTGGCACCAAAATTGTTTAATAAAACCCGAAAAATGTTATGGTGGTCAAAATGGAATCATGGGGAGAAAGTCCTAGAGGAAACAGCCAAAACTTATCTTCTCGTTGAGTCCCTAAGGATGAACAGTCTGCAGTGTAATAAACCATCTCATTGCCATCTATGCAAGACGCTGCAGCACATATCCACCACCATTGCCCAGGTTCACTCGATCAATAAAAGACGCCTTTAAACTGAATGGATCATTTCAATGATGGTCTCCAAAGTATTTTGGAATGGTTTTACGCTTCTCTAAGCTATGTCAGTTAAAATAATTCAGGGAATGTGCTCTTCTGATGTTTTTGATGTGCTGAAGCGTCCTGACCTTCAAGTGGTGAATTGTCATCCCTATATAAATCATACCACAGGGACAAGTCCTGTAATAAATAACTCTGTCCTGCAGAAATTCTGATCTACTACCTATAGAGTAACAAAATCGGTTGTTGTAACAATAAATTGACAAACTGAACAGTTGCTTTGAAGGGTTGACCTCCAATTTAAACCCCCAGATTAGGGTAAAAGTTGAGCATGAAATGAAACATAATGCATGTGTACCAAAATATTGGTGCTTTGCTGTTTCCTGAGGTCTCTTTAATATGTGTCAAAAATATGTGTATTGAAATAGGCCAAAGTAAAGACCATGTTGCTCATGATCTTTACTTTCCTAGGGGTTAATAATAGAGTATTCTTTAGTTGTCTAGCATTATGATACATCTCACACCCTTTCATCCTAAGCCTTATATCCCTGGTTCAAAAATCTACCTTTTCTTTGGCCGTATAAGACGCACTTTTTATTCCCCAAAACTGGGGGGGAGGGGGAAAGTTGGTGCGTCTTATACGGCGAATACACCCCTATCGCGGCGGTCCCTGCGGCCATCAACGGCCAGGACCCGCGGCTAATACAGGACATCACCGATCGCGGTGATGCCCTGTATTAACCCTTCAGACGCGGCGATCAAAGCTAACCGCCGCGTCTGAAGCCAAAGTGACACTAACCCGGATGCTCAGTCGGGCTGTTCGGGACCGCCGCGGTGAAATCACGGCGTCCCAAACAGCTTACAGGACACTGGGAGGGACCTTACTTGCCTCCTCGGTGTCTGCTCCGTGCCGGGATCCCCTGCATGGCCGGCCCTCTCCTTCGACGTCATCACATCGTCGCGCATGTCGTCCCGTCATCCAATAGGAGCAGCATGCGGAGCGGCATGCGGAGCGGCATGCGTAGTGACGTGATGAGGGCGACGTGATGACGACGACAGAGAGCGTGGATCCCGGGGAAGAAGACGTCCGGAGCGTCGGGGAAACCTGGCGACATCCAGGGCAGCGGTGCCTTGTCCGGAGCGGCGGGGACAGGTGAGTACTACCTCCTATACCAGTGGTCTTCAACCTGCGGACCTCCAGATTTTGCAAAACTACAACTCCCAGCATGCCCGGACAGCCAAAGGCTGTCCGGGCATGCTGGGAGTTGTAGTTTTGCAACATCTGGAGGTCCGCAGGTTGAAGATCACTGTTGGGTGCAGAATCTTTTTTTCTCTAGATTTTGCACCTATAAATTGGGTGCGTCTTATATGCCGGTGCGTCCTATAGGGCGAAAAATATGGTCCTTCTCAAATTTATGGCTTGATGTTCAAACTCCTGTTTCGCATCACATGTACAGTATGTCTAACAGTAATAAACAGGTCAGTAGGAATAGTATGCCTGAATATGGAGCAGATTCCTGCTATTTCCTTTACAGTAAATGGGGATATTGTGTAATAAAACTACCACAATAACTTATTTTGAGATGCAAGAACTCTATGGAATTATAACTGATGGTATTAATCATATAAATGTTCTTGTCATTGGCTTTTTCTCCATAAATGTGACAAGTGCTACTTTGCTGTCCTGCCAAATAAACAGAATATCATCTATGAATCTCATCCATGGAAACACCTCACCATCCCTTAGAAGAGATCCATCCTGATGGGCCTTCCTTTCCCAATAGCTCAGAAATAAATTAGTTACTCCTATTGCAACTTCATGTACCTGGAGAAAGAAACGGTCTTTAACCCCTTAAGGACACATGACGTACTGGAACGTCATGTGTCCACTCCCGATCTATAACGCGGGGCCACGGCGTGGCCCCGCGTCATAGCGGGTCGGGCCCGGCCTCTAACAACGGCCGGGACCCGTGGCTAATAGCGCGCGGCATTGATCGCTGTGCCGCGCGCTATTAACCCTTTAGACGCGGCGTTCAAAGTGAAACCGAAAGCATCCCGGCTAGCTCAGTGGGCTGTTCGGGATAGCCGCGGTGAAATCGCGGCATCCCGAACAGCTGACAGGACAGCGGGAGGGCCCCTACCTGCCTCCTCGCTGTCCGATCGCCGAATGACTGCTCAGTGCCTGAGATCCAGGCATGAGCAGTCATCCGGCAGAATCGTTGATCACTGGTTTCTTATGAGAAACCAGTGATCAACATAGAAGATCAGTGTGTGCAGTGTTATAGGTCCCTATGGGACCTATAACACTGCAAAAAAAAAGTGAAAAAAAAAAGTGAATAAAGATCATTTAACTCCTCCCCTATTAAAAGTTTGAATCACCCCCCTTTTCCAATAAAAAAAAAAACACAGTGTAAATAAAAATAAAAATAAACATATGTGGTATCACCGCGTGCGGAAATGTCCGAATTATAAAAATATATCATTAATTAAACCGCTCGGTCAATGGCGTGCGCGCAAAAAAATTCCAAAGTCCAAAATAGTGCATTTTTGGTCACTTTTTATATCATTTAAAAATGAATAAAAAGTGATCAATAAGTCCTATCAATGCAAAAATGGTACCGTTAAAAACTTCAGATCACGGCGCAAAAAATGAGCCCTCATACCGCCCCATACACGGAAAAATAAAAAAGTTATAGGGGTCAGAAGATGACAATTTTAAACGTATTAATTTTCCTGCATGTAGTTATGATTTTTTCCAGAAGTCCGACAAAATCAAACCTATATAAGTAGGGTATCATTT
The DNA here is from genome assembly GCF_029499605.1 of Hyla sarda. NCBI lineage: Eukaryota > Metazoa > Chordata > Amphibia > Anura > Hylidae > Hyla > Hyla sarda. Next base: position 353,811,923 of record NC_079191.1, read on the forward strand.
TAATCGTATGGACCTACAGAATACATATCAGGTGTCATTTTTACCGAAAAATGTACTACGTAGAAACGGAAGCCCCCAAAAGTTACAAAACAGCGTTTTTTTTTTCAATTTTGTCGCACAATGATTTTTTTTCCCGCTTCACCATAGATTTTTGGGCAAAATGACTGACGTCATTACAAAGTAGAATTGGTGGCGCAAAAAATAAGCCATCATATGGATTTTTAGGTGTAAATTTGAAAGAGTTATGATTTTTTAAAGGCAAGGAGCAAAAAACGAAAATGCAAAAACGGAAAAACCTCCGGTCCTTAAGGGGTTAAAGATGAAATCATCATGGGTCAGAGTGTTCTTTAGTAATCTCAACACCAGCCCTTGTAGGTCAAGATTCATTCTGTGTATCTCTAAAAAAAACATATTTTCCTTTAAAATAATCCCATCCAATGTTTGCAGGACTTTTATTTGATCCCTAGTATATGAAGGTAAAGATGTTACCAATAGGTTCCAATAGAAGTCAATGACCCACAGGCTCACACAAGCTGCCTCTGCCTGATGCAATGAGACATTGCTGGGGTTGGTCCTGTTTTTATGCACTTGTGTCAAAAAAAAAGTATATCTCATTTGGTGTTATCAATACTCCTAATTAAAAAACTATTAGGATAGAGGATAACATGTCTGATCGCGGGGTCCCCAGTAGGTGAAACCCCGCGATCTCTGTAGCGGCACCCCAGTCATCCGATGCACAGATGACTGGTGAACACAGCCACCACGCTCCCTCCATTCATGTCTATGGGCGAAGGCGTGACGGCTGTGTACTAGACATTAATGGAGGGAGAGTGCCATGACTTCCGTTACTGTAACACTGCGGTGGCGGCCGAGAGATCGCTTGGGTCTCTGTGGCCGGACCCCCACGCGATCAGACATGTTATCCCCTATCCAAAGGATAGGGGATAACATGTCTAGGGGCAGAGTAGCCCTTTAAATTCTAAAGACAATGGTGCAGTGCTCAACATCTTTACCTTTAGTTTTTAGTATTGTTACACCTTAGGGTGAAAAGTACAATTTGTTCTACAAAAAAAAAACAAAAAAAAAAAAACAAGGCCTTGTGAGGCTTGGTAGGCTAAAAATAAATAAAAGTTATGCCTTTTAGAGAAGGCAAGGAGAAAAAAGCAAAAGGAACATTGGCCTGGTTATTAAGGCGTTAAAGGGAAGGCTCATGTAAGACAATTTATCCCCATCTAAAGGATAGGAGATAAGTGTCTGATCACCGGGGGTCCATTTGCTGGTCAATACGCACCCTGCATTCATCTCTCTGGGAAAGCTGGAGATACATGAGTACAGAGCTTGTGTATCTCCATCTCTCCCAGAGATTTATGGAGAGCGAATGCCAACTGTGCTCCATGTGTGAGGAGAGCTGGAGCGCCTTATAGGAGATTGCAAGATCCCAGCAGTTGGACCCCCATGATCAAACACTTATCCCCAATCCTTTAGATAGGGCATAAATTGTCCTACATGAGACTTACCCCTTAAGTAAAATGTGTTTTCCTGAAAAGGTCAGAAAACAAATCAAGAGGATTTAATATGGGCGAAGCTGCACATCCTGTAGTTATGCTATTGTATCCTTCAAACAAGTTGTAAAGTAGAGTATGGGAGGTAAATACAGACCTGCCCACTATTGGGTACAGTAAGGGACAGTAAACTCAATAATTCACTTATTGCGATGATCTAAGCCAGTGTTTCCCAACCTGTATGACTCCAGTTATTGCAAAACTACAAATTCCAACATGCTGGGAGTTGTAGTTTTCCCACAGCACATTGGTTAGGAAACACTGTTCTAAGCAAATAGTATTCAAGAGCAAATTCCTTTCATAGAATGTAATTCTGACATTCATCTTGTGCCAAGAATATCAGCAATGAACCTGAAAGCATTTTTGCAAGTACAAGCGCTCCAGACTAGCATCAGGTTATTCTGACCTATCATGTTTTAAGGAAACATTGCTCATTTCCATAAAACTATTTTCTCTCACTTTTAAAATGCGAAGAATGAAAAAAGATTATAATTTTAGGGTCTATTCACATATGCAGAATCCCGCACATATTTTATGCGCAAGATTTGAGGCTGCAGATTTCAGTATAAATTATATGACTGAACAAAGCTCCAAACCTGCAGCTTCAAATCCTGTGCATCAAATATGCGCAGGATACTGTAGGTGTGAATGGACCTTTAAAGATGGATTAACAGCAAAAATGTTGATTCCAGCAGCGACATTCAGATGTCAGGGTCAGAATTTGGAGTAAACAACATGAACGCATGAATCTACCCTTCTTTATATCAATGGTTCAGGCTGCTGGTGGCGTAATGGTCACTTTATTAGGCACACCCTGCTAGTATATGTTTGGACCCACTTTTGCCTTCAGAACTGCATTCATTCTTCGTGGCATACTTTCTACAAGAAGCTGGAAACATTCCAATAGATTTTGGTCCATATGGACGCGGTTGCTGCAGATTTGTTGCACATCCATGATGCAAATCTTCTGTTCCCCCAAATCCCAGCGGTGATCTACTGGATTGAGATGTGTGACTGTGGAGGCCATTGGAGTACAGTGACCTCATTGTGAGAATACTCAGGTAGGCAGCCACGTTTAAATGATGATCATTAGGTACTATGTGATGTTCCCCACATCATTACACCACCACCACCCTCCTGAATCATTGATGCTTTCATGTTGTTAAATTTGGACCCTGCCATCTGAATTTGCACTTGATAAAGACAGCCTAGAACTGCTAGAAATGTTCTAACTGCATTTGTGAATAAAAGCATCCATCATTTTTGCACTTAAAGAGAACCTGACAATTAGTTCACTGGGTTATAGTGCGTATGAACAGCAGTAAAACTAAATCCATGAAATCCATTAGTTAGGTATAGAGTTATGGTTGTAAATAGCTATATTCCTAATGGGCCCCAGCAACGGTAAGCCTGCAGCATCGGTAGGCTAGAGAAAAGTGGCTCCACTAGGCGCTTCACCCGGAGTCTTTCTGCTAGAGCATGAAGATCCCACGAGAGGGATAGAGGCAGAGTTTAAAATAATAAAAATTCTTTAGTTCAACAGAAGCGCTAGGACTACGTGTTTCGAGGGGTGGGACCCCCTCCTCATCAGGTCCAATGATGGGCCCCAGCGCATTATTCAAATTCTTCGCTCTCACGCCGGCTCTCACGTCCTAGCAACATGAGAGTGAAGAATTTGAATTATCAAGACAAGGGTCGGGCCGGGGAACTTAGCCGGCTCCCTGCCTCCAATGCACACTGGGGCGCATTAGGAATAAAGATATTTACAACCATAACTCTGCACCCAAACAGCGAATTTTACTAAGTCAGTCCTCAGTTTACAGCTGTGCGCTCACACTATGACCCATTATACTGGGTTTAGTGTGGGTGAACTAGCTGTCAGTTTCTCTTTAAGGATCTGGTGGTGCTGTGATACCTTTTCAAGAAGATTCCTTTGCCAGAAGGGCACATAAACCACAGAACTGATATGGGGAATTGGTGGTGCTGTTGCAATGCAACTTTGGGTCTGCCATATGTATTTAACAGCGGCAATAGAGACTCATTAGACTAGGCAACTTTTTTCCAGTCTTCTAATGTCCAATTCTGGTGGCCTGTACGAATTGTAGCCACAGTTTCCTGTTCTTAGCGACAGGAGTGGCACCTGGTCTCCCGCTGCTGTAGCCCATCTGCTTTAAAGTTCGATGTGTCGTGCATTTAGAGATAGTATTCTGCATATCTTGGTTGTAGCAAGTGGTTATTTGAGTCACTGTTGCCTTTCTGTCATCTAGAACCAATCTGCCAAGTCTCCTTTGATGTCTGACATAAACAAGGCATTTTTATCAACACAACTTCTACTGACTGAATATTTTCTATTTTTCGGACCATTCTCCATAAACTCTAGCAATATTTTTGCATGGAAATAACAGAAGATTGCGAAAGGAAAGAAATAAAAGGAGGACGGCGCCTTGTGTAATTCTGTGGGGTCGGATGGCCCAAAGAAATGATATGCAGATTTGCTCACCTTGTGCAAATCTTGGTTTTATGCGTGTCACCCTTAGTAAGGGTGGTCTTTGCTGGAATCCTTGGCTGCAGCCTGCAGGAACGGCCGGTCACCAGTCGGGAGTTGGCAAGGAGAGAGTGCGATGCTGAGAGGAAAGAAGTTCTGCGGTGGTGCTGCCCTGGATTGCAAGCAAGGTTCGAATACGTAGTTTTCCAACGAAAAAGCGTTTATTGAGACATACATAAAGTAATAGTCATGTGCAAGACGCATTTCGAGGGGAGCTCCCTCTTTGTCAATTGCTTGTGAGAGCAAGCAATTGAGAAAGAGGGGGCTCCCCTCGAAACGCGTCTTGCACATGTCTATTACTTTATGTATGTCTCAATAAACGCTTTTTCGTTGGAAAACTACGTATCCGGACCTTGCTTGCTATCCAGGGCAGCGCCACTGCAGAACTTCTTTCCTCTCAGCATCGCATCACAGAAGATTGGCAGTTTCTTAAAAACTCATCTAAGCCTGTCCGGCACCAACAGCCATGTCACATTAAAAGTCACTTAAATCCCCTTTCTTCCTCATTCTGAGTTTGAACTTCAGCAAATTGCGTTGACCATGTTTACATACCTAAATGCATTGAGTTGCTGCCATGTGATTGGCTGATTATCTATTTGTGTTACGGAACAATTGAACAGCTGTACTTAATAAAGTGGCCATTGATTGTTATATTGTGTGCATGAGCCCTTACTCATATGATGTATACACAAATGCATAAAAGAACAGATTTTACCAATCCTTCACACTCGCACCCAGAAAGTAAAGTAACACTAGTTATCTGCGGTGCCCACACAGACGATGAGCGCTATACTGCAGGCTAGGTGGGAGTAGTTGTACTGATGATTTTCCATGACAGATGGGTGTAGCTATCCTGTTGCTTCCCTGCGAACCTTACAATCCTTTTGTTACATAAGCTGTGACATAGTGCAAAGTGCAAGAATGAGTCTTCCAGACACTAGTATTACTTACCGTATTTTTCGCCGTATAATACGCACTTTTTCTTCCCCAAAACACTGGGGGGGGGGGGGGAAGTTTGTGCGTCTTATACTGCGAATACACACCTATCGCGGCGGTCCCTGCGGCCATCAACGGCCGGGACCCGCGGCTAATACAGTACATCACCGATCGCGGTGATGCCCTGTATTAACCCTTCAGATGTGGCGATCAAAGCTGACTCCCGCGTCTGAAGCGAAAATAACACTAACCCGGCTGTTCAGTCGGGCTTTTCGGGGCTGCCGTGGTGAAATCACAGCATCCCAAACAGCTTACAGGACACCGGGAGGGACCTTACCTGCCTCCTCGGTGTCTGCTCCGTGCCGGGATCCCCTGCATGGCCGGCGCTCTCCTTCGACGTCATCACGTCGTCGCGCACGCCGTCCCATCATCCAATAGGAGCAGCGTGCGGAGCGGCGTGCTGAGTGGCGTGCGTAGCGACGTGATGACGGCGACGGAGAGCGAGGATCCCGGGGAAGAAGACATTCCGGAGCATCGGGGACACCACGGGGACGCGGCGACAGCGATGGAGGGCGACATCCAGTGCAGCGGTGACAGGTCCGGAGCGGCGGGGACACGTGAGTATTACCTCCTATCCAGTGGTCTTCAACCTGCGGACCTCTAGATGTTGCCAAACTACAACTCCCAGCATGCCCGGACAGCCAACGGCTGTCCGGTCATGCTGGGAGTTGTAGTTTGGCAACATCTGGAGGTCCGCAGGTTGAAGATCACTGTTGGGTGCAGAATCTTTTTTTTTCTAGATTTTGCACCTTTAAAATAGGGTGCGTCTTATATGCCGGTGCGTCCTATAGGGCGAAAAATACGGTACAACATCCTGAACAATTTACTGAAACTTCTTTGCAAATTCAATGCAATGCAGTTGCTTTAGCACAATGTGGATTGTTACAGTCTTTGGTGAAGATGAATATTGTATTTGGTCACTGTCCCTGTAACAGTTGCTTTTGAAGTTGATATACTAAGAGGTGCTGTTAACAAGTATGGTGCCTAATGTATTTGTTGATGCAGATAGGAAACAGATTACACACAGTCCAATAAGCTCTCTACTGATAAGGGCCGACATAGATTGGCTTACTGTAGTCCAATATTCAAACTTTATTCACAAATCCTTGTTGTGGCACGATACTCAGACATGATCGCCTCTCATCGCTAACTCCAACCATAGGGACCCCGATCAGTGTTATTCTTGAATATCCTTCTTGGAGCTGAAGACTTGAAGCACTTTATCCTCACAGCATAGACAGGAACAGGACAGTGACTTGGTTGAAGCAGATTCTATCTTGAACATGAATAAAGTAAGTTACATTCTTGAGGTCTAGGTGTAGGCATGCTAAGCACAAGCAAAGCTAGAAGGCAAAAGCCAGACCTGCCCCTATGCTGGGAGAGAAGATTGGGCAAAGACTCTTTACACAGCCCTTCTAGAAGTTTTTATGCAGAAACATATGCTAGGGAACATCACATGACCAAAGCATTATTCATCGGATACAACAGTATTCACATTTTATCCTTTACACTCTACTTTTATTTCAGTGTATGCTTTTAGATAGAATCTGTCAGCTATATTTGCTGTTAAGTGCTACACACGTGGATAGCTATTGGATTGCTGGGTATAAAAGTGCACTGTACTTTTCCTGGAGCCGATGGTGGTTTCCAACCTTATTGAACTACGTTTTCTACTCTCAGCCAAGTGTCAAGAAAATGGGGCCTAGATGCTCAAGTGTGACAGCCTATCATGCCTCCTCACTTACCCTCATGTTCCAGACCCCCTTGATTGAGGTACAGGGTTCATCTAACAATCAAGGAAGGGCTGGGCCTCATTGACATTTAGCTGAGAAATAAAAAGGCAATTTTATAAGTTTCACTAGTGATGAGCGGCATAGGTCATAATCGAATTCGCAATATTTCACGAATATATGGACGAATATTCATCCTATATTCGCGAAATTCGCATAATCGCTATGTTCCTTTTTTTTCCATATAAAAATTCGTAATGCAATTCGCATAGTGCGCATGCGCAATTATATCTTTCACCTAAAAGAAGGGAGGGATCAGTGTCCAGTCTGGAAGTGCCAATATCCGCATAAATATTTGCACAAAAAACCCGAATATTTGTCATTACGAATATATATAATTATATTATAAATATTTGCAGAGTCGAATATTTGCACTCAACACTAAGTTTCACAACCACTATCAAATCCAGCACATTCTTCTAGGAAACTTCTAGAAGTTCAACAGCAGTGAAAACAGTGTAAGTATAATGAAAAGGTATTTTACATATAAAAACATGCATATTATTATGCATATTAGGTTTCTTCTAATATTATTTTTATTACTATAAAAATAAAATATTATAATTTATTATTGTAATTTTTTTCTCTCTTCCTTTCTTTCCTTGGTTTTGTATGTATGTGATTGATTGCGTGACGAGTTGTAAGGTAAAGAATTATTTAAGATCGGCAGATAAGAGGTTTCAAAAGCAGAAAACGTGAATGGTTAAAAATCCTCGCATCCTCTGCAATCTTGGATGGGTTAAAGACCATCTTTGGATGGGCAGGGGGTAGTCGGCTGACGACTGGAACCCTAATAGGTACAGTCGGGGGGCTGGCGAGTCATGATGAGGCAAATAGAAAAAATATGAAGAAAAGTGAACGAGGCAAGTATTCAATATTGAGAAAGATGGTTATAATATAATGTGGATATAATAAGGATGGTGCATGAATAAGAGGATGGAATGTGTTTACCTTGGATAGAAGAAACGGAAAATGTTTATTTTTTTATTTTTTTTCCTATTCTTTGTTCTCTCTCTTTTTTTTTTCTTCCCTCCTCCCTTCCCCCTTTTCCCCGGAATTTTTAAAAAATTATTATTCTTATTATTATTATTGTTATTACTACTAGTTGAACTAAGATGGAGAATTAAGGAATTAATTATGGTAAGTTGTCAGTTGATTAATGGTAGGAGGGTAAATGGAAGTTTTGGAGGACATGCATGCCCCGGTAGGTAAAAACTGGACTTATATAAAGAGGATATTAAAAATCTAATAAAAATTATTAATCAATGAATTGTTATATATTGGTAAGATATATTGTAGATTTTGTAAATCAAGGTTATGGTGAAGGGTTTTTTTTCCTAACTTCTTTTTGTTTTGTATGGTTACAATTATAAATAAAGACTTTTTTTTTTTTTAAGGTCCTAGGGCACATAAGTAAACTTACTTGAGCATTTATGTAAATTTTATTCCAAATGACAGTAACACTATGATGTTGTTTGCAAAGAGTTTTCTCACAGTCACATGAGAACTTCTTAGGGATGGTAGCTGGAACACAGGTATACACTTTCGTGATATAGTTATTAATCTGCAGTGGCGTTGCTAGGGAGTTGAAGGGGATGCGGACTGCACCAGGTGACACCCCCCAAGTGGGAAGTAACCTTGTGATGTGTCAGCCCAGGACTGCAGTGCACTAGAATGGTGGAGGGGAGCTGTCATTCAAACTCACAAGCAGCGAGCACATCATGCTTTCAGCATGTGAGCCGCAGGGAACGCGATCCCCAGCAGGTCAGCACGATGATATGATGTCATGGTGCCTGCCCAGAGATCCCATCCCCACGTCTGACACGCTGCAAGCATGAAGAGGTAGAGAGCTGCTCGTGGGAGCATGGATTAGGTGAGTATAATTGTTTTTTTTAAATGTTTGGTGCACTATGGCATTGGGGGCATTATTACAACCTGGGTGGCATTATATGTGAGGGTCACAAAATGGGGGCATCATATGCGAGGGCCATAGAATGGGGCATGATATGTAAGGGGCAATGAACAGGGGCATTATATGTGAGGGTCACAGAATGAGGGTATATGTGAGGGGCACAGAACAGGGGCATTATATGTGAGGGGCACATAACGGGAGCATGATATGTGAGAGGCAAAGAACAGGGGAAATTATATGTGAGGGGCACAGAATGGGGGCATTATCTGTAAGTGGCAAAGAACGAGGGCTTTATATGTGAGGGCAAAGAATGGGGGAATTATATATGAGGAGCACAAGACAGGGGGTATTATATGTCAGGGGAACATGACTGGAGCATTGTATGTGAGGGGCACAGGACAGGGGGCATTATATGTGGAGGCACATTATGGGGGCATTATATGTGAAGGGCACAGGACAGGGGGCATTATATGTGAGGATCACAGAACTGGGGGCATTATATGTGGGGGCACATGACAGGGGGCATTTTATGTGAGGGGCCTGGTATGGGGGCATTATATGTGAGGGATACATGACAGGGGGCATTATATGTGAGTGGCACATGACAGGGGCTATTGTGATTATGTAGGGGAAAACGACGAGTGCATTATTATTATTATATGTGGGGGCAGGGCACAGGACAGGGAGCATTATTATTATGTAGGGGGCCCAGGACAGGGAGAATTATTATGTGGGGGGCACAAGACAGGGGGCATTATTATTATGTGGGGGCACAGGATGTGGCATTATTACTATATGTGAGGGGCACAGAGCGTTTTGAATTTCAAAGGTATGGTGTATATTATAAGGAAATTATGGAGAGGTATGGTTTTTATTGGCCACAATATGTTGCGGTATTGTATTCAAAGGGTGCACTGTAAAAGAAGGTTATATACAAAGGGAGCAGTGTGTGGTAGTATTTTATTTAGAGGGTACAGTGTGTGGCAGTATTATATTTAGAGGACAAAGTGTGTGGTAGTATTATAATCAGAGGGTACACTGTGTGGCAGTACTATATTCAGAGAGCGCAGTGTACGGTAGTATTATATTCAGAGGGTACAGTGGGTGGCAGGTTTATTTTCAGAGGGTGCAGTGTGTGGTAGTATTTTATTCAGAGGGTGCAGTGTGTTTTAGTATTATATTGAAAGGGTACAGTGTGTTGCAGGTTTATGTTCAGAGAGCGCAGTGTGTGGCAGTATTTTATTCAGAGGGTATAATATGTGGTAGTATTATATTCAGAGAGCGCAGTGTGCGGTAGTATTATATTCAGAGGGTATAGTATGTGGCAGTATTATATTCAGAGAGTGCAGTGTGTGGTAGTATTATATTCAGAGGGTACAGTGTCTGGTACGGTTATAATAATTATTGTTTTCATATAGAGGATCAAAGTTGACATAGTGAGGAGCCATCTGGGCGTCAAGTTCTGCAGAAGATTTAGCTGGACCAAGTCCCGGCGGTATGTACCAGCTGACACCATTTTCCACCGCAGCGGGTGACACCAACCCTAGCAAAGTCACTGTTCGTCTGTCCCCAAACAGCCACATAGTGAGAGCAAATTCAATTACACAATAAATCAGCCAAGATTGGTATAAGATTAACATGTACATAATACAGGGAACTTCTTGCTTCTTTCATTTTTAAAAAGGCCATTAAAAAATGAAAGAAACATTCTAATTGGTTACTTTGGGCAACTGCACCTCCCTCCCTCTACCAGGGACTGCTCATCACCTTCCCAATACCATCCATACTATGAGATATGGTGGGGGCAGCATCATGTTGTGAGGGAAAGCTGAATGGAGCAAAGTACAGATATATTCTAAATACAAAACTGATCCAGAATGCTCTGTACCTCTGAATGGGCCAAAGGTTCCCCTTCCAACAAGACAATGGCTTAGATTTATCAAACTGTGTGAGAGAAAAAATAGAGTGATTTTCCTACAGCAACCAATCACAGCTCAGCTAACCAGCTCTGGTAAAGTGAATGCTGTGATTGGTTGCTTTGGAATATCACTTTTTTTTCTCTGACACAGTTTGATAAATCTGGGCCAATGACCCTAAGGGTCTATTCACACAGCGGAATTCTGCTGGCAGAATTCCACCCCAAATGAAAGCCCAATTCACTTCTATGGGATCCGCACTCCTGTTGACACTTCAGAATTTCCGCTTGATACTGGATATCCGCTGGATATTGCAGGACTGGTATGTGTTCCATGAGGCAGGGGGACCCATAGTGGCCACTTTTTTGACTGGCTTTTTCAGTATAATATTGTGGTTGCCAAGTACAGGAGGTGTTACCCCGTGCTCCTGCTGTCCTGTCAGGCAGCCTCCTTCAGTGTCCCCAAGGCCCCCTGCACTTGTTTTCCCATCGTAAATATGTTTTACCATGTAAAGTCTTATAAAATGTAATGTTGCTTTAAGAGTTATACCATGTGATATGTCATGTGATTGTTACCCAGGAGTTACCAGTGACCAGGTAATCCCAAGAGTGACCTATGGGCTCTCTGCTAGTCTCCCCCATATAAGCCCTGGGTGGAGCTTCTCTCTCTTTGAGCTCTGCTCTTCTGCTAAGCTGGGGTCCAGTGCAGTCGCCTAGTGTGTATATCCAGAGTGTTGGGGACCTCAAAGTAAAGTCCTGCAGCCACCATCAAGTCAAGTAAGCTAAAGTCACAGCTTTATGAGTCAAGTCAGTCTCTGTCATCTGTCAAGTCAACATGGCCTGCAAAATTATCCAGTCCTACTACAAGCCCCAACAAGCCCTTAAGGTCTCTGCGTCACTGGTCACCCCTTTGGGCCCTGGCTGAACTGTATAGACTTTACCAACTGTCTACCCTCAGTAAAGCTGCCGTTGTCCGTAACTTGGTGTCGGAGTCTTTATTGCCCCGGTGCCTAGCCCAGGATCCAGCGGTATACCTTGGGTGGTTATAGGCTAAACTACGCCCTGGTGTCACGAATACAAGGGGTTAATGCCATCTGGCCCTAGGGTAACAACATCTTCCCTAATCACACACCCCGCCACCACAACATACAGAAAATTTTCTGATGAAAGCAGTTGCTAACCATATTGTTTTTGCACGCTTTATAACATATCAAAGTTATTGTATCTGACAGTGGCCATTTAAGCCAAAGTCAGAAGTGGTTCCAGTAGAAAGGAGAAGTATAAGACCTTCCGTTCTATTATATATTTTGGATACACTTCTGGCTTTGGTTCAAAAACTGTAGTGGCAGTATTTGCCAGGGTCTGAATACTTATGTCAATACAATATTTAAGTTTTCCCTTTTTAATAAATTAGCAACACATTCAGTTTCCACTTTGCCATTACGAGGTATTGAGTGCAGAATGAGGGGAGAACTTGATTTTTCTATTAATTTTAGCACAAGACCCCAACATAAAATATGAAAAAAGTGAAAGATTCTGAAAACTTCCATAATCCATTGTACATTTTAAACATAGTAAAAATAGGATTTCTGCATAAAGGTTACTTTTATTTGTAACATAATGTGACATTTCAAGCATTAAAAATTAGAATTAAAATATAATAGAAATAAATAGAAATCCTTTTTTTTTTTAAACATATATGACATTTATAGTGGGACAACGCCATCTTGTGTATGATAAAAATATCACTCAATAGCCAGCAGCTAGGAGGGAATCCCTGTAGATCAGTTCATCATAGAAGGAGGCAGACACAAGGAGGTGTACACACCTTTAGGCTTTTATGAAGCATTATGGGGGCAATCACTGGTAATCATCAAACAGTAACAATTCTTCTTATATATAGTAGATTTCATAAGGGGGCTCTCCTGTTATTTAAAAAATTCTTAATAATGGATAGATCTATCTATCAATCTATCTGTCTGTCTATCTATCTATCTGTCTACTATATTTACAGCTTGTGCTGCCCTAGGCACTTGGGCTAAATACACCCTTTCAACCAAAGGGGTAAAATATTTTTTATTCTCCAGGACACATCATGGCAGCAGAAGCTATATCAGAAGTGTTTATGATTCCTTTTTTCCTACTTAAGTTCTGTCTCTGATGAACATTTTTGCCCTAGGCTCAGGCCCGGGAGTGCTAGTGGCAAATATAGCCCTGTTTGTAGCAGTTCTTAACAACAGGATCTGTAGCAGTTCTTAGCATTAGGCTATGTAACAATTCCTAATAGATTATTTTTGTAACAGCTCTCAACAGCAAGCTGTACCAATTCTTCTTGTGACACCAGGAGTAAACATGGGATACATGGCCAATCTCTGCACAATGCACAGAGCCAATCTGACCAATCTGTGACCTAGGTTAATAACTGTCTATGTATAATCAGCCTAGTAGCCCTCTATGCAGTCCAATGTATGCCCTATGTATATCTGACTGACTCCCAAGATCCATAGTGGCTCCTTCTACTTGTAAAGCCACAGTAGTGCCACTGAATTCTCAGATTTTCATAGCAGCAGGCCACCTTATGATGTCCCCTGGTTTCAACCCAATAGAGACCTACAAAGTAACCTGAGTGCAGTTTGCAAAAATATAGGTCCCTCTGGACTGGGGCATTATGAGGAGGGTGCTTTCTTCACACGTCTCTCCTTTTTTCCCTTATACTTCAAACGTTTTCTCTCCTGCCCTCTGAATCCCAACAGGCTACTGAAGATTCTCCCAATGGATTTACATGAGGCTCCTCTCTCTCTGTGGTCCGTGCTTGCTTGTGTCTTCTCCTTAGCTAACTCCCGACTAGAGATGAGTGAGCCGATTCTAGCAAACCTGGATTCGACCCAAACTTTTGGATTTTTTTTGGTTTGGAGCACACTCAAGCTTTTACCATTTCAGCTCGCCCGAGCCAGTAAGTAGCGCAAGAAAAAAACAGTAAGCATGTTTTTTTGGCGGGCAGAACAAGCAGGGCGAGCAGAGGGTAGTGAGATGATGTATGGAAAGCAGCGGATAACATGATAACCCAGGTCTATCATGTGATTTGCTGCTTACTGTGTCAATATATTATAAAAAAAAACATGCCGTCTTCTCCCAACTGTCTAACAGAAAGGCCGCCCATTTTCAGGATTTGCCTCATCTGTGTTGTGCCCTCCTCCTCCATCAGTTGTCCCTTGGGGAATTCATGTCCTCCAGACAACAGTATTCTCCCAGTCATCCTGTTGCAGTGTGCCTCAATCACCCTGCGGCAAGCCAGGGCTGATGGCCAAATTCAAATTTGTTGCATTTGCTTTTGCAACCAATCTGCCGCCAGCCAGGGCTGCTGGCCAAAATGAGTACTTAGCCGCCATTATTTTTCTGAGACAGCCGTACCCTACATTCCACGGTTGATACGTGAAGTTGTACTTACAGCCAGGGGCAATACATGTCCAAAAAACTGTTTTGCTCCATTCATTGCTCAATCCAGAAACAAAATTCAAGGGCTCCCGCTCCACAAAAAATAGTAATTAAAAAATTCTAATTTTTATTCCATATTGCTTTAAAATCCAAAAAGGACAAAGACAAACATAATGTGCTCTGGTGAGTTAAAAACCCACGTCCACTGACGCATTTCGAACAATAATGTTCTTAGTCATGGCATGAGACCCTCATACTCTGCATGGTTTTTATATACTGAGGTGTTCACCCTCATACGAACATAGCTCCACCGGCTGCAGGGGGAGCTCCTTCCAACTGAAAGGACTTGTAACAAATTATCCCAGAAGAAAGCAAACTTTAATTGTATTCAACATAGCTTCAAGAAACACTGGAAAAGGCAGTACATTCACTGTATATATACACAAGACCCAATTCAGCAAAGTTTAAAAAAAAATCGATGGAAAAAAAATAATATTCACTGTGAAAACATTGATAAATATGTACTGGACCATTCCTTTAATTCACACTCAATGGACACCCTGTATAAAATACTAATGTCCAACAAGCTCCTCTTTTCAACAAAATTTGAAAAAACTTTTAACCTCTACGAGGTGGGTATACACATTAACCCCTTCAGAACTGAGCCCTTTTTCACCTTAAGGACTTGGCCATTTTTTGCACATCTGACCACTGTCACTTTAAACATTAATAACTCTGTAATGCTTTTAGTTATCATTCTGATTCCGAGATTGTTTTTTCGTGACATATTCTACTTTAACTTAGTGGTAAAATTTTTTGGTAACTTGCATCCTTTCTTGGTGAAAAATCCCCAAATTTGATGAAAAATTTGAAAATTTTGCATTTTTCTAACCTTGAAGCTCTCTGCTTGTAAGGAAAATGGATATTCCAAATAATTTTTTTTATTCACATATACAATATGTCTACTTTATGTTTGCATCATAAAATTGATGAGTTTTTACTTTTGGAAGACACCAGAGGGCATCAAAGTTCCGCAGCAATTTTCCAATTTTTCACAAAATTTTGAAACTCGCTTTTTTTCAGGGACCAGTTCAGGTTTGAAGTGGATTTGAAGGGTCTTCATATTAGAAATACCCCATAAATGACCCCATTATAAAAACTGCACCCCCCAAAGTATTCAAAATGACATTCAGTAAGCATTTTAACCCTTTAGGGGTTTCACAGGAATAGCAGCAAAGTGAAGGAGAAAATTCACAATCTTCATTTTTTACACTCGCATGTTCTTGTAGACCCAATTTTTGAATTTTTGCAAGGGGTAAAAAGGAGAACATTTTTACTTGTATTTGAAACCCAATTTCTCTCGAGTAAGCACATACCTCATATGTCTATGTTAATTTTTCGGCAGGCGCAGTAGAGGGCTCAGAAGGGAAGGAGCGTTAAATGGTTTTTGGGGGGCATGTCACCTTTAGGAAGCCCCTATGGTGCCAGAACAGCAAAAAACCCCACATGGCATACCATTTTGGAAACTAGACCCCTCGGGGAACATAACAAGGGGTAATGTGAACCTTAATACCCCACAAGTGATTCACGACTTTTGCATATGTAAAAAAATAAATAAAAAAATTTACCTAAAATGCTTGGTTTCCCAAAAAATTTACATTTATACAAAGGGTTAAAGCAGAAAATACCCCCCAAAATTTGAAGCCCAATTTCTCCCGATTCAGAAAACACCCCATATGGGGGTGAAAAGTGCTCTGCTGGCGCACTACAGGTCTCAGAAGAGAAGGAGTCACATTTGGCTTTTTTGAAGGAAATTTGGCTCTGGGGGCATGCCGCATTTAGGAAGCCTCTATGGTGCCAGGACAGCAAAAAAAAACACATGGCATACCATTTTGGAAACTAGACCCCTCGGGGAACGTAACAAGGGGTAAAGTGAACCTTAATACCCTACGGGTGTTTCACGACTTTTGCATATGTAAAAAAAAATTAAAAATTTTACCTAAAATGCTTGGTTTCCCCAAAAATTTAAATTTTTACAAAGGGTTAAAACAGAAAATACCCCCCAAAATTTGAAGCCCAATTTTTCCCGATTCAGAAAACACCCCATATGGGGGTGAAAAGTGCTCTGTTGGCGCACTACAGGTCTCAGTAGAGAAGGAGTCACTTTTGGCTTTTTGAAAGCAAATTTTGCTCTGGGGGCATGCCGCATTTAGGAAGCCCCTATGGTGCCAGGACAGCAAAAAAAAACCACATGGCATACCATTTTGGAAACTAGAGCCCTCGGGGAATGTAACAAGGGGTTAAGTGAACCTTAATACCCCACAGGCGTTTCACGACTATTGCATATGTAAAAAAAAATTAAATTTACCTAAAATGCTTCTTTTCCCAAAAAATTTACATTTTTAAAAAGGGTAAAAGCAGAAAAAGCCCCCCAAAATTTGTAACACAATTTCTCCCGAGTACGGCGATACCCCATATGTGACCCTTAACTGTTGCCTTGAAATACGACAGGGCTCCAAAGTGAGAGCGCCATTGCATAGGGGGTGGACATAGGGGAATTCTACGCCAGTGATTCCCAAACAGGGTGCCTCCAGCTGTTGTAAAACTCCCAGCATGCCTGGACAGTCAACGGCTGTCCGACAATACTGGGAGTTGTTGATTTGCAACAGCTGGAGGCTCCGTTTTGGAAACCGTGGCGTACCAGACGCTTTTCATTTTTATTGGGGAGGGGAGGGGGGCTGTGTAGGGGTATGTGTATATGTAGTGTTTTTTTACTTTTTATTTTATTTTTTTGTTAGTGTAGTGTTTTTAGGGTACAGTCGCACGGGCGGGGGTTCACAGTAGTTTCTCGCTGGCAGTTTGAGCTGTTGCAGAAAATTTGCTGCAGCTCAAACTTGCAGCCAGATACTTACTGTAAGCCTCCGCCCATGTGAGTGTACCCTGTACATTCACATTGGGGGGGACATCCAGCTGTTGCAAAACTACAACTCCCAGCATGTGCTGACAGACTGTACATGCTGAGAGTTTTAGTTTTGCAACAGCTGTAGGCACACTGATTATGTATCACTGAGTTTGTGACCTAACTCAGTGTTTCAAAACCAGTGTGCCTCCAGCTGTTGCAAAACTACAACTCCCAGCATGTACGGTGCATGGTGTAAGGTGACTGCTGGGAGTTGTAGTTTGCAACAGCTGGAGGCACACCGGTCGTGAAACACTGAATTAGGTAAAAAAAAAAAAGGGTTTCACAACCATTGTGCCTTCAGCTGTTGCAAAACTACAACTCTCAGCAGTCACCGACAGCCAACGGGCATGCTGGGAGTTGTAGTTATGCAACCAGCAGATGCACCACTACAACTCCCAGCATGCACTTTAGCTGTTTGTGCAAGCTGGGAGTTGTAATTATACAACAGCTGAAGGTACACTTTTCCATAGAAAAAATGTGCCTCCAGCTGTTGCAAAACCATAAGTCCCAGCATGCCCATAAGGGAATGCTGGGAGTTGTGGTGGTCTGCCTCCTGCTGTTGCTTAACTACAGCTCCCAGCATGCCCTTTTTGCATGCTGGGAGCTGTTGCTAAGCAACAGCAGGAGGCTGTAACTCACCTCCTGCTGCTGTTCCATCGCAGGACTGTCCCTCGCCGCCGCTGTCGCTCCTGGGGCCCCGATCCCAACATGGACGCCGGGGATCGGGGTCCCCAGCACCCGGGGTCGTCTTCCCGCACCCGCTCACGCCATCCGGAAGAGGGGCGGAGCGGGTGCGGGAGTGACACCCGCAGCAGGCGTCCTGATTGGTCGGGCGGTAATCCGGCCGACGAATCAGGGCGATCGTGAGGTGGCACCAGTGCCACCTCACCCCTGCAGGCTCTGGCTGTTCGGGGCCATCAGAGACGGCCCCAAACAGCCAGTAATTCCGGGTCACCGGGTCACTGGAGACCCGATTGACCCGGAATCGCCGCAGATCGCTGGACTGAAATGTCCAGCGATCTGCGGCGATCGCCGACATGGGGGGGCATAATGACCCCCCTGGGCGATATGCCGGGATGCCTGCTGAACGATTTCAGCAGGCATCCGGCTCCGGTCCCCAACAGGCTAGCGGTGGGGACCGGAATTCCCACGGGCGTATGGATACGCCCTGCGTCCTTAAGGACTCGGAATGCAGGGCGTATCCATACACCCTGCGTCCTTAAGAGGTTAAACACCATGGATCTCCACTCTAAATAAATCCTATTTGTATAATATAACTATGTGTTTGATCAATTCCAATATAGACCATGACCCAAAAAACGCACCATCTGAATGATGTCAATATCTTCAGATGGGTTTATTGAAAATAACTTCAATGATAACATCAATAAATGTATGCAAGATCGTTTCTGTAATTCTTACCCCATGGATATCTTGTGTCGAGTACTAATATCCAGTAAGCTTCTCTTTTCAACAAAATTCGAGACCAGTCTCCACCTCGGCGAGGTGTATATACACGTTCAATACCACAATACCTCCAATGTGGATAAATCGCCTTGATGTATTTCAGTTATGTGTTTAGACAGCCCAGACATAGATCGTGACATAAAAAATGCATCGTCTGAACAATGAAATGCTCATAGATACGTCTTTCAAATTTTCTCGTGGTACAGCCTACATATTGAACATCGCAACTCTTGCATGTGACTAAATATACAACGTGTGTGGAATCACAGTTTATAAAAGACTACCAGTATTTTTTGATGAGAATTGATATAGATGTAGAAATAAAACCACACAAATTGCATCTGCTCCTGGCACATTTGAAGCATCTCTTAACATGTAACCCCGTATTGTGTTTAACATTACTGAAAAAGTCACTAGGTGACAATTGATTGCGAATAGACCGACCTCTTCTTGCAACTATATTCACACCATTATGGAGAATATTATTTGGAATATCATCCTCATAAAGAACAGGTAAATGCTTCATAACTATTGATTTGATTTGAGAAAATTTTTTACTGTATGGCTTGGGAAAAGTAACCTTATTATGAACCTGTGCAGACCTCGCGTTATTATTATTATCGGTTAACAACGACATACAACTTTTTTTGAGATGCTATTCCCTTTGCCCTTGCCGGAACAGAGTGAGAGTAACCCCTGCTGATCAATCTTGAGTAAATTTCATGACATGGATCAAAAAAGGACTTATCATCTGATGAAGCACATTTGGCTCTAATGTACTCCCCTACTGGAAGATTACGAGTGACCTGGTGTAGATGACGACTAGTGGCACATAAAATACTATTACCAGAAGTAGGTTTGCAAAAAAGACTTGTGTGAACACACTCAAGAAAATCAAGAAAATTTATTTGTTCACCCCCCCCCCCCCCATTCTAAGGTGAACTTCAAATTAAGATCGTTATTATTAATGTATTCTAGGAATATGGAGGCCTCCTCCCTAGATTTTGACCATACTAGGAGGAGGTCCTCTATGTAGCCACCATATCAATGTATAGCATTGGCATATGGATAATTGGATGCACATAGATGACTCTCCTCCCAATATGACTTATAAAGATTTGCCAGGCTGGGTGAAAATTTGGAACCCATAAGACATCCAGTTACTTGTACATAATAATCACAATGAAAATGGAAAAAAAATATTTAAAAAAAAAAAACTCAATGCATCTAGCAAGAAATTACGGAATGCTGCATCATAATTGCTGTATTTTTTAAGATGATATTTTATAGCCAAAATTGCTTTCTCATGAGGGTTTCAAGAGTACAACATAGTGACGTCGCATGGCAACCAGAAAAAACTTTTTTCCCACTTAAACCTATTCATTGCAAACAGAAGTGCCTTTGTATCACGTATATAGCCCACTGTGCTTACGACCAATGGATGTAATAGATGGTCAACCCACGATGCCAGTCTCTCATGCAAAGAATTCATCCCTGCCACAATTGGGCGTAAAGGGGGTGGAAATATATTTTTATGAATTTTCGGAAGTGCATGAAAGACTGGAACCATGGGAAACATCAGTCCCCTATCTAGTGCTGTACGCTATAAATATCTGTCTTCAATCTCATTCTCTATGCAATTAACATCAGTCAGTCACCTGCTGTACACGGGCGACTACCAGTAACACCAATCCACCATCACCCTACTTCCAGCCAGGCCTACACATACACAACCCATCATTCCCAGAAAAGGGATACTTTTTTCGGCTTTTCATACAAAAGCTATTTCTTCTTCAGTCTTTACTATTTTATAATGCAAATTATGTTACTACTCCCAAAAAAGGATAATTTTCGGCATGCTGGAATAAAGCCAGGGTGTCTTCCCATGCCTCCGTGTGCATATTAACACTTGCAGGCATCTACCGACAACCAGGGATACTTTATGCCGCTTTAGTTTGGTGTGAATAAGCCTAAAAAATGGGCTAGCTGGAATAGTTACCATGGGTTACCGCATGTCACCATAAATGATCCTTAAAAACACTTTAAAACTACGTGAATACACTACTAACAGTGTTAGACAGAGGTTTAGAGCTGTTAGGCAGGGTTTATTTAATTACCGGTTTGAGTCAAATCGAGCCAAACCAAACTTCAGAGGGCGAGTCCAGCAAACAGAACTTTTCAAAAGTTTGCTCAACTCTACTCCTGAATTTCTCCTAAACTATCCTAAACAGCAACATCTTTCTCCAGAATCCAAACCACAGGAGTTATTCCTGCACTTTAACCATTTTAATTATATACGGGACAGTCTACAAATCAGAACAGAATGGGCAACAAAATGTGACATTCAGCTCTAGATGGCAGCATTACCTTACTTACTGCAAATAATACAAGATTAAGTATCTATAGCAGTATAATTATGGTATAGAACTATTGTCTTAGGCACTTCATGTACCTGTCTACATTATTTTCATGTGAAATATTATGAATGTCTATAACACCCCAGAAAGGCCAGTGTTTATATTTTGGAATATCAATGCCTCCTGTCCACTATAATGCCTTATATTGTGTTTCTTCTATTTGCACATTCTGCTCTGAAGGATTAAAATGTAGGTAGGGACACGTGATGGATGTCTGGATAATGATAACTATTCAGCTGTGTCTTATAATCCGAGGCTCATTATTCATTTATATGTGCATCTATATGATTATTTATTTATTTAGTTTTTACAATGCAAAGTTATCAACTTTAATGAGTATTTTTTCTAGACACAATTAAATCATTCATAGACATAAGGGGGCTCATGTGCTATAGCGTTTCTGTTTATGTTTTGGTGAAAAAGCATGAGGAATGTACAGCCCTCTGTTTATTAATGCTTCAAACGTGCTAAATGTAATCTATTTTTCAAACCAATCCATGACTTTATGCTTAATTTCTTAAACCTAGGCATGGTTTTCATTCTTTTCAGAATCTGTCATTTTTTAAACTTTTCATGAGACATTAAAGGGGTATTCCAGGATTTTTGGTTCTTTCAATGTAAGACTGGGGCAGCAAAGTTAGTTTAGTTACTAATATACTCCTCTTACCTGTGTTTGGTGGCTGACATAGATTTTTTTGCCTTTATTTTTTGCAGCCTACAAAATGAGTGTTGTCTCTGACCTTTCCCAGCTTGCTGTGCAGCCCAAGACAATATGTCACAAGTCAGGTGCTTGGCACACATGTGCGTGCATTCATCATCACACAGATACACAGCTTGTGTGTTAGGTGATGTCGGACAAGTCATGCGATCAAAGGGAGCGTGGCTGTGCTGCAATGGGTGAGGTGAGGATATGTAAGGGGGAGGGGGGAATAAATCCCCTCCTACCTTGACACAAATGATCCTGGGGATTGGAGTCTGAGGAAGGCCACATAAACTGGAAGTAGCCAGTTCCCAAAAACAAGCCAGCAGCTTGATGGGAGACACAGGAAACAGCCATTTACCACCAACACAATCATAGATCCTTGGTAAGCATGTCCATTACTGTATTACACTAGATTATTGACAAGGGTTTCCTTGTGCTGGGGAAGAAAAATCCAACTTCTCGCTCACGGCACATTCACCCGAGGACACAATTGCTGCAAGCAATGTGTTTTTTATTCAGATTGACAAAGGCTTGATGGACAACGCGTTTCGAAGGGTTAACCCTTCTTCCTCAAGTCCATTACATAACAAACAGTAAATGCATCTATATATACACATGGAGAATTTAAAAAAATGGAGGAAGTGGAGGTCAAGGGGTCAGGAGTGACATCATTTCCTCCCTGTGGTCTCATAGGAGGTAAGCTGTACTGGTTTTTAGTATGTGATGAGACAACTTCCCTGAGGAAGTATGATTTACCCTTTGAAACGCGTTGTTCATCAATCCTTTTTCAATCTGAATAAAGGACACATTGTTTGCATCAATTGCATCCTCAGGTGAATGCGCCGTGAGCGAGATGTCAGATTTTTCTTCCCTGGCACAAGGAATACCTTGCCAGGTTACCCTTGCACAGGACAACTTACCTGCATCCAGCACCTTAGTGCAAATGGTTCCGACAGTCGGCTACCTCCCGAAACCAACTTATTGATACCTGCTTCCCAGTGTTGTGCCTGCCAGCACCACACTTCAAGGTGAGCGGACACATCCACCAGTCTTACAACCAACACCCCAAGTAACTGCACTATATATGAGTTGTATTCTGCCTTTTTTTTCTCCTCTCTATACACGGAATGGACTCACTGCAGGACCCCGGATCGGTCACAGACCACGGACAGAAGACTGCTTGATGTAGTACCAAAACCGTTGACATAACCTTTAAATACTTCTCTTCCAGACTCCAAGATTGTGATAGGCTCATCGCCAAACTGACAGGCGCCAACCTGCCAAGCATTGGACATACAGGTACCGGGGGGGTTAGGCACTATATCTGCAATATCTCAATATCTCAGAAATGACCATACTCACTATCCATGATGAACCTGCGCCATCTGGAAAGTCAATCACACATGAAGATTCCGATCTGCTGGTTTTGTTCTCCCTTGCAGGTGATAAAAAAGAACACACAAATATAGACATAACAACCATCTACAATTCCAAAGACATTGGACTGAATTACGTCCTGTTCCTACAACCCTGCAAGACAAATATCCCAACCAACTTGGAACCCCAGAAGGAGGATGATTTTTTAGGAGCAGGTCAGAGACCATACATAAAGAAGAAAATGGAACACTTCTTTCTTCCAATAACACCCAGGAAAAGAAAAAACGGCGACGAGGGAAGAGAGGAGGAAAAAGAAAAAACGGAAAGAATGAAAAATCCAGGAGATTTAAAGGAAAGACCCCATTACAAAAAATGAAAAAAACAACAATGAAAATCTTCAACTTATCTTCTCACAAACTAACCCCCATGAAATCAGGAAAAAGGAGAAAATGGTCCCTCTTTAGGCGCTGCTTCTCCCAACGGATTCACTCAGACAGGTAATTCATATGAAATGAAACTTTTATTAGACCAATGATGCGCTTCGGGTATTAACTCTTCTTCAGATTGGCATAACTCAAACAACAAACGAGCAAGTATATATACACAGTAAAAGACTGCCAAAGATCTGGCAGGTGGAGCTAAAAGGGGGAGGAGTAAAGAGTTCGGGTATGTCATGTGACAAAAAAAAGGTGAAAAAGAGGGCCGTCATGAAAACAGAATAAGAATTGGGGATGAAATAATAAACTTTCAAAAATATAGTAATTGTAGGGTGGCAAAAATGTGTATTTTTGGAAATGACTGTTATAGTTCGGTTTCTGACAGCAGTGATGAGATTGAGGCTTGCACCACACATTGGCAAAGTCTTGTAAAGGTGTGCGATGGTCCATTGAAGATGCAGCTTAGAGATGAGGCTTGCGCCGCAAACAGAGATGATGCAGATAAACGTCAGGATCCTCCATATGGATATAAAAGGTGAGTGGAGCTTGTAGTACACGTGATCCGTTAGGTAATCGCTCTCCGGGATCTTGTGTAACTCGGCTTTCCAGGGTGCAGATAATACTAGTGTGACAAAAGTATAAAAATGAGAAAAATAGCCAGATATTGCGAACATATAGATTTAGATGGGGGACTTACGGTGAAGTATATATTGTACTTCAGAAAAAATATTCGATAACTAGTAATCTTAATGGGATGTAAGAGGGTCTCGTCGTTATAGGGTCATAGGTAGTATTTGCAGACCACAATTCATACAATTGGCTAAATACAATAGGGATGAATAAATACAATATCGGGGTATATAAACGAATAACATTGTGTATTGTCATTTGATTTGAAATTGGATAGGTTAGTGAAAATCAGACACTCATATAAGGTAGTCCGGGGTAGGAGCTTGTACTCACAATACCGGGAAGTACCGATGCTGCATGATAAGGTACAGGAAAATGGTCAATGTAATATGTGTCTGGAAGATGACACAAAAATAACTAAATAAAAAATATAGAATATAATTAAAAAATATAATTGAAAAAATAAAAAATAGATAAAAAATGAAAGATAAATTTTTTTGATAATGATAATGATAAATGCAATAAATACATAAGTGGGGAATAATGCGATGATGCATCAGTGAGGACAAGAACACAGGCCATCGTGAATATAATTCATTATGGATACAAAAGGTTGTAGAACATTATATATAATTCTAGCTAAGTGGGTACACTGTTATTATGCTGATAAATAATGCAGTGGTGAGGATAACTATCTGGAACGGCTATGTAAAAAATTGTGTTCGTATTGATAGTAACATAGCAGCAGCAGTGACTTAAATGTGATATATAAAACTAGCAGGGTGGGATTGTATGATAAAATTAGTAAGAGTAAATATATAAGTGCTAGTGTTAACATAGATATATATACATGTATATAAATATAAGTATATAAAAGGTGGTATAAATATAAATATATATAAGTACATAAATATAAATATAAAAGGTGGGGGGATTTAGGTGGCACATTTTATATATTCATTAAGACCCTGGTGCTGTTATGTGCATCTGTTTCTACTTCCCTACAGCTTTGCAGCACTCCCTGGAAATCTCTTCAACTCTGCATCCAATCATATTAATTGCGCTCAAAGTGAGCACAATACCAACATCTTTTTAACCTCATTCGGTACATTGGGATAATGCACTAGGCGCCTTGTGTGTTTTTTTTTTTGTCTCCTTTCTCTACCCCACATGAAATCAGCCTTTTAAAAAAGGGCTTGTCATTCTGCCCCGAAAACAGCCCAGACGATTTTACGCTGTTCCTTGACTTACATCAATTCACAAGTAAATTGACTCTCCAGAGACATTTTCTGTTGCCCAATCACAATAATCAAAAGACTGGATTGGACCTTACACCCTTAGAAGGCAAAAACCCTCCCATCAGGAACAAGTCACAATTTTATCTGGTACAAAGCCAAGGACACCATATTAAAACCTTCCATGATTTAATAGCAGAAGAACTAAAGAATATACCCAAAAACCGGCCAACTACCAAGCACGAAGGACTCCTTTCCCAAGTGGAACAACTCGCCATAAAAAACCTTAAGAACGATGATAAGGGCGGAGGAATAGTAGTCCAAGATTATGATGACTACCACCAGGAAGCACTCAAGATCCTTGATAACAGCAAATACTACAGAGAGATGACAAACAATCCTTACCCTGAACTACAGAACAAAATTCTGCAATTATTGGACACAGCTCTA
This sequence comes from Hyla sarda, assembly GCF_029499605.1. Taxonomy (NCBI): domain Eukaryota; kingdom Metazoa; phylum Chordata; class Amphibia; order Anura; family Hylidae; genus Hyla; species Hyla sarda. The sequence goes on from NC_079191.1 coordinate 353,837,756, forward strand.
GAACATAACATCATCACCAAAAACAATAGAAAATGCCTACAGGTTAACAACCTAGCCATTCCATATTACTACCACTCACCAAAATCAATAAGAACACAAAAAAATCTTCAAGGATGGCCAATAATTTCCGGGATCAACGTAGATACATCTCAGTTGTCCCACTATCTCGACCTAATTCTCCAAGACCATGTGCAGACCTTCCCAGTTATCTCAAAAGCTCAGATGATCTCATCAAACTTTTATAGCCCAACAAATGGCAGGACAATTTCACTTTTGTAACTATGGACATCACTGCTCTACCCTCCAACATCAGACAGGACATCGGCCAAAGGTGCATAAAATCCACCCTGGAAAAAGATCCTACAGTTCCACCATCACAAAAGCAATTCATCTTAGACTGCCTAACGACTGCCTACTGTCTAACTACTCAGAAGATAAAATTGAATTCCTGGACCTGGAATTACACCACAAGAGAGAAAAAAATCACCACTGTCACCCACTTTAAACAAGTGGATTGAAATAGCTAACTGCCCTTCAATATTGGGCACCACAAAACATGAAAAACTAATATCCCGTGCAGTCAATACAAGCACGTCATGAAGAACTGTACCGAAGAAGCTGCAACCAAGCAAAAAGACTATACAATCGTTTTAGGGGCAAAAGAGTATCCCGAACCACTACTCAAGGAAGCCTTCAATAAAACAAAATAGCTGACTCAAGACGAATGTCTGAAACTTAGAACCCACAGCGACCCGACCCAAGATGAAAAAGGAAACTAACGAAATAACCACAACTTCCTCACCACGTATAATTCCACTCACAACTACATTCACTCTATACTGGACAAACTTTGGCACATATTGCTCACTGACCCCTTTCTAAAAACTACTCTCCCCCCCAAAAAAAACAAGATTAACTATCTGAGAGCCACCACCCTGAGAAGCCAGCCCAGCATTTGTCCTATCCACAATCCCCATGCCCCAGCCACACATTCCCACGTCACCTACCTTCCCCCCCTTCCACCACACTTGTGTTCTACTTTCATTACACCACCACACTAACATGCCCCATCTCCCCTTTGTCATTACCCCCCCAGCCTCACACATACGCCAGTCATATTTCCCATCCATCATACCCCATTGCCACCTCCAATATGCTTACCCCCTCTCATGAGCAACACCCATCAGCGCTCACAGCTCCAGCTATCCGTTGCCGTCTCCACGGCCCCCATTTATTTATACCACACTAGTTTTACAACTCTTGTCATCTGCTGCCATTTACTGGCCTCTCTGTTACATGTACCTCACCATTCATAGTAATAAACATTTCCCACGCTCCTATGTTTACTATGTTTACTTATTAGTGGCTCACAGTAACATATTCATTGCAATATGTCCTCAATTAACCTGTATATACATATATGGTTTGCTTGTTAAAGGGGGTATCAGAAAGTTAAACAGATTTGAGAATTACTTCTATTAAGAAATCTAAATCCTTCCAGTACGTATTAGCTGCTGTATACTAGAGAGAAAATTATTTTCTTTTTGGACTTCTTTTCTGTCTGTCCACAGTGCTCTCTGCTGACACCTCTGTCCATTTTAGGAACTGTCCAAAGCAGCACATGTTTGCTATGGGGATTTTCTCCAGCTCTGGACAGTTCCTGATATGGACAGAAGTGTCAGCAGAGAGCACTGTGGACAGACTGAAAAGAAATCCAAAAAGAAAATAATTTCCTCTCTAGTATACAGCAGCTGTTAAGTACTGGAAGGATAAATATTTTTTAATAGAAGTAATTTACAAATCTGTTTAACATTCTGTTACCAGTTGATATATATATATATATATATATATAAAAACAAAAAGTTTCCATCGGAGTACCCCTTTAACTCAGTGACCTAGCCAACCTTAACTAAACCTTCACCATATTGTTACACATCCTTATCAGGGATTGATCCCACTCTAGGGTCCCTCATACTGACACCCAGCAAGCTCTCCCCTGCTTTGCTTGATCACTATTGCCACTGACTCCACATAGGCTACAATAGGTCTGATATAGCTGTCGTCATATACTAAAAACCAGTACAGCTTACCTCCTATGAGACCACAGGGAATAAATGATGTCACTCCTTACCCCGAGACCTCAACTACTGCCATTATTTGAAATTCTCCATGTGTACATATTGTGAGAAGGTGAAGGGGATAATAGTGGACGGTCGATATGTGTCACCAAGGCTCCTGGTCTTGGTGAAGTAAGAGCCGGTATTTATTTAGTATCTGTGATGCGATGCAGATTGACAATGTGGCCATAGTATGGCTGGAAGGCCAACCAGGGACGGCTCTTACTGGAAATGGTCATGTGTATGGTGGGGGCCATTCACCACAACCCAGGACGCCTTTTGTTGGCCTTAAATGCAGCCTGCTTTACCAGCTGCAGGGGGATTTGCTAGTTGCAGCTCACACTGCCAGAGAGAGCTGAGTGTAAAGATCTTCCCTGAGAGTGTGAAAGCTGGTGAGCAGACTGCCTGGAGGCTTGAAAAAGACATGCTTGATGCCGCATGGCATGGACTCAGGTATGAACAAACACCTAAGGAATACCGGTGGACCGTTGTAACTTTTTCCTTTTTTCTGCATTTAAAGACTGCTGTTTGCCAAGTGTGAATAAAACACTGAACTTTGATTTGAAAAGTCCTGTTTCCATGCCTCTATACTGCAACCACACCTGTCTGCAAGACTGAGTCAACACAATATATATATATATATATATATATATATATATATATATGCATTTACTGTTTGTTATGTAACAGACTTGAGGAAGAAGGGTTTACCCTTCAAAATGCAGTGTCCATCAAGCCTTTGTCAATCTAAATAAAAGACACATTGCTTGCACCAATTGTATCCTCAGGTGAATGCACCATGAGCGAGTAGTCAGATTTTTCTTCCCCAGCACAAGGAAAACCCTGCCAGGTTACCTTGCACCAGACAACTTACCTGCATCCAGCACCGTAGTGCCATTGGTACCGACAGCCGACTGCCTCCTGAAACCATCCTGTTAATATGTGCCTCCCAGTGTTGTGCCTGCCAGCACAACACCCCAACCCGTCCATCAGTCTTACAACCAACTAACACCCCAAGTAACAGCACTATACTAGATTATTGAAGCTACCCTTTGTTTCTTAGATATAAGGAGTCAACTGAATGAAAGTTCACTGTGAAAAGGGGGGAGGGGGAGGAAAAGTAAGGGTGGACACAAAAGGTACATACAATACCTTGGCTATGATTTTCCCTAGGACTGGGTAGATTTGCTAAAACTAATACTAATTGTGTCAAATCATGGCAAAAACCTCCTGCATTTACACTTACATTGAGAAGAAAATCATAATGGTCCACATTATAAGCTGTGAAAAAGAAAATTGGTGCAAGAACAATGCTTGCTAAATTCCCTACATTCCCATGCCATGGAACATGGAGTGAGTCTGTATATGTAAAAAAAAAAAAAACGCCATTACAACTTCACTCAAATAGATGTACAGTATAAGCCCATAGCAGTCTATGTGATTTGTATTATGAATATGCGTAGAAAAGGCCCATAGTAGGGTTGTGTGCATAGGCCTTAAAGGGGTAAAAACATTTTTTTTTTAAAATCAACTGGTGCCAGAAAGTTCAACAGATTTGTAAATTACTTTATTTAAAAATCTTAATCCTTCCAGTACTTAACAGCTGCTGTATACTACAGAGGAGGTTTTTTCTTTTTTTAATTTATTTTCTGTCTGACCACAGTAATCTCTGCTGACACCTCTGTCCATGTCAGGAACTGTCCAGAACAGGATATGTTTTCTATGGGGATTTGCTCCTACTCTGGACAGTTCCTGACATGGACAGAGGTGTCAACAGAGAGCACTGTGGTCAGACTGAAAAGGAATTCAAAAAGAAAAGTACTCCTAACAGTTATCTACAAATCTGTTTAACTTTCTGGCACCAGTTGATTTAAAAAAAAAAAAAAAAAAAAAAAAAGGTTTTCCATGGAGTACCCCTTTTATAGTAAATCTGGTTTATGTACTGTCTGATTATGTACGGGTTTATACTGAGTTTGTCCTTTAGCTGACAGATATAAACTTTTTTTTAGCACATTTGTGGGCTATACATCTCATTTTTTTTTCATTTTATACTTATGCTAACAAAGAGAGAGTCGTATTTCCAAACACAAAATCTGAAAAATGTGATAGACTTATCTTCAAGGTACTCCAGAATTCTGGTTATTAACATCCACAATGATATAAAGTAAGTCTTCACTACCCAACATTAAATGTGTTTGTTATGTTTACCTATGGGCCTAGCCTTTTTCGACACAGTTTTTTTGTATTTATGATGTATATGAAATTATTTATTTTGCTATATAACTAAATTAACTCTATAACATAGTCACCAATTTTTTTTTACTAAATTTATTTCCAAAGGTACTGTTCACATGCAATTCTCACCAGATGTTGGTAACAACCCAGGTAATCCATTTATACAAAGAAACCAAAGCAAATAAGCTTAGAAATGTCTAATGATGGGAAAAGACACAGGGAAAAAGTATTGCACACGCTTACTTATATTTAAGTAATACTTTGTACAAAAGCCTTTTTGGCCCATCCTTCTACACAATCTTCAAATCTTAAAGGTTTTGTGGGCCTCTTCTATGGATCATGATCTTCAGTTCTTTCTTTAGCTTTTCAATGGGATTTAAGTCAGGTGATTAGCCATTGTCTTGATGAAAGGTTCACCATTGTTTCTTCTTCATCATCATGTAAATTGCAGCAGGTTTTTGTCAAGAATGTCTCAGTATATTTTCCCATTCATCCTTCTTTTAATTATGAGATATTTGCCAGTACTATTTGCTGAAAAGCAGCCCCACACCATGATATTTCCACCTCTAAGTGGGGGGAGTGAATTAAAACATCACTTTTAATAAATCCTCTTAAAAGATATATAGAATATAGTGCTGATATCTTACAAGGGGCTAATGTAAGCCTTCAAGTCACAAATAGTACATAACTGTTAAATGAGATGAACATGCTATGTCTCATAAGTCAAGACAACCATCCCAAAATTCTGACGTGTTTCGTCCACAATCTGTGGGCTCATCAGGGACAGAATGGGGTAAAGCAGTATAGAGACAGATTTATCAATATAAGCAATTAGCAGGGAAAGGGACGGAGGATACACACGTCCCCTTTCAGCACTCAGTAAAATCGCCACTGTGGTCCAATAGTCCTAGGACCAACTGCCCTGCAAGGAAAAAATAGCCTCCTCCGGGTCTGGTCAGCCTTGTAAAAGAAATATATATATATATGCGTGCAATGAGGCTATATCCTGCTGGAATGAAAAACCTGCAAAGTAAGCAATAACTTCTACTCACGGTTTTGGCAATTCAGTATTCTCCTGTGGACGCTATTACCACCAGCTGAAAGGGACTGCCATGGGCAGTCCCTGTGTGCCTACATATGCTAACATCTTTTTAGGTTGATGGGAGGCAATAATAGCATTTGTCGAAGAGAGAGAATGGTTCAGTGAACTGGTTCCCTTATGGGTACGTTATATTGATGAAGTTTTTTTGCTATGGACAGGTACGCTTGATGAGCTTAAGGGATTTCTGGAACTGATCAACATTATTGGTCTTACATTTACATTTTCTGCAGACGATTACTCATTGACATTCTTCGATGTAATCATTACCAAGAATGGTCAAGGGGGACTATGTACATCAGCCTATCGAAAGTCCACCTCAACGAACAGCCTCCTGAGGTGGGAGAGTTGCCACCCGGGCACCCTGAAAAGGGGGATCCCCAAGGGGCAATATCTCTGCCTCAGGAGGAACTGTTCGGATGAGGCAGAGTTCAAAAGGCAGGCGGGAGATCTCAGGAGGAGATTTCGGGACAGGGGTTACCCCGATCATATTTTGAAATCCACTTACTCAGCTGCTATGAAGACTCCAAGAGAACAACTTCTCATCCCGAGACCTCGGACAGAGGAAACAGGGATATGTAGAGTTATCGGTACATTTGATAACATGTCATGGCAGGTGAGAGAAGTGTTACAAAGACATTGGGATATTCTTCTAATGGATAAGGATTTGCAGACATTTGTGGGAGAATATCCACATATAACATCACAAAGGCAAAAGTATTGGGGATATGGTGACTCATAGTCATCTGTCACCTATCCCTCCCACCCTGACCTGGTTAAATAGAAACGCGGTTGCTGGCTCGTTCGCATGTGGACACTGTCGCGCTTGCACATTCAAGAAGAAAACACAATCTATACTACTACCTAGATCTGATCGCATCCATAAGATCTATAACTTTATCAACTGTAGTTCCAAGGCGATTGTGTATGTGGCTGAATATTCATGTGGCCTAAAATATGTGGGCAAGACAATACGTGAGTTTCGCAAACGTGTCTTGGAACATGCTGGCGATATTAGAAATAAGAGGAACACCACCATATCTAGACACATCAATCAAGTTCATGGGGGTGATGCCAAGCAACTGTGTTTCTATGGGGTAGAGCAGATTAGACCATCTGTCCGAGGTGGGGATTTGGACAAGTCCCTATTACAACAGGAGGCACGTTGGACATATATGCTAGATACGGTCACACCAAATGGGCTGAATGAGATGCTCTGTTTCACCAGCTTTATTGGGGCGTGATGACGGGGGATACCCTGGGGGTGAATGCCAGGCAGCCAGTGGGGGTTGTAGTCAACCCATGAGGAAGTACACCCCCACTAATTTAGGGAATGCTAGGGCATTACAGTTTAGGTTCCAGAGCGGGACCGCCCTTTTTAGGGCAGCCACCCCGCCTAGGAATAGGGAATACAATAGACCTTTGACAGGGGCGAGTCTAGGTTCCCTAGGCCTCTGCTATTGCCCTACCACCAACATTATGATGGCTAGGAGGTGACCCACCCCTAATTAGTCCCCTGTCATCCGCGTACTTGTGATCCCACTGTAGCCCTTATAGGATTTTTTTCAACCCCCCCCCCTCCCCTCTCTCCACCCCTTTTGGTCCTCCGTCCTGCCTGACTCTGTGCTCCTATTTTTTTAAAAATTTTTTCATTTTTTATACAATTTACTTTCATCTGGATATACATTTTTTATTTTTATGTTTATCTATTGGTCTGCACTAGTACCAAAACCATTATCAGTGTTACGCCTAGCGCTCCGGGTCCCCGCTCCTCCCCGGAGCGCGTACGGCGTCTCTCTCTCCGCAGCGCCCCGGTCGGTCCCGCTGACCGGGAGCGCTGCCCTGTCCTGGCCGTTGGGGATGCGATTCGCACAGCGGGACGCGCCCGCTCGCGAATCGCATCCCAGGTCACTTACCCGTTCCCGTCTCCTGCTGTCATGTGCTGGCGCGCGCGGCTCCGCTCTCTAGGGCGCGCGCGCGCCAGCTCCCTGAGATTTAAAGGGCCAGTGCACCAATGATTGGTGCCTGGCCCAATTAGCTTAATTGGCTTCCACCTGGTCCCTGACTATATCTATCCTCCTCCCTTGCACTTCCTTGCCGGATCTTGTTGCACTTGTGCCTAGAGAAAGCGTTTTGTGTGTTTAAAGCCTGTGTACCATAACTTCTGCTATCTCCCCTGACTACGAACCTTGCCGCCTGCCCCCGACCTTCTGCTACGTCCGACTCTGCTTCTGCCTACTCCCTTGTACCTCGCCTATCTTCAGCAGCCAGAGAGGTGAGCCGTTGCTAGTGGTTACGACCTGGTCACTACCGCCGCAGCAAGACCATCCCGCTTTGCGGCGGGCTCTGGTGAAAACCAGTAGTGTCTTAGAACCGGTCCACTAGCACGGTCCTCGCTATCCCTCTCTGGCACAGAGGATCCACCTCCTGCCAGCCGGCATCGTGACAGTAGATCCGGCCATGGATCCCGCTGAAGTTCCTCTGCCAGTTGTCGCTGACCTCCCTACGCTGGTCGCCCAGCAAGCTCGTCAGATCGCCCAACAAGATCACCAGCTGTCGTACTTGACCACCATGACACAGCAACTCCAGTCACAATTACAGCAGATTCAGTCTCAGCTACAGCAGCAACAACCATCTCCTCCGCCAGCTCCTGCACCTCCTCCGCAGCGAGTGGCCGCTCCTGGTCTACGCCTATCCTTGCCGGATAAATTTGATGGGGACTCTAAGTTTTGCCGTGGCTTTCTTTCCCAATGTTCTCTGCATCTGGAGATGATGTCGGACCTGTTTCCCACTGAAAGGTCTAAGGTGGCTTTCGTAGTCAGCCTTCTGTCTGGAAAAGCCCTGTCTTGGGCCACACGCGCTCCGGGGAGTCCTCCACGTCTGGGAAACGCACGCTCGCACCCAGCTCTCGTGGGTGTGGCGTCTCTTGATGCCAAGTCGGCTTCTCCACGTCTCACGGTGCCTGTTCGGATTTCTACTTCAGCCAGCTCTTCTCTCTCAGCCGTGGCCTGCCTGGACTCTGGAGCTTCTGGGAATTTTATTCGGGAGTCCTTAGTGAATAAATTCCGCATTCCGGTGACCCGTCTTGTCAAGCCACTCCACGTTTCCGCCGTCAACGGAGCCAAGTTGGATTGCACCATACGTTTCCGCACGGAGCCCCTTCTTATGAGCATCGGATCTCATCATGAGAGGATTGAACTTTTGGTCCTCCCCAATTGCACCTCGGAAATTCTCCTTGGACTTCCCTGGCTTCAACTTCATTCCCCTACCCTGGATTGGTCCACTGGGGAGATCAAGAGTTGGGGGTCCTCTTGTTCCAAGAACTGTCTAAAACCGGTTCCCAGTACTCCCTGCCGTGACCCTGTGGTTCCTCCTGTATCCGGTCCCCCTAAGGTCATTAAGGACTCTGCCTGCCACAAGAAATACCTCTCCCCCCCTCCCAGTCCCATCAGGCAAACCTCTGTGTCCCCTCTTGGCCCTCGTCCTGGTGTCACACTGCCCCGTGCCAAGTCTCGCCCTCTGCCCTCCCTCCCCATCCCTACTCCTGCTGTTCCGCCTGCTGTTGAGGAACCCCTCCATCCTTTCCCGGTGTCCTCATCCCAGGGGAGGCAGTTACCAGACAAAGGGAAGGGGAGACCTAAGGGGGGGGGTACTGTTACGCCTAGCGCTCCGGGTCCCCGCTCCTCCCCGGAGCGCGTACGGCGTCTCTCTCTCCGCAGCGCCCCGGTCGGTCCCGCTGACCGGGAGCGCTGCCCTGTCCTGGCCGTTGGGGATGCGATTCGCACAGCGGGACGCGCCCGCTCGCGAATCGCATCCCAGGTCACTTACCCGTTCCCGTCTCCTGCTGTCATGTGCTGGCGCGCGCGGCTCCGCTCTCTAGGGCGCGCGCGCGCCAGCTCCCTGAGATTTAAAGGGCCAGTGCACCAATGATTGGTGCCTGGCCCAATTAGCTTAATTGGCTTCCACCTGGTCCCTGACTATATCTATCCTCCTCCCTTGCACTTCCTTGCCGGATCTTGTTGCACTTGTGCCTAGAGAAAGCGTTTTGTGTGTTTAAAGCCTGTGTACCAGAACTTCTGCTATCTCCCCTGACTACGAACCTTGCCGCCTGCCCCCGACCTTCTGCTACGTCCGACTCTGCTTCTGCCTACTCCCTTGTACCTCGCCTATCTTCAGCAGCCAGAGAGGTGAGCCGTTGCTAGTGGTTACGACCTGGTCACTACCGCCGCAGCAAGACCATCCCGCTTTGCGGCGGGCTCTGGTGAAAACCAGTAGTGTCTTAGAACCGGTCCACTAGCACGGTCCTCGCTATCCCTCTCTGGCACAGAGGATCCACCTCCTGCCAGCCGGCATCGTGACAATCAGGCTCTCTAGGTTGAGATATGATATCTCCCGAGGTGCCTCGTTTTCTGTAATGAGCAATAATCACTTGCTCTTTAAGATGCGGAGTCTCCACTATTTTCTACGAGTCACTTACTCATGATAGGGTGTGCTGATGCACAGCCTGTTAAACCGTTCAAACCAAGCCAATTCTGGCTAGAGCTTTGTAGCTCTGAGTACACTCGTCCGTGCCGGACCCGGAGGGGTTAACAGATGTGCTGGGATTCAGTCTCGGTATGGAAAGGATATGACGCTGTCTCCTATGCGCGGCGTTGTTAGGGAGACGCGTCTGTCTTCCAACACCGCCCCCCGGCTTTGGCACCGGATATGAGGTCACACGCCGCAACCTTTCTCCATGTGCGCTGAGTAGCCGGCGTGATAGCACGGCTCCCCGCTACTGCGGGTCGCACAGGAGAATACTGAACCGCCAAAACCGTGAGTAGGAGTTATTGCTTACTTTGCAGGTTTTTCATTCCAGCAGGATATAGCCTCATTGCACGCATATATATATATTTCTTTTACAGGGCTGACCAGACCCGGAGGAGGCTATTTTTTCCTTGCAGGGCAGTTGGTCCTAGGACTATTGGACCACTGTGGCGATTTTACTGAGTGCTGAAAGGGGACGGAGTCTGTATCCTCCGTCCCTTTCCCTGCTAATTGCTTATATTGATAAATCTGACTCTATACTGACACCACTGTGCTTTACCCCATTCTGTCCCTGATGAGCCCACAGATTGTGGACGAAACACATCGGAATTTTGGGATGGTTGTCTTGACTTATGAGACATAGCATGTTCATCTCATTTAACAGTTATGTACCATTTGTGACTTGAAGGCTTACATTAGCCCCTTGTAAGATATCAGCACTATATTCTATATATCTTTTAAGAGGATTTATTAAAAGTGATGTTTTCATTCACTCCCCCCACTTACCTTTATATTATTGACTGGGAGATTTGGTTCTATTAAGGTGGGTAGATACCCTATATCCTATCTACAAGTGATCACCTCTAAACTTTACTGTTGGTCTGGTGTTTTTAGGGTGATATACAGTGTCCTTTCTCCTCCAAACATGGTGTGTATTATGACATTGAAACTGTTACATTTTGCCCCCATCAGACCACACTATGTGGGAGATTTATTAATACATGTGCAGAGGAAAAGTTGACCAGTGGTCCATAGCAACCAATCAGATCACGTCAGGCCTTTTCAAAAAAGAAAGATGCAAACTGATTGGTTGCTGTGGGCAACTGGTCAGTTTTTCCCACGCACAGGCTTTGATAAATTTCCCCCTATATTCTCCCATTATTTCACTGGCTTTTCAAATGTTGTGCAGAAAACTTTAAACAAGCTTCAACATGGTTTTTATTAAGCAACTAGCTAAGTACCTGGCACTGCCCTGTTTTTCCTACCTAATCCTTGTGGGGAAGGAAAAGCAACAAAGGAGAAAACATTTATCCTCATGTCACGTCCTCAAATCTTGACCCCATATCCCCTCCTCATATCACAACCCCAAATCCCCTCCTCATATCCCAACCTCATCTCCCATCCTTATATGCTGACCTCATATTCCGTTCTCATATTGCATCCCCATATCCAACCTCATATCCAGACCTCATATCCCATCCCCATATTCTGTTCCCATATCCCGACCTCATATCACGTCCTCATATCCCGTCCCCATATCCAACCTCATATCCAGACCTCATATCCCATCCCCATATTCTGTTCCCATATCCCGACCTCATATCACGTCCTCATATCCCGTCCCCATATCCGACCTCATATGCAAACCTAATATCCCATCCCCATATTTCATCCCCATGTCCCGTCCCCATATCCCAACCTCATATCCTGACCTCATAACCTGTTCCCATATCCAGTCTTCATATCCCGTCTTCATATCCCGTCCTCATATGCTGTCCCCATAGCCTGTCCTCATATCTAATCCTCATCTCCCATCCTCTGGTGGGGCTGAGTTGTGATGAAGAGATTGTAAACTTAAAATTAAAGGGGTGTGGCTTAAAAGTTGGGAGTGTATTTTCGAGATGGGGCATGGAATGCATGGAGGGTGTGGCTTGCCAGCCGGACTGACTCATTCACCAGGAGATGCAGAGCGGAGCTTGTGAAGTAAGGTACCAGGAGTCCTATATACTTGCATGGGGTAGGCTAGGGCTAATTTAACTATTATATATATTTATTTGACATATAGTAACATGTGACCAAGTATTTTCGAAATATCTCCAGCCGTTTGGAAGTTATGCAGTAACATATATTTCCCATAGACTTGTATTGGACAAAAAAGACAAAACCCTGAAAAAAAATAAAAATAAAAACCTGACTCTCACAAATGGGAGTGGGTAAGGGTTAAATTACCTATCCTATGTTTGTTGTTGACATATAAGTAACATGTGGCCAAGTTTCATGTTAATATCTTTAGCCCTTTGGAATTGATGCTGGAACATACACACACACAGGATTACTTTGGGTTTTGTGCCTAAATTCTGTCCCACGGAACATGCGACAGAATGTGCGACAGAAAAAAAACAACAGAATCTGAATCACTCTGAGTGAAAAAAAAAACTACAAAATGGGCGTTGTTTTCGGGAAAAGGTGCTAGTTCCCTACATTTCATCCAAAATTACTCATCTTTTCTGAAAACCACTCCGAAAATCATGTGAATTTTCTGGGAAGAAACTCCTACACTTTAAAGCATATATAAAGTTTCAGAAAGTGGAGTCAATTCTCTGACTGTTTGCTCCTTTGTCTGCTTCGTCTTTTTCAAGTGATTCTGTTTCCAACACATTTTATTAAATGCATTAATATCTCTCTCTCTCAAATAAAAATCGACATTCCACTCTTAGTAAATGAGGGCCATTGAGTTTTACATATATAGATGTAGTATTGTGTTGCAAAGTGCATAACTTACTGTATTTTTAGAGACAACAGTATCTGCTCAATCCATGTATTTTTGAAGCTCTCCACAAGTGGCGCTAGGCTTTTGGACAACTCTATTAATTATTCTTTCACTCCTCTGTCAGAAACATTTTTCCTTGTTAATTACTGATATATTTCCGCTGTTGTCTTGGCTTTCCATGCCTTTTGCACCTCCCTTTCTTCATGTGTTCAATACTTACCTGTGTTACACATAACTTAATTTCTGAACTTATTTGTTTTGGTTTCTTTGTATGTATGGATTACATTGGTGTTTGTGTATATAAATGCCAGCTACTGGGGACCCCTGCGATCTCCCTGCTGCATCCAGCGTTCATTTAGAGCTTCAGGTGCATCGACGAAGGCTCGGGATCTCACAGCCACACCCCAATCGTGACATCCCGGCCATGCCCCCTCAATGCCGTCACACCCCCTCCCATAGACTAGCATTGAGAGGACCTGACCGTGACATCATGAGCGGGGCGTGGTCGTGGCATCACAAGCCTCCGCCCCGCATCGTCAGTCATCCGGCACAGAGCAAAATCCGCTCCGTGTACCGGATGTCTGGGGTGCTGCAGTCGAGATTGTGGTGGTCCCCAGCGGCGGGACCTCTGCGATCTGACATCTTGCCCTCTATCCTTTGGATAGGGGACCAAATGTCTAGGGGCGGAGTACCCCTTTATTGGAAACTAGTTGCAATACAACATTCAGCCTAGCTGTGGTTCTGTTTTTAGAAGAATTATCTTTTTATTCCCTATTTCTTATTTACCCCTTTAATTTCAGAATTGGCTTCTGGAACTGTATTGTTGTCTACACAACTGGATTTATAAGCCTGTGCTTTCAGCCTGTGCGACATTTATGCATGACATTGATGTTACTGGAAATTTCTCATCAAAAGTCACCATGTAGCCTCGAAAAATGATCTAATAAAAAGATTTTTCCACTGAAAAAAAGATTAGATAAACTATTAAAATGTGTATACTAGGAAATTCCATAAAAATGGAAACAGCTTTATAGATTTATCAGATAATTTTACATTCATATAGTTTCAAAATGATCAAAAATCATAGAAGAAACACTGCAAAGATAAGGCTGTGGCTGAGGCTGCATCATTTTAGTTTTGGTCCATTGTGTTCTAAGGCTCAGTTCACACTGCTGCTGGGCTCTGCTAAAGGTAGCGGTGTCGATTAATCCGTTTAAAGGACAGTATATGAGCAGAGAAAAATACCATGTCCTATTTTATCTCAATATAACTCCTGTAAAATACTGGACACCCGACAGACCTCAATGGGATCCATCGGGACCTGGTGGTGTCCGCTGTGAAAAGGGTCCCTCTGAATTTCTTGTTTGACACCGAAAGGACCCTGAATGAGATGGAGCCCAGCAGAGGTGTCAACGAACCCTCATACAGTGGCCCATTTTTATCAATTTGCCTCAAACTATCTGGTTTTGCCCATAACAACCAACCACAGCTCTTTTTTTATCTACTAAAGGGGTACTCTGGTGGAAAACTGGTTCCAGAAAGTTAAATGGATTTGTAAATTACTTCTATTCAAAAATCTTAATCCCTCCAGTACTTATCAGCTGCTGTATATTTAAAGGAAGTTAAGTTGTTCTTTTCTGTCTGACAACAGTGCTCTCTGCTGACACCTCTGTCCATGTCAGGAACTGTCCAAAGTAGGAGCAAATCCCCATAGCAAACTTTTCTGCTCTGGACAGTTCCTGGCATGGACAGAGGTGTCAGCAGAGAGCAGGGCTGGCCTTAGGTGTTCAGGCGCCCTGTGCGAGCTAACCTTGTGGTGCCCCCCCCCCCCCCCCCCGTGATTACAGGTGACGTCTTCTCTATAGTCTTTCCTTATCTAATTCAGATGGTACATACCACCGGGTCCAGCTAAATCTTCTCTATGCAGAACTTGATGCCCAGATGGCTCTTCACTATGTCAGCGGTTTCTGATCCTCTATATGAAAACAATAATTATTATAATACTGCCAAACTCTGTATCCCCTGAATATAATTCTGGCACACATCCTCTGAATATAATACTACCACACACTGTTCCCTCTGAATATAATACTACCACACACTGTATCCTCTGAATATAATACCACCCCACAATGTACCCTCTAAATATAATACTACCACACACTTTATCCTCTGAATATACTACCACACACTGTATCCTCTGAATAAAATACTACCACACACTGTATCCTCTGAATATAATACCACCCCACAATGTACCCTCTAAATATAATACTACCACACACTTTATCCTCTGAATATACTACCACACACTGTATCCTCTGAATAAAATACTACCACACACTGTATCCTCTGAATATAATACTACCACACACTGTATCCTCTGAATATAATACTACCACACACTGTATCCTCTGAATATAATACCACCCCACAATGTACCCTCTAAATATAATACTACCACACACTTTATCCTCTGAATATACTACCACACACTGTATCCTCTGAATAAAATACTACCACACACTGTATCCTCTGAATATAATACTACCACACACTGTATCCTCTGAATATAATACTACCACACACTGTACCCTCTGAATATAATACTACCACACACTGAACCCTCTGAATATAATACTACCACACACTGAACCCTCTGAATATAATACTACCACACACTGAACCCTCTGAATATAATACTACCACACACTGTATCCTCTGAATATAAAACTACCACACACTGTACTCTCTGAATATACTACCACACACTGTATCCTCTGAATATAATACCACCACACACTGTACCCTCTCAATATAATACTACCACCCACTCTACCCTCTGAATATACTACTACACACTGTATCCTCTGAATATAATACTTCCACACACTGTATCCTCTGAATATAATACTACCACATACTGCGCTCTCTGAATATAACCTTACAGTTCAGTGCACCCTCTTAATGCAATACCATAACATATTGTGGCCTACAAAAACCGTACCACCCCAGAAATTCATTATGATATACACTATACCTATGAACTGGTTCCTAAGCTTACTGCTTGCGCTCAGTGTGCCAGACGCGGGGACGTGTTTCCGGGCGCCGGCGCGATGATGTGACGTCATCGCTCTGGCCAGCCATAGATCGCGTCCCCACGGCTCACACGCTGCAAGCAAGGAGCAGCTTGTGAGAAAGGTGAATGAATGGTGGAGTGGCTGAGCTGACAGCTCCCGCTCCACCATGATAGAGTTCCGAGTGGGGGATGGGCGGCAATCTCGGTGGGGGCGGCGGCAATCTCGGGGGGGGGGGGGATTGCCCCGTTTCCCCCCCCCTGGATCAGCCACTGCAGTATGGGACAAGTATGTTAGTGGCATGCGAGCTGTGTCGGCCGCCCGGGGCCCCTGTTGTTATGGCGTACTGTGCGGCCGCACAGCTCACACACCCCAAAGGCTGGCCCTGCGCCACTGTGGTCAGACAGAAAAGAACAACTCAACTTACTGTGGAGCATATTGCAGCTGATAAGTACTGGAAGGGTTAAGATTTTTTAATATAAGTAATTTACAAATCTAGAGAATAGAAAAGATCACTAGCGCTGGATGGGTCTGGTTTGATGTGTGATTGTACTGCTGCTTTACTATAAATGTGCTCCCCTATGGATGCACACTGTGTAGAAAGTAATATACTGAACAATAATTGAATAGTAAGCGCTGCATTATACACACAAGATACAAACTGACCTGTAAATAGTACGGTTGCTGATAAAAATCGGTGGTTGCGGTGTAAGTGTAATGATCCCACAGCAATGCTGTTACAGCACGATCGCTGTGTATTGCAGTGAAGGAGGTGCAGCTCTGCAGATACGTGGGCTCCCTGAAGTGGTGTTCCAGAGGTTGCAAGTGGTTCTTCATGAATTGACTCCCGGATGTAGCGGGTTACTTCTTTTAATGTTGTTTCCCAGAGTGTTACTTCATGAAGGGTCCGGTCTCTAGGAAGGAGCGTGGATTGCAGTGGGAGCGCGCCCCAGCCGTTAGCGGATACACCAGACGAAGGAAGCCGAGACTTCCGAAACGTACGTTGATAGCCTTGTGGACTGCTGAAGATATCAGAGTGACGTAATTCACAACACTCTCAGTCGGAACCTTAACCTGATCGTTGTGTGCGTGCAAGTTGGTAGAGGCGCTAACGGCCAGGGCGCGCTCCCACTGCAATCCACTCTTCTTCCTAGAGACCGGACCCTTCATGAAGTAACACTCTGGGAAACAACATTAACCCCTTCCCGCAGAATGTCATATATAAACGCCGGGTTGTGCAGTGCGTTCGCGCATCCCGGCGTTTATAAATGACATTCAGTTAACCCGGCGATGCGCAGCATCGCATGGGTTAACTGGCAGAAGTCCCGCTGTTTCCAGCAGGGGACAACTTCTGCTTCACCCCCCAGGACCATCCATTGATGGTCCTGGTCAGCGATCACTGTGATTGGTCCCTGTGGACCAATCACAGTGACCTGGGGTGAAAGTTCAGATCCCCCACACTGCCCGCCCCTGGAAGTCGGGCAGAACGGGGGACGATGGCTGCGGGGGCTCGCGGGGACCTGCGGCATGGGGGGGGGGAACACGCTGCTTCTTCTAGGAGTCTGAAAACTACAACGCCCAGCATGCCTAGCCAGCCTTTGGTTGTCTGTGCATGCTGGGAGTTGTAGTTCTGCAACATCTGGAGGGCCCCACTTTGGAGACCATTGTATAATGGTCTCCAATCTGTGCTCTTCCAGATGTTGCAACACTACAACTCCCAGCATGCACTGACTGTCCAGGCATCGCCGAACTACAACTCCCAGCATGCCCTTCAGCTGTCTGGGCATGCTGGGAGTTGTAGTTTTGCAACAACTGGAGACACACTGGTTGGGAAACATTGTCTGTTTCTAACTCAGTGTTTCCTAACCTGTGTGCCTCCAGCTGTTGCAAAACTATAACTCCCAGCATGCACTAACAGAGCATGCATGCTGGGAGTTGTGGTTTTGCAACAGCTGGTGCCCCCCCCCTGTTAATGTACAGGGTACATTCACATGGGCGAGGCTTTTACAGTGGGTTTCTCGCTGCAAGTTTGAGATGCAGCTAATTTTGCGCTGGGAAACTCGCTGTAATCCCCCGCCCGTGTGACTGTACCCTAAAAACACTACACTACACTACACTAACACAAAATAAAATAAAAAGTTAAAAACACTACATATACACATACCCCTACACAGCCCCCCTCCCCTCCCCCAATAAGAACGTCCGGTACACCACTGTTTCCAAAGCAGAGCCTCCAGCTGTTGAAAAAAAACAACTCCCAGTATTGCCAGACAGCCGTTGACTGTCCACGCATGCTGTGAGTTTTGCAACAGCAGGAGGCACCCTGTTTAGGAATCACTGGCGTAGAATACCCCTATGTCCACCCCTATGCAAATCCCTAATTTAGGCCTCAAATGCACATGGCGCTCTCACTTTGGAGCCCTGTCGTATTTCAGGGCAACAGTTTAGGGCCACATATGGGGTATCGCCGTACTCGGGAGAAATTGCGTTACAAGGTTTGGGGAGCTTTTTCTTCTTTAACCCTTCATGAAAAGAAAATGTTGGGATCTACACCAGAATGTTAGTGTAAAAAAATAAAAAAATTTACACTAACATGCTGATGTTGCCCTATACTTTACATTTTCACAAGAGGTAAAAGGGAAAAAAGCCCCGCAAAATTTGTAACACAATTTCTCCCAACTACGGAGATACCCCATATGTGGGTGCAAAGTGCTCTGGGGGCGCACAACAAGGCCCAGAAGGGAGAGTGCACCATGTACATTTGAGGTGATTTGCACAGGGGTGGCTGATTGTTACAACGGTTTTGACAAACGCAAAAAAAAAAAAAAAAACACATGTGATCCCATTTCAGAAACGACACCCCTCACGGAATGTAATGAGGGTGCAGTGAGAATTTACCCCCCACAGGTGTCTGACGGATCTTTGGAACAGTGGTCCGTGAAAATGAAAACTTGTACAGCCCACTGTTCCAAAGATCTGTCAGACACCAGTAGGGGGCAAATGCTTACTGTACCCCTTTTTAAGTTCCTCAAGGGGTCTAGTCTTCAAAATAGTATGCCATGTGTTTTTTTTTTTTGCTGTTCTGGCACCTTAGGGGCTTCCTAAATGCGACATGCCCCCCGAGCAAAATTTGCTCTCAAAAAGCCAAATATGACTCCTTCTCTTCTGAGCATTGTAGTTCGCCCATAGTGCACTTCAGGTCAACTTATGGGGTACCTCCATACTCAGAAGAGATGGGGTTACAAATTTTGGGGGGTATTTTCTGCTATTAACCCTTGTAAAAATGTTAAATTTGGGGGGAAGCACACATTTTAGTGAAATTTTTTAGTTTTTTTTTTACATATGTAAAAGTCGTGAAACACCTGTGGGGTATTAAGGCTCACTTTATTCCTTATTACGTTCCTCAAGGGGTCTAGTTTCCAAAATGGTATGCCATGTATTTTTTTTGCTGTTCTGGCACCATAGGGGCTTCCTAAATGCGACATGCCCCCCGAGCAAAATTTGCTCTCAAAAAGCCAAATATGACTCCTTCTCTTCTGAGCATTGTAGTTCGCCCGTAGTGTACTTCAGGTCAACTTATGGGGTACCTCCATATTCAGAAGAGAAGGGGTTACAAATATTGGGGGGGTATTTCCTGCTATTAACCCTTGGAAAAATGTGAAATTTGGGGGGAAAGACACATTTTAGTGAAAAAATAATAATTTTTTTTTTACATATGCAAAAGTCGTGAAACACCTGTGGGGTATTAAGGCTCACTTTATTCCTTGTTACGTTCCTCAAGGAGTCTAGTTTCCAAAATGGTATGCCATGTGAGGGTTTTTTGCTGTTCTGGCACCATAGGGGCTTCTTAAATGCAACATGCCCCCCAAAAACCATTTCAGAAAAACGTACTCTCCAAAATCCCCTCGTCGCTCCTTCGCTTCTGAGCCCTCTACTGCGCCCGCCGAACACTTTACATAGACATATGAGGTATGTGCTTATTCAAGAGAAATTGGGCTACAAATAATAATTTGCATACAAGTATACATTTTCTCCTTTTACCCCTTTTAAATATTCAAAAATTGGGTCTACAAGAACATGCGAGTGTAAAAAATGAAGATTGTGAATTTTCTCCTTCATTTTGCTGCTATTCTTGTGAAACACTTAAAGGGTTCAAATGCTGACTGAATGTCATTTTGAATACTTTGGGGGTGCAGTTTTTATAATGGGGTCATTTATGGGGTATTTCTAATATGAAGACCCTTCAAATCCACTTTAAACCTGAGCTAGGCCCCTGAAAAATAGTGAGTTTGAAAATTTTGTGAAAAATTGGAAAATTGCTGCTGAACTTTGAAGCCCTCTGGTGTCTTCCAAAAGTAAAAACTCGTCAATTTTATGATGCAAACATAAAGTAGACATATTGTATATGTGAATAAAAATTTTTTTTATTTGTAATATACATTTTCCTTACAAGCAGAGAGCTTCAAAGTTAGAAACTGCCAAATTTTCAAATTTTTCATCAAATTTTAGGATTTTTCACAAGGAAAGGATGCAAGTTACCACAAAAATTTACTACCATGTTAAAGTAGAATATGTCACGAAAAAACAATCTCGGAATCAGAATGATAATTAAAAGCATTCCAGAGTTATTAATGTTTAAAGTGACAGTGGTCAGATGTGCAAAAAACACTCTGGTCCTTAAGGCCAAAATGGGCTTTGTCCTTAAGGGGTTAAAAGAAGTAACCCACTACATCCGGGAGTCAATTCAGAACCACTTTTAACCTCTGGAACACCACTTCAAGGAGCCCACGTATCTGCAGCGCGGTACCTCCTTCACTGCAATACACAGCGATCGCGCTGTAACAGCATTGCTGTGGGATCATCACACTTACACCGCAATCACCGATTTTGATCAGCAACCGTACTATTTACAGGTCAGTTTGTATCTTGTGTGTATAATACAGCGCTTACTATTCAATAATTTTTCAGTAATTTACAAATCTGTTTAACTTTCTGGCACAAGTTGATTGGAAAAAAAAATTCCGCCGGAGTACCCCTTTAATTTTGATTTATCATTAATTATTTATTATTTGTATAAAGAAAACTGCATATTTAAGAAAGAAAGTGTTTGGCAGGTTACTTTCTTGTGCAGACTATGACATCATTCAATTGAGAACAGTGATCAATGACCGGCTGCAGCTTTATTACATCTGTAACATGGTAGATGAAAATCTTAGAGCACCGAGAAATTTTTATTGAAGCTTTTAAGAATACTTTAACACATTCCATTAAATTATGATCAGATGAACAAATTGATATGGTAAAGTGATGTATAATAATGCATAGAGATTTTTTAATATTATACTGTATATGTGTGTATCTTGTGTCTTGAACCTTCTTAGTGATATAAACCTTCATACAAACTAGTCATCATTAATTTAGTTTCTTTTCTAAACACACATTGACATTACAATTTTAATTGGATATCGCTATTGAAGATGTAAGAATGGATTCCTCCAAAAATTCAAAAAGACCCTGTACGAGAATCCAAGTAAAATATATATTTTTTGACAGTTGCCTTGAGAAGTTTAACAAATTGATTCTGTGTCCATCAACATGAAGGCTCTTCAGGACTTGCTCATCTCAGAACTACATTGGATCCTGTCTTACTTTTCATGTCAACTTAGCTAAAGGCCACAACAGTACCCTGTAGGAAATTCAAATGGAACAAGGTTAACCAAACTGGTGATTAAGAAAACTTCTCTATTCTCTATCTATCACAACTATCTCATATTTTAGGCATGAAACCATAGTTAGAGAAGGGAAAATAAGCTCTTTTTTTCTATATCCCTGTATGACAAGCTGAAGTGAAACAATATTTAGGGTTAAAGATATAAATCAGTAAAACAGATCTCAATGTTTGATCCCTGATTGAGACGGTGGACCCCTACAGACCACCTTTTAGTCAAACAATATACAGAAGTAGATAGCGCAAGACAGGGGAAACCCAAAGATAGACAATGTTAGATGTATTTGTCCACCAGATAAGTATTTTCAGCAGTAATAGGTGGATTGAGTGTTGTTCTCAATGATGAAGTTTTGTGCATCCATAATGGTAAAGTCCCAAGTTTCCTGCCTGCTAAAATATCCTATGGTCTTATACTAAATGTACAGTATTAATTGACACAACGCAAGTATTAAACATGAAAATGACCTGTCTTCACTAATTGATAGTAGAAGAGATGAGTCCATAGTCATAAGGAAGATCCTGGAATGATGAGGGGGCAGCATACTATATACGAGAAATCGCCCCCGTTGGGTGATGTCTCTACCAAAACGATGATGCCTAGTGCTGTGCTTTGATTTGTGATGTCACTACAGAGGTTAGAAAAAATCAAAAACCTCAAAAGCCAACTATTTTTTTTCTATATGCTTCTTTACAGGACTTGAAAAGTGGCAGAAAAAAAACACACCTTACAAATGTAAATAGAAATAAAAAAAATGCCAAGTAACACAAAGAAAAATACTAGAAATTTTACACTTTCCTGAAAAATAAAGAGAGTGTTCCCCCCCCTCGTTTATACCTTTCACCAAACAAGATTATGAACATTATATTTTAATAGTTCAGATATTTCTGCACGCAGCAATATCAAATATGTTTATTTTTTTATTATTAAAATGGGAAAAACACGTGATTCCATATTTATTGGGGGAGGGGCTTATTCAATAAAAAATTTTTTAATTATTTGTTTTTACATTTTTAAGTCCCCACAAGGGACTATTTAGAACAATTACTCAATTGCTATTACTGTTCAGTGCTATGCATGGTGCCGAGCGGTTGTCATGGCAGCCAGAGGCTTCTGCTGATTTTCGTATATTGCCCTACAAATACTTTTTTCTAGCTTTGCAATATATTATATGATAAAATAAGAGTTCCAATAAAAATGTCAACTTGATCTACAAAAAATAAGCTCTCATACAACTCTCTTTGTGAAAAAATACATATGTTAGGGATCTTAAAAGTTGAGAAGAAAGAAAAAAATTATAAAGTTGGGGGTTCAGGGAGGGGTTCACAGAATAAACTGATTTTGTGATTGTGTGTTGGGATTGCAAATTTTTTTTGTGAGAGCAATCCTTACACACAGCAGTGCTATGGTTCATTTGTAAGTAATTCTGTACATAGATTCACACTTATACAGTGCCAACATTATGTCAGACACTGTATACAGGGTACAAGAATTTCCAGAGTACTCAATGTAAACACTTCATGGGCATGGTGTGCACTGTTTCCTGGAAGACTCGGATGCATTCTGTTTCCTGAATACATTTACTTTTATTTTGACACAACTCCAGCAAGTTTATTTCTACTTCCATAAACACACACAGTAAGGGGCATGAAGTTTTTTCTAATTCTTTTCATGTATCAAACTTTGAATCTTAAAACATGTCCATGCTCCTAAAATAACAAAGGACCAGTGAAATGTCAGACAAAGGGGTCTAGCTTGGGTAATGAATGAACACTTACGTCTTTATTCTATGGATATGCTTTATTGTATTTTTTTCCCAGTGGCGCTGATTCTGCAAGGTAACAAAAGTGTTATCCGCACCACTCGTGTGATGAAGTGGTCACTCAAGAGTTAGGTCTCCTTTAAAGGGGTACTCCGCCCCTAGACATCTTATCCCCTATCCAAAGGATAGGGGATAAGATGTCAGATCGCCGGGGTCCCGCTGCTGGGGACCCCGGGGATCGCTGCTGCAGCACCCCGCTATCATTACTGCGCAGAGCGAGATCTCTCTGCACGTAATGACGGGCAATACAGGGGCCGGAGCATGGTAACGTCACGGCTCCGCCCCCCGTTATGTCACTGCCCGCCCCCTTAATACAAGTATATGGGAAGGGGGCGTGGCAGTAATCACGCCCCCTGCCATAGACTTGCATTAAGGGGACGGGCCGTGATGTCATGAGGGGCGGATCCATGACATCACGCTGCTCCGGCCCCTGTTTCGCCCGTCATTACGCACAGAGCGAACTCGTTCTGTACAGTAATGATGGAGGGTTGCCGCAGCGGGGATCCCCGGGGTCCCCAGTAGCAGGACCGCAGTGATCTAACATCTTATCCCCTATCCTTTGGATAGGGGATAAGATGCCAGGGGCGGAGTACCCCTTTAAGGGCCAATATTACATTGCAGGTATTGGTCAAAGAAGTCAATATAAGGCTTTGCTCACCCGTCCCTAGCTAAATTCAAGAGTGAGGAGAGAAAAAGGTGAAAACTAGTGAGAGAGAGAGAACCAGTCACACTTCCTCTCCAGTCCTCTTTACTGACTGGGTGTCCACAGTCCACAACAAGTACAAGGGAGCTTTCAGGAGGAAGGCAAATACCAAAGTGCCTGATAGCAAAGAGAGAAAACTGGGTGCCACATTCCTCATGGTCCTGGCCCGCTTAGTACATATATGTCTTGAGACGCTGTGCTCCTGGAATCCTGTTGTGCCTGTGTTGGTTCATTCAAGAGCGTACCATCTGTATGGTGCAAACCAAAGTACTGCAAGCCACAGACA
The DNA here is from genome assembly GCF_029499605.1 of Hyla sarda. Lineage (NCBI taxonomy): Eukaryota > Metazoa > Chordata > Amphibia > Anura > Hylidae > Hyla > Hyla sarda. The sequence goes on from NC_079191.1 coordinate 353,862,118, forward strand.
CAGATCTAAAAGGTAAATTACATTAAATTCAATAATAAGAGCCACAATTTGATCACCACAGTCTAACATTGTAAATAGAATCATGAAATGTCTCACTGGGGTTTTAAATTCCAAATCATATTTGTAGATCATAAAAATTGTAGTTGATTTATTAATTTAATATTTACTACAACCACAATTAAGAAGTTGTGACTGCAACATATGAGACTTTTTTCCTTATTTTATTGTTTATATATTTTTTATATATTTTTTGTTTTAGACTTTGTTTTAGAAAATTCCATGAAAATTACTTGAAAGGGATGAGCAATAGGTATGATCTCTTAAAAAGAAACTCTTACCTGTAGAAGTAGATGTTCATTTATCCGAGGTATCTGACAATTTGACCACCAGCAACAAAGGCATCTTGTCGCTCCAAACCAGGATGTGTTAGCGTGAAAATTAGATGACTTAATGCTCTAAGCAGCAGCCTGATTGCCTCTAACAATGGATGGATAAGCAACCAAGCTTAAAGGGGTACTCCGGTGGTCAACGTGTTTTTCCGTTTTTGACTTACCCTATTTGTTTTGTTTCATTTCTATTCTTGTTGTTTAGCCTACTCTATTTCCGTTCTTTGTTGTCTTTTTATCCCCCACTTTGTTTTCCTATTTTTGCTTCCTTTCCTGTTTCTTGCTGTGCTGAAAACTACAAATCCCAGCATGCCACATGCCTTGCTGGTTTGGGGCGGCTCCTTTTTTTTGTGTTTGTTTGTTCTGCCCTTTACCCATCCTACTATTTTTCTGGGTCAGCCCCCTTATACACAGCACACTAATATAATCAGCCTTGGTTGGGATACACTGGCATACACACACAAAAAGGACTACAACTCCCAGCATGTGTCATTCAGGAGTCTTCAGTCTGTGGTATAACACCAGCAAGCTGCCTCTGTAGTCTCCTGGGGGTTGTAGTTCACCACACCGATACAGGGCATACACCAGTGTTTCCCAACCAGGGTGCCTCCAGGTGTTGCAAAACTACAACTCCCAGCATGCCCTGACAGCCTTTGGGCATGCTAGGAGTTGTAGTTTTGCAACTTCTGGAGGCACCCTGGTTGGTAAACACTGGTGTAACATGATGTGTATGCTGAAGAGGCTAGAACAGTGTTTCCCAACCAGTGTACCTCCAGCTGTCTGTCAGGGAGATGTAGTTTTGCAACAGCTGGATGCACACTGGTTAGTAAACACTAGCATACACACACACACACACACACTGTGACTACAACTCCCAGCATGTGTCATTCAGGAGTCCCCCCCCCCCCCTCCCCCTTCACATATTGGGGGAGATTTGGGGAGATCAAAACCTGTGCAGAGGAAAATTTGCCCAGTTGCCCATAGCAACCAATCAGCTTGCTTCTTTCATTTTTATGAAGGCCTGTTAAAAATGAAAGAAGCGATCTGATTGGTTGCTATAGGCAACTGGGAAAGTTTTCCCCTGCACAGGTTTTGATAAATCTCCCCCATAGAGATCATTCCCAGTATGAGATTTATTCCCCTGCAGTCCATACATCCCCAGCCCGTGCACCTTCTCATCCTCCCCTTCAGATAACACTTATCTTCTCTGTGAGGTCCTTCTCCTGTGCAGACCTGTGTCCTTAGAATACAGAGCAGGGGGGAGGGGAGGAGCTGTGTACTCAGCTGGATGAGATGAGGGGGCGTGGCTTATTCCTCTCATGCAGGCAGAGAAAAAAAAAAAAGCTGTGACATGTTGTCCACAACAGACTCAGAACTGTGGACAACAGTAAAAGAAAATCCTCTGAACTACAGAACTTCCTGCCCAACAAACAGGTAAGAAAAACACATACATGCTGCCAAAACATATAACACATGTATATTGCAAAAAAACTAAACTTACAAAGAAGATGCCATATAGTCAAAAAAAATTAAAAAGTACCCCTTTAAAGAGTCAGCAGTTTCTTTCTTTTCAGGAGGTGAAGGATGGTCAGTAACATGCTGTGATCTGCCAGGAACCAGGACACCCCTCTGTGTCTGTGCTCATAGGAGGCCCATTTTTAACATGGACCAATGTTTGCCCAAAATACCTTTTATTTCTGGAGCAACTATAATTGGCAATAAAATTAAACCTACACATTGTACTTGATTTTTCATTTTTAATAACAATGGATTTTTTTTAACAAAATCTTGTTTATGTTTCAGGTGTTTTTGTAAGCTGTTTTTAAAATTTTAGGAGAGTATCCTTTTTTTCATTAAATCTATTGTATAATATTTACTACTGTATGGAAAAGTCTTCGTTGCTGGTACAGTTTTTACATACCCATTGATACTGGGACATAATACATTCCTTTAGGGTAATAACAGCTAAAGAAGTCAAGGAAGCTGTTCACATCCACGTACTTGAAATGTGTTTTTGTGAAAAATTATCCAGCACTATTCCTACCAGTGGCGGATCCAGGGGTTGGGGGCAACGGATTGCTGCCCCTCCCGATACTATATTAGTGATGAGCGGGAGCTGTCAGCCCCGGCTGCACTGTCCCCTCACCTGCAGCGTGTGAACCGCCGGGGACACCATTCTCTGCAGGACACCATTCTCTGCAGGACACTATTCTCTGTAGGACACCATTCTCTGCAGGACACCATTCTCTGCAGGACACTATTCTCTGCAGGACACTATTCTCTGCAGGACACCATTCTCTGTAGGACACCATTCTCTGCAGGACACTATTCTCTGCAGGACACCATTCTCTGCAGGACACTATTCTCTGCAGGACACTATTCTCTGCAGGACACCATTCTCTGTAGGACACCATTCTCTGCAGGACACTATTCTCTGCTGGACACCATTCTCTGCAGGACACCATTCTCTGCAGGACACTATTCTCTGCAGGACACCATTCTCTGCAGGACACTATTCTCTGCAGGACACTATTCTCTGCAGGACACCATTCTCTGCAGGACACAATTCTCTGCAGGACACTATTCTCTGCAGGATACTATTCTCTGCAGGACACCATTCTCTGCAGGACACCATTCTCTGCAGGACACTATTCTCTGCAGGACACCATTCTCTGCAGGACACCATTCTCTGCAGGACACTATTCTCTGCAGGACACTATTCTCTGCAGGACACCATTCTCTGTAGGACACCATTCTCTGCAGGACACTATTCTCTGCTGGACACCATTCTCTGCAGGACACCATTCTCTGCAGGACACTATTCTCTGCAGGACACCATTCTCTGCAGGACACTATTCTCTGCAGGACACTATTCTCTGCAGGACACCATTCTCTGTAGGACACCATTCTCTGCAGGACACTATTCTCTGCTGGACACCATTCTCTGCAGGACACCATTCTCTGCATGACACTATTCTCTGCAGGACACCATTCTCTGCAGACCGCGCGGGCTGCCTGTCTGTCAGTACTGAGAATGCTCCGGTCTCAGCATCATTCAGTCTGCAGCCATTACACTGTGCAGGGGCTGGGAAGAGATAAGCCCCTCCCCCTCTGTGTTTCCAGCAGACTCAGCTTACTGCCCTCCACCACGGGCCCGGACACCCACCCAATGCCTCCAGACCCCCCCCCTGCCCACCCTGATGCTGCCCTTCATGGTAAGTAACTTTGAGGGAGGAGGAGGGGGGGGGGGTCAGGCTTGGGAGACAGGTAAAGGGGAACTCTTATCAGTGTTTCCCAGCAGAGGCCTCTAACTATAGTAAAACTACAACTCCTAGCATGTATTTGGCTTTGTGGGCATACTGCGAGTTGTAGTTTTACAACAGCTGGAGGCACCCTGGTTAGGGAACACTGATCTATCTGTCTTTCTATCTCCTATCTATCTCTCATATCTATGTATCTATGTATCTATCTATCTATCTAATACCTATCTATCTATCTAATATCTATCTATCTCATATCTATATATCATCTATCTATCTATCTCATATCTATCTATATACCTAATACAGACAAAGAATAAGTCAGCCAGCACTTTAGTAGATACCAAACTATTATATGGACCTGGCCTGCAGGTGCACGCTACTAGGCTAGATATACAGCAACAGAAGAATGCAGCAGCACACTGCCAGCACAAGGATATAGATGAAACATGAACATGCAGATAAAACATGGAGAGCTATACAGCTATGGTGTAATAGATGCAAATGTGAAACTATGAGATAGCGAGGGACTTAGCTCGCAAATTTGTCTCCGCCGGCGGTCAAATAGCTTGGACCGTCCCACCGCGATAAGGTGGCCTCCTTGGGACGGACCCTACACTGTGAGTATGCCTTTGTGTGAACAGTTCAGTAAGCATGGCAGGGTCTGGAACATCCAAGACACCTTATATACACATCTGATAGAGGTGGGTGTGGTGCAAGGCCAACATGGAGGTAGCCACTCCCCCGTATGTGCAATACAGACAAAGAATAAGTCAGCCAGCACTTTAGTTGATACCAAACTATTATATGGACCTGGCCTACAGGTGCACGCTACTAGGCTAGATATACAGCAACAGAAGAATTAACCATACATAATACTTGTTTCCATAGCGTTGCAGGACCTGCGGGTCATGTGACTAGGTGAACTCTATGGTATTAAGCTTAAGGACCTTTGGAGGCCCTGTGACGTAAGCAATCCCATTACACCATGTAATGGTGAATGGCAGATGTTCGGACCAATCAGATTCACCACGCCCCCTGCCCATATAAGGGAGCGGCGGCCATCTTCTCGCTCTCTTGTTCCTGTGCAGCCAAGCTGTAAGCAGCTCTCTCTTACTTCGTGGGCTGTCATGAGAGAAGGATCTGCGCAGCAATTATCGCAGTGAGTTAGGACTGAGCCTTGTGGCAACGGCTGAACAATCTAATTATAGAGTGTATCACTTCCCAAACACTCTGCAGCATCACCGGACCTAATAACTCCCCTAAATCCGGTCAGATCTGCAAATCTCTTCCTAAATTCAGAGACTGTATGTCTAGCTCAAGGTCCGCAACTACTGCTAGTCACTAAGCAACCTAAGGACTGTTTGTATGAGACTGTTACTGTGCCGTGGATGTTGCAAGCACTTCAGTAAAAGTTATTCAAGTTCAAGTTCAAATCTCTTTGTGGACCTTCAGTTATTTTATGCACCTATCGTTACTGGGAAGGGTGGCGATAGGCCAGAACATTGATTCAGCATACCAGCCCTCAGCCTGGCGTCACGAACTCTAGGGTTAACATTAACCCCTTATATACCTATACCATACCACCACTACCATACACCCCCCAAGGGCTACAACATATCTATCTCATATCTATCTATCTATCTCATATCTTTATACCATCTATCTATCTATCTCATATCTATCTGTATATATATCCATCTCATATCTATCTATATATCTATATCATATCTATCCCACAGCTGCCAGCATCTATTTTTCATTTACTTACAGCCTATTTAGATGCCGAGACAGGGGATAAGTTATAGATTGTGGGGGATCCGAGCACTAGGACCCCCTACAATCTCCCGAACAGGGCCCCTGCAGTCTGCTGGAAGGGGGTGCTGAACCCTGCACGGAGCTTCCTTATACTTATAATGCCCCCTGTCATGTACCCCTCACTTATAATGCCCCCCTGTCATGTGCCTCTCACTTATAATGCCCCCCTGTTATGTGCCCCTCACTTTTAATGCCCCCCTGTCATGTGCCCCTCACTTATAATGCCCCCCTGTCATGTGCCGCTAACAAATAATGTGCTCTGTTTTATAATGCCCTCCTTTTATGTGCCCCTTACTTAAAATGCCCCCTGAGGGTGCAGGACAGGGGGCATTATATGTGAGGTGAACATAACAGGGCATTATAAGTTGAAGCACATTATATATTAGTGGCCCAAGACAAGGGGGCATTATAAGTGAGGGGCACATGACAGGGGGGCATTATAAGTGAGGGGCACATGACAGGGGGGCTCCTCACGTATAATGCCCCCCTGTCATGTGCCCCCTTACTTAAAAGGCCCCCTGAGGGTGCAGGACACGTGGCATTATATTTGAGGGGAACATAACGGGGCATTAAATGTGAGGGGCACATGAAGGGGGCATTATAAGTTAGGGGCACATAACAGGGGGCATTAAATGTGAGGGGCACATGACAGGGGGCATTAAATGTGAGTGGCACATGAAGGGGGCATTATAAGTTAGGGGCACATAACAGGGGGCATTAAATGTGAGGGGCACATGACAGGGGGCATTAAATGTGAGGGGCACATGACAGGGGGCATTATAAGTGAGGGGCACATAACAGGCCCTCACTTATAATACCCCCCTGTCTTGGGCCGCTAACATATAATGTACTTTAACTTATAATGCCCCCTGTTATGTGCCCCTTACTTATAATGCACCCTGAAGGGGCAGGACAGGGGGCATTATATGTGAGGGGAACATTACAGGGGCATTATATGTGAGGGGCACATGATAGGGGGCATTATAAGTGAGGAACCCCCTGTCATGTGCCCCTCACATATAATGCCCCCCTGTCATGTGCCCCTAACATATAATGTGCCCCTTACTTATAATGCCCCCCTGTTATGTTCCCCTCACTTATAATGCCCCCTGAGGGAGCAGGATTGGGGGGCATTATATGTGAGGGGAACATTGCAGGGGCATTATATGTGAGGGGCACATGATAGGGGGCATTATAAGTGAGGAACCCCCTGTCATGTGCCCCTCACATATAATGCCCCCCTGTCATGTGCCCCTAACATATAATGTGCCCCTTACTTATAATGCCCCCCTGTTATGTTCCCCTCACTTATAATGCCCCATGAGGGAGCAGGATTGGGGGGCATTATATGTGAGGGGAACATTGCAGGGGCATTATATGTGAGGGGCACAGCACAGGGGGCATTATATGGTAGGGGCACAGGACAGAGGGCATTATTATTATTATGAGTGGGAACAGGACAGGTCATAGTTATATGTGGGGGCACAGGATGGGGCATTACTACTATATATGAGGGGCACAGACTATAAGGAATTTCTGCGGTAGTACGGTTTTCATTAGCCGCAATACATCACAGTATTGTATTCAGAGGGATATTTAGAGCATACAGTGTGTGGTAGTGTTATATTCAGAGGGTACAGTGTGTGGCAGTATTATATTCTGAGGGTACAGTGTGTGGGCAATGTCATATTAAGGGATACAGTGTGTGGCAGTATTATATTCTGGGGTACAGTGTGTGGCAGTGTTATATTCTGAGGGTACAGTGTGTGGCATTATTATATTGTGAGGGTACAGTGTGTGGCAGTATTATATTCTGAGGTTACAGTGTGTGGCAGTATTATATTCATTGGGTACAGTGTGTGGCAGTATTATTCAGTGGGTACAGTGTGTGGCAGTATTATATTCATTGGGTACAGTGTGTGGGCAGTATTATATTCAGAGGGTACAGTGTGTGGCAGTATTATATTCAGTGGGTACAATGTGTGGCAGTATTATATTCAGTTGGTACAGTGTGTGGCAGTATTATATTCAGAGGGTACAGGGTGTGGCAGTATTGTATTCAAAGGGTAAAGTGAGTTGTAGTATATTCGGAGGGTACAGTGTGTCAGAATTATATTCAAAGGATATAGTGTTTGGCATTATTATAATAATACTTTTTTCATATAGAGGATCAGAATCCGCTGACACAGTGAAGAGTCGTCTGGGCGTCAAGTTATGCAGCGAGAACATTTAGCTGGACCCGGTGGTATGTACCATCTGAATTAGATAAGGAAAGACTATAGAGAAGACGTCACCTATAGTCACTGATATCATTGTGTATTGTCCTGACTGTCCCATCAGAGCTCTAGTCACTTGTAAGTTTTGCAGTAATGATGGGTGAAACAACAACTCCCAGCATCTCCTCACCACTACTTAGCTCATACTGGGAGCTGTAGTTTTAAATGGTAAAAACTTCTTTAGCGCTTTCCCATTCTGTGGCAATTGGTGTATTTCATTATTATACTGGATACATTTAATAATATTGTAAGTTCTTTAAGCAACACCTTATTTTCTGTACGCCAACGCAAAATTCTCTAATAGTGCCCCCCCGAGACTAGACTCTGGATCCGCCCCTGATTCCTACTAATCTCTAAATCTGGGTAAGTGATTGGGAAAACAGGTAAAGATAAGAACCCAATTATTTGTGTTCAATTGATTGACAAACTTGTCCTTGTGATTAATTTCCAGACCAAATAAAAAACAGGTCGTTGATAAATTTTTAAAAACATAAAATATTGTTAGTATTAGAAAATCCCATAGGCTGTGCGATGTATAGGGACTCGAAGAGCTCTATATTCAAATAAGTGTAACAAATCGAGTTCCCCTTGCAGTGCCTCTGGTCTGCCAATAGATTTATCAAAGCCATTGCAGAGAAAAAGTTAACCAGTTGCCCATAGCAACCAATCACCTCTTTCATTTTTAAAAAGACCCATAAAAAATGAAAGAAGCGATCTGATTGGTTGCTATAGGTCAACCATTCCTCTGCACAGGTTTTGATAAATCTTCCCCTTTATGTCTAAGAATGTATTGAATTGCCCTTCAATTCATTCATTACAGTTCAATACTTTTTATTGATTACAATGAAGCGAACAATCGTTTGCAAATAAAGAGACTATGGCAGCGAGAACCTTTTCCTCTACAATATTTGAACCAAGTAAACTGACCTCAAGCGAGAGAAATGGAAAACTGACTGGAAATTGTGAAGGTCATAAATTTACTGAGTTGAGTCTTTAAGATATGCCGGGAGAGAACAAACATAAGGTTAAAGAAATAAATCAATAAAATGTGAAAGGTGGAAACTGATAGAATCTAAAGCAGAAATAATAAGTCTCCATGAGGCGGTTGTTTGTGAATTTTAGGTAAAAATAAAAAGTGGGCAATTAATATTCCTTTACTTTTGGTAATTCACATCATTTTTTCTTTAGAAGTTTATATGTGTCATATTCCTTCAGGTCAGGTCACCGATGGGTTGGAAGTTAAAACTTTATAAAAGTCTATTTCAGACAATATTTGTTGGTCTGAGGAAGTGCACATGTGTGTATGAAACGGCTGTATCCAGGCTGGCACTACCAGTGTTGTTGTTGTTTTTAGGTGACACTGCATTGAATATATTAGAACACTCTGCAACAGAACCAGTGCAGCCTCATTTTCTTTTTGCATTATTGGACTATGTCAGATAATATCTGTCTCGCTTCTTGTTGTTTAAGAGGTTGTATTATACCATTACATGCTCTGTGTGTTAGGAATAGGCCCCCAAGTACTCAGGCATCTCCAGAGCTCCCATAGAAATTAATGGAGCATGTGCCTACCCCAGCAGGCGCTCCTATCATAGAGTCGGAGCCCACTCAGGACATTGTGTGGGGTCCCAATGGTCAGACACGCACATTCTGACACCTTTACCTTATCCTGTGGATAGGGGATAAGTTACTTTTTGCTGCAGTATCCCTTTAACCTGTTACTTGTTTACTGTTTCTGAAGAATAATTCCCAGGAAAGCGTTCTTTTGTTTGCTTGTGTCTGGATTTCTAAGAAGATGCGGAGCATGGATGATATTAAAATTATACCCCCCTCCTCCTAATTTGTGCGAACACCCATGGCTGCACAAGTTTTTGATGTAGTTTTGCACAACACTTTTCATGTACTGTACTAGTTCTCTGGAATATGATACACCAAATTCATTTCCAAAATCCGCAGGTTTAATTATGCTCTAAAAACACTTTTTTCGGTAGGCCTTGCAAGCTTTTTAATTTGGAACAACAACAAAAAAGAGGGGTGCCCCCTGCTACAATATTGTTGGCACAAACAGTTCATTAGAGAAAAATGATAGAAGTGTACTAACCTCATAAATGTGAATAGACACAACTCTACTGTAGGCATAAATAAATAAATAAAAAAGTCAAAGTAGACTAACCACTGGACACTGCCCACGTGTATTTTGCGGGTATAGATGTCACTTATGGCTAGACAGGGGTAAGTATGGATTACAGTCCAGGACCTTACAGGGCGCTACACGGCCATGTACAAACAGAACATAACTTTAAATAGAAGAATGAAAGATGGGAGCACTCACCAGGGAATCTTGATGCATAGATTTATTCAAAGTTCAAATGTGAAACATTGAAGCAAACTTTCCCCCTCTGTCACGAGCAGAGCTGGGACGGCAGGAGCGTACACCCGGACGACAACCGCTGTTTCACGTCACTAGGCATTTCATCAGGCCCCTCTCAGTGCTATCCATTGGCCTCCATCTCAGAGGACAGGGAATCACTCTTAAATCTAAATTTGTTATAAGTACAGCCCCCTTCTACATTGTTCCTAAAAGCTTGATCTCTCCTTTTACCAATAGCCACCATATGACTCTTCCCATCTGAGCATACTCAGACACGGACTAGTGACTGACTAGAGACTGAGTGACTAGTACAGGCAACTTTCTGTCTTCTAGTTTGTTTGTTTATAAGAGATGGCTGGACCATTGTGCAAAACAGACACTGTTATCTCTTGTTTCACCCCTATTTCCAAGTAGATTGTATGGTTTGGCATACAGGACCATTTCTCGTACCATTTGTATTGTTGAATAGTTTGTTACTCTGTAATGTCTGATGTTGCTTTTACATGTGCCCTCACAATAGTAAAGTGCTGCAGAATATGTTGGCGATATAAACAATTAAAACAAATTATTATTATTACCAAAGGCAAGGCCTTTACTGAAAACATTATTTGTTTTGTTGTGTTCTTCTGAGATGACCCCGTTCGCCTGATCATAATATTTTGTGCATCTGATCTGCACCACAGGAGCGCCACATGCAGGCAGGATTAATGTTCTTCGAAAAAAATCTTATCTGGCAAAAATAATAGAAATTTCTATTGTACATTAATCTTTCCTTGGAGGAATAGTAACAAGGCAGGAGAAAAAGCAATTCAGTACAAAAATGTATGCAAAAATGTTTCCTTATCTGGATGTCCAATAGAAATGTGTGGTAAATTATAGCTATTGTTGTGACTGGGAATGTCAGACTGTGGTTTGTAATTAGAGAGTGCTTTTCAAGGTCAACATATCTTTCCTACCTGCAAATCAGATATTTCTATTACAGCAACATTAAATTCCCTTGTATTGTTTTGAATTAATATCTACTGATTCTGTTATTATGATGTGATAAAAAAAGCTAATAAAAATCAGAAATGAACTTGGACAGTGCATGGTACATTTGCATAATAATAATATATTGGCCTACAATCGGAAAAGGACAAATCTGTGATAGCTAGTGAGCTCGGGGAGGTAACACATAATAAACGCATGGCCTTGTATAATAGACTCCTAAATAACCTTTTAACACTTTAATCAACTCATTAGCATTCCGCTCCCATAATGCCCACAACTCCGCCTCGCCTAAAAAATGATTTAATTGAAAAAAAAAGCAACCCTTTCTGAGACTTAATTGTATCCTCTGGCAAATGAAAAGATTGAGAACAGAACTTCTCTCCATGTTTGTAATATTAAAGAATATTAATATCATTAAAGCAGAATCAGTGAACATTGAGATGTGGTCTTTAATTATTTAGCAGGTGTCTTGCTGTTGGCTATGAATATAAGGACATGTAATAGTACTCTTTTATTTTACTGGTATGATTTTGGTGTCACTTGGAAGATTTAAAAGTTTAATCTCTTGCAACATATATTTAGTTACATATTTTATTTCTTAGTTCATTGGATCAATGCATGTTGCTTAAAAAGTACTGGGAATGTTAAAGGATATAGTCTGACTTCACCAATCGGCCAAGCACTTATGTAGGTGCAGGAATAATGACTAATTCTTTTTTATTATTTTATTTTATCTACTTACTGTCGGGGCCTCGTACGAGAGATTGAAGGAGGCCCTAGCGGTCGGACCCCCCACGATCTAAAACTTATCCCCTGTCCTTAGGATAGGGGATAAATTTTCATACCCCAGAGTATTCCTTTAAGATGTGCTGTCAACCTCAGTACTTATAACCATTCCAGTGGGCTAGTGGGAGAACCCAGAGGCCTGCCATGTGACACATATTATGCTGGTATCTTCTTATGGGACAGAGGTGTCTTAGGGCCCACTCAGGCACTAGGGCCCTGCTGTGACTCCTACCTCTGCACCCACTATAGTTATATAGGACAGGGTTATATGATAGTTTTCACTGGACAACCTCTTTAACTTTTTAAATGTGCACTTCAAATCTAAACCCCCAAATTAGGAAAAAAAAAAGTCTTTAGGTTAAAGGGGTACTCAAGGTAACTAAAACTTACCCCTTATCCCCAAGATAGGGCATAAGCACCTGATTGCAGGGGGATGGGGGATGGGTGGGGATCTTCAGAACTGTGCCCGGTTATCCCCCTGTCCTTAAAGGGGTACTTCGGTGGAAAACTTTTTTTTCTTTTTTCATTAACTGGTGCCAGAAAGTTAAACAGATTTGTAAATTACTTCTATTAAAAAAAAGTATAAAATCATTAGCATTATTAAAAAGTATAAAATCAGAGGTGTGCATTCAAGTTATGATATGATATGATATGAGCCAGGAGCATGTCACAGAGCCTCAGTTTACAGAGCCCTGCTTGTCCTCAGTGTACAGAGCCCTGCTTGTCCTCAGTGTACAGAGCCCTGCCTGTCCTCAGTGTACAGAGCTCTGCTTGTCCTCAGTGTACAGAGCCCTGCTTGTCCTCAGTGCACAGGACCCTGCTTGTCCTCAGTGCACAGAGCTCTGCTTGTCCTCAGTGCACAGAGCCCTGCTTGTCCTCTGTGCACAGAGCTCTGCTTGTTCTCAGTGTACAGAGCCCTGCTTGTCCTCAGTGTACAGAGCCTTACTTGTCCTCAGTGCACAGAGCTCTGCTTGTCCTCAGTGTACAGAGCCCTGCTTGTCCTCATTTTACAGAGAACTGCTTGTCCTCAGTGTACAGAGCCCTGCTTGTCCTCCGTGCACAGAGCTCTGCTTGTTCTCAGTGTACAGAGCCCTGCTTGTCCTCAGTGTACAGAGCCCTGCCTGTCCTCAGTGTACAGAGCTCTGCTTGTCCTCAGTGTACAGAGCCCTGCTTGTCCTCAGTGCACAGGACCCTGCTTGTCCTCAGTGCACAGAGCTCTGCTTGTCCTCAGTGCACAGAGCCCTGCTTGTCCTCTGTGCACAGAGCTCTGCTTGTTCTCAGTGTACAGAGCCCTGCTTGTCCTCAGTGTACAGAGCCTTACTTGTCCTCAGTGCACAGAGCTCTGCTTGTCCTCAGTGTACAGAGCCCTGCTTGTCCTCATTTTACAGAGAACTGCTTGTCCTCAGTGTACAGAGCCCTGCTTGTCCTCCGTGCACAGAGCTCTGCTTGTTCTCAGTGTACAGAGCCCTGCTTGTCCTCAGTGTACAGAGCCCTGCTTGTCCTCAGTGCACAGAGCTCTGCTTGTCCTCAGTGTACAGAGCCCTGCTTGTCCTCAGTGTACAGAGCCCTGCTTGTCCTCAGTGTACAGAGCCCTGCTTGTCCTCAGTGTACAGAACCCTGCTTGTCCTCAGTGCACAGAGCCCCGCTTGTCCTCAGTGAACAGAGCCCTGCTTTTCCTCAGTGTACAGAGCACTGCTTGTCCTCAGTGTACAGAGGCCTGCTTGTCCTCAGTGTACAGAGCCCCGCTTGTCCTCAGTGCACAGAGCCCCGCTTGCCCTCAGTGCACAGAGCCCCGCTTGTCCTCAGTGTACAGAGCCCTGCTTGTCCTCGCTGCGCAGAGCCCTGCTTGTCCTCAGTGTACAGAGCCCTGCTTGTCCTCGCTGCACAGAGCTCTGCTTGTCCCCTCACACTTCCTGTATTTGATCTCTGCACAGAGACACACAGGCAATAGCTACAGGGACAAGACATCATTTTGTTGCTGAAAAATATACACATTTTTTAACCAATGAATATTACAAATACACATATAATGGTATTATCTGCATTATATATAAAGTTTCTTCAAATGACAGGTACACTTTAATAATAAAATGATGGTCTTACTTACTTCAGCTGATTCCAGCACTATATCCTCGGTAGAGGCCAATCCTGTATCTTTAACTAGGCCAACAAGGGAGTGGCAGCTGGGGACAGAATATCCCTTCTGGTGGCTGCCACCAACTTCGGACAACCCCCATCCGTATGTGGTGAAGAAAATCCATGTAAAAATATTGAGACACTGCAGCTTGGTTTTCACCCTTTCAATATATATATATATATATATATATATATATATATATATATCTATATATATATATATATATATATATATATATATATATATAGATATATAGATATAAAAATAATTGTCAACTTATATGTCAACTACTAACATAAGATAGATAAATGAACCCTAACCCATCCCCATTTGCGAGGGTCAGGGTTTTTGTTTAAAGTCCCGTGCAAATCTATGGAAAATGTATGTTCCTGCATAACTTCCAAATGGCTGGAGAAATTGTGATGAAACTTAGTACACATACTTTTATGTCAAATAAAAATATATGATAGTTAAATTATCCCTAACCTAACCCCTTACATGAAGGATGTGAAGGAAGTTTTTTTTTGTCTTAAGCCCCATGCAAGTATATAGGACTTCCAGTACCTTACTCCACAAGCTCTGCATCTCCTGGTGAGTACGTCAGTCCGGCCACACCCCATCTCACAAAGCTACACCCACCATTTAAGCCACACCCCTTTTATTTTTTACTCTTTTTGTGCATTGGTCTGGCTTGCAAGTCATACCCACTTGCACAAAACCACGCCTCCTTCTATTTGCATACTACAATCTCTTCATCACAACTCAGCCCCACCTGAGGACAAGATATGATGATGAGATATCAAGGCAGGAAATGAGGGCGGGAGATGAGGACGGGATATGAGGACAGGATATGAGGATGGGATATGAGCATGGGATATGAGTATGGGATATGATGAAGGGATATGAGGACAGCATGTGAGGTTAGGATATGAGTTCAGGGAATGAGGATGGGATTTGACATCGATATATAAGGATTTAGATATGAGGATGGTATATGAGGACGGGAGATGAGGTTGGAATATGAGGCAGGATATGAGGTAAGGATATGAGGATGGGATATAAGGACCGGATATGAGGTTGGGATATAAGGATGGGATATGAGGTTGGGATATGAGGTCGGCATATGAGGTCAGGATGTGAGGACGGGATATGAGGACAAGTGCTTCCTCCTATGTTGCTTTTCCTCTCCCTCAAAGATTAGGTAGGAAAAACTGAGCAATGCCGGGTACTCAGCTAGTATAAAGTAAAATCTGCCACACATGAGAATTCTGCTGTGGACTCTTAGTAAAATTTTTGGTGGAAATTATTTGCTGCAACTAGGCTTGCTCCTATAGCTATGGCGGGGGGGACTTAAGTTTTGTGAATAGCCCTGGGCCTATGGTACACTTAATCCTCCACTGCAATGCAACAGTATATAAATACTGAATGTTTAAATTATTTTAGACTGCATCACTCTTTTTTTATTTTTATATATTATACTTTAAATTTAAAATTCATAATGTAATGCATATTTTTAACAAAATGTGTTAGCCCACTTGCCTCAGGAAGGCAGGTTTATAGCCTATACAGGATAAAAATTACGTTTATATTACAGGCCTAGACCTAAGAGAGGCGACTCTTCTATTGTACATGTTAACAGAAATCTTTCTAGTCATATATGAAATATTTTTTCAATGTAAGGTTTCCCCTAAGGTCTTTTAATCAGTGGATTCAATAACATGCACAGGCTTTTTTCCATTATGCAATCTTTAAATGCTTACCCAAACTTAATGGAAAACACTAGTAAAGAAATGAATTTTCTTTTGTATTTATTCATTACAATATTTCCCATGCTCGGTATACAGAAGTTCCCCACTAAAAACTTTTAGCCAGTAAAAATGAGTTTTCCATTGTAGTTATTTATGATTGGATTTTTTTAATTTTATTTCCTAATTAACCGCATTATGACATTTATATTTGTTTCAAAGAGTCTCAATGGCCTGCTGTGTGGCAACAAATCTGGTTAGCGCTCACCTTTTACAGGGTAAAAATATTTTGCATCACCAGCCCCTTTTGCCCCAGCTGCAATAGGGCTGGTAGCCAGAACTGTATCCTAGCAGAAAGTGGCACCAGCACTTTTTCAACATAGGAACATAGAAAATGGCAGAGCTTAGTGAAGTGTTAATGAACACATTTCTGATGGTCAAGGTTAGCCTTGAGGTTAGTGTCACCAGACCTGGCGGACTAGGGCATAGCTGCTTTTTTCTAGAAACAGCACTACTCTTGTCCTCAGTTTGTGTGTGGTATTGCAGTTTAGTTCCATTGAAGAGAATGGAGCAGAGTAGTACCACACACAACCTAAGGATAGATGTGATGTTGTTTTTGGAAGAAAGCAGCTATGTTTTTGCTAGTCCTGAGTAACCCCTTTTTTGCCATCAACCTTGGTGGTCAAATGTGGTCAAGTTTGTCCAGTGTCTAGTGAATAAAGCTCGTCACATACTGTACATTATATGGTGCTTGGCTAAATGCCAGTTCGGCCAACAGGTATCTCTTCTGTCCCACATATGATTGTTCAGCTAAGATGAGGGAGAGAGGAGCAAATGGCTTCCATTCTTTTCTGGTGGTGGCTTATTTCATTGAGAAGAAAAATGCACATGGGGCTCTGTTGCAGTAGTCAACCATTTGTCAGAAGGCCACCATACACATATAATGGCCAGTCATTCTTGATTATGTCAAAAATGGCACATGGGGCCCTGTTGCAGATTTTCCACTGGAACCAGGAAACTTTCTTACGGTTATAAAAGGATGTATGAAGTCATATGTGTCTCCATATGGTGCCTTCATTGGTCACTGCATTATGTGATCCTTTCCTAGAAATAATACTATAAATAATCATCAATTGGCAATTAAAGGCATACAAAGGTATATTGAACCGCATAGACTTCTAGCTTGGGGGTTGTATATAGCTACAATAGAGTAATGTGCATGAAAGGGATGAAGGTCTAGTGATGACAGCCCATTCTTAAATGTTATAACAACTTAGTATACAGAATATATATGCTGTATTTTTTTTACTTTAAGGGTATTGATATGTAATGTGAGAATAAGTGTTTTGGCTGTTTTTCTTTTTCTTTTAATTAATTTTTGCATTTAACTTCTTAAGGAAAAATAAAACCGGAATGCTTATATTCTGAAAGTGATTCCTGTGATCAACTTAGCATTTCAAATTGGAGTTGTACCAGCTGTTGTTTGTGTCCTCTGAGGGCTCGGAAAAAAATGCTCTTAATCTAATTAAAAAAACATCAGGTGATCTTATGTATTTTTTATCTTGATTGATATTGCGAAAACACAGAGCTGTTTATAATTGAAATTGTGTTTATTCTAGCATTCTAGGCTCCAGCTAAGAATAATGATGTTTAGGAAAAGTCTACCTGGTAACATCTTCGAATTCTTCAGTACATCATGCGTCTGTACTATTTTTGTGCATATAGTCAAAGCAATAAATTTAGACTAAGGACATCATTAAAAATTTAGTAATCTCAAAGGACATCAGATTTTCCCAAGATTTTCCATAGTTTCATATAGAAACTCAGGGGATATGTTATGCTCAAAGATACCAATCAAACACCCGCTATCCTCAAAGACCCCAATGTTAGAGAAAAGTGAAGACTGAAGTCCTTCAGTGATAAAATATTGCATAGTCTCCTTTTACAAAGTCTTTCTAGTTATGCATGAATATGAAATACCTGCACAAAGAATTTTAATCAATATAAATCTTATGATTGTTTATAATAGTACCCTACTTGAAAAGTTAAAAATGAATGTAGAAAAAAAGCAAATGCCAGAATTGCTAATATTTGGTCACACTACAAAATAAAAAAAGTAAAAAGTGATCAAAACAAAAGAGGTACTGATTCAAAAACTACAGATCACGTTTTACCATAAAATGCACTGCGTTAAAATGAAACACTCCAAAAGTAACATTACATCTAGAGATGAGCGAATTTACAGTAAATTCGATTCGTCACGAACTTCTCGGCTCGGCAGTTGATGGCTTATCCTGCGTAAATTAGTTCAGCTTTCAGGTGCTCCCGTGGGCTGGAAAAGGTGAATACATTCCTAGGAAAGAGTCTCCTAGGACTGTATCCACCTTTTCCAGCCCACCGGAGCACCTGAAGGCTGAACTATTTTATGCAGGATAAGTCATCAACTGCAGAGCTGAGAAGTTCGTGACGAATCAAATTTACTGTAAATTCGCTCATCTCTAATTACATCCCCCCCCCCCCCCAATTTATCCCCTAAAATGATATTTTTTCTTGGGCCATGCAAAAGGTGTCATTACAAATGAAAATTGGTCACAAACCCTCATATGGCTCTGTGGATGGAAAAATAAAAGCGTTATGTCACAAAACAAAAATGCAAGAATGAAAATGACCTGTGCCCTTAAGTTCAAAATTGTCTGTGTCGTTATGGGGTTAAAGGGGTTATCCTGGATTCTAAAAACAGACCTAATTTCCTTCAAAGACTGCTCCCTGTCTGTCTCCAAGTTGGGTGTAATATTACAACTTAGCTCCATTCACTTCAATGGAACTGAGCTGCACAACCACACCAAACCCAGAGACAGACAGGGAGCATTCTTTGAAATAAATTAGCCCTGTTTAATCCTTTTAAGGCGCCATGTAAATTGTTGATGCAAACAATCTTCTATTACTCCTTTCATTTAGTACAAGACTTTATGCTCCACAATCTTTTACCATTGATCTGAATTATTCTAGTAATTCACATTTTTCTCCATAAAATCACTATTGACTACAGAAGAATATTTTGTGCCTGGTAGAAAATTGTAGATTAGATTTGAAAATTTACTAAATGTTGTCTTCAATTTTTACATATTGTTTAATCAATTTAGAATTATTATAAATCACAAATAAGACATTTAGGGTATGACCACACTTGACGCAAATATTGTTTATTATTGATAGCAAAAAATCTACAGTATTTGTGCAATGAAATCTGACGCAGAACATAACAGTGGCCCAGAATTATCAATCTGTTCGAAATAAAATCTGGAAAGTTTTTCCACAGCAACCAATCACAGCTCAGCTTTCATATCTTATGGACCACTGGTAAAGTGAAAGCTCAGCTGTGATTGGTTTTTATGGGCAAATCTCTCCAGTTTTGGCTTTAGAGAGATTAAGAAATTTGGGGCATGTGTGGATTTCTTGTGGATTTTCCTCTACGGATTTTGGTGTGGATTATGCAAATTCAATAAAGAAATGTGTTGAGTTGATAACACCATCCATTTCCTAATGTACCAGATTTATCAATGTGGCTCTGGTTTATTCATCTGAAAAATCTGTAGACAAGACTGTCTAGTCTAAGTTTGCACTGTTTATTCTAAGTTTTAACTTTTTGGTTTATGTTAGACTAAAACATTGCACCAAAAAGACTTTGGTAAATCTGGGCCTTTCTGTTTGTGGATTTATCTGAAGATTTATATCATACACGAAAAGTGTGAAATACCCAAAGAAACTGAATTATTGCAGATTTTGACTTCCTTATGCAGAAGATTTGTTAGAAATCTACAGAGTATTAAAGGGGTACTCCACCCCTAGACATCTCATCCAAAGAATAGGGGATAAGATGTCTGATTGCGGGGGTCCCGCCGCTGGGGACCCCCGCAATATAGCATGCGGCACCCACCTGTTTCTTTTCCGGAAGCGCTGGAGGATCTGGGTCACGACCATGGGGACGGAAGTCCGTGATGTCATGACTCCACCCCGTGTGACGTCACGCCCAGTCCCCTCAATGCAAGTCTATGGGAGACGGCCGTCACGCCCCCTTGCATTGAGGGGACGGGGCGTGACGTCAAAGGGGGTGGAGTCATGACATCACAGACTTCCTTTCCCAAGGTCGCGGCCCAGACCCTCCAGCACTTCCGGACAAGAAACAGATGGGTGCCGCATTCTATATTGTGGGGGTCCCTAGCGGCGGGACCCCCGAGATCAGACATCTTATCCCCTAGGGGATAAGATGTCTAGGGGTAGAGTAACCCTTTAAGGATTCCACATTTGAACAGATTTTTTTCTGAAGCTACTGCTACTGCCACATGCAAATGAAACCACAGATTTACTTAAACCAATTTCTGGTATAAGTAAATCTTCAAGCTGCTGAAGTCCAAAACTTGTGTAACAACAGTAATAAATTCCTTCCAATGTGTCAGGTAAAGTTAAATATTTTTCAGCTTAAATATGGAGATGAGAAAGAAATGGCAGGTTTAGGTTATTTTAACACTGCGGCATGTACAGCTGATATACACTCAAGACAAATGCCAGATAGTGGCATTTATGTAAATAAAGTCCCAGCACTCACCAAGTATATTCAGGAATAAGAAGCTTTATTGCATATCCTTGAAATAAAACAGGAGGCATTTTAGCAGTAGCCTTCCTCTGCTGCAGACCAAACGTGTCCTGTTTGATTTGAAGGATATGCAATAAAGTTCTTTGATCCTGAATTTTGGTGAGTGCTGGGACTTTCTTTACACTGATTCTAAACCTGATCCACCACATGCATCACCTTCAACAAAAGTGACGACTAACTCATATACTAAACATAGTTGCATCCTTCATACGTAGGGTTCCATAGTAAAAAAAAATTATAATAATATTGGGTGATGTATGTTTTATTTTACGAGATCCAGCTAAATGGAAATGCGTAGAGGTCCACACTATTTCATCCAGCAGACCCTGCCACATACTTTCTGAATGGAGGCCAAAGTTGTGGGCATGTGAGGGCCTATGGATCCATTTAATGACTGTACAGGGACCTGCCCCAGTGTTTGCATTAAATAAGATTGTCTCATATTCCAGGCACTAAAAAGTATCTCTTACTGTTCTGCAGCCACTATAAAAAGAATAAAAAAGCATACTCACAAAACTCACTCCCACAGGGGTCCCCTGCTGAATGCTCCAGCCGAGATGGACTCACCTTGGCAGTAATGGACCACTCAGCTAATCACTGACTGAGGTGGGGACAATTGTCTTAGTGGGCTCTTATTGGCCAGACAGGTCTGTCTCGGAAGTAGTGGCCAAAGTGCTCAGTGGGGGATGGGAAGATTTTACAGGGGGACCACCAAGGGGGCAATTTAGGTGAGTTTATATATATTTTTTTATCAGTTTCATGGTATCCCAAGAACACTTTTCATACCTGGATAACCCATTTTACACGATGTGAAACCAACCTAAGCCTATGGCACATTTACCGTATTTTTCGCCTTATAAGACGCACTTTTTCTTCCCCAAAACTGGGGGGGAAAAGTTAGTGCGTCTTATACGGCAAATACACATTAAAACCTGACCTATCGTGGCGGTCCCTGCGGCCGGGTACCCCAGCTAATACAGGACATCACCGATCGCGGTGATGCCCTGTATGAACCCTTGAGATGCGGCGATCAAAGCTAACCGCCGCGTCTGAAGCGAAAGTGACACTAACCCGGCTGCTCAGTCAGGCTGTTCGGGACCGCCGCGGTGAAATCGCGGCGTCCCGAACAGCTTACAGGACACCGGGAGGGACCTTACCTGCCTCCTCGGTGTCTGCTCCGTGCCTGGATCCCCTGCATGGCTGGCGCTCTCCTTTGTCGTCATCACGTCGTCGTCGAGCACGCCATCCCGTCATCCAATAGGAGCGGCGTGCGTAGTGACGTGATGGCGGCGACGGAGAGCGAGGATACCCAGCAGCAGAGATGTTCCGGAGCGACGAGGACACCCTGGGGACACGGCGACAGCGATGGAGGGTGACATGGTGACGGGTCCAGAGCGGGGAGGACACGTGAGTATAACCTCCAATACCAGTGGTCTTCAATCTGCGGACCTCCAGATGTTGCAAAACTACAACTCCTGGCATGCCCGGACAGCCAACAGCTGTATGGGCTTGCTGGGAGTTGTAATTTTGCAACATCTGGAGGTCCGCAGGTTGAATGTTCAGAATCTTTTTTTGTCTAGATTTTCCCCCTTTAAAGTTGGGTGCGTTTTTAAAAATAAAAAAAATGTTGTGACTGTCAATATGAAAAAAAAGGGGTATTCTAACATAGTTGTGCCATGTCCTAGAGAAGGAACATTGGTGTATGAGATCCATAGAGTTAACACTGTACACAAATTAGATTACAAGACAAACTTACCATATAAAAAAATGTAAACATCCAGACAGTAATCCTGAATAAATTCATTATTCCCCTTGTCTAATAAATGCTGGATTATTTATGAGGTTCTGCATGAAGATACTGCTAATTTCATTTTAATAAATCTTCTCTATATGAAGTTTTTCCCAATATGCAAGAATATGTCACGCCTCAGAAACACTTAAATATGCTGAAATAAGTCAGTTAAATGAGAAGCCTTCTTCATGGCTTCATTTTACTGATTAACAGCTTTGTGCGTTAATGATCTAGTCTGGATTTTTTTCCTTTTTCTTTTTTTTATTTATTGTGATGCTTAGCTACCAAGAAGAACCTTATTGCCTTAGTATAAACTGAAGGCTCGTGTATTAGTTTTATCCAAGATTAATAAAATAAAGCCATTCTGCATATCCAACCCTTAACCACAGTAATAGATTTTAATCTTCTTCTCCCAGGGGAAAATGAATGATTCCACTGAGATGATTAGCACATGTAAAAAATTATCTTCACAGCAAATTGAACTTCTGGAGCTGGCAATGATAATGAAATAGAAATGTCACCGGGATCGAAGCTGAAGAGTTTTTCATCCAGTTTTTAAATCAGGTTCTCCAGTATAAACCAGCGGTTGTGAATTAAACTGAGTAGATAGAGGATACAAGACTTTGTACATTGTAGTCAAATCAGATAACAATATTTTGTCAAAGTATTTGCATTTTCCTGGTATATCCATAGGCCCAGCCTTTATTCCATGAGGGTGCATTCCCACAGGGCGTATACACAGCGTATTTGACGCTGCGCAAAATTTATGGCAGCAGCGGGAAATACGCTGCGTATCCCTTGGTCACTATACACACAGGGCTTTCCCCCGGCAGCCCTATGTGTGTAGTGAGTTTTGGAGGCGGAGCCATATGCCGGCGTGTCTGTGACGCGCGGCTCCGCCTCCAAAACTCACTACACACATAGGGCTGCCGCCGGAAAGCCCTGTGTGTATAGTGACCAAGGGATACGCAGCGTATTTCCCGCTGCTGCCATAAATTTTGCGCAGCGTCAAATACGCTGTGTATACGCCCTGTGGGAACGCACCCTAAGAATGGATGCAGCTAGATGCCAAGCATGCGGAGGAGCTGTGGGTTCTACAAACTAGGGGGGGAGATTTTTAAAGGTCGTCTTTGGTAATTTTTTTGTGTTTTGTTTTTTTCCTTACTTGCGCCAAATTTATAAAAAAAATGTATTGCACGTCTTATATAAATTTGGCACACGTAAGCAAAAAACAATAAATCATGTAAGAACAGCATATTGTGTGAGCATTCCGCTTCTCTGTGACTTTTCTACTTTTTAAAAGTGCTCTCCAAAGGCAGTTTTGTAAGCCAGGTCTGACCCGGCTTAGGTTTGTGACTATTTGAAGGGGTTTATGACATTTTGTGCAACATTCGTAGTTTATAAATATGTTACCAATGCAAGTAAAAAAGATGAAAATGCCTTAGGAAAGCAAGTTTGCACAACTTGCCTTACACTTGCAAACAATTACTACCCTTTTTCCCATATATAACTAAAATATCTTTATTATTGTTTAAAAAAACGCACCTAACATAAATGATTAAAATCCCAGTGTAACTCACTCTATATAATAATAGTAACACAGGAGTGCCCACCTGGCCACTCTTACTCAATATTTGTTAATTCCCCTGTGCATCTGCAGTATACATTGAGGGATAGGAGTGAACACTGCATTAAAATCAATCACTCTGCCCCCCTCGACATATTTTGCTGCTAGACGCAGCTTTGTCAAGAGGACAGCGGGCACTCAGTGCCCGCTGCCCTCTTGACAAAGCTGCGTCTAGCAGTGAAACATGTCAAGGGGACAGAGTGATTGATTTTGCAAAAAAAGGTCTAAAATCTTGACCATTAGGTGTGTCACTTCTGCTGTCCACTGCCTAATCCACTGGGGAACCTGTCTCTAGTAACAGGCAAAGCATGACAAATTGGGAAGTGGGGAAGGGGCATATCATGTACTTTGTGATAGAGAAAGTCAAAGCCACAAATTTGCATATCTGCCTAATAACAAAAGTTTTGCAGCGATTCAACATTTTTTGTGTGTAAATTATTATTTTTTGTTATAAAAGGTTTCGGGCACTATGCGCATATTATGCTTCTCATAGGCTGCATGGTGTATGAGCATAATCCTTGAGATGCCTAAAAGGGTACTCCGGTGGAAAACAATTTTTTTTTTTAAATCAACTGGTGCCAAAAAGTTAAACAGATTTGTAAATTACTTCTATTTTAAAATCTTAATCCTTCCAGTACTTATCAGCTGCTGTATGCTCCAGAGGAAGTTGCATCATTCTTTTCTGTCTGACCACAGTGCTCTCTGCTGACACCTCTGTCCTTGTCAGGAACTGTCCAGAGCAGGAGCAAATCCCCATAGCAAACCTCTGCTGCTCTGGACAGTTTCAGACACAGACAGAGGTGTCAGCAGAGAGCACTGTGGTCAGACTGAAAAGAACTATACAACTTCCTCTGCAGTATACAGCAGCTGATAAGTACTGAAAGGAATACGATTTTTAAAGAGAAGTAATTTACAAATCTGTTTAACTTTTTGGTACCAGTTGATTTAAAAAAGATAGTTTTCCACCGGAGTACCCCTTTTAGCATAATCTGAGTTGGGACAAAATGGCTTAGGAAATTGGTTTAGGATGTACAGCAAGTAACCAAAGATATTTACTGTATATCCCGGCGTATAAGACGACTTTTTAACCCCGAATTTTCCGGGAGGTCCGGGATAGGAAAACTTCTGATTATCTGCCCGAGTCGCCTCCCGTGTGTGGCTGCAGGCAGGGTCCGGCCCGAGCAAGTAAAAACTAGTACTGTATACTAAAAACCAGGGTGCCTCCAGCTGTTGTGAAACTACAACTCCCAGCACGGCAAAGGCTGTCCGGGCATGCTGGGAGTTGTGGTTTTACAACAGCTGGAGGCCCCCTGGTTTTTAGTATACAGTATTAGTTTTTACCTGCTCTGGCCGGCCCCCGCCTGCAGCCACACACGGGAGCCAGCCCGGGCAAATAATCATTGGTATTCCTATGCCAGACATGCCTGTGTCCCAAAAAATCTTTTCGGGACATAAGGATGTCCGCCGGTCACTTACCATTCCCCGGCAGTGCGTGTCCTCCTGCGATCCTCCTTCGGTCCTCCTGCGGTCCGGTCCTCCGTCTCTATGGTTGTACGCACGGGACGTCAGTGACGTCACGTGCCTACAACCATAGAGGCAGAGGAGCGCAGGACCAGGAGGACCGCAGGAGGACGCGCGCCGACCAGGGCCTGGTGAGTGACCGGCCGTGCTATCTCAAGTGATCCGGTCACCGCTCCGCGGTCCCGGCACCTACTGCTATGGTCCATAGGCCATAGCAGTAGATGGTGACCTGGGCCGCAGGAGTGGTGATCGGAACACTGTGGGGGCAGACCAGTACAGACATACAGCCTGCAGCCATACACTGTATATGGCTGGAAGCTGAATGTCTGTTGGGGGGGAGCTGCCAACTAATGTGGGGGGAGCTGCCTACTATTGTGGGGGAACTGCTGACCTAATGTGGGGGGAGCTGCCTACAAATGTGGGGGGAGCTGCCTACGAATGTGGGGGGAGCTGCCTACGAATGTGGGGGGAGCTGCCTACAAATGTGGGGGGAGCTGCCTACTATTGTGGGGGGAGCTGCCTACTATTGTGGGGGGGAGCTGCCTACTATTGTGGGGAAACTGCCTACTATTGTGGGGGAAATGCTGACCTAATGTGGGGGAATTGCCTACAAATGTGGGGGGAGCTGCCTACTCTTGTGGGGGAACTGCTGACCTAATGTGGGGGGAGCTGCCTACAAATGTGGGGGAGCTGTCTACTATTGTGGGGGAACTGCTACTAATGTGGGGGAGCTGCCTACTAATGTGGGGTAACTGCTGATCTGATGTGGGGTAACTCCTGACCTATTGTGGGGGAGCTGCCTACTATTGTGGGGGAACTGCCGACCTAATGTGGGGGAACTGCCGACCTAATGTGGGGGAGCTGGCAACCTAATGTGGGGGAACTGCCGACCTAATGTGGGGGAACTGCCGACCCAATGTGGGGGAGCTGGCAACCTAATGTGGGGGAACTGGCAACCTAATGTGGGGGAACTGGCAACTTAATGTGAGGGAACTGCCAACTTAATGTGGGGGAACTGCCAACTTAATGTGGGGGGAACTATACTGCCTACCTAATGTGGGGGGAACTATACTGCCTGCCTAATGTGGGGGGAATTATACTGCCTACCTAATGTGGGGGGAACTACAAGGTACCGTACATCGCGGTAGAAGGGGTAGTCTTATATGACGAGTATATCCCAAACTCTATATTTTATCTGTAAAAGTTGGGGGTCGTCTTATACGCCGGCATATACGGTACATATATTTACTATCAAATCATATCTTGTGTGATCAGGAATGCCTTTTCCAAAGAAGGTTTTTCTGATCTCACAGAATGGGATCAATTCTTTTATTGGTTCTAAATATATGCACCAGGTATGAAGTGGTCATATGGCCTTAGCCTGGCCCTTATCACTATCACTTCCAGTTTTGTAACATGCCTGAGAAAGAAATCTAAAGGTTTGGTCAATAGCATGCTCCCTCCAGATAATCTCGGTAAGTAGTATTTAAGATAAACTAGATAACAATATAGTAACATTTGTTATCGCAATTCCTTCTGCCTTATCTGTTCTCTAGAGAATGGTAAAAACTTAATTCCTAACAATTTTCAGAAAGTGTCAAAGAGTCAAACCCATCAGTTTTCAGTTTATTGAGCTGTTATAGTACAGAATCATTTTCAGGCATTCAAGAGGAACTGTCGCATAAGAAAATCTAATTTTATTAAAAAATATTCCTCTTCGTGATTCAATTTCTGAGTTTCTGTCCTGTATAGCCTAAAACTTGAAGATTGGGACTTTGTAATTTAAACTTTCCAAACCAGTGCTGTACACAAATGATGACCCTCTACATTGGCACTGTAAAATGTTAGTGAGTTACATAGATAGGAATAAATCAATCATTGATTTGTTTTTAGCCACAGTAAGATCTGCCTCTTTGGACCCTAGGCTATACAAATGGTAGGATCAGGAACTCTAAAATCTGGTTAAAGAGAATCTGTTATCAGTGTAACCTGACCTAACCTGTTGGTACAGGCAAAATAAACTTTATTAACATATATCAAGATCTATAAAATTACAACAAACATATCCATAAGTGGCTCCAGCACACATAGTGGAAAATATACATGGAAAAGCCTCTAAACAATGGACTCTAAGGGGGACATGTATCATTGCATTTAGACCATTTTTCACGTCTACAAATTTTGCGCAATTGCGCTTTTTTTGCATAGAGCTGCGTTTTTTTTGGTGGACAGTTTTCTAAAGTTGTCACCAGTTTGGTCTACAGTACACCAACTAATCCAGTGGACTGGTATTTATCAATTGCGCAAAAAAAAAGTAGATGTTTTTTTTTGCGCAATTGCGCTTTTTTGCAAGAAAAGTAGTCTAAACCTAAGAGTGCTAGCAAGGACTCGTAGAAAATGGCGGACGGTGGAAGATGCAGGTGGGGGATGCAGGAGCCGTCTCTCAGCACTGCAGTACTACAACTACTCCCATCATGGGACAGAATCTGTCCCATAATAGGAGTAGTTGTAGTACCGGAGCGCTGAGAGACGCACATCCCCTGTCTGCGGGACTCTATTGTGACTGTTAGGACTACTACTCCCATCATGGACAGACTCTGTCCATGATGGCAGTTGTAGTCCTGGGGCTGAAGGACAGATCGCAGCAGGTCATTCTCCAGAGACCCGCTGCGATCTGCATTTATTAACTTAAAAACCCGGCGGTATATGCGGCTCCACTGCGCTGCCGCCGGCTCCCGTATACAGATGTCACGATTCATAATCCCCGCCTCCGAGAGACAGGAGCTCTGATTGGTGGAAAGCTATTCACCACGATTAGCCAATCAGAGCTCCTGTCTTCTGGCGGGGATTATGAATTGTGACAGGTCTATACAGGGGAGCGAGTGGAGCCGCTTCTACAGTACAGTATATAATTGTTATGTGTACTGTACCCCCCCCCAGACTAATACTGACCCCTTCTATAGTATATAATTGTTATGTGTACTGTACCCCCCCCCCCAGACTAATACTGACCCCTTCTATAGTGAGCGCTCGGACCGCTGTGTGATTGACAGGTCCCCAGCGCAAGTGTCCGGCCCCACTGACCTTGTTATAAATCTTTATGATACACACTGCCCGTCGAGCGGCTTCTGCTTTCACTATAGTCAGGGCGCCCCCTGCCGTTGTCTGGCCCCAGCCCCGTGCAGTGTGGAGGCCGGGAGGGGGCGCTCTGTCTATAGACTATGATACAGAAGCCGCGCGTCTCCGGTATCAGAAGAATGAAGAGGAGGACGGGCAGTGTGTATCATAAAGATTTATAACAAGGTCAGTGGGGCCGGACACTTGCGCTGGGGACCTGTCAATCACACAGCGGTCCCAGCGCTCACTATAGAAGGGGTCAGTATTAGTCTGGGGGGGGGGGGTACAGTACACATAACAATTATATACTGTAGAAGGGGTCACTATTAGTCTGGGGGGGGGGTTCTGTACACATAACAATTATATACTGTAGAAGGGGTCAGTATTAGTCGGGGGGGGGTACAGTACACATAACAATTATATACAGTACTGTAGAAGCGGCTCCACTCGCTCCCCTGTATAGACCTGTCACAATTCATAATCCCCACCAGAAGACAGGAGCTGTAATTGGTGTATAGTGGTGAATAGCTTTCCACCAATCAGAGCTCCCCTCTCCCGGTGGCGGGGATTATGAATCGTGACATCTGTATACAGGAGGAGGGGGGGGGGGTGGGGAGGGGAGTGCAGCGTTGCCGCTGGCTTTTTAAGTTAATAAATGCAGATCGCAGCGGGTCTCTGGAGAATGACGTGCTGCGATCTGTCCTTCAGCCCGAGGACTACAACTCCCATCATGGACAGAGTCTGTCCATGATGGGAGTAGTAGTCCTAACAGTCACAATACAGTTTCGCAGCTGGGGGATGTGTAAGAGCCATCCCTCAGCACTGCGGTACTACAACTACTCCCATCATGGGACACAATTTCCCATGATGGGAGTAGTAGTCCAAGGGCAGACTGACGGATCTCAGGGGTCTCACTCTTGAGACCCCTTGCAACTTCTCCGCCCCTGCCCCCTAGTGATGACATCATTAGGGGGCGGAGCTTCACAGTCCAGGGCTGAAGCCAGGGTGGTAAGTATGGCTCTGTTCTCATTATGCGTTTTGCATAATGGGAACAGAGCCTTTTTGGCAGTGTGTTCCCAAACAGGGAGACTCCAGCTGTTGTTTACCTACAGCCTCCATGATGGGAGTTGTAGTTTAGCAACAATTGGAGGCTCCCTCTTTAGGAACACACTGCATTATGTGCGCTCTACCCAGGGGAGAGCGCCAAAAATGTCATTTCAGATAAGTGAATGCAGAGGACTACCTGAGATTCGGTGGAGTGTGACGATGACTAGCATTTTTTTAATGTCAATAAAAGGGTTAACGAGGGCTGTGGGGGAGTGTTTTTTTAAATCCATTTTTTATTTCATGTGTTGTGTTTTTTATCATTGAAATTTCAGGCTTAGTAGTGGAAGCCGTCTTGTAGACGGAATCTATTACTAAGCTGGGCTTAGCGTTAGCCCCGAAAACAGCTAGCGTTACCCCCCAATTATTACCCCGGTACTAACCGCCACAGGGGTGCCGGGAAGGCCCGGAGCATCAAAAATCAAACAGGCCCGGAGCATCAAAAATAGCGCTCCTTGGCCTAGGCGGTAACAGGCTGGGGTTATTTAGGCTGGGGAGGGCCAGTAACAATGGTCCTCGCCCATCCTGGTAATGTCAGGCTGTTGCTGATTGGTTGGTGTCTGATTGACACTGAAAATAGGGGGAAGCCTATGTGTTGTTTTTTTTTGTAATAAAAAAAAGTGTGTGGTTCCCCATATTTTCAGTGTCAGTCAGATACCAACCAATCAGCAACAGCCTGACGTTACCAGGGTGGGCGAGGACCATTGTTACTGGCTCTCCCCAACCTAAATAACCCCAGCCAGGAGCGCTATTTTTGACACTCCAGGCCTGTTGGTACTGGCTCTTCCCGGCAACCCTGTGGCGGTGGGTAACGGGGTAATAATTGGGGGTTAGCGCTAGCTGTTTTTGTGGCTAACGCTAAGCCCGGCATTGAAAAAAAAATGTATTTAAAAAAAAAAAAAACACTCCCCACACAGCCCTCATTAAACCTTTTATTGACATAAAAAAAGCTGGTCATCATCGCAATACACTGAATCTGACGTACTCCTCCCCATTCACGTATCTGAAATGAGAAAAAAAAAAGGTTAGGACATCATTTGCGATCTCGCCTGGTGAGTGCGCCCATACTGCAGTGTGTAACAGGGAGCCTCCAATTGTTCTTGTCTGCCTACTGTATCCTGTATGTACAGTCATCTATAGATGGCGGTATATACAGGAGAGCGCACAAAGATTTAACTCAGAACTGCAGTGTGGGTTAACTCTTTCCTTGCTGGGCTCCTGTATAGTATACATGGATACACTATGCCCCCTGTATACTATACAGCGGGCGGAGGTAAGTAGTGATGCTCTGCACCCTGTATATGTATATGCTATACATCACTTCTTACCTCCTTACACTCCGTGGGGCGGGCGCTCTGCATCTGACCCATGGAGTAGTACCTGCAGTGAAAAAAATGCACACAGGGTACAAAAATGTTTGTTTCCGCACACCAGCAAAAATGCAAGAAAAAACACAAGGGGGGAGATTAATCAAAACCTATGTAGAGGAAGAGCGGTGCAGTTGCCCATAGCAACCTATCAGATTGCTCCTTTCATTTTTGTAAAGAAGCAATCTGATTGGTTGCCATGGGCAACTGCACTACTCTTCCTCTGTACAGTTTTTGATAAATCTCCCCCAAGAAAAATTACCAAAATGCAGGAAAAGCTGGGACCGTTTTTCAGGCGTTTTTGCTGGTGGACAAAAAAAAAACCTCAGTGGAATCCTGAAAAACAATAGAACAAAATCCCAGCGTCCAGGATACATCACTTTTCCTGTGAGGTGTAGAACAGGTCTACAAATAGAACTTTGTGGAGATTTAGACCATTGCACGAAATTTATCATGGGGCTTGCACAAGTTTGATAAATTTGGAGAAATTGCTCCAAATTTAGACCAAACAAAATGATCTACAAAAAACGTCTACCAAAAACAACATTGATACATCTCCCCCTAAGACTTCAGGTATATGGCAAAATATAGGATAATACATGGTACTGCAGAAAACGGTACTGCATGCATGTACTGTATTTTTCGCCTTATAAGATGCACTTTTTCTTCCCCAAAACTGGGGGGGGGGGGGGGGGGGGAGTTGGTGCACCTTATACAGCAAATACACATTAAAACCTGTCCTATCGCGACGGTCATCAATGGCCATCAACGGCCGGGACCCGCGGCTAATACAGGACATCACCGATCGCGGTGATGCCCTGTATTAACCCTTCAGACGCGGCAATCAAAGCTGACCGCCGCAACTGAAGTGAAAGTGACACTAACCCAGCTGCTCAGTCGGGCTGTTCGGGACCGTAAGGAGGGACCTTACCTGCCTCCTCGGTGTCTGCTCCGTGCCGGGATCCCCTGCATGGTCGGCGCTTTCCTTAGTCGTCATGACGTCATCGCGCATGCCATCCCGTCATCCAATAGGAGCGGCGTGCGTAGTGGCATGCGTAGCGACATGATGGTGGCGACGGAGAGCGAGGATACCGGGCAGCAGAGACGTTCCGGAGAGACGGGGACACCCCGGGGATGCGGCGACAGCGATGGAGGGTGACATCCAGGGCAGCGGTGACGGGTCCGGAGCGGCAGGGACACGTGAGTATTACCTCCTATACCAGTGGTTTTCAACCTGCGGACCTCCAGATGTTGCAAAACTACAACTCCTGGCATGCCCGGACAGCCAACGGCTGTCCGGGCATGTTGGGAGTTGTAGTTTTGCAACATCTGGTGGTCCGCAGGTTGAAGGTTCAGAATCTTTTTTTTCCTAGATTTTCATC
Source organism: Hyla sarda (assembly GCF_029499605.1). Taxonomy (NCBI): domain Eukaryota; kingdom Metazoa; phylum Chordata; class Amphibia; order Anura; family Hylidae; genus Hyla; species Hyla sarda. The sequence continues at coordinate 353,894,451 of NC_079191.1, forward strand.
CTTTAAAATTGGATGCATCTTATATACCGGAGCATCTTATATGGCGAAAAATACGGTATGTATAGCATAACTGCAGAAACACCAAACAATGCATAAGAAATTAGCCTAAAGGGTAAACAAACTTCAAATGTATGTCACTTGTAGGATCAGACCCATGTATACCTACCCCTGCAAGCACCTGATATGTAAATCCATGACCCATCTAATCGCTGACGTATAATCAATGCGACCTCCGCTAACTTATGCCAGTGATCGCATGGAATTCACCAATAGCTCTGGTACAAGAGGTATGGATATTCTCCCTGATGGAATGCTGAAAGCATAATGAGTGGTCATGTATAATGCCTGAGGGGGTAGGAACTGGACATGTATGTGAAATCACCAAGGCCACAGTCATGTGACCAGCGTATGGAGAGCTGAGAACACATGTGCACAAAACAGATACATGGAACATCAGACATAACATAGAACACAGATCAGGCAGAAGAAACAGGTGGTAAAACAGAAGTGCCAAACTTGTGACAAATAAATAAACCTACCAAAGTGAAGTACACATGTGAGAAGGGAGACAAACAACAAACAGTACATAGACTGGAGAAGATGCTCGTACATTTTCTACAGACCTGTTGGGACAGTAATAAGGTTAATGAAATGAATAAAGTGAAAAAGTAAAATAAAGAAAATAAAGAAAATAATATAAATACAACCATTTGAGTTGTGATATCTATGAGTGTGTGATGTGGTAGTGTAAGGCTAGGATTCCACTTGTTTTTTTTTCTGGCAGTTTTTGGATATCGGCCACTGCAGTTTTTGAGCCAAAGCCAGAAGTGTATTTAAAAGGAATAGGACATATAAAGGAAGGACTTATTCTTCTCCTCCCTTATGGAACCACTTCTGACTTTGGCTCAAAAACTGCAGTGGCAGTATTCCAAAAACTGCCAGAAAAAAAAAAAACAAGTAGAATCCTAGCCTTAGGGACATGAGGGTCCACTGAAAACATGTAAAGATGTGATGCAATCAAAAATATGTGAGTTAATTGAAGGGAACATGTGATAGCAATGTATAACAATAAGAGACAAAATAGAAAACATGTCAAAAATATAAAAAAATTATGATGAATAAATGGTGGGCACGGGTATATAGAAATGCATGTCATGAAGTGACAATACAAAGATCCTATAAAAATGTATCAACAAAAAAGACATAGATGTAAACTATAAAAAGACACACAAATAAGGCTAGTAAACATGTAAATAAAAAATAAATATAAACATATGTGGTAAATGTCCAAAGTATAAAAATATATAATTAATTAAACCGCATGGTCAATGGCGTACGCGCAAAAAAATTCAAAAATTCCAAAAAAAGTCCAAAATAACGTTTTATGGGTCATTTTTTATATCATGAAAAAAATTCATACAAAGCGATCAAAAAGTCTGATCAATACAAAAATTATACTGATAAAAACTTCAGATCACGGCGCAATAAATGAGCCCTCATACCAGCCCATACGCAGTAAAATAAAAAAGTTATAGGGTTCAGAAAATGACAATTTTAAACGTATACATTTTCCTGCATGTAGTAATGATTTTTTCCAGAAGTACGACAAAATCAAACCTATATAAGTAGGGTATAATTTTAATCGTATGGACCTACAGAATAAATATAAGGTGTCATTTTTACCGAAAAATGTACTGCGTAAAAACGGAAGCCCCCAAAATTTACAAAATGGCGTTTTTTCTTCAATTTTGTCGCACAATGAGTTTTCTTTCCGTTTTGACGTAGATTTTTGGGCAAAATGACGTGAGTGATGTCACTGCAAAGTAGAATTTGGTGGCGCAAAAATAAGCCATCATATGGATTTTTAGGTGCAAAATTTGCAAAAGTGCAAAAACTGAAAAAAACTGTGGTCCTTAAGGGGTTAAACAAAAACCCTCACCCTCACAAATGGGGATAGTTAAGGTTTAAATTAACTATCCTATATTTTAAGTGGACATATAAGTAACATGTGACTAAGTATTATCTAAATATCTCCAGCGGTTTGGAAGTTGTGCAGTAACATATTTCCATAGACTTGTATGGGACTTTAAATGAAAGCCCAGGACCCTGGCAAATGAGGGTGAGTAAGGGTTAAATCACCTATCCTATGTTTGTTGTTGACATATTAGTAACATGTGTGCCAAGTTTCATGTTAATATCTTTAGCCGTTTGGACGTGATGATGGGACATACACACACACATACACACATTGAGGGAGATTTATCAAAAACTGTCTAGAGGAAAAGTTAAAGGGGTACTCCCGTGGAAAACTTTTTTTTCTAAATCAACTGGTGCCAGAAAGTTAAACAGATTTGTAAATCACTTCTATTAAAAAATCTTAATCCTTCCAGTACTTTCTAGGGTCTGTATACTAAAGAGAAATCCAAAAAAGAAATGCATTTCCTCTGATGTCATGACCACAGTGCTCTCTGCTGACCTCTGCTGTCCATTTTAGGGACTGTCCAGAGCAGGAGAAAATCCCCATAGCAAGCATATGCTGCTCTGGACAGTTCTTAAAATGGACAGCAGAGGTCAGCAGAGAGCACTGTGGTCATGATATCAGAGGAAATGCATTTCTTTTTTGGATTTCTCTTTAGTATAGCGCTCCTAAAAAGTACTGGAAGGATTAAGATTTTTTTATTGAAGTGATTTACAGATCTGTTTAACTTTCTGGCACCAGTTGATTTAGAAAAAAAAGTTTTCCATGGGAGTACCCCTTTAACCAGTTGCCCAGAGCAACCAATCAGATCGCCTCTTTCATTTTTAACAAGGCCTCTTAAAAAAATAAAGAAACAATCTGATTGGTTGCTATGGGCAACTGGTCAACTTTTTTTTTGCACAAGTTTTGATAAATCTCCCCCATTGAGTTTTATATATATAGACTAGCTGAGTACCTGGCGTTGCCCGTTTTTTTCCTTCCTAATCCTTGTTGGGGAGGAAAATCTAAAAAGGAGGAAGCTTTTGACTTAATATCCCAATCCCATACCCCGTCCTCATATCTCAACCTCCTATCCCGTCCTTATATCCCGTCCTCATATCTCGCCCTCATATCAGTCCTCATATCCTGTCCTCATATCCCGTCCTCATATCCCATCCTCATATCTCAACCTCATATCCCGTCCTCATATCCCGTCCTCCTATGCCATCCTCCTATCCCGCCCTCCTATCTCGACCTCATATCCCGTCCTCATATGCTGTCCTCATATCCTATCCTCATATGCTGTCCTCATATCCCGTCCTTATGTCCCATCCTCATATGCTGTCATTTCCACACATTTCCCATAGATTTGCATGGGACTTTAAACAAAAACCCTGGCCCTCACAGATGGGGGTAGTTAAGGGTTAAATTAACTATCCTATATTTTAAGTGGACATATAAGTAACATGTGACCAAGTATTACCGAAATATCTCCAGCCGTCTGGAAGTTATGCACTAACATACAGTATATTTTCCATAGACTTGTATGGGACTTTAAACAAAAACCCCGACCCTGGCAAATGAGGGTGAGTAAGGGTTAAATTACCTATCCTACCTATAGGTATAGTACCTATACCTATTAATATCTTTAGCCGTTTGACGTGATGCTGGAACATACACACACACACATACACACACACATTGAGTCTTTTATATATACTAGCTGAGTACCCAGCGTTGCCCGGTTTTTCCTTTCTAATCCTTGTTGGGGAGGAAAATAAACAAAGGAGGAAGCTTTTGACGTCATATGCCGTCCTAATATATCGTTGTCATATCCCAACCCCATATCCAGTCCTCACATCCTGACCTCCTATTCTGACCTCCTATCCCGACCTCCTATCCCATCCTCCTATCTCGTCCTCCTATCCCGACCTCCTATCTCGACCTCCTATCCCATCCTCCTATCCCGTCCTCCTATCCCGTCCTCCTATCCCATCCTCCTATCCCGTCCTCCTATCCCGACATCCTATCCCATCCTCATATCCCCTCCTCATATCCCGTCCTCATATCCCGTCCTCCTATCCCGACCTCCTATCCTGACCTCCTATCTCGACCTCCTATCCCGTCCTCCTATCCCGTCCTCATATTCCGTCCTCATATCCTGTCCTCCTATCCCGACCACCTATCCCGACCTCCTATCTCGACCTCCTATCTCAACTTCCTATCTCGACCTCCTATCCCGACCTCCTTTCCCATCCTCCTATTTCGACCTCCTATTTTGGTCTCATATCTCGACCTCCTATCCCGACCTCCTATCCCATCCTCATATCCCGTCCTCCTATCTCAACCTCCTATACCGAACTCCTATCCCATCCTCCATTCCCGTCCTCTTATCTCAACCTCCTATCTCGACTTCCTATCTCAACCTCCTATCCCGACCTCCTATCCAGACCTCCTATCCCGACCGCCTATCCTGTCTTCATATTCTGTCCTCATATCCCGTCCTCTTATCTCGACCTCCTATCTCGACCTCCTATCCCGACCTCCTATCCCGACCTCCTATCCCGACCCGTAATATGTGTACCAGGTATTGAAATAACTCCAGACGTCTTGAAAGTATTGTACGTATTGAAAGGGTCAACTGTAGTGAGGGCATGGGTCACCGGAAACTTCTAATACAATGTAAAACCAGATGACTTATGAAAATTAATGCTCAAGTAGACCTTGAATTAAATTATAAATCGATTTAGGCATCTTTATTTGAAAAGTTACTGTGTAAATAATAGAATTTTTTTTAAATATCTTTATTATGTTAATCTGCACCAATTGTTATTTGTAAACGCCCTTCCCTTGTATCTCATGAATCAGGTGTAGTTATATCTTCAGTCATACAGGTGAGGGAGTGGTCTGAAGAAGCACTAACATAAGCATGAAACAGCTGTAACCAAAATTAAGCTGCTGGTGTCTGTGCCCGCTCACCATATTTGTATGCATCCTGCATTTTAAACAAAGGATTTGTTCCTTTTGCACATTCCTAGTGAGTGTCAACCATTTTTTTCTTTCATATTTTGGATGTTTGGACTTTTCTGTCATTCAAAAGGTTTTAAAGGGGTACTCCACCCCTAGACATCTTATCTCCTATCCAAAGGATAGGGGATAAGATGTCTGATTGCGGGGTCCCGCCGCTGGGGATCCCCGCAATATAGCATGCAGCACACATTTGTTACTGCTCCGGAAGCGTTGGAGGGTCTGGCTCCCGACAACACAGGGACGGAAGATCGTGATGTCACGACTCCGCACCCCGTGTGACGTCACGCCCCCTCCCATAGACTTGCATTGAGGGGGCGGGGCATGACATCACATGGGGCGGGGTCATGATGTCACGATCTTCCGTCCCCGTGGTCGGGAGGAATTAGCCTAAGATCCACCAGCGCTTCCAGAAGCAGTTACAAGTGGGTGCTACTTGCTATATTGCGGGGGTCCCCATCGGCGGGACCCCGGCGATCTGACATCTTATCACCTATCCTTTGGATAGGGTATAAGATGTCTAGGGGCGGAGTACCCCTTTAACACCCTGAATAATGTGCTAAGTTTACGTACTTGTTAATGTTCTTCACATTTGATAATCCAGGTTGGTTATCATCAAAGAGCAGCTGTGCTGACAGTTAAGTCTTTCTGCTGTTGTGAATACTGAAATAATACTAATAAAATGCTGATGACATAACAAAGGTGTTTTATCTGCTATATGTTTGTATTTCATATCTGTATTAAGATGTATACCTAGACACTCGTGTGAAACTGGCGATAAGGTTACTTATTTGCATTTCTTTGCTCCACTAGAGATGTTCACCATAGTGTTATATCTGTAATCACAGTAGTCTGTGATGTTATCTGTATAAAGATGATGCTATTTCTTCAAACTTGTTTTGAGATACATGCGGTTCTCTTGAATCTAATCCAAAATTATGAATGGGTTTTCACTGCACTTGACATTTTGCAAAGAAAAAGAAAAAATGAACTAGCAGGGAACATAATGGTAAAATGTTTTACTCCACCAAATTCTAGTCCAATTAAATGAATCGTAACACGTATTTAAAATTCATTCAATTTGTCTCAATTAACTTCGCTGTTTTGCAGCCTGCAGGAGAGAGCCACAGAGCTGAGAAAAGAAATTACTTCCTAGACTAAGCAAGTATAAGATGTGTTTCTTAAAGGGAATCTGTCAGCTGTATTTGCTGCTAAGAGCTGTAGACCCAGTAGCATAGCTGTTAAGGTATAAAAGTAAACTGTATCTTTCCCGGAGCTGATGGTGGTTGCCAAACTCATAAAATCTCCTTTTTATTTCTTGGACAAGTGTCAAGGAGGCGGGGCTGAACTGTGCCTGGCACACCTCCTCACTCACCCTTACCTCTTATCCTCTCCTTGAGTGTAAGGCTGGGTTCACACTACGTTTTGTCCCATACGGGAGCGCATACGGCAGGGGGGAGCTAAAAGCTCGCGCTCCCGTATGTGACCGTATGCGCTCCTGTATGCCATTCATTTCAATGAGCCGACCGGAGTGAAACGTTCGGTCCGGTCGGCTCATTTTTGCGCCGTATGCGCTTTTACAACCGGACCTAAAACCGTGGTTGACCACAGTTTTAGGTCCGGTTGTAAAAGCGCATACGGCGCAAAAATGAGCCGACCGGACCGAACGTTTCACTCCGGTCGGCTCATTGAAATGAATGGCATATGGGAGCGCATACGGTCACATACGGGAGCGCGAGCTTTTAGCTCCCCCCTGCCGTATGCGCTCCCGTATGGGACAAAACGTAGTGTGAACCCAGCCTAAGCTAAAAACTGTATATCAGTCAAGGAGACTAACAGCTATGAAGCAGCAAAAAGAACTGACAGGTTCCCTTAACTCCTTAAGGACTCAGCCTATTTTGACCTTAAAGGGGTACTCCGGTGGAAAACGTAACGCAATTTGCAATTTAATTATAAATCAATTCATTGATTAACCAATGTTGCATCCTATATTATATCTAATCTGCTAGTCCTAAGAGCGCTATTTAAAAAGAAAAGAAAAAATAAGGAAAAAAGAAGAAAAAGAAAGAAAAAAAGAAAGAAGAAAAAAGAGAGGGATTTATTTTTATTTTTTTATTTAAGTATATTTCCTGCACTTAAAGAATTATCCTAGTCATTATTTATCATTGTATTATCATTGTATTATTTATCCATGGATGCCATGATTCACTCAGAGAGAAGGTAGATATAATATTGTACGCAAGAGCTTTTTCACATTGATATGATTGACTTATACGAAGTAGAAGCTCTCTATAGGTCGGGATAACCGTAGATTTCCAATGTTGTGTAATGATAAGCTTCGCTATGGTAAGGATCTTACATACCAATATTCTCATTGGTTTTGGATAATTTTGAATCCCGATCAATAGGAGCACCATCTGGGGGGTCAGCTGTATATTAGCATTAGTCAATTGTACTATAAGTCTTTCAACTTGAATCCAATACATCTTTAATTTTGGGCATAGCCATATGATGTGTGTGAGTGACCCTCTATTGCCGCAATATCTCCAACACACTGGTGCAGAGTTCAAATACATTGTATTAAGCTTAGTTGGCGTGAGATACCATCGGAGTCTCATTTTAATAGCCTCCTCCAAGTGTGTCACGCACGGCAATGCCTGCAAATCCATTGAACGTTTTTTTTTCATTCTTCCTTCGAGAAATTACAAGCCAACTCCTTCTCCAATGCCCCATATTACGCATAATATAACATAGGCTGACGTGGTTCCAATAAATCCTAAATAGATCAGAGTCTATGTTGCGTTTTATTAAGCATATTATAGACTGCAAGCCATTCCTATTCCTTTCTTGAATAAAATGTCTTATTCTTAGATATTTGAAAAAATCACATTTAGGTATAGTGTTGAGCGGCATAGGCCATATTCGAATTCGCGAATATTCGCGAATATATAGACTAATATTCGTCATATATTCGCGAATATTCGCATATTCGTTATATTCCCGTTTTATTTTCGCATATGCGAAAATACACGTATGTGAAAATTAACGCATGTGAAAATTCGCATATGCGAAAATGTACATATGCTAATATTCGCATATGCGAATTTTCGCACGCCAGTCTCATACAGTGGTATTACAGCCTTCTTTACACCACACAAGCTGGAAGCAGAGAGGGATGATCACTGTGATGTGTACTGTGAAGAAGAAAAAAAAAAAAAAAAAAACAAACGAATATTCGTAATTACGAATATATAGCGCTATATTTGCGAAATTCGCGAATTCGCGAATATGCGATATTCGCGAATAATATTCGCATTGCGAATATTCGCGAGCAACACTATTTAGGTATATAAAAGGCCATCTGTAATTGGGCAAATGAACAGAAAACCCCTTTATCATATAGTTGAGCTATAGTTTTAATTCCTTTGACCATCCATAAAGTTAAATTTAAGTCAGATATTGCTAGTGGCAATGCTGTCAATGGGGTCCCCATTAGACTTTCCGCATATGCTTTCCCAGTTATATCATGTAAGGTCGACCAACCCAATATTCCAGAAGCAGTTATCGGATAAATCAAACTCTGTGGTTTCTACTTCCATGTAGACAAATAAGGCAAAAGGGTAGGAGGAATTGGTGAGCACCATTATGCTTCTATTTGGGCCCATAGTGGTAGGATCGTGTCCTGGGGTAAAGTAAGCATCTGAGAAATTATAGTTGCTAAATAATAATTTTGAAGGTTAGGTACCCCTAAACCTCCCCTATCTCTATGACATGTCAAAAGTGACATAGAAACTCATCAGTTGAGTAAGATGTTTGAAAAAGGAACTGGGTAGGGAAATGGGGAGGGTCCTGTAGAGATATAACAGTTTCGGTTGAACCATCATTTTAAATGAGGCTATTCTTCCCACTCCTGATGCCTCTACTTTCCCTAATTGCTCCAGTTCCCTTTTAAACATCTGTATAAATGGTATATGGTTAACAGTATACATTGCAGAGAAAATATATATGGAATTTTTACCCCTAGGTATGTAAGATAATTTGTTCTCCAATCTAAGGAGAATTTCGACTTCAGAGTTACTACTGACTCAGAAGGCATGTGAAAAGTTAAAGCTTGTGATTTTGAAGAGTTTAATTTGTAATTAGATAGCTGTCCGAAAGTTTCCAGAAGCCGCATAGACTCCGCCAGGGACTGCTCCGGTCTCTCCATAGTTAGAATTGCATCATCCGCATATAATGAAATTAAATGCAAGTTAGGGCCAATGGAAATACCTTTAATTTTATCATTCGATTGAAATGCTATAGCCACTGGCTCCATACACAAAACAAAAATTAAAGGAGATAGGGGACAGCCCTGGCGGGTCCCATTTGAAATCTGGAAACTCTCGGACAGTGTGCCATTAGTGAAGATCCTGGGGCTAGGTGTTGAGTATAAAGCCTGAATTGCTTATAAAATAGTCCCCCCGAATCCCATAATCCGCAATACCGATAAGGCAAATGACCAGTGAATATGGTCAAATGCCTTCTCGGCATCTAGGGACAGGAAAACAGATGGAAGCTTTTGGCACGCCACCACAGCACACCAAAGGCTCCAGGATGCCGTAATTATTCATTTTATGGACCTGAGGAAGGCACATGCTGGTGCCGAAACGCGTTGTCCGTTTGTTCTAAACCATAATAAACTGTCCTGTGCTTTATTGGCGTTCCGCATCCATTTTATTTCAGCAGTAGCGCTCGTCCAGTACCCCCTTTTTTTTACTCTCCTCTTCCTTGTCTGCGAGGAAAGATTTGATAACCTGTGTTACTTCATCTAAAGAAATAGGAGAATTTAGAAAGGAGATTTGTGATTGTGAGAGACCTGGGAGGGATAGCTTCTGCAAAATGTCTTGTATATCTGAGTCTGTAGGTTGTGGAATATTAATGTCGGTTGAAAGATTATAAAGTTCAAAATAATACTTCTTAAATGAATGGACAATATTTGCTGGGTGATATAATTTATGGGTAGATTTAGAGTCCCAAAGATAGGGGATCCTCGATTTGGTATGTTTGGTCTTCAGTCGAGAGGCTAATAATATCCCCACTTTATTATCATATGCATAATATTGGGCCTTTAATTTACCTATCTGTTTTGCATAATCATCGTAGAAATATGTATGAATCTTGTTTCTAATTTCTCGCAATTTAGACGCTAATTCTGGGGTGGGCCTTTGTTTATTCAAGTCATCTGCTATTTTCTGCTCCTCCAGTAAATCAGTTAATTGTTTCATGCACTCTTTCTTGTGAATGTGACCCCATTTTATAAAAGATCCTCTTATAACCACTTTATACGCGTTCCATACAGTGGTAGATTTAACATCTGAGGTTGCATTCATCAAGAAGTATGAAGAAAAATCAGCTGACAAGTCAGCTTGATATTTGGGATGTCGAACCAAAAATTAATTAGCTCGCCACATATATGCAGATAATACAGCCCCCCCGTTCTTCAATTTCCAGAACGATAGGCGCATGATCCGACCATTTCCTTAGGGCAATAGTAGACCTATCAATAAGCGATCTATCAACCACTATTAAATCGATTCTAGAGTAGCTATTATGTGTTAGAGAATGATATGTAGAATCCTTTTCCCTAGCGTGTAATAGACGCCATGTATCATAATCCTCTTCACGGTAAAACAGGGATTGTAATGAACAGGGGCGAATTTGGGTAGGGGGGATAGACCCATCTCTATACCTGGAACTGCATTGAAGTCTCCAGACAAAATGAGGTGGCCTTGTTTATGCTTCCCAATTTTCCGAAATAATTTTTGTAGGAAATGGAATTGTCCTCTGTTTGGGGCATAAACTGATGTATCTATATAAATTACATTATTAATTAAACATACTATTACTATATAACGACCATTAGCGTCCGCAATCTCCTCTATTAGCTTAAACATCACCATATTTCTGAATGCAATCATCACCCCTCTGGTTTTATTAATATAATGGGCGTGAAATGTATAAGGAAAAGCATGATGCCAAACTCAATGAGCATCTGCTTTTAATAAATGCGTTTCTTGCACACATAACACATCACAGGCCTGTGATATAGCTTCACTCCAAACATAGCTTCACTCCAAACTTTGCATTTGCTACAGCAGCATGCACTCATATATCATGTAGTTGTGCTGGCTATTTGTGTTTTTTGTTGTATGCTACTTTGAGGGAATGGCACCCCTCCCCCTTTTCCCAGGAGGGAGTTTAAATGTTTAAATTGATGGTTGATCTAGCATGTCACCCAGTCAAGAGGCTATATGCACAGCAGAGGTGAGAGTTGTGAGTATTAGACTCATAATGTATGTTCGGGACCATCCGAAAATGGCCGCCTCCACGTGGCGGATGGGGGAAACGTTTTGATCAAAAAGTGCGCTTAGAGCCTTTAAAAAAAATATAAAACATTTTGATAAAATGTGCCGCTGCAATTTTTGTGTTTGTATACTTTGCATTTGCCACAGCAGCATGCACTCATATATCATGTAGTTGTGCTGGCTATTTGTGTTTTTTGTTATAGCTTCACTCCATATATAAGCCCTCATTTTTTTTAAATCAACTTGTGCCAGAAAGTTTTGTAAATTACTTCTATTTAGGGGGCGTAGCTTGGCACTGATAGTGTTGGCCGCACATTAAACTGGCTTCCACACCCGTGGATGTAAATTTTCTGAACACCCTGGTGACCCTGCTCTAATTTGATGGGTAGAATGTCCAAGCACCCCAGGAAGCCTTCCTCCATGACCAGACCGGCTGTTACTTTGCCCGGAGGGAGGCATCCGCCACTACTTCTCGGGGGCCTCCGGCTGCAACCCTGGCCTGCCCGCCTGCCATTGTTGGTCCTCCGCATGCTCTGCGCTCGAGATCCAGAAGGCTCACCTTGCCCTCCACGCCGGACCCTCCAGAGCTCCTGCACCCGGACATGGCTCTTCAGGGATTGCCTGACCGCATACCGCCACTATCTCCTGCTGTCCTGCTCGGGCGCAATGAGGCTCCTGAACCCCAGTTGCTTACCGCTGCAGTGTGGGCCTTGCAACTTCCGACACCTACAGAGAAACCTGCAGTGGCGGTGAGTGTCTATCCCAGCTTCCCCGTCGGGAGTCCCCGTCCTCTGGGTGACGCTTGGCTTCCCGTTCCTGAGGTGCTGCAGTTCCCCTCTTCCTCTGTCCACACAGGGTAGCCATCTTGGGCCTCCATTGTGGGGGGGCCTGCCTCCATCTCCCTCTGGCCTACAGCAGCTTATACCTGCCCTCCTATTCAGGCACCCCTCTCCACAGGCTCTTCAACTTGGGGATCAGCTCACCCATGTCCTGAAGTGCCCACCTTGCGAGAGGTCACACCTGGGCTTTCAGCATCTGGGCCTCCGGCACCCCTCCCTGCCTCACCTCTGGATCTCAGTTCTGTCTGCACAGTACCCCCTGTGTCCCCGAAGCCGCAGAGTGCCTGGTCCCTTGGCAAAATGGCTGCCAGTGCCTCTCTCCTGTCCTCTCAGGGGGTGCCCCACTTGATCCTGGGCCTCTGCCCCCTCAAGGGACTCCATCTTTCTCCTGGGCCACCTCGCAGGAGCCTGACCTCACTTACTCTGGCCTCCCTGTGTCCTCATCTTCTCTGCCTGATTTAAAGGGGTACTCTGGCGCTTAGACATCTTATCCCCTATCCAAAGGATAGGGGATAAGATGCCTGTTCGCAGGGGTCCCGCCACTGGGGACCCCCATGATCTTGCACGCCGCACCCCATTAAAATCAGTCCCCGGAGCGTGTTCTGCAAACAGAGAGAGCCACACGCTACTGACCAATGTCCACATGCAATCCACCTGCGCAAACGGACCCGCCGGTCCCGCCCCGGCTTCAAGGCAACAATCCAACAGGAAAAGAATGTCCAGCGCTGTGGATGCACTTAAAAGCTGTTTATTTCTTGACAGGAGTCACAAATACAGGTAAAGGACGGGTCGCTCCGGGTCTGATTACTGTCGATCACGGGGCCGGAGCATTGTGACGTCACGCTCCGCCCCTCAATGCAAGCCTATGGGAGGGGTTTGCTCCTCTCTGAAATTCCGACCAAGGAGGACTTCCGTTCGCTAATTGCCGAAGTTAAAGATACTTGCAGGGCGGAAATATCGTCCTTACGCCAAGATTTGCAACATGTCTCGGACTGGGTTGAGGGTCTAGAGGATGCTCATGATACCACTGGGGCAAACATCACCCAGCTTCCACCTACAATTACTTCTCAAACGGACTTCCTCTGTGATTTACATGCCCATGTTGAGGATTTGGACAATAGGGGGAGACGTAACAACATCAGGTTGAGGGGACTGCCAGAGTCTACCCATGAGGAGGATCTCCATGCCAATCTGGAAGCCATCTTTAACCTTCTCCTGGAGGAGCCACCTTCCCACAAGATTAAACTGGACATAGAGCCCTCCGCCCTAAGTCTAACACAGGTGGTCCTAGAGATGTTATCTGCTGTGTGCATGATTTCCAGGTCAAGGAGGCCATCATGGTTAAAGCTCAAGCTATTAAGAACTTTGACTTTGATGGAGCTCCCCTTAAGCTATTCCATGATCTGTCCTGGCTGACGCTTCGGAAGCTATGGATGCTTCAGCCACTGCTTGCCATGCTTCGTTCTCATCAGGTGCCCTATAGATGTAATTTTCCGTTTGCTCTCCATGCCCCCAGGGTCAGATGCTCTGAGTTCTTCTCTCCTACTCGGATCTTACACCCTTCTGCTCCACCTTGAATTTTCCGGTGCCTCAGATGGTGGACTGGGACCTGACGTCCCCCTTCCCTGCCTCCTGTGTGGCAGCCTGTCCGGTCCCGACGGTCCAGATCTCGGAAGACATCTCCTCCCTGGGATAATGGTGGGCCCTCACGGGCTCCCCCTTGAGATGTGGTCTGTAGGTCCTGAGTCTTCTCCATGCTGCTCCTGGTTGGGACTTTCTGAGATTGATAGTCTCCATATAACTGCACTTAGAGTTGCAGTTTCACGCTGAAGTAGTCTGGTATTTGCTTTTTTCTATTGTTAATGTGGTTTAGCATCTTTAGATCACCTTTGGTTTCATTATACTAAGTTTTTGCGTTGTTTCTGCTCTTTTGTTATGGCCTCGGAGTGGCGTGATTGTCTCTTGGCGGTCACTCTAGATTGGTGTTCTCCCATTTCCCCTCTTGAGGCTATAGTAATGGACTGCCCATGTCTTGGCTTCTTGTCCACCCAGGTGATCTTGGCCTCCGCATTGGCTGATTGGTCAATGGTTCACTTTCTTGCAGTGTACTGTTTTTGTCTTGCCTTGTGTACACTTGTCTGTTGGATGTTGATATGTCGGTCCTTTTGTGTTTCCCTGTTTCCTTCTTTTCCTTGTCTTCCTTGCTTTTGTAGATTCTGTTTCCCTACTTGTCTCTTCCAGGATTTGGGTGTCCCAGGCTCCTCCCCTCGGTCTCGTTTGGTCAGTCTCCAGGATCCATTAAGTATGTTCCTTCATTGGCACTGTCTCCTTCCTCACATCCGTCATGGTTAAGTGTGTCTCCCTGAATGTGAAGGGCCTTAACTCCCCATCTAAGTGGTGCTTATTGCAATGGGAGTTGGTCTCGCTGCAGGCTTATATTGTCTTCCTTCAGGAGACACACTTTGACCGTACTGGATCTTTCCAATTCCTACAACATCTCTATCCACAGGTCTACTCAGCAGTTTCTGAAAGGAAAGTAGCTGGGGTTGCTATCCTTATCTCCCGATCCTGTTCGCTTCAAGTCTCTTCTACCTTTCTCGACCCGCAGGGGTGCTATGTGGTGCTGGAGGGTGCCTTGGGTGGGTCCCATTGTTGCTTTGCAATGTTTACGCCCCCTTGCTAGACTTCATAGGTACCCCTCCTCTGCATGGTTACTAGGGGGAGATTTTAACATTATTTTCTCTCCTTCCCTGGACCGTCATTCGGCTGTGGCAGCCCCTCCCTCTCATGCCTAATTGCGCCTGGCTTCCGTTTTTCGGTGGTTAATACGGCTTCCTCCTTGTATGATCTGTGGAGGATTAACCATCCGATGGAGCGCTCTTTTAGCTTCTACTCTCACCCCCATAAACTACACACACAGCCTGACCACAGTGCTCTCTGCTGACATCTCTGTCCATTTTAAAAACTGTCCAGAGTAGGAGACAATCCCTATAGCAAATGTATGCTGCTCTGGCCAGTTCCTAAAATGGACAGAGGTGTCAGCAGAGAGCATTGTGGTCATGATGTCAGCAGACAGCTCTGTGTTCCAAAAAGAAAACCATTTCCTCTGTAGTATACAGACCCTAAAAAGTACTGGAAAGATTAAGATTTTTTTAATAGAAGTAATTTACAAATCTGTTTAACTTTCTGGCACCAGTTGATTTAAAAAAAAAAAGTTTTCCACATGAGTACACCTTTAACCCTGCTATCCCCCTCAGTGCTGGTGCTGTAATAGGAGATTTAAAAAAAACATAATTTGTAACCCAATTTCTCTCGAGTAAGGAAATACCTCATAATTGTTTGTCAAGTGTTCGGCGGGCGCAGTAGAGGGCTCAGAAGGAGCGACAATGGAATTTTGGAGAGTGAATTTTGCTGAAATGGTTTTTTGGGGGCATGTCACATTTAGAAAGCCCCTATGGTGCCAGAACAGCAGAAAACCCCACATGGCATACCATTTTGGAAACTACATCCCTCAAGGCACGTAACAAGGGGTCCAGTTAGCCTTAACACCCCACAGGTGTTTGACAGCTTAAAATCGGACGTGTAAATGAAAAAAAAAAATTCACTAAAGTGCAAAGGGTAATGGGAGAAAATGCCCCGCCAAAATTTGTAACCCCATCTCACAAGGGAAAATAGGAAAAAGCCCCCCAAAATTTGTAACCCCATCTCATGGAAATACCCCATGTTAGGCCGTACAATGCTCTGCGGGTGAACTACAATGCTCAGAAGAGAAGGAGTCACATTTTGGCTTTTTGAAAGCAAATTTTGCTGAAATTGTTTTTGGGGGGCATGTCACATTTAGGAAGCCCCTGTGGTGCCATAACAGCAAAAAATACCCACATGGCATACTATTTTGGAAACTACATCTCTTAAAGAATGTAACAAGGGGTACAGTGAGCCTTAACTACCCACAGGTGTTTGATGACTTTTTGCTAAAGTTTAATGTGTAAATGAAAAAAAAAATTATTTTTTACTAAAATGCTGTTTTTCCCCTAAATTTTACATTTTTACAAGGGGTAATAGGAGAAAATGACCCCCAAAATTTGTAACCCCATTTCTTCTGAGTATGGAAATACCATGTGTGGACGTCAAGTGCTCTGCTGGCGAACTACAATGCTCAGAAGAGGAGAAGCGCCATTGAGCTTTTGAAAAGAGAATTAATTTGGAATGGTAGTCAGGGGCCATGTGAGTTTACAAAGCCCCCCGTGGTGCCAGAACTGTGGACCCCCCCTCACATGTGCCTGATTTTGGAAACCACACCCCTCACAGAATTTAATAAGGGGTGCAGTGAGTATTTACACCCCAATGGCGTTTGACAGATCTTTGGAACAGTGGGCTGTGCAAATGAAAAATTTAATTTTTCATTTTCACGGACCACTGTTCCAAAAATCTGTCAGACACCTGTGGGGCGTAAATGCTCACTGTACTCCTTATTACATTACATGAGGGGTGTAGTTTCCAAAATGGGGTCACATATGGGGGGTCCATTGTTTTGGCACTATGGGGGCTTTGTAAACACACGTGGCCTTCAATTCCGGACAAATTTTCTCTTCAAAATCCAAATGGCGCTCCTTCTCTTCTGAGAATTTTCTTACTCAGAAGAAATGGGGTTACAAATTTTGGGGGGCTTTTTTCCAATTTTCCCTTGTGAAAATGAAAAATTTGGGGTAACACCAGCATTTTAGTGGAAACATTTTTTTTTTTCATTTTCCCATCCAATTTTAATGAAAATTCGTCAAACACCTGTGGGGTGTTAAGGCTCACTATACCCCTTGTCACGTTCCGTGAGGGATGTAGTTTCCAAAATGGGGTCACATGTGGGTATTTATGTTTTTGCATTTATGTCAGAACCACTGTAAAATCAGCCGACCCTGTGCAAATCACCAATTTAGGCCTCAAATGTACATGGTGCGCTCTCACTCCTGAGCCTTGTTGTGCGCCCGCAGAGCATTTTACGCCCACATATGGGGTATTTCCGTACTCAAGAGAAATTGCGTTACAAATTTTGGGGGTCTTTCTTTCCTTTTGCCGCTTGTGAAAATAAAAATTATGGGGCAACATCAGCATGTTGGTGTAAATTTTTTTATTTTTTTACACTAACAGGCTGGTGTAGCCCCCAACTTTTCCTTTTCATAAGGGTTAAAAGGAGAAAAAGCCCCCCAAAATTTGTAGTGCAATTTCTCCCGAGTACGGAAATACCCCATATGTGGCACTAAACTGTTTCCTTGAAATTACGACAGGGCTCTGAAGTGAGAGAGAGTGCCATGCGCATTTGAGGACAAAATTAGGGATTGCATAGGGGTGGACATAGTGGTATTCTACGCCAGTGATTCCCAAACAGGGTGCCTCCAGCTGTTGACAAACTCTCAGCATGCCTAGACAGTCAGTGGCTGTCCGGAAATGCTGGGAGTTGTTGTTTTGCAACAGATGGAAGCTCCATTTTGGAAACACTGCCGTACAATACCTTTTTCATTTTTATTGGGGGGGGACAGTGTAAGGGGGGGGTGTTTATGTAGTATTTTACCCTTTATTTTGTGTTAGTGTAGTGTAGTGTTTTAAGGGTACATCCACACTGGCGTGTTACGGTGAGTTTCCCGCTAGGAGTTTCCGCTGCGGCGGAAAAATTGCCGCAGCCCAAACTGGAAGCAGGAAACTTACTGTAAACCTTATGTCACCGTACTAATTTGTGAATTTTGCGAATATATTCGCTATATGTTCAAAATTATGAATATTCGCTTTTTTTCGCATATGCGCATATTCGCATATGCGCATATTCCTTCTTTTAACTTGTGGGCCAATTAGAATGATGCAAATACACTTATCAGAGGTTATCAACAACATCCCTAGCAACCAATAGTAAAGTTGCCCACCCCCTCACTGCTTTCTTTCTCGAATATGTGAATATGCGAATATAAACAAATACGCTAAATTCGCAAATATAGGACGAATATTCGTCTATATATTCGCAAAATATCTCAAAATGAATATGGTCAATGCCGCTCATCACTAGTGGTTTCTTCTGCTGCACCACCGGCACTAATTCCGCAAGCACTAGCTACACCTGTAGCTAAAACTAACCCCTTATGGTCCTCCTTATCCTCAATTACACTAGCAGACCTACTTGCAAATAACACACCACCTTACTTAGAAGTACTCCAGTCTCTGATGTGATCACACACTTCGGCCCGGTTACATACCTACTCTGCGAGACAATCCTGTATGGCGTTTCTTAAAAACTTCTCTATTGCCGGGTCCCTTGCATGGCTTGAAGAGCTCAGCGTCCATGACTCCACGCCAAAATTGAAATTAGCGATATTCTAACACTTACTCCAAGACTTATCAGCTAACCCTCCTCTTTATCTACACTCATGGGAACAGGAACTTGGAATTCAACTTAGTGATGAACTCCGTCGCCATTAAGTGTTCCGACGGCTTCTCTCGCTGTATTAAATTACAAGAGAACCATTTCAAACTTCTCACTAGGTGGTATAAGACCCTGAAGCCTTATTCCGATTTGGTTTATCAAAATTCAAAATGTGTTGGAGATGCGATGACACAGTGGGAACACTCACACATATATGGTAGACTTGGAAGATACCATAAACTTAGTTTGCAAGTGCTCCCTATCTCTTTCTATGGAACTCATTGCACTGGCTCTACGACTTCCACACTCAAACCCTCTGCCAATTTCCCTCCCACCCATATGTTGGCGGCAGCCAAGGCCCTTATACCCCAACTGTGGTGACAGACAACTCCCCCTACCAAAGACCAATGGTTGGAGAAACTAAGTCAGATATGTAGAATGGAGGAGCTGTCTAGCTGGCATACTCTTACACATGATACATTTTAGGTTTTATGGGGTCCGTGGATTTCTTACAAGCATCTCCATACATCTCAACTTGCCGCTACATCTTTACCTTTACTTTAGCTATACCACACTATCTGGTTTCCCCTAGAGTCCCACTACCTGCCTATCTCCCTTACCCCCCCCCCCCCCCCTTCCCTCCCGTGAATCACATACCTGGCCAGGAGCTGGAGCTGGAACTGATACACACTATTAGAATCTCAGCTATTGCATTCTATTCTTTTCATTCTTTCCAACACCATTTGTTTGCTGCTCATTTTGTTATCTCATCCCTATTATCCGTTCTATAGGATCTGAAGTGACCCTGATTTTACATCCCCAACATCACTGTGGTAACCCATTGTAGCATACTATCTTGTGACTTTATCACTGTTCTGCTATATTATTGGGATGTAATATTTGCCTCTTTCTGTTTTATGATTGCCTTCATTTTTCTTGGTTGTATTGCTGTTTATTTAACAAAACAACAAAAATAAAAATAGATTTGACAAAAAGAAAAAAAAACATGAGGGAATAAAAATGGTACACAAACCGACTCGTTTTGGGAGACCCTTATTCAAGGTATGAGACTTAGCTTGACGACTGGAAAAAGCCTGAACTCTGGGACTGTCCTGCTGGATTCAGGATAGTTAGGAGTTATGTTAATCCCTCTTTTATCAAATATCTACTGTAAAGGGATCATTGACCAGTCAGTTATTTGATAAGTAGAAAGTGAAAAAATCCCGGCACTCACAAAATCCTCATGCAAATGAGAGCGTGTTTATTCAAACGATAGTAGATAGTCACAAATGACGCGTTTCGGCACAAGCTTTTTTTGTGCCAAAACGCATCATTTGTGACTATCTACTATCGTGTGAATAAACACGCTTTTATTTGCGTAAGGATTTTGTGAGTGCCCAAGTATCTAAGTATCCAGCTTTTCCGCGGGCACCACTACAGACCCGAGTGCCGACCCTTCCCACCCTGTCTAGTTATTTGATATATTCTCTCTATACTGCTGAACCCCAATGATCTGACTTTTATTACATTTGTACTAACATCAATTATGGGATGGCCCTTTTATAATATCTGAATCAGAAAAACCTGTACTTGTCTATATGCTCATGCAAATTATTTTAAAAATAAAATATTCTTCAACTTCCAAGCATGGATAGTCATATTTATCCATGACATTAAGTTTTAGTGTTCAAAATTAAATACTTGAATATCAAAATAAACAACAGCATACCTTATGTTTTAGACCCAATAAATTGTTGTTTTCATGAAATTGCTCTTGGCAAATTATCATGTTGAGCACTTTAAGAGATGAAAAAATTCCAATTTTATTTATATGCAATTATCATATTTTATTTTAGCATTTCTTAAAAATAATGTTACTGGATTCTTAAAATAAACCCAAAGATAAGTTCTTACCTGTGGTTCCTATGGCAACCTCTTTAATCTCATACAGCGCTGTTCCTGAGTAGAACCTAGTCATAAAGCAGCGGTTTTCATCTCTGTTTACAATTTATCATTATAACGAGAATTATCCTTATACTTCTTTATCATTGTTTTGTAATTGGATAGAGACTGGGTGTAAATATTAGAAGAAATAATGGTACTATGAAGAATTCCTGAATTCCCAAAAAGTGTTTATAGACCTTTTAAATTAGAAAAAAAAAGAAAAAAAAAAAGAAGACATTTGTCAAAAATTGCTGTTGAATTTTGAAATTAAAAAAAGGAAGTACAGAAGCTATAAGTTATATGCTTCTTGAGTCATTCACCTTAAGAAGGGTATCCAGGAATAGAAAAACAAAGCTCATTCCCTGGCGTCCCTCAGCAGCACAATGTGGGGTGTCCCTACCCCTGTGAGCTAATTAGGACCGTTTTTATTTTTTATGAAATCACACAAAAAATATAGGAACCTCCCCTCCATGACTATAAAATGCCCTGCTCACAACAGGACAGTGAGTTTTTTTCTGTCCTTATGTGAGCATGGACACTCCTGAGCTCCCCTTTTCACAATATTTATCTTTTCTTTCTTTCTTAGGTAATTTCTCCTAGATTCCGTTGCGAGCAGCCATTTTCTTGAAGACCGGAAGCCGCGGGCCAGAGCTCAGGGGCCTGCGCTACACTTCCGGTGAGGCGCCATCTTGCCACAGTCCACAGGCATGAAGAGCTTTGGCAGCATCACTTCCGGCGGTGCCAGAAGTTCTTTTTCTTGCGGCCGTGGTGGTATGAATTGGGGAGTTTTCTGCAGGTTATTTATTGAAGATCCTGTATTCAGGAGTTTTATATTATCTATTTATTTCTGCCTGGGCTTTTTTTTTTTGTATATTATTTGATATATATTGCATATATTGGGTCCGTGGCCCGGAAGTAGGCGGGCCATAGTTTCTGGCACGAATTAGCATTTGTTTAAACTGGCTCAGTCTCTTGGAGCAATACAGCAGTGGTACTCTGTCTTGTCTTCAGTGTACTACTACTTTGCCTAAGAGCTTACTATTCTCTATAACTGTAGGTGTTTTTTCCCAAGGTTTTCTTTATCCTTTCCTTAATGCCTAGTGCTGGTAAGATGTTTAAGAATTTATTTAGAAATAACTAAATCCTTCAGAAAGTCTGAGAACCTTCTTGTCTTACATCATGGGTCAAAGAAAGGTGGTAAGGTATCTAAGCCATCCATTTCCAGATGGATTTGTGAATGCATAAATTTATACTACACTTCTAAGGGTTTGGCTGCACCAGAGTTCACTAAAGCACACTCCCCAAGGTCTATTTCTGCTTCTTGGGCAGAACACAATTCTGTTCCTCTGGAACACATATGCCAATCTGCAACTTGGAGCTCTCCATTAACTTTCTTAAAGCATTATAGTGTGAATACTTTTCTGTCTAGTGAAACCATTTTCGCTAAGACCATTCTAAATTCTGCAAGGCAGGGGAGCCCTCCCTAGGGGTTATTCTTGCTAAATCCCCACATTGTGCTGCTGAGGGGCGCCAGGGAAGACTAAATTTAGTAAGTTAATTTGTTTTCCCTTAGTCTCCTCAGCAGCATAAGCTTCCCTCTCTTATTAGTCTATTTTTTTACTTTATCATTTACTCACTGTCCTGATGCGAGCAGGGTGTTTTATAGTCATGGAGGGGAGGTTCCTGTGTTTTTTTGTTTGATTTCATTAAAAAATCCCAATCCTAATTAGCTCACAGGGGCGGAGACACCCCACATTGTGCTGCTGAGGAGACTAAGGGAAAACTAACTTACTAAATTTAGTCTTTCTTTCCAAAACAGCTCTACGTCTGTCCTCAGGGTCCATTCACTTCAATGCAACTGAGCTGCAGAAGCACACCCAAGTTGGAGACAGACGGGGAGCCATTCTTGAAAGAAATTAGCTCCATTTTTTTCTTCCTGGATAACCCCTTAACGACGAAGGACGTATATGTACGTCCTCTGTCGGCTCCAGCGATATGACGCGGGGTCACGCGGTGTCCCCGCGTCATATCGGGTCGGTACCAGCTGCTATCAACGGCCCGGACCCGCGGCTAATACAGGACATCACCGATCGCGGTGATGCCCTGTATTAACCCTTCAGACGCGGAAATCAAAGCTGACCGCCGCGTCAGAAATGAAAGTGAAAGTAACCCGGCTGCTCAGTCGGGCTGTCCGGGACCGCAGCGGTGAGTTCGCGGCCTCCCGAACAGCTTACAGGACACAGGGAGGGGCCTTACCTGCCTCCTCGGTGTCCGATCAACGAATGACTGCTCCGTGCCTGAGATCCAGGCAGGAGCAGTCAAACGCCGATAACACTGATCACAGGCGTGTTAATACATGCCAGTGATCAGCATGAGAGATCAGTGTGTCCCTATGGGAGCTATAACACTGCAAAAAAAAAGTTAAAAAAAAGTGTTAAAGGACATCTGCAGCGCTCATACATAAAAAAAAAGTTTACCTCATCTGATAGCTCTTTCAAATACCTTTCCAACGATAGCTCATTTGTCAAATTTAGCCCATGCATTCTCTTGTAATTGCCACCTGTAGCAGTAAGCAGCCATGTCATAAAGACTACATTTCCCATGACTCTCTGCGCCAGCTTCGGTTAGCTGCTGCTCTCTGAAGTTTTCCGAAGCTAGAGCGGGGAGGAGCGAGGGCAGAGGCTGAGATCGCACGTCTGCAGGGCATAAGCCACGCCCCTTGGGTTCGGAAATCTCACTTCACACCCCCGCTCTTACATTACACAAGAAGCAGGGGGAGAGCGGGGACGTATATAGCTCTGTACACAGCTCCATCCCCCGCACACAGCTCGGTACACAGCTCCATCCCCCATACATAGTTCCATCCCCTCCCCCTGCTCTGTCTCCCCAGGACCTCATCTACCACGGGGAGGCTGCAAGTTTGCACGGGGAAAACACAGAGCGGGGGAGGGGAGAGAGGACGTCCGTGCACAGCTCCTTCACCTCCATAATGATGTGTGAGGAGGACAGACTGCAGGGGAATAAATATCATACTGTGGATGATTTCTATGTGTGAGGGGGGGGGGGGGACTCCTGAATGACACATGCTGGGAGTTGTAGTCCCTGTTATGTGTGTGTATGCCAGTGTTTCCCACTGGTGTATGAACTACAACCCCCAGGAGACTACTGAGATACAATAGAGGTGTTGGTGAACTGCAACTCCCAGGAGTCTACTGAGATACAATATAGGTGTTGGTGAACTACAACCCCCAGGAGACTACTGAGATACAATATAGGTGTTGGTGAACTGCAACTCCCAGGAGTCTACTGAGATACAATAGAGGTGTTGGTGAACTACAAATCCCAGGAGACTACTGAGATACAATATAGGTGTTGGTGAACTACAAATCCCAGGAGACTACTGAGATACAATAGAGGTGTTGGTGAACTACAAATCCCAGGAGACTACTGAGATACAATATAGGTGTTGGTGAACTACAACTCCCAGGAGACTACTGAGATACAATAGAGGTGTTGGTGAACTACAAATCCCAGGAGACTACTGAGATACAATATAGGTGTTGGTGAACTACAACTCCCAGGAGACTTCTGAGATACAATATAGGTGTTGGTGAACTACAACTCCCAGGAGACTACTGAGATACAATATAGGTGTTGGTGAACTACAACTCCCAGGAGACTACTGAGATACAATATAGGTGTTGGTAAACTAGAACTCCCAGGAGACTATTGAGATACAATAGAGGTGTTGGTAAACTACAACCCCCAGGAGACTACTGAGATACAATATAGGTGTTGGTGAACTACAACCCCCAGGAGACTACTGAGATACAATATAGGTGTTGGTGAACTACAACCCCCAGGAGACTACTGAGATACAATAGAGGTGTTGGTGAACTACAACTCCCAGGAGACTACTAAGATACAATAGAGGTGTTGGTGAACTACAACTCCCAGGACACTACTGAGATACAATAGAGGTATTGGTGAACTACAACTCCCAGGAGACTACTCATACAATAGAGGTGTTGGTGAACTACAACTCCCAAGAGACTACTGAGATACAATATAGGTGTTGGTGAACTACAACTCCCAGGACACTACTGAGATACAATAGAGGTGTTGGTGAACTACAACTCCCAGGAGACTACTGAGATACAATATAGGTGTTGGTGAACTACAACTCCCAGGAGACTACTCATACAATAGAGGTGTTGGTGAACTACAACTCCCAAGAGACTACTGAGATACAATATAGGTGTTGATGAACTACAACTCCCAGGAGACTACTGAGATACAATATAGGTGTTGATGAACTACAACCCCCATGAGACTACAGAGGCAGCATGCTGGTGTTCTACCACAGACTGAAGACTCCTGAATGACACATGCTGGGAGTATTAGTCCCTTTTGTGCGTGTATGCCAGTGTATCCCAACCAGGGCTGAGTTATGTTAGTGTGCTGTGTATAACTCTGCACAGGCTGTATATATATAGTAGTTTACCAACACCTCTATTGTATTTTAGTAGTCTCCTGGGAGTTGTAGTTCACCAACACCTCTATTGTATTTTAGTAGTCTCCTGGGAGTTGTAGTTCACCAACACCTCTATTGTATCTCAGTAGTCTCCTGGGGGTTGTAGTTCACCAACACCTCTATTGTATCTCAGTAGTCTCCTGGGGGTTGTAGTCCATACACCAGTGTTTCCCTGGTTGGGAAACACTGGCATACACACACATAACAGGGAATACAACTCCCAGCATGTGTCATTCAGGAGTCCCCCCCCCCCCCTCACACATAGAAATCATCCCCAGTATGATATTTATTCCCCTGCCGTCTGTCCTCCTCACACATCATTATGGAGGTGAAGGAACTCTGCACGGACATCTTCTCTCCCCTCCCCCGCTCTGTGTTTTCCCCTTGCAAACTTGCAGCCTCCCCATGGTAGATGAGGTCCTGGGGATACAGGGGAGGGGATGGAACTATGTACGGGGGATGGAGCTGTGTACCGAGCTGTGTGCGGGGGATGGAGCTGTGTACCGAGCTGTGTGCGGGGGATGGAGCTGTGTATGGAGCTGTGTGCGGGGGATGGAGCTGTGTATGGAGCTGTGTGCGGGGGATGGAGCTGTGTATGGAGCTGTGTGCGGGGGATGGAGCTGTGTATGGAGCTGTGTACCGAGCTGTGTGCGGGGGATGGAGCTGTGTACCAAGCTGTGTGCGGGGGATGGAGCTGTGTATGGAGCTGTATACGTCCTCGCTCTCCCCCTGCTTCTTGTGTAATGTAAGAGCAGGGGGTGTGAAGTGAGATTTCCGAACCCAAGGGGCGTGGCCTATGTCCTGCAGACGTGCGATCTCAGCCTCTGCCCTCGCTCCTCCCCGCTCCTCCCCGCTCCAGCTTCGGAAAACTTCGCAGGGGGAGTGAAGCAATCCCCCGGCGCATTATGGGCATTTGTGACGTAGCGTCGACCAAGATGGCGGCTCCATAGAGAATAATAGGTCGACGCTATGTGCGTTAGGGGACCAGGAGGTGACTTCCAGTGGCGGCATAGCAGAGAAACGGGACCAGCCAGGTAATGGATCCCATTTAGAAACTTATATGACTTGTGTTATTATTACATTTGGGCCCTAATTTGCTAGCGCTGCAGTTGTCCTTTAATAAAGGTCATTTAACCCCTTCCCTAATAAAAGTTTGAATCACCCCCTTTTCCCATAAAAAAAATAAAACAGTGTAAATGAAAATAAAAATAAACATTTTTACAGAAATATGCACTGCGTAGAAACGGAAGCCCCCAAAAGTTACAAAATGGCGTTTTTTCTTTGATTTTGTCGCACAATGATTTTTTTTCCCGTTTCGCTGTGGATTTTTGGGTAAAATGACTAATGTCACTGCAAAGAAGAATTGGTGACGCAAAAAATAAGCCATAATATGGATTTTCAGGTGGAAAATTGAAAGGGTTATGATTTTTAAAAGTGTAAGGAGGAAAAAACGAAAATGTAAAAACTGAAAAACGCTTGGTCCTTAAGGGGTTAAAAGATACAATGACAGACCATTTTGGATTTAACAATTTTATTAATTTTTTTCTTCACACTATAGAGACATAACACATTTAGGCTATGTTAACACGGCAGAATTTCCTAATGGAATTTTGCAGGAATATTCTGCTTGGAATTTCCGCTGCAGCAGAGTCCATTTGATTTCAATGAGATTCTGCTGCATTGTGCACAAGACGGAGTTTAAGCAGCAGATGCTTCCCAATCCGAACTATCTTATGTGCAGAATGTCTGCGTATTTTTTGGGTAGACGTTCCGCACAGAAATATACTTCTTGTACCTTTAAGGCTACATGCGAACATAGCCTTAAAGGTAATGTATTGCATAGATTAGTTTTTTTCACTGATTAGAAACAGTTACTTTTATCCAATCTGTTTCTATTATCCGATTGTTATTTTTTTAATCAAAGTTTTTCTACATTTTAATGATGCATTTCTAAGTCTGAGAGGTTTTAACAGCATAGAGGGATATGCTTTACAGTAAACCCCATAAACATAGGCCACAATAGACAGGAGCTGTCCCTTTCCATGAATGGCGAAGGTTATGGCATATGCACTGTGACCTTTGTGAAGATCAGTCTAATCTGTGAGCTTCATCTACAGTCTTATACATCTACTGGGGTCACCTTTTGCCGTAATCCTGAAGACATCACTTTCCAGGCGTCTCCTCCTTATCATCACAGACAGAACAGAAAGTCTCAGTTTAGTTTTAGGCTTAGTGGTGAAAATGAAAATGTTTCAGGATTATTTTAAAGTATACATACAATATACCAAAATGAGGACCAAATGCTGATCAAAATACAATGTGCGAACTTAGCTTTTTAACTCTCTCGCAAAGGTCGTTGTTATCTTTGCTGGGACTTCTGTCTAGTATTGACTTCTTACAAAGTCTTCTGCAAATACAGGACCCTTTGTGGGCTTCTGGCCAGAGTCAGTGCTGTGTGGCGTACAGGTAAAGATGGATTACTGCTCTTAAAGGACCTCAGGATTTCAAGCATCCAACTCAGAGACTGTAAATTCATCACCCTTTACTGTAAAGAGTGTATGCTTGCTTTCAAGTAGCCCATATATCTATTGCACATACCATCACTGGTTCACCATCAAAGTGGGACCTGGGTACCAGGACATGATGAGGAGACATGTTATTTACATGGGACTGTATGTTGGTGGTAGGGGAGTGATGCTATTTCCATGGGACTGTATGTTGGTGGTAGGGGAGTGATGTTATTTACATGGGACTGTATGTTGGTGGTAGGGTAGTGATGTTATTTACATGGTAAAGGACTTAGGGGTGTAGGGGGGAGCATGAAGAGGACTTACAAGTCTAGGGGGAAAGAGGGAGGAACAAAGGAATCGGGAGGAAGATTCATATTATATTAAAGGTACAGCGTATAGCAGGGTTATATTTAGAGGCTACAGTGTGTGGCAGTAAATTACTCAGGTGGTAAAGTGTGTACCAGTATTATATTCAGGGGGTACAGTGTGTGGCAATAATATATGTAGAGGGTACAGTGTGTGGCAGTATTATGTTCAGGGGTGCAGTGTGTGGCAGTATTATATTGAGAGAGTTCAATGTGTGGCTAGTATTATATTCAGGGGTACAGTGTGTGGCAGTATTATATTGAGAGGGTTTAGTGTGTGGCAGTATTAGATTCAGGGGCCCGGTGTGTGGCAATATTATATTCAGGGATACAGTGTAAGGTAGTATTATATTCAGGGGTACAGTGGGTTGAATTATTATACTCGGGGTACAGTATGTGGCAGTATTATATTCAGGGGGTATGATATGGGGCAATAATATATTTAGAGAGTTCAATGTGTGGCTGGGTTATATTTAGGGAGTACAGTGGTTGGCAGTATTATATTTAGGGGGTACAGTGGGTGGCAGTATTATATTCAGGGGGTACAGTGTGAGGCAGTATTATATTCAGGGGGTATGATATGGGGCAATAATATATTTAGAGAGTTCAATGTGTGGCTGGGTTATATTTAGGGAGTACAGTGGTTGGCAGTATTATATTTAGGGGGTACAGTGGGTGGCAGTATTATATTCAGGGGGTACAGTGTGAGGCAGTATTATATTCAGGGGGTATGATATGGGGCAATAATATATTTAGAGAGTTCAATGTGTGGCTGGGTTATATTTAGGGAGTACAGTGGTTGGCAGTATTATATTTAGGGGGTACAGTGGGTGGCAGTATTATATTCAGGGGGTACAGTGTGAGGCAGTATTATATTCAGGGGGTATGATATGGGCAATAATATAGTTAGAGAGTTCAATGTGTGGCTGGGTTATATTTAGGGAGTACAGTGGTTGGCAGTATTATATTTAGGGGGTACAGTGGGTGGCAGTATTATATTCAGGGGGTACAGTGTGAGGCAGTATTATATTCAGGGGGTACTGTGTGTGGCAATAATATTTAGAGGGTGCAGTGCGTGGCAGGGTTATATTCAGAGGGAGCAATGGTTGACAGTATTATATTCAGGAGGTACAGTGGTTGGCAGTATTTTTTGCATCAGGGGCCCTGTGGTTTCTAGCTACGCCCCTGTTGGTAGGCCGACAGAAAGGTGTGAGTCGCCACAGGGTAACTGGCTTGTAGAATCAAAGGTACATATAGTAGTTTTATATCTGTTATTTTGACTCAGTTCCATTTATTTTAAAGGAGATCTCCGACAAAAATAACCTTATCTATTATCCACAGGATAGGGGATAAGTAGCTGATCGAGAGAGGTACGACCGAAGTGCCGAAAACACCTCAGTACAGCTTTCGGGAATCATTGGTGCTTCCATAGAATTAAAAGGAGCATGTGCTGTCTACCGTTAGATAACACGTGCTCCTCACTGAGAGTGCCAAGTTCCTGTTCTGGAGATCGCAGGGGGTCGTACCTGTGGATAGGGGATAAGTTAATTTTTTGCCGGGGTACTCCTTTAAACCCTTAAGGATGGACCCATTTTTTACCTCAATGATCAGGCTTTTTTTTTTTTTTTTACTCTACAAAGAGTTATATGGTATCAGTATGGGAAATGCCAAGAAAATAATTCAATACGATATACCAAAAATTATAAATTTATTTGATGTACCTCAATATATAGAATATGAATGTCATATGACAATAAAATATAATTTTAAAATATTCATGTTAATAATGTGCCAAACGTGGGGCCCCACGTTGGCACCTGAATATGCTAAACGGATACCACCATATGACTTGATAAAACCAATATGTAAATATGGTCACTATTCACACCAGGAATAGGAAAAAACGCACAATGGCTCAAATAAAGCCTAGAAAAAATTGTATCCCCTATAACGGGGTGAGTTGTCCTACAATACAAGGAACAACCTGTAAATGAAAATACAGCATACAAATAAGATATAGTGTAACAACCTGTAAATAAAATACAAATAAATACAATGTGAATCCTGCAAAGAAAATGTAAATAAATACAAAATAAGACGCTGATGGTATCAAATAGTTGTGGTTTCCAGTAATAACCTGTAAATGAATATATCGCAGTCCTGATATAATCTTGTGTGAATAGTGGCCACTTTCATATGTCCCGCATATAATGAAGCAGTCTTTCTTTTTTTGCCAATTGTATCCACTTAAATGGGCACTGTCATGAAGTAAAAAAATTGATATGTTGTAGTACTTAAGTACTACAACATATCTCTAATATACTTTAATAAAAAAAAGTGATTTTAAACAAGTTTAAAATCGCTTTTAAATTCGGCCACTAGGGGTCGCCCTCCTAGTGGCCGAATGCGTTCAGCAGTGACGTCACCACTGAATTTCGACTCATTTCAGCCTGGCAATGAGTCGAAATTCAGGCACTCCTGTGCTCGCTCCCGCCTGTCAATCAAACAGGCAAGAGCGAGCACGCTGATAGCTGGGGTTGCGCGCATTGGCCAGCTCCACTGGCCTCGCACGTGGCCCCGCCCGCCCCCTGTTAGGCTGGGTTCACACTACGTTTTTCAACTAAGGTTCCCGCATACGTTTTCTATCAAAAACCGTATGGGGGAAAAACGGATGGAACAGTATGGGAAAAAGTAAACCGTATGGGTTTTTAAACAGTATACTGTTTTTAAAAGTGCGTACTGTTCCGTCCGTTTTTGTAGAAAAAAAAAACATACGTTTTTGAAAATTTTGTCCATTTTTAATGGGAGGGGTCTTGGGTGGGGACTTTAGGATTCAAATGCGCATGTGCAAAGTAAAAACGTATACGTTTTTCCCGTATGGAACCATATACATGTGCGTTTCCTATTGACGTCCATGTTAAAAAAAACGTATGCAGTTGCAGTACGGTTTTTAAACCGGAGTCAAAACCGTGGTTGACCACGATTTTGTCTCCGGTTTAAAAACCGTACTGCAACCGCATACGTTTTTTTAACATGGACGTCAATGGGAAACGCACATGTATATGGTTCCATACGGGAAAAACGTATACGTTTTTACTTTGCACATGCGCATTTGAATCCTAAAGTCCCCACCCAAGACCCCTCCCATTAAAAATGGACAAAATTTTCAAAAACGTATGGGTTTTTTTTCTACAAAAACGGACGGAACAGTATGCACTTTTAAAAACAGTATACTGTTTAAAAACCCATACGGTTTACTTTTTCCCCATACTGTTCCATCCGTTTTTTCCACCATACGGTTTTTGATAGAAAACGTATGCGGGAACCGTAGTTGAAAAACGTAGTATGAACCCAGCCTTACCCTGTCTGGAGGCAGCGCGAGCACTCATTGCTGCGCTGATCCTCCGGATGGGTAAGTCTGATCTGAGGTCTTATATTACTTTACAAACTATAATAATTATGGCAGCAACATGTTCTGGTTGGGATCCGCCAACTACAACTCCCAGCATGCCAACTACAACTCCCGGCTGTAATATCGTGCACGGCAGGCCGGCGATGCTCCTCTACTCCTCCTCCCTGGATAGCACATGCACAGGTAAACAGGGAGGAGGAGACCCCGGAGCTGCCTGCCGTGCTATTGGCAGATCATCTATGCGCGCTCCCGACAGGAGCGCTGCATAGACGATCTGAGGGCGGAAGCAAGCGCCCGGCAAGGCATCAGTGACGTTGTGCCTGCTGGGAAGCGCTGCTTCCTGCCCTGCTTTATAGAGCAGATTTAGAAGCACTAAATCTGCTCTATTAAAGCGATTTAAAAGTTTTTTAAAGCCAGGTAGGGGATTAGGGCTAGATTACTAATAGGTAGGGACATATTAGATTAGATATTACTTGGTGGGAGCTACCCTTTAAGGATGATAAACTGTATCAATGTTTCCGTATGCTGTGTTCTCTAGGATTGTTGTATTAAAGCTATATTGGTATAAAGCGTAATAGCTGTGAATGAATTGTCGGCACTTTCGTGCCACTCACCGCTCCTACGATCTGGTTGACTGTGTAACGCTCAAACTGGGGGGGTAATGTGCGGCCACGTCTCCCTCAGCGAGCTGCGAGGATAGCGGTGTTTGGCCAGTCAGCGTGTGTCTCGGCGGTGTCTGACGTCAGCAGTCAGCTGATTGCAGGTCAGCTGACTGTTTTGTTATGGACGTTTGGTTTGAGTAGATGTTAAAGTCTCTTAACTTTTCCAATAGTATTATTCAGCAGACGATCAGCATATGGTCAGTAATCCCAGGTGGATATAGGGCAATTCTTTCATTCCTGAGGTATCAATAACAATAAGTCCTCATAGATATTAGCGGGTAAAAAACGCACCAGGATGGGTGCTAGGTGTGAATGTGGTTCAGTGGGATCCGGCTTCCAAATGCAACACAAGACGCGTTTCAGGGTATGACAAGTTAACACCCCTTCTTCAGGGAGTAGTAGATCCGTAGTTCCACGGTAGTCTGGTGCGGGTGATGTAGTGGATCCGCTGGACCTGTGTGGCAGTTGACGCGGGCCCTGCCAGGAAGCGGAGTCTAAGGTGCCGCTGGTTTTCACCAGGGCCCGCCGCAAAATGGGTTGGACTTGCTGCGGCAGGCGACACCCACGACTCGACCACACAGGCAGCTGAGGTGATGCATGGCACCGAAGGAATAGGCAGGACGTAGTCAGGCTGGCTAGAGGTCAGGGCAGGCGGCACAGGAGCGTGGTCAGTAGGATAGCAGAAGGTCAATAGGCTGGCTGCTAGAAACACGGTCGGGTGATGAAATGCAAAGGTCTGGTACACGGCAAGGGGACACTAGGACTGCTTTTTCTAAGGTGCAAGGCAAAAAAAGATCTGGCAAAGGTACTAGGGAGGTGCTACAACTTATAATAATGGTTCAGGTGTAAAACTAATTACGGGCGCACTGGCCCTTCATGTCCGGCCAGAGCGCTGTCTATTACAACTCCTTTCACCTTAAAATCTTTGTCAAAAGGCAAAAGGCAAATATATATATATATATATATATATATATATATATATACATATATATATATATATATATATATATATATATATATATTTGTGGGCAAAAAAAAACCCCTGCAATTTAGCAAATTTAGGATACCCAAATTATAATTGTTCTGCCTTTTTGGACTATTTTTACTACTTTTAAAAACATATAACTTTTTGAAAGAAAATGAGAATGCTTAACCCCTTAAGGACTCAGGGTTTTTCCGTTTTTGCACTTTCGTTTTTTCCTCCTTACCTTTTAAAAATCATAACCCTTTCAATTTTCCACCTAAAAATCCATATTATGGCTTGTTTTTTGCATCGCCAATTCTACTTTGCAGTGATATTAGTATTAGTCATTTTACCCAAAAATGCACGGCGAAATGGGAAAAAAAATCATTGTGTGACAAAATCGAAAAAAAAAACGCAATTTTGTAACTTTTGGGGGCTTCCGTTTCTACGCAGTGCATATTTCGGTAAAAATTACACCTTATCATTATTCTGTAGGTCCATACGGTTAAAATGATACCCTACTTATATAGGTTTGATTTTGTCGCACTTCTGTAAAAAATCATAACTACATGCAGGAAAATTTATATGTTTAAAAATTTCATTTTCTGACCCCTACAACTTTTTTATTTTTCCACGTACAGGGCGGTATGAGAACTCATTTTTTGCGCTGTGATCTGAAGTTTTTATCGGTATGATATTTGTTTTGATCGGACTTTTTGATCACTTTTTATTCATTTTTTAATGGTATAAAAAGTGACCAAAATACGCTTTTTTGGACTTTGGAATTTTTTTGCGCGTACGCCATTGACCGTACAGTTTAATTAATGATATATTTTTATAGTTCGGACATTTACGCACGCGGCGATACCACATATGTTTATTTATTAATTTATTAATTAATTATTAATAGGCAGGACGTAGTCAGGCTGGCTAGAGGTCAGGGCAGGCGGCACAGGAGCGTGGTCAGTAGGATAGCAGAAGGTCAATAGGCTGGCTGCTAGAAACACGGTCGGGTGATGAAATGCAAAGGTCTGGTACACGGCAAGGGGACACTAGGACTGCTTTTTCTAAGGTGCAAGGCAAAAAAAGATCTGGCAAAGGTACTAGAGAGGTGCTACAACTTATAATA
Organism: Hyla sarda; assembly: GCF_029499605.1. Taxonomy (NCBI): domain Eukaryota; kingdom Metazoa; phylum Chordata; class Amphibia; order Anura; family Hylidae; genus Hyla; species Hyla sarda. Next base: position 353,928,541 of record NC_079191.1, read on the forward strand.
ATGGTTCAGGTGTAAAACTAATTACGGGCGCACTGGCCCTTCATGTCCGGCCAGAGCGCTGTCTATTACAACTCCTTTCACCTTAAAATCTTTGTCAAAAGGCAAAAGGCAAATATATATATATATATATATATATATATATATATACATATATATATATATATATATATATATATATATTTGTGGGCAAAAAAAAACCCCTGCAATTTAGAAAATTTAGGATACCCAAATTATAATTGTTCTGCCTTTTTGGACTATTTTTACTACTTTTAAAAACATATAACTTTTTGAAAGAAAATGAGAATGCTTAACCCCTTAAGGACTCAGGGTTTTTCCGTTTTTGCACTTTCGTTTTTTCCTCCTTACCTTTTAAAAATCATAACCCTTTCAATTTTCCACCTAAAAATCCATATTATGGCTTATTTTTTGCATCGCCAATTCTACTTTGCAGTGATATTAGTATTAGTCATTTTACCCAAAAATGCACGGCGAAATGGGAAAAAAAATCATTGTGTGACAAAATCGAAAAAAAAAACGCAATTTTGTAACTTTTGGGGGCTTCCGTTTCTATGCAGTGCATATTTCGGTAAAAATTACACCTTATCATTATTCTGTAGGTCCATACGGTTAAAATGATACCCTACTTATATAGGTTTGATTTTGTCGCACTTCTGTAAAAAATCATAACTACATGCAGGAAAATTTATATGTTTAAAAATTTCATTTTCTGACCCCTACAACTTTTTATTTTTCCACGTACAGGGCGGTATGAGGACTCATTTTTTGCGCCGTGATCTGAAGTTTTTATCGGTATGATATTTGTTTTGATCGGACTTTTTGATCACTTTTTATTCATTTTTTAATGGTATAAAAAGTGACCAAAATACGCTTTTTTGGACTTTGGAATTTTTTTGCGCGTACGCCATTGACCGTACAGTTTAATTAATTATATATTTTTATAGTTCGGACATTTACGCACGCGGCGATACCACATATGTTTATTTATTAATTTTTTTTACACTGTTTTATTTTTTTTATGGGAAAAGGGGGGTGATTCAAACTTTTATTAGGGAAGGGGTTAAAGGACCTTTATTAACACTTTTTTAAAACTTTTTTTTTGCAATGTTATAGCTCCCATAGGGACCTATAACACTGCACACACTGATCTTTTACACAGATCACAGGCATGTATTAACACACCTGTGATCAGTGTTATCGGCGCTTGACTGCTCCTGTCTGGATCTCAGGCACGGAGCAGTCATTCGCCGATCGGACACCGAGGAGGCAGGTAAGGGCCCTCCCGGTGTCCGGTTAGCTGTTCGGGACGCCGCGATTTCATCGCGGCGGTCCTGAACAGCCCGACTGAGCAGCCGGGTCACTTTCATTTCACTTTAGAAGCGGCGGTCAGCTTTGACCGCCGCTTCTAAAGGGTTAATACCGCACATCCCCGCGATCGGCGGCGCGATCCCGCTTCATATCGCGGGAGCCGGCGCAGGACGTAAATATACGTCCTGCGTCGTTAAGGGGTTAAAATTGTTCTCCTCTGACCCCCATAACACTTTTATTTTTCTGTATACGGGGCTGTATGAGGGCTCATTGTTTGCACATTGATCTGAAGTTTTTTATATACCGTATATACTCGAGTATAGGCCGAGTTTTTCAGCACGATTTTTCGTGCTGAAAACACCCCCCTCGGCTTATACTCGAGTGAAATCCCCCACCCGCAGTGGTCTTCAACCTGCGGACCTCCAGAGGTTTCAAAACTACAACTCCCAGCAAGCCCGGGCAGCCATCGGCTGTCCGGGCTTGCTGGGAGTTGTAGTTTTGAAACCTCCGGAGGTCCGCAGGTTGAAGACCACTGCGGCCTTCAACATCATCCAGCCCCCTCTCACCCCCTTTAGTTCTGAGTACTCACCTCCGCTCGGCGCTGGTCCGGTCCTGCAGGACTGTCCGGTGAGGAGGTGGTCCGGTGGGATAGTGTTCCGGGCTGCTATCTTCACCGGGGAGGCCTCTTCTAAGCGCTTCGGGCCCGGCCTCAGAATAGTCACGTTGCCGTGACAACGACGCAGAGGTGCGTTCATTGCCAACGTAATTCTGCGTCATTGTCAAGGCAACGCCTCTATTCCGGGCCGGAAGCGCGGAGAAGAGGCGCCCCCGGTGAAGATAGCAGCCTGGAACCACCTCCTCACCGGACAGCCCTGCAGGACCGGACCAGCGCCGAGCGGAGGTGAGTACTCAGAACTAAAGGGGGTGAGAGGGGGCTGGATGATGTTGAAGGCCGCAGTGGTCTTCAACCTGCGGACCTCCGGAGGTTTCAAAACTACAACTCCCAGCAAGCCCGGACAGCCGATGGCTGCCCGGGCTTGCTGGGAGTTGTAGTTTTGAAACCTCTGGAGGTCCGCAGGTTGAAGACCACTGAGGGCGAATGATGAGAAGAGGATGATGAAGGGGGGGTGTGGGGATGATGAAGGGGGGTGGGGATGATGAAGGGGGGGTTGTGGGATGATAAGGGGATGATGAAGGGGGGATGTGTGGGATGATGACAAGGGGATGATGAAGGGGGGATGTGTGGGATGATAAGGGGATGATGAAGGGGGGATGTGCGGGATGATAAGGGGATGATGAAGGGGGGATGTGTGGGATGATGACAAGGGGATGATGAAGGGGGGATGTGGGATGATGACAAGGGGATGATGAAGGGTGGATGTGTGGGATGATAAGGGGATGATGAAGGGGGGATGTGTGGGATGATAAGGGGATGATGAAGGGGGGATGTGTGGGATGATAAGAGGATGATGAAGGGGGGATGTGTGGGATGATGACAAGGGGATGATGATGAGGATGTTAATGACGGGTCTGGATGATGACAGGGGGGGATGAGGTATTTCCCACCCTAGGCTTATACTCGAGTCAATAACTTTTCCTGGGATTTTGGGTTGAAATTAGGGGTCTCGGCTTATACTCGGGTCGGCTTATACTCGAGTATATACGGTATATTGTTTAAAAATTACCTTTTTATTACTTTTTATTCATTTTTCTCTCTTATATGAAGTGAACAAAAATCTGCAATTCTGGCATTTGGTATTTTTTTTTTTTTATGTTTATGCCATTCACTGAGTTGTGTCATAAACAGTATATTTTTATATTTAGGACATTTTTGCATGCAGTGATATCAAATATGTTTATGTTTATTTTTATTCCCATTATTTTATTTAAAAAAAAATAGTAATATTTTATTAGAGGAGGGGCTTATTCACATTTATTAGCAAATGTATTTCCTATTTTCTTCACAAATTTTTTATCCCCACAGAGGGCATTTTATCTCTCATACACATGAATGGAGGGGGTGTGGCGTGTCATCATGAGGGGCGTGGTCATGACCGTTTGTTTAGAATGCCGGGTGCTGCGGGAGATCGCCGGGGCTCCTGTACTTTGTATAGGGGATAAGATGTCTAGTAGCAGAGTACCCCTTTAAGGTGTTAAAGCTTTATATGGAATGTTTTCCCTTAACTCTTTCCTAGGGTTGTATAAATTGAGTGACTGAAATTGTCCCTGTTGTTTCAACAAACTTTGCATGAATCAAAAGTAAAAACAAATGTAAAAGAATGTGCAATATATCTTATTTAAAAAAAATATTTCTATATATATATATATATATATATATATATATATATATATATATATATATATTCAATGTGTGTCAGAAAAGATAAAACGTATCCGTACTCACCGCAGGGTTCGGCTGTTGGAGCTCCTACATAAAGTATTCCAAGGGACCGAGGCTGCAGAGACGATATAAGCGCTCAGAGGCTATAACCGGTTATTTTGCGCATTCGCACTTCATCCGGCGATGAGTGCAGATATGCTTTATCTCTTCTGACACACATTGCATATTAGACTATTTTTCGTTTCTATCCTAGCACCACCGCCCGGCATATCTTTAAGGTTGGTCCCGCTGAGCTATACGTGTCCAGCTGACACTATTAAAGGAGAACTCCAGAATATAAAAATTGTCCCCCATACTGCCGGCAATAAAAAAATAAAGATGTACATACCTTCCTCCTCTCCCCCAGGGCCTCCGGTAACTGGCTCCGGTCTCCGCCGCGATCCTCTTCCTGGTTGCTGGTGGTCGGCGAGTCATACCGCACTCAGCCAATCACCGGCCACGGTGAAATCCCGACTCGGCCGGCGATAGGCTGAGCGGCAGTGTGACGTTTTCAGCAACGGCAGCAGGTGCCGATGTTTGTGTCCTGAAGCGTTCTCACACTGCCGCTCAGCCTATCGCTGGCCGAGTCAGGACTTCACTGTGGCCGGTGATTGGCTGAGTGCGGTATGACTCGCCGACCACCAGCAACCGGGAAGAGGATCACGGTGGAGACCGGAGACCGTTACCGGAGGCCCCAGGGGAGTGAAGCAAGGTATGTACATCTTTATTTTTTTTACTGCTGACAGTATGGGGGACAATTTTTATATTCTGGAGTTCTCCTTTAACTCCTGAGCCTCTGCAGGCACCTGGAGCCTTCCTACATTCTCTTCCATACACACACACACACACACACACATATATATATATATATATATATATATATATATATATATTCTTCTCCTATCAACACCTCAATTCCATCTTGTGTTCTGACTAGAAATCAGGTTACATGTCATGTTGGGGTAAGAACGGAGATTGGAGGGTTGAAGGGTGAGTGAGTTCAGAGACAGGGTATGAGACACAGAAAATAGCCTACAGAATCTACAGAAGAGCTAGTTCTTACCCCCTCACAGCGTAGACTGTTTACTGCTGCTCTATAATGTTTTCTATGCTGCTAATTAGGGTGTTATAAGAAATAGAACAGTAGAATCCCCTCTTCTGTGCGTGTGTGCAGTGTATGGGAGACATTATCGAGGCTAGACTTTACTCATAGTGCAGGAACAGTTTAAAGTCAGGTAAAACCTGCAGTAAAAGGTTGCCAAAAAATTCCAAATACAAATTACATAATGATACAAATAGTGTGTTTCTTTTCATGTGCTAGACTGCTTGTCCTGAAGGGTTACCTGAAATGACACGTACACCTAATTATATGGGTCCAAGAATGTGATTAAACAGCCTCTGTCCCCATTTTAACACTTGTATATAACTGCAAAAAATAAATCAAGACAAGTTAAATGATGTCAAGTTTATCCAAGGTCAGGGATACAAATACCATAGATCACAACACAATGTCTAGAAGTTGCTTAGATGCAAAGGCATCTGATGATTAATTTTATTTTTCTAATAGGAATCCACAGACAAGAAATGATTGTTTCAAAGGCAAAAGTGAACCAACTTTAAAGAAAAGAGTCAGACACATTTCTCCTGGGAAGATGCATATCACTCAGAACAAATATAATGTAATGTTGTTGCAGGAAATGACTTGTGTCAAGATATTTTATTGTATGGAACTTGCTTTTGTTGATGGCAGAAGCAGTGAACAGTCAACGTTCAAGCTTTTTTCCAATTTATCTCTTCTACATATAAAATAGTTGATAAGTATGAGAATAGCCATTCTACTTTCAATTTGCTATGCAGCCTGCAGCATGTTACATGAATTTTCAAGATAGGATGTTTTCATCTACAGAAAACAAGATTAATTTTGATTAAAAGAGTCAAATTGTTTGCTATTTATCATGGAAACACATTAATACTGGCAAGCACCCTCTTTCAACTGAACCCATGTGTCAAAGGTTAAAGGGTCCCCCTTAAAAGGGTACTCCGGAAAACAGCTTATCCTTTATCCACAGTGTCTGATTGTGAGGGGGGGGGGGGGTCTGATCACTGGGACTCACTAAGAGACACGCAGGAATGACGTCCCACGTCAATCATCCTGTAGATAAGAAATAAGATGTATTACCTCAAGTACCCCTTTGAGTAACCCTTACTTCCCCTCTCACAAAACATGCCTTAAGGAAGGAAATGTTAATAACTTTTTTCCATGTGTCACCTGACATTATTATTTTTTTTTATTAATGTTGCACCCTGCAGTCTGGGCACTAGCCTAATGCTTTGTGTATGAACTGGCATATTGCTCATGGGCAAGTTGATGACACTAGGACCCAGGTTTTGGATGCCATCATGCAGGAAGAGGAAATGTCAAAAGACATTGTAACATTGGTGAGTATTGTGGCACCAAGGCCTTGTGTCACTGCATGATCAGTTAGGATGAAGGCCATCCCTAAGTGTGTTTTTGGTGCCAGTGAGAGACTCTTTGCTCAGCCAATCACTGAGGATGAAGCTGGTGAGCTGGTGGAGTTTGACAGAGACAGCGAGCAAACCTGTGAGTCCAGAACAACAGCCATGGAAAGGCCCAATGTATTGGTGCATGATATGTAGATCCAGGGGAGTAGCTATAGAGGTAGCAGTCGCACTGGGGCCCTGTGCCTGAGGGGGCCCCAAAGCACATCTTCCCATAAGAGACCAGTACTATAATTGGCATATAGGGGCCCTGTTGCAGATTTTGCATCGGGGCCCAGAAGCTACAAGCAACACCCCTGTGTAGATCCAAGGGCTTGTCAGTGACAAAGAACACCTTGTGCCCTTGATGTCATAACTGGAAGAAGTCTTGTGAGTCTGAAATATATTGTAGTATATGGCAAGCATCAGGTGGGGCTAACGGGGTTATAGCCCCGGGTGTAATCCTAGTAGCCCAGATCTCTCAAGTGGCCGAATATTTTTATTTTCTTGGGCCACCTAGGCCGGCCCTGCCACTGTACCACAGCTGCTCACTGTTTTAAACCGGCCTCGGCGCAATAGCACAGTGGCCACCTTAAAACAGTGAGCCTGCCGGCTGGCCCGGGTCTAACGGGGGACATTGTGCAAGTGAGGTTCCTCCGCAGAGCCACGCAGGAGGATGTCAGTGACATCACTCATCAGGCCGCCAGAGATAAGTCAAGTGAGTGTGTCTCTGTGTTTGTGTGTCTGTCTGTCTGTGTGTGTGTGTGTCTTGTTTGTCTGAGTGTCTACTGTGGGGAAACTGCTACCTAATGTGGGGAAATGTCTACCTAATGTGGGGAAACTGCTACCTAATGTGGAGAAACTGCTACCTCATGTTGATAAACTATGCTACCTAATGTAGGGAACTGCTACCTAATGTGGAGAAACTGCTACCTAATGTGGGGAAACTATGTTACCTAATGTGGGGAAACTGTGCAACCAAATGTGGAGAAACTGCTATCTAATGTGGGGAAACTCGTATCTAATATGGGGAAGCTGCTACCTAATGTGGGGAAATTGCTACCTAATATGGGGAAACTGCTACATCATGTGGGTAAACTATGCTACCTTATGTGGGGAAACTACTACCTAATGTGGTGAAAACTGCTACCCAATGTGGGGAAATTGCTATCTAATATGGGGAAACTGCTACATCATGTGGGTAAACTATGCTACCTTATGTGGGGAAACTACTACCTAATGTGGTGAAAACTGCTACCTAATGTGGGGAAACTTTGCTACCTAATGTGGGGAAACTATGCTACCTAATGTGGGTAACTATGCTACCTAATGTGGGGAAACTGCTACCTAATGTGGGGAAACTGTTACCTAATATGGGTAAACTATGCTACCTAATGTGGGGAAACTGCTGCCTAATGTGGTGAAAACTGCTACCTAATGTGGGGAAACTATGCTACCTAATGTGGGGAAACTATGCTACCTAATGTGGGTAACTATGCTGCCTAATGTGGGGAAACTGCTACCTAATATGGGAAAACTGTTACCTAATGTAGGGAAACTGCTACCTAATGTGGGGAAACTGCTGCATAATGTGGGGAAACTGCTGCCTACCTAATATGGGGGAACTGCTGCTTACCTAATGCTGCAGATTGATAAGTTGCATTGCTGTGCAGCTCTTGAATATGCAGTGCAACTTTATGGCATTTTTTTTTCTTTTAGGGGGGGGAGGAGGATTTCACTCTTGGACCCAGGCAGCACAATGTCTTGGGCCGGCCCCTCAGTTTGGCACCGAGAAGGAGTGGAGAGCCTCAATCTCGGGCAAGCTGCGGCATTCGGGAGGCTTGGTGTGGACCTGGAAGAGCCGGCTCGGCAGAAAGGTATGACCATGACCCACATGGTGAAGAGGTGGGGTTAGAGGTGTTGGCCACACCACGGCCCCACCGTCATCTTATGTCCCACTGTAGATGTAGGAAAACTACAACTCTCAGCATGCCCAGTTTTTCAACACCTAGAGGCACCTTGGTTGTAAAAAAACACAGCATTGAAAGGCTTCCAAGGCAATGTTGCAAAACCAGGGTGCCTCCAGGTGTTGCAAAACAACATCTCCTAGCATGGCCAAGCAGCTAAAGGCTGTTTGAGCAAACTGAGAGTTGTAATTTTGCAACAGCTTGAGGTACATTAGTTGGGGAACGCTGCCTTAGAAGCCTTCCAAGGCAGTGTATCACAACCAAGGTGTCCCCAGGTGTTGCAAAACTAAAACTCCCAGCATGCCTAGACAGCCAAAGGCTGTTTGAGCATGCTGAGAGTTACAGTTTTGCAACAGCTGAAGGCACCCTGGTTGGGAAACACTCATCTACTGTCATACCGGGCTACCTAACTTATCTACATGCATGCCTACCTAACTGTCTATCCACATACCTGACTACCTACCTACTAAAACTGGCTACCTAACTACCTGGCTAGTTTCCTACCTACATACCTGACTACTTGGCTACCTACGTGCCCATTTTTACCGAGCAGGACACCAAGGGGGCATTTTTTATAGTATGGAGGCTTTTAGATGGGGAGATTGTGTAGAGGAGGGCACTGGCACTAGAAAAATGCAGAGTCTAACATGTTTGTCCTGCAGATGCCGAAGAGTTGAAGTTTTGGCTGGAAAAAGCCATCATATTGGTCTGATCCAATTGGAGAAGAAAAGGATGGAGGATGCCGCTGTGAGTCCCTACATTAAATTTTATGTTTTTTTGGTGTTCATATAAAGGCTGAAGATTTATTGCACCATATAACATAAAGTGCTTTGTTTTATGGTGTAATAAATCTTTAGCCCTGATTTGAACACTGAAACCTTGGAGATGTGCTGCTACTTTCTTTGTCTTTCTATACTGTGTACAGCTGATATCTACCTCTATATGGTCCTGTATATGATCACTTATATGGTATACAGAGCCCGTTTACAGCTGGTATATACCACTATATAGTCCTGTATATAATCACTTATATGGTATAAAGAGTCCATGTACAGCTGGTACATAACTCTATATGGTCCTGTATATAATCACTTACATGGTATGCAGATCCTGTGTACAGCTGGTATCTATCTCTGTATGGTGAATGTATTTGGGAATATGGTCTTTTGTATAGTTTATTTTATTCAGTAACAAATATAGTGTTATTAGTCAGTGGTAATGGAGGTGGAGGTCATTGTATGGCAGTATTATTTGTTCCTACTGGTCCACACGCAAAACTAGCAGTGTGCACCTGTTCACATGTTTCATTTTGTTTGGAGTTGCTGACCATTTTAGTTTTTTGTACTGGTATTATTGGTAATATTGGTCTTAGTTTTGGTTACATATGGTCACTAACAGTATGGCGGTAATATGTATGGTGATAATATTTCTCCTTGTATACATGTATACTGTGCGCGATTGGGTGTGAATGAGGGCGTGGTTAGGGGCGTGACTGGTGTATGGTTAGGGGTGTGACTGGGGTGTGGTTAGGGGGCGTGACTTGGGCTATGGGCTCTAGCCCCCGGTCTTTTGCAGACCTAGCAACGCCCCTGGCAAGCAGAAAGATTGATAAGTTGATAAGGCCCGAGGACCATAACTGCGCACAATAGTGGAAATGTTTATTGAGGACTAGTTGTCTGAAGTTTACCACTGCTACATCTTCGCCACCTCCCTGGTGTCTATGTGCTGTGGGACACATGTTCAGTTGCAGAACATTTTGTGAAATGCCTCTTTATCTTTACTGTGATATTCTGCCAACCTCCTCTACAATACGGAGGTTTATATCTATTTGATTTAAGTTTAATCTTATAAATATATTTTGCAGATACATTAATATAAACTACCTTTTTAACAGATCACTTCCACCATTGTAAAAAGGACAGGTTAATTGATTCCAGCATTGTCTCTTTCAGGAGCTTAGATATTCTTAAGACTTATTATGTGTATACATCATCTTGATTTTCAAGACTTGTCATGGCTTTTATATTCTTTGAGCTCTGGCTGCTCATGAAAACAATGCCCTGTGACATGAAGATGATATCCGTTTGGTTTGAGAAGTGGAAGGTCAACATAGCGAAAGGTTAATAGCCATGAAATGCAGGCTTGTTTGTCAGAAGATGTATAACCTGTTTTGTTTTACCATAATTCATTTGAGCAGCTCTTCAAATAGGGCTTATTCTTTTATGTGCCCATTTCTATGAATTACCTGCAAGCTACAGTAAATGAGAACAACCTGGATAAATCAGGTTCATAAAAATCTCAAATTCTAATTCCTTATTTATATTCTCATATTTTCTCACTAATAATGTATTAAAGTATAACTGTCATTTAAAAAAAACTTTTCACATGTCGAAATATAAATATATATATATATATATATATATATATAGATATAGATATAGATATATATATATATGTATACAACAAGATATTTCATGACTCTGCATCACGTGGCCTGGATGGACTTACAATGTCAGTGTATGGGGCCCTCCAGGTTTCATAGACACAGAGCAGTGAGGAGTGCTCGGCTACCCACTTCCCTCCCAACTTCTTCTCATAATCGGTCAGGTTCTCAGGACATATCAAAAGTTTTTAAAATCACGGATGCATATTAAAAAGGAATGTGTCACCAAAAAAATCACCCATTGTTTAAATAGCTTTTATGTTATATATTATTAAAGAAAATTTGGTGGTCTTTTCTAATTTGGCATTTTTACTATCTACATTTTGAAATAATCATAAAAGAGAAAAATCTGTCTCACTGCTCCCTAAAAAGCAGAGGGTACTAGCAGATATATACGCTAAATCTATAATATAGAAAAGGCAGACTAGGCTAAATAAAGGGGTACTCTGGTGGAAAACAAATGTTTTCAAATCAATTGGTATCAGAAAGTTAAACAGATTTGTAAATTACTTCTATTTAATAGCCTTAATCCTTTCAGTACTTTTCAGCTGCTGTATACTACAGAGGAAGTTGAGTAATTATTTTTTTCTGACCACAGTGCTCTCTGCTGACACATCTGTCTGTGTCAGGAACTGTTCAGAGCAATAGCAAATTCCCATAGAAAACCTCTCCTTCTGTGGACAGCTCCTGACACGGGCAGAGGTGGCAGCAGAGAGCACTGTGGTCAGCCCAGAAAGAACTACACAACTTCCTCTGGAGCATACAGCAGCTGTTAAAGGAGTTATGTGCTGTTCCTTTGGATAAATGATAAGTGTCTGATTTAGGTGGGGTCCAACCACCATGACCCCCGCGATCTCCTGCACTGCTCCCCGGGTCTTTGCAGGGAAGGAGCTGTGTCAGCCACATCTCTATAGGAGATGCAGAGAGCATTCCTGTATCGTCGCCTCTCTTATAGAGAAACATGGAGGGGTGTGTTGTCCCTCCCATCCTTCCCTGCAGAGACCCAAGGCGCCGTGCAGGAGATCACAGGGGGATTCCCAGTGGTTGGACCCCTCCGGAATCACTACTCTTCCTCTGGATAGGTTTTGATACATTTCCCCAATTATCTCTATCACAGGCAACATGCAGAGAAAATCTCAGGTATTTATAACCCCACTCAGGAGGGCGTAGACTCCAAGGCTGAATATCTTTGGCTAGTAGTCCACACCTTCTTATTGGGCCAGGCATTGTCACAACAATGAGTGATTACAGACTGTTCAGTTTCTTCATTTAAAGTTTAAAGGCTAAAGCCTCTATTTGTGGGAGGGGCGGTATACCTTTAAGAGGCCGCGGGGTCAGCAGGGCGGCACATCTTAGGTTGTCACAACTTGTCACATCTACAGATGAATTATGGTTTTAACCTGTCACATTTTCAGGTTGGCATCGTTACTGTTATTAATGCCTGTACTTGTTGCATCATTTGGAAATATTTGTTGGTTATGTTGCTTGATTTCTGTTAAGACCTGTCATATCTACAGGTAAATGACGGTTTTAATCTGTCGTGTCTTCTAGTTGATAACGAAATGGCTATACAAGCATTATTGTTATGGTCAGATGGTAATAATATTGAGTATGTTGCTTGGTTTCTGTTGGACCTGATACGTCAACAGGTCTTCATGGCAGTTAACTCTGTCACGTTTCAGGTTGCCAACTACACTATTCATGTTTTTATTGTCAGATCTATTCGTTTACATTCGGGGTATGTTGTTTGTGTCGGTTAAATTGCTTGCTACACTTTTGGGTTCAGACATCATACCCACAGGGAGTTTGTTACTGACATCTGTATAGTTCTGCTTCCTCAGCACTGCATGTATTTCAGGGGGTTGCCTCACATCCATAGAAACGATACTGTAACCTACTCTCACAATTGCGTCTTGCCTCTCAAACAATTGACGGTCATAGTCATTGTAAGTAACAGACATTGCTCATCATCAAAGTAGTCACACAGTTCAGCAGGGTTCTACATAACGTCACTGTGCATTTTAAGAGCAGGTGTTATAGCAAGCATACTCTCACACAGTGGCTATGGCACAAGTCAACGTGATTGGTTAGGTAGTTGGTGTGTAGAATAGGATGTTCACGCTGATGTAGCCCCAACTACAAGTTTTAAGGCTTATTTATTAGCATGTATTCGTGGTAGAGGTGATATACCTTTAAGAGGACCTGGGGTTGGCGGGGCTAAGTTTAACGTGCATTGTGGGTAAATTGTTTGAAGGACTTATAGGGGATTACATACAGCAATACATAGGGGATAATTGTATTATAAGTGATAGCCAGCATGGGTTTACTAAGGATAGAAGTTGTCAAACCAATCTAATTTGCTTTTATGAAGAGGTGAGTAGAAGCCTTGACAGAGGAATGGCTGTGGATATAGTGTTTCTGGATTTTGCTAAAGCGTTTGATACTGTCCCTCATAGACGTCTGACAGGTAAGTTAAGGTTCGTGGGCTTGGAAACTTTAGTTTGTAACTGGATTGAACACTGGCTCATGGATCGTACCCAGAGAGTGGTGGTCAATGATTCGTACTCTGATTGGTCCCCGGTTTTTAGTGGTGTACCCCAAGGTTCAGTACTGGGCCCGCTGTTGTTTAATTTATTTATCAATGATATAGAGGATGGTATTAACAGCTCTGTTTCTATCTTTGCAGATGACACCAAGCTTTGTAGCACGGTACAGTCTATAGAGGATGTGCATAAGTTACAAGATGACTTGGATAGACTAAGTGTCTGGGCATCCACTTGGCAAATGAGGTTCAATGTGGATAAATGTAAAGTTATGCATCTGGGTACTAATAACCTGCATGCATCGTATGTCTTAGGGGGGATTAAACTGGCAGAGTCACTGGTAGAGAAGGATCTGGGTGTACTTGTAGATCACAGACTACAGAATAGCATGCAATGTCAGGCTGCTGCTTCCAAATCCGGCAGGATATTGTCATGTATAAAAAGAGGCATGGACTCAAGGGACAGGGACATAATACTCCCCCTTTATAAAGCATTGGTACGGCCTCACCTGGAATATGCTGTTCAGTTTTGGTCGCCTGTTCATAAAAGGGACACTGCGGAGTTGGAAAGGGTGCCGAGACGCGCGACTAAACTAATATGGGGCATGGAACATCTTAGCAATGAGGAGCGATTAAAGGATTTGCAATTGTTTAGTCTTGAGAAGAGACGTTTAAGGGGGGATATGATAAAAGTATATAAGTATATAAATGGCCCATGCAAAACATATGGAGAAAAACTGTTCCAGGTTAAGCCCCCTCAAAGGACAAGGGGGCACTCCCTCCGTTTGGAGAAGAAAGGGTTTAGTCTCAAGGGGTGACACGCCTTCTTTACCATAAGAACTGTGAATTTATGGAACAGTCTACCTCAGGAACTGGTCACAGCAGGAACAATTAATAGCTTTAAAACAGGGTTAGATACATTCCTGGAACAAAATAACATTAATGCTTATGCAGAATTATAAAATCCCATCCCTTCCCCAATATCGCGCCACACCCCTACCCTTCAATTCCCTGGTTGAACTTGATGGACGTATGTCTTTTTTCGACCGTACTAACTATGTAACTATGTAACTATACGTTTCTGGTTTCAATCACGTCCGCCCAGCCCACCCTTTTTTCTTAACTTTAGTCACCATATCACTTTCACTCTTTATCAGGGTATGCCCATGTTTTTGCTATGGGAACAAATCAAGCTGCTTAGGTAGTTGGTGTGTAGGATACGACGATAACACTGATGTAGCTACACAAATGTTACTTTAATAAAAGGAAGAAATAAAGAAATAAAATAAAAACTGGTTAAAAAATCTGTATAATATGGATTTTCCAAAGTCTTATTTTATTATAAGACCCATATCACTTATCTAACACTGACAGTCCCCTGCAGCAGCAGATGCAATGTACTATAGCCATACAGAGGGGAATGGGATTCTGTCACCCTAATGATTATTTTACTTGAACGTAACTTCCTATCATGTATATGTCATTGCCATTATGACAGTTCTGGCCTGGTCTCTCTAACATTATTAATGTAATCTGCCCATAAGGCAGTTCTACTTAGGTTCAATATTAATTATGACCATAGTGATTTATTATCTATTTGACGTTTCTTTACATGCCAATGACCTAGTGGCAAGCTGTGTCATTTTGCAGAGGCCAACTGCAAGCTAAAAGGTCCATGTACAAGAGCTATGCATAGGCCCTTTAATTTTCTACTACTAATGTAATGAAAGCATCTTTTACTAACGTACACAGGTCTTTGCATGCAGTCTAAGAGACAGTAAAAAGTGCTGATATGTTGTTAAAGAGGACCTATGACCAAAACAAAAATATGTTTTTTTCCTGGTATGGATAGATAGGTTAACGTGACCTAAACACATACATTTTACCCCCCCCCCAGTGATTGTTCCCCACATTACCGAGATATGGAGCTTTTTATTTCCATCTGACTAAGAAGTCCGTGAGATGGATGTAGATCTAATTATAATATTGTGCTGTGTCAGAGGTTGGGATAGGGTTACTGGGAATGGGGGCATCTATAGTACATGCAATGTGGGCGTGTATACTGTATAAACAGTTGTCAATAACAAGGTATACTCTCACAGATTAATGCTAGGAAGTAGTAGCAATGTCTGGCCAGGCCTTCAGCAGTGTGGAGGGAGAAGCAAATGGACAGTCTTCTGGTTCTCCGGGGGCAGCTTTTTCTCCTAGCTTTCCTCTGTAGCGGCAACAGCAGGGCCCTGCATTTTCTCCCAGCTCCAAGGATATGGGAAGAGATGTTAGATTGTGGCGGTCCCACCGCTGGGGACCTCCACAATCTCTGTGGCAGCAGCATCATGCCACGCCCCCTCCATTTACTTCTATGGGAGGAGGCATGGCGGCTACGCCATAGCCATCACGCCTCCTCCTATAGAAGTGAATGGAGGGGGGCATGGTGGCCGCATTGCCAGTCATCCGGCATGGAGTGGAGTTTGGATAGGGGATAAGATGTCTAAGGCCCTTTAAGTACCGTATTTTTCGCCATATGAGATGCACTTTTTCTTCCCCAAAACTGGGGGGGGGGGGGGGGAGTTGGTGCGTCTTATATGGTGAATACACACCTATCGCGGGGGTCCCTGTGGCCATCAACGGCCGGGACCTGCGGCTAATACAGGACATCACCGATCGCGGTGATGCCCTGTGTTAACCCTTCAGAGGCGGCGATCAAAGCTGACCGCCGCATCTGAAGCAAAAGTGACACTAACCCGGCTGC
The DNA here is from genome assembly GCF_029499605.1 of Hyla sarda. Taxonomy (NCBI): domain Eukaryota; kingdom Metazoa; phylum Chordata; class Amphibia; order Anura; family Hylidae; genus Hyla; species Hyla sarda. The sequence continues at coordinate 353,944,447 of NC_079191.1, forward strand.
ATCGGAAGGGACCTTACCTGCCTCCTTGGTGTCTGCTCCGGGATCCCCTGCATGGCCGGTGCTCGCCTTCATCGTCATCACATCGTCGCGCATGCCGCCCCATCATCCAATAGGAGCGGCATGCGTAGCAGCGTGCGTAGCAGCGTGCGTAGCACCGTGCATAGCGGCGTGATGGCGGTGACGGAGAGCGAGGATACCGGGCAGCAGAGACGTTTCGGAGCGAAGGGGACACGGCGACAGCGATGGAGGGTGACATCCAGGGCAGCGGTGATGAGCGGTGACGGGTCCGGAGCATGCTGGAAGTTGTAGTTTTGCAACATCTGGAGGTCCGCTGGTTGAAGATCCCTGTCACCTATACTTTACATTGTATTCTAGATTTTCCTCATTTAAAATTGGGTGCGTCTTATATGCCAGAGCGTCCTATAGGGCGAAAAATACGGTACTGGGAAAACCATTATTGGTTGCCCGAGACTAAAAGAACACATACAGACATCAAGTCAGGACAGATGTTCTGTGGTTCTGTGTAATGGAAAAAAATTACCATATCAGGTGCAAATGCCCATGGACAGAAAGAACTCCTATGGTGTGAAGCGCAATGGATTTTGCAGAGTTATCACAATGACTGATTTATTGCAATGACTTATTTGTATTGCTTTAGTGTTTTATCTTCCATAGTGTGTTACTAACCTTTCTATTTTCCCATATTATAACTTCTTGTCATTTTTAAGATTGTAGCATTTATCTGCATTCTATTCCACTCCTCCCCACATGGTAGGCATGTATGAACTTCTTTTCATCTTTTTTTTTTAAGTTTGTTCACAGGTGAGCGGCACGTTTCTAGCAGGCCCCTATACAATGAGCGCACGTTCGTGACATAGCAGTTTGAGAAAGTGTCGGATTAGATGCAAAACAGCTGTCACTCGCTGGCGCTCGGCGTGACACTATCTGATTGGTTGCTATTGGCAACTCAGCAACTTTTCCTCTGGTCAGATTGTGATAAATCTCCCCCTTGATGTTTTAACCGTATCATTGCTGCGAGTGCCTTTTCCACCGTTTTTTTGGTTCTGGTTATTCCATTACCACATAGAATTGATACCTTCAACGAAAAGTGAGCACCATCTTTACTTTAATTGCACCTTAAAGGGGTTATCCAGGAAAAAAACTTTTTTTTTCATATATCAACTGGCTCAAGAAAGTTAAACAGATTTGTAAATTACTTCTATTAAAAAATCTTAATCCTTTCAGTACTTATGAGTTTCTGAAGTTAAGGTTGTTCTTTTCTGTCTAAGTCCTCTCTGATGACACCTGGCTCGGGAAACGCCCATTTTAGAAGCAAATCCCCATAGCAAACCTCTTCTAAACTGGACGTTTCCCGAGACAGGTGTCATCGGAGATTACTTAGACATTTAAAAAAGTAATAACTGCAGAGGTGAGTAGTTGGCACTACTATGTGACTTTACACACTGCAACTATGCATCTCTCAAACAGGACTTATAATTTTTCTTTTATTTTCTTCTGCTATTGTAAAGGGGTAGGGAGTTAGGAGATGGGAACAAATAGTTTAATAAATGGGTGAAAATAATAGGGTGGGAGAAGTATAAAATTCCTATGATAAAATATAATTGATGTTTGCCTCCCGGCTCCCTACCATCTAATATGATTAAGGATTGTAGAGAGGGGGAGGGGGATTGAGGGGAAGGGTGGGGGGAAAGGGGAGTTAATGTATCAATGTAAATTATTCTTTTCTAAAGATTTGTAAGAACGGAAATCAATTAATAAAAATGTATAAAAAAAAACAAAACAAGGACATACAGTAGTTATAAAGTAAGTACTCAGTGGTGCTCATGTACTTAAATGGGACAGTCTAATAAAAATTAAGTGTAACAAGAAAAAGAACTACAACACTCACCGGTCATTGTTCTGTGATCTTCTTTAGTCAGGTGCAGGGAAGAACATACAACAGGACAGCAGTGGTTTACGGCCATTTTTTACCAATCAGGTACTTTTTGTCCCAACTTTACCATATATGAAACGGCCATATCTGGTTATGTCCTTGCTGTTTTGCTGTATGTTCTGATCCTGAACCTGTCAAAAATAAGACAATTACAGTACAACTCTGGTTGAGTGATTTATTTAAACTTTATCTGTATTACATTACAACTCATTTTACCACAATGCATAAGGCAAGTATATGTATACGGCAAGTCAACAAGTATATTTAGAATTTGATAGTTTTACCATCCATTCTGTTGTACTTTTTAAGTAATTGAGTTCTTGCTTTGTTTTTCTTCTACCTCTCCTCTAACTTAGGCAGTAAATTTAGCAACATGCTGAAAGGTAGCAATAAAACAAAATCTCCATGCAAAAAAAATAAGAGATTTAAGTACCCTTCAGCATTAAAAACAGGTGATTTTGAATATCAATAAAGTTCTTTCAACTTGTACAATTTGCTTGACACCTGGAGATAATTAACATTGTGGTGATGCTTCAATTAAGACAGTGACTGCAAAACTGAAGGAGAAAACATAATCATCTGTTTGGGATTTTGTTCATTGTCTTGTATTTTTTTTAACCATTTATCAAACTGTCTGTTGTGTCCATGGATATTCTGCAGGTAATGCCCAATGTTAGTAAATGTATAAAAAGAACTAGATATGAATATTTAAAGTGTAACCCCTTCTTTACAGACAGGAGGATCCAGCGCATGCCTGGTAAAATCTTCAACTCTTTATTTCAAATATATCAAGTCAACTTCAGAGGAATTGCAGATGTAACACAAGGCAGATGTAACACGTTTTTTTACACCTTTTTTTGTGTGCTGGTAATATGAAGAAGCACCAAATTTATTAAATTGTCACAGGGTAGTTCTTAAATATTGTGAAGGTACACGTTTTCTGAAATTTCACTCTTCACATACACCAAAAAGCCAAGCTAAGTCTGGTGTAGTTTTGAGACTTTTTGGTGGTTTTGCGCTCTTTTTTTGCGTCTTTTCACAAAAAGTCTCAGTTGATAAATCCATTATGATTGCACTGGACTAACCTTAAGACCTGGACTGTACACACTTAAAAAAATAAATGAATAGAGTGTAAACCAAAAAGGTGCAAAAAATTATCTGGGGTGCAGCGCTGCGACAAATATACACACAAAAACAGCTCTAAAGACAATGATAAATGCCCCCCCCCCCCCCAAATATCTCAAAATGTATCAGCAGCCAGACCAGACAGATTTTTTTGGTTTCTGTAAACAAATAAGTTTCAACCATGGTTAAATTCATCTCAAAGTCAAAGTAATTTTAGGGATTAAAAGGGTTGTCCTGCAAAAGAAACAACCTGTGTATGTTGTCAAAAATTATTATAAATATAATAATGCGCCATTAGCCAGACCGCACAGATCTTCCATTATCAGCTGAGCGGTCTGGCTTGTAGCTGTGACGTCCCACCCCACTCTCTAAGAGAATGGCTCCCTTCCTGCTCCCCTCTTTCTTCCTGTTTGCTGAGGATCAAACCATTGCTGAGGATCAAACAGTTTATGGAAAGAGGGGAGATCAAATTACTGCTCATTAAATTTAAATGCAGCAGGGAGTGTTTCTCTCTAATCTAATGAGCCCCCCTTCACATCAATGGTCTCCCCCTGACCAGACAGTAGGGGAGGCGGGTCCAGGGATAGAAGCTTTAGGAGTTATGTGATGTCACAACTACAAGGTGGATAGCAGAGCTGATTTGGATAGATCTGTACAGTATGCCTAATAACACTATATTAGTGTACTGCATTATTATACTTTTTGACATTGTGCACAGGTTGTTTCTTGTGCTGGACAATCCCTTTAAAGGTTTTTCTTTTTTACTTCCGAAACATTTTTATGTGGTTTTCATTTCCTTTAATATAACTTTATTTCTCAGATATTCCACACCCCCTTTGTAATATTGAACCAGGGTTAGGCTTGGTTCACACCACATTTTTGCAATACAGTTCCCATATCAGATTTTTAATTTAAAAAAAAACGGATTCCTCAAAACCTGACTAAACTGTATCAAAACATCTGTACAAATTTTAAACCGTATACGGTTAAAAACCATATACGGTTCGAAAAATTATAACTGGTTGCATCTGTTTTTTAAGAAAAAAATGTATACGTTTTTAACTTTTCATTCCATTATGAATAAATTTTCACTTGTTTGATTGAAATTCCAAGACAAAAACTGTGCAAAATAAAACACTGCATGGTGAAAATCGGAAAAAAAACGTACACACAGAGTTCTGTACGGTTCCCATTGACTCCCATGTTAAAAAACTTATAAGTTTCAATACGGTTTTTCACCTGGACCAAAAACTGTGGTAGGCTACGGTTTTGGGTAGGGAAAAAAAACAGACAAAACTGTACAGGATGCAAAACGGACACAACCGGATGCATCGTTTGGCATACGGTTTTCAATGGAGAGTCAATGCATATGGTTTTCAACACGGTTCCGTACAGTTTTCAAATTGAAAACGTATACGGGAACTGTATTGCAAAAACGTGGTATGAACCCAGCCTTAGTGAAACTAAAGTAACTAAGGCCAAATCAGAATCTAACCGATCGGCCATTGATTACTCTAGTCAAAATGTTGTTGGATAGCTGTAGAGAGCAGAGCAGAAAAAAGAAGTCTGCAGAGCAGAATCATAGAGGTTATTTACAAGTAAAGAGAAAAAATAGAATTCAGCAAACTGTAGAGACTTTAGAAAAGAAATCAAGCAATTTCTATAATACATACATTTTTTTTAACACATACCTGGAAATTCTTACAACAAATGAAGCAACAATACAACAATTCTTTTCAAGGCGTCTATAATTTTTTATAATATCTGCATTGCAACTTTCTATCTGAACCATCAATATTATGGAACCTAATTTACATAGAATGTCACATATATATGGGGAAGAAGTATATACTGTAAAGACCCCATACATCCTTTATTGCAAAAACATGAATCTTTCTTTAGAGTCTATTTTGCTCTTAGTAGTTGACAATTATATACATATAAAATTTCATGATGTTTGTATAAAAATAACTGAAGATAAAAACCACTTTTTTTATGGCTTTTAAAGGAGTACTCCGCCGAGTAATCCAAAGTATAAGGGATAAGATGTGTGATCGAGGGGGCATCCGGACATCACGCCACGCCCCCTCCATTCATGTATATGGAAGGGGGCATGACGGCTAGTACCTAGCCATCACGCCTCCTCCCCTAGACATGAATGGAGGGGGTGTGGTGGCTGTAGTCGCCAGTCATCTAGCACGGAGCAGAGTTTGCTCTATGCACTGGATGAGTGGGGTGCTGCATCAGAGATCACGGGGTCCCTGTGGATAGGGAATAAGATTTTTTTTTGATGGAGTACCCCTTTAAACTCAACTGCATCTTATGACTTACATAAAACAATGTTGCAGTATTTTTTCATTGGAGAAAAACTAAAAGAAATATATTCTGAACATGTTTCACACAGTTGTAAATAATCCATTTTGTAATGTTTAAGATTTTTTTTTCTTTCAGCACATGTATTGTTTCTAACAGTTAATCAATAAAACAGCATTAAAGTGTGCCTGCCGTTAGCAAAAACGTTTTATATAATGTACATAACACCATTGTATGTATATTATTAATAAACAATACATTGGTTAAAAAATGTGTACATTTTTGGGTGAAAGGATGCTGTCCCTAAAGCTTCTGCCTGTGTGTCTCTGTGAAGAGATCAAATACAGTAAGAGAGGGCAGGACAAGCAGGGCTCTGTGCAGGATCCTGGCCTGTCAATCATCCTGCTGTGTGAGCCTGGAGCCCGTCACAGAGCCCCAGTGCACTGAGCCCTGCTTGCCCTCAGTGTACAGAGCCCTGCTTGTCCTCAATGTACAGAGCCCTGCTTGTCCTCAGTGTACAGAGCCCTGTTTGTCCTCAGTGTACAAAGCCCTGCTTGTCCTCAGTGTACAGAGCCCTGCTTGTCCTCAGTGTACAGAGCCCTGCTTGTCCTCAGTGTACAGAGCCCTGCTTGTCCTCACTGTACAGAGTCCTGTTTGTCCTCAGTATACAGAGCCCTGCTTGTCCTCACTGCACAAAGCCCTGTGTTACGCCGAGCGCTACGGGTCCCCGCTCCTACACGGAGCGCTCGCAGCGTTATCCTGTTCGCAGCGCCCCGGTCAGACCCACTGACCGGGAGCGCTGCGATAATGTCCCTAGCCGGGATGCGATTCGCGATGCAGGACGCGCCCGCTCGCGGTGCGCATCCTGACCCGCTTACCAGACTCGTTCCCCGTCTGTGCTGTCCCTGCGTGTGCGGCCCCCCTCCCTAGGGCGCGCGCGCCGGCTCTCTGCGATATAAAGGGCCAGTGCGCCACTGATTGGTGCATGGTTTTAATTAATGTGTTCACCTGTGCACTTCCCTATATTACCTCACTTTCCCTTCACTTCCTTGCCGGATCTTGTTGCCATTGTGCCAGTGTAAGCGTTCCTTGTGTATCCCAAGCCAGTGTTCCAGACCTCTTGCCGTTGCCCCTGACTACGATCCTTGCTGCCTGCCCTGACCTTCTGCTACGTCCGACCTTGCTCTTGCCTAATCCCTTGTACCGCGCTTATCTCAGCAGTCAGAGAGGTTGAGCCATTGCCGGTGGATACGACCTGGTTGCTACCGCCGCTGCAAGACCATCCCGCTTTGCGGCGGGCTCTGGTGAAAACCAGTAGCAACTTAGAACCGGTCCGCCGGCATGGTCCACGCCAATCCCTCTCTGACACAGAGGATCCACCTCCAGCCTGCCGAATCCTGACAGTAGATCCGGCCATGGATCCCGCTGAGGTCCCGCTGCCAGTTGTCGCTGACCTTACCACGGTGGTCGCCCAGCAGACACAACAGATAGCGCAACAAGGCCATCAGCTGTCTCAACTGACTGTTATGCTACAGCAACTTCTACCACAGCTTCAGCAACCATCTCCTCTGCCAGGTAGTGACTACATAATATACATTATCAGGTAAAAGTTTGGACACACCTGTTTTTTCCATGTTTTTTTCTTAATCTCAAAAAAAATCCCAGACATATTTCATATTTCGGGTTCTTCAAAATAGCCTCCTTTTCTTTGATGACAACTTTGAACACTCTTCCCATTCTCTATATTGTTCATACCAGTGGCGAAAGTGTGGCTTCAAAGATTGCCAGTTCTGAAGAGTAAGCCAGAACAGATCAGGATATAGACCAAATATAGATATACTCAGAGAGCACAGTCAAACCAGTCCATATATATATATATATATATATATATATATATATATATATATAGACATATATGGAGAAACTCATTAATGTGAACAGGACAGCAGCCGGATTATCCAATGGAGCAACTACTAACGGGGTGCGAAGCTCAAAGATAGCAAGACAGTGTGCAAAATCCAAATATAAAAGACAAGGCTTGCACTCACCATTTCTGTAGAATATTTAATGCGGTCATTCTGTTCCTGCAGGGAGATTTCAGTGATGCTGGGGTGCTCAGCCATTTTCGCACAATAGGTATGTGCTTCTTCCGGCCTCTCAAGAAGCACACACCTATTGTGCGAAAAACGTCTGTTTGCCTCTGAGCACCCCGCATCACTGAAGTCTCCCTGCTGGAACGGAATGACTGCTTGAAATATTCTACAATATTCTGAAATATTCTGCAAGCCTGGTCTTCTATATTTGGATTTTGGACAGATCAGGATATAACTTCATACAAAGAGGAGGTTGATATATCAGTGTCACACTGGGACTCATTTGCAGAGTGAGCATGTGGAGTAGGAAAGTGTCAAATATTTTGTTGAAGGTCTTATCAGGTGCCCTGACTACTGGGGCAATTTCCTTCATTTTGGGTCATCTTGTGGCCAGTGTTATAGATAAGTTGCTAAGGAGCACAGGCTTCAGGCAGCTATCGTGCTGAGGTTCCAAACCAGCCTATGTTTTGAACTATTTTATTGGTTGAAATTGCGTTGATATTGAGGTGTGACCCAGGTTACAAAACAATGTTAGAATTAATAAAAATACATTCCCTTTGTGTAGATCAAATGATTAAAGCGCTTATCTACCTTAAGGGGATTTTAGTACGTAACTGCCAGACAGTAATGGACATACTTAGGAAAGATCCGTGCTTGTATTGGGGCTAAATGGCTATGTTGTGAGATTACCATAATGCTGAGGCTATCTTTTTGTGAACTGGCTATTTCCTGATGGAGCCCGTTCCCTAAAACTACAAGTCCCATGTTTCCTTGTTTGTACGTGGGAGGTCCCTTTTCTCCCTTCCACACATCAGACACCCCACCCATTGAAACTTCCTATGCAATAGATCAGTGTTTTCTGACCAGGGTGCCTCCAGACTAATCTTCCTCCAACCCATCGGTCGCTCCACCCATTGAAGCAAAGACAGACTCCCTCTGAACACCTGACTAGTGATCGGGCCATAATCAGGTCATGTTTCGGGCCGTACTGCAACCTGGGAAAACCCGAGACAACAGTAATTTTGTATGCTGTTAAATAAAAACATTGGGGCAAAAATCACAGAAGAATTGCAAGACAGCCATAAAACATAGGTACAGACACTATTTTATGAACTACACTAACTTTACAGCCCCTGTAGCAAAGTCAAATAAAAAAAAATTATAAAAAAATCCCAGAATACCCTTTATGTGTAAAGAGTCTTTACTCGCCCCCTGACTAAGATCTAGTGAGCAAAATGATCATTGGGGTTCACGTGCTCCAGGAGTGGCTCTGTCATATAGCAGGCACTGCAGTTGGTATTTTGGCTCAGCATTGTGTGTGTTTTATGGTAGCACTGTACACATTTTCATGTTTTCGTATTTTTGTTCAGGCACTTATGCTATTCATACATGTATGCACTGTCTTGCTATCTCAAACCACTATGTGTTGATAACATCCACCTTACCTACACTGCTCATAAGAATAAAGGGAACACCAAGATAACACATCCTAGATCTGAATGAATGAACTAATCGTATAAAATACTTTCATCCTTACATAGTTGAATGTGCTGACAACAAAATCACACAACAATTATCAGTGGAAATCAAATTAATAAACCCATGGAGGTTTGGATATGGAGTCACACTCAAAATCAAAGTAGAAAACCACACTACAGGCTAATGCAACTTTGATGTAATGTCCTTAAAACAAGTCAAAATGAGGCACAGTAGTGTGTGTGGCCTCCACGTGCCAGTATGACCTCCCTACCATGACTGGGCATGCTCCTGATGAGGTGGCAGATGGTCTCCTGAGGGATATCAGGTCTGGGGAATCATAGCATAGCATCAATACCTTCCTCTTGCAATAACTGCTGACACACTCCAGCCACATTAGGTCTAGCATTGTCTTGCATTAGGAGGAACCCGCACTAGCATATGGTGTCACAAGGGGTCTGAAGATCTAATTCCGGTACCTAATGGCAGTCAGGCTACCTCTGGCAAGCACATGGAGGGCTGTGCGGCCCCCCAAATAAATACCACCCCACACCATTACTGACCCACCGCGAAAATGGTCAGGCTGGAGGAAATTGCAGGCAGCAGAACATTCTCCACGGCATCTCCAGACTCTGCCATGTCTGTCACATGGGCTCAGTGTGAACCTGCTGTCATATGTGAAGAGCACAGGGCACAAGTGGCGAATTTGCCGATCTTGGTGTTCTCTGGCAAATGCCAAAAGTCCTGCACGGTGTTGGGCTGTAAGCACAATCCCCACCTGTTGAAGTCGGGCCCTCATACCACCCTCATGGAGTCTGTTTCTGACTGTGTAAGTGGACACATGTACATTTTTAGCCTGCTGCAGGGCTCTGGCAGTGCTCCTCCTTGCACAAAGGCGGAAGTAGCGGTCCTGCTGCTGGGTTGTTGCCCTCCTACGGCCTCCTCCACATCTCCTGATGCACTGGCCTATCTCCTGGTAGTGCCTCCATGCTCTGGACACTACACTGAAAGACACAGCAAACCTTCTTGCCACAGCTCGCATTGATGTGCTATCCTTGATGAGCTGCACTACATGAGCCACTTGTGTGGGTTGTAGACTCTGTCTCATGCTACCACTAGAGTGACAGCACCGCCAGCATTCAAAAGGGACCAGAACATCAGCCAGGAAGTATAGGAACTGAGAAGTGGTCTGTGGTCACCACCTGAAGAACCACCCCCTTGGGGGGGGGGGTGTCTTGCTAATTCCCTATTATTTCCACCTATTGTCTGTTCCATTTGCACAACAGCATCTTAAATTGATTGTCAATCAGTGTTGCTTCCTGAGTGACCAGTGTGATCTCACAGAAGTGTGATTGACTTGGAGTTACATTGTGTTGTTTAAGTGTTCCCTTTATTTTTTTGAGCAGTGTATATTTATATTCCTCCCTCCTGTTACCATTGTGCATTTTTAGTGGGTGGGGTAGGGTTACTGTTGTTTTATATATGTTTAATTATGTATATCTAATAAAGAATTATGTGACTTGAATATAATGATGCCATTTGTTCCTTTTTTGGAGGTTATTTAACCCCTTAAGGACCAGGCACGTATGAGTACGTCCCTGCACCCTGGGTCTTAAGGACCAGGCACGTACTCATACGTCCGTGGGAATTTCACATCCTGCCGTGCGCCGGGCGGGTTGCGAAACTGGACACCTGCTGAAATCGTTCAGCAGGCGTCCAAGGCAAACGCCGAGGGGGTTCCTGAGACCCCCCCATGTCGGCGATCGCAGAAAATCGCATGTCAATTCAGACATGCGATTTTCTGCTATTCCGGAAAATAGTGATGATCTGACCTGTCAGTGACAGCCCAGATCATCTTGCAGGGTAGGAGTGATGCGATCTCCTCCTATCCCCTGCCAATGGTCAGAACTGATTCTGACCAATGGCAGAGCAGGACAGTGGGTTGCCATTGCAACCCCTCGTTCTGCCCACCCCTGGATGTCGCGGGGAACATGGGGAGAAGATGGAGGTCGGTACCTGCAGGAGAAGATGCCTGTTAACAGCTGGATCCTGGCTCAGGTAGGGAAGCGACGTGGGGAGGGGGGAGGGGGAATGAAAGTGAAAGCAAAGTGATCTTTACTGTGGCAACCACTAGGAAAGCCAAACTGCAGCTCCCAGCATGCCCAGACAGCCAAAGGTTGTCTGGGCATGCTGGGAGTTGTAGTTTTGCAACATCTAGAGGGTCACAGTTTGGGGACCACTGTTACAGTGGTGCCCAAACTGTAGCCCTCCAGATGTTGCCAAACTACAACTCTCAGCATGCCTAGACTGCCCAGGCATGCTGTGAATTGTAGTTCTGTAACATCTGTCCCTTCAGATTTTGCAATTTTCATTACATTTTTGAAAATTGCTGTCCTAATTTGAAGCCCTCAAATTTTTTCAAAATGTAAAAATATGTCCATTTTTTGATGCCAACATAAAATAGACATATTGTATTTGTGAATAAAAATAAAATGTATTTGGAATATCAATTTCCCTTACAAGTAGAGAGCTTCAAAGTTAGAAAAATGCTACATTTTCAACATTTTCATGAAATTTGGGGATTTTTCACCAAAAAAGGATGCAAGTAACGACGAAAATTTACCACCAAAATAAAGTAGAATATGTCTCGAAAAAACAATCTCAGAATCAGAATATTTGGTAAAAGCGTTTTAGAGATATTAATTCTTAAAGTGACAGTGGTCAGATGTGCAAAAAACGCTCTGGTCCTACAGTGAAAATTGGCCTGGTCCTTAAGGGGTTAAAATGTCTTAGCACCTGATGGCTTTGTTTCCTGTAATTATTTCATAGCCTTTTGTTTGTTTGGTGGTATATAAAGAGTCTTCTAAATGCTCTGATAGCAAATCGTGATTAGAGATTTTGCCGATTCGCCAAATTTTCTGAAAAATATGGTTCGGTCCAAATTTATTCGCAACAAATCACTATTAAAAACAGCAATTTTTGGGCTACAGAGAGCCTCAATAGGGGTGTAGAACACTTTGCCTTGTTGTAACACCCATAGGGAGTGTGCTGTGTTAGAGAAATAATACTGTTATTCAGTATGACATGCAGATTACAGGCGTTGCTATTAGAATCAGTGTCACAGAGCGGCACAATGAAAGAGCCTGGAGGTGGCATCAGAATGAGGAGACCATATGGTGGCAGAATGACACAGCCTGGAGGTGGCAGCAGCATAAGTAGACCATATATTGGCTGAATGGCACAGCCTGGAGGTGGCAGAAGCATGAGGAGACCATATAGTGGCTAAATGACACAGCGTGGAGGTGGCAGCAGCATGAGGAGACAATATAGTGCCTGAACAACACAGCGTGGAGGTGGCAGCAGCATGAGGAGACCATATAGTGGCTGAATGACCCAGCCTGGAGATGGCAATAGCCTGACAAGACCATAGGGCCTCACATTTGAAAAGATTAAAGATATTTTTCAACGTTTAAATTGAACATTTCAAATAGATGAACCTAAAAAGTTTTATTTAATGTGCCAGCAGCACGAGGAGACCACATGGTGGCACAGTGACACAGCCTGGAGGTGGCAGCAGCATTAGGAGACCATAATCTGGCAGAATGACACAGCCTGGAATTAATGACAGCAAGAAGAGACCAAATAGTGGCTGAATGACACAGCTTAGAGTTGGCAACATCCTGACGAGACCATAGGGCCTCACAATTGAAAGATTGAAGATTTTTTTTCTTACTTTTAAATTTAAGATTTCCCATAGATGAACCTAAAAAGTTTTATTTAATGTGCCAGCAGCATAAGGAGACCACATGGCAGAACAATGACACAGCCTGGAGGTGGCAGCAGCATGAGGAGACCATTATCTGGCAGAATAACACAGCCTGGAGTTGGAGGCAGCAAGAGGAAACCAAATAGTGGCTGAATGACACAGCTTGTGTAACACTCACGACTCAGATGGTAGTGGATCCGATGGTCCTGTGTGGCAGATGACATGGACCGTATCAGGGAGCGAAGTCTAAGGTGCCGCTGGTTTTCCCCAGAGCCTGCTGCAAAGCGGGATGGAGCTGGTCGCTACCCCTGGCATGACTTGACCACATAGACGGCTGAAGAAATTTGAGGCACAGGTGGGATAAGGCAACATTGGGTCAGGATAGCAGGAGGTTAGGGCAGGTGGCACAGTAGCATACTCAGGAACATAGTAGGTGGTCAGTAGGCAGACGGCAAAGGAGCAAGGTCAGGTCACAAAACAAAGGGTATGATACAAAGCAAGGCAATACTCAGGAACATTTTCTCTCATTCACTAGGGCAACAAAGATCCAGCAGGGAAGTGTGGGAGGTGGATGAATTAATTAAATGAGCCACAGTTGTTACTTAATTAATGGGTGCACTGTCTCCGGTGCGCGCGCGCCCTAGGGGACAGGGACACTCGTGCTGGAGCAGAGAGGCAGAGACAGGAGAAGCAGCAGGTGAGTGAAGGGCTGGGACTTGCATGAGGGCACGTCCCGCAATGCGAATCCCAGCCCCGCCAGGGCGTGCAGCCGGAGTGCATAACAGCTTGGAGTTGGCAGCAGCCTGAGGAGACCATAGGGCCTCACAAATGAAAGATTGAAGATATTTTGTAACATTTAAATTGAAGATTTCAAATAGATGGACATAAAAAAGTTTTATTTAATGGGCCAGCAGCATGAGGAGACCACATGGTGGCACAGAGACACAGCCTGGAGGTTGGCAGCAGAATGAGGAGACCATAATCTGGCAGAATGACAAAGCCTGGAGGTGGCAGCAGCACGAGGAGACTATAATCTGGCAGAATGACACAGCCTGGAGTTGGGGGCAGCAAGAGGAGACCATTTAGTGGCTGAATGACACAGCGTGGAGAAGGGGGCAGCATGAGAAGACAATATAGTGGCTGAATAACACAGCCTGGAGTTGGGGGCAGCAAGAGGAGACCATTTAGTGGCTGAATGACACAGCGTGGAGAAGGGGGCAGCATGAGAAGACAATATAGTGGCTGAATGACACAGCCTGGAGGTAGTGGAAGCTTGAGGAGACCATATAGTGGCTGAATGACACAGCCTGGAGGTGGCTGCTGCATGAGGAGACCATATAGTTGCTGAATGACACAGCCTGGAGGTGGCAGAAGCATGAGGAGTCAATATAGTGGCTGAATGACACAGTCAGTAGGTGGCAGAAGCATGAGGAGACCATATAGTGGCAGAATCAGACAGCCTGGAGGTGGTGGCAGCGGGGGTAGACCAATTAGTGGCTGAATGACACAGCCTGGAGATGGCGGCAGCAAGAGGAGACCATATGGGGGAAGAATGAGACAGCCTGAAGATGGCATCAGCATGAGGTGAACATATGGTGGCAGAATTAGACAGCCTAGAGCTGGCATCAGCATGAGGAGAACATATGGTGGCAGAATGAGACAGCCGGGAGCTGGCATCAGCATGACGAGAACATATGGTGGCAGAATGAGACAGCCTGGAGATGGCATCAGCATGAGGAGAACATATGGGGGCAGAATGAGACAGCCGGGAGCTGGCATCAGCTTGAGGAGAACATGTGGTGGCAGAATCAGACAGCCTTGAGCTGGCATCAGCATCAGGAGAACATATGGTGGTTGAATGAAACAGCCTGGGAGGCATCAGCATGAGGAGAACATATGGTTGCAGAATGAGACAGACTGGAGCTGGCATCAGCTTGAGGAGAACATATGATGGCAGAATGAGACAGCCTGGAGCTGGCAGCAGCATGAGGAGAGCATATAGTGGCAGAATGAGACCGCCTGAAGCTGGCATCAGCTTGAGGAGAACATATGGTGGCCGAATGATACAGCCGGGAGCTGGCATCAGCATGTGGAGAACATATGGTGGTTGAATGAGACATCCTAGAGCCGGCATCAGCATGAGGATAACATATGGTGGCAGAATGAGACAGCCTGGAGCTGGCATCAGCTTGAGGTTAACATATGAGTGCAGAATAAGACAGTCGGGAGCTGGCATCAGCATGAGGAGAACATATGGTGGCAGAATGAGACAGTATGGAGCTGGCATCAGCATGAAGAGAACATATGGTAGCAGAATGAGACAGCCTGGAGCTGGAATCAGCATCAGGAGAACATATGGTGGTTGAATGAAACAGCCTGGGAGGCATCAGCATGAGGAGAACATATGGTTGCAGAATGAGACAGACTGGAGCTGGCATCAGATTTGGGAGAACATATGATGGCAGAATGAGACAGCCTGGAGCTGGCAGCAGCATGAGGAGAGCATATAGTGGCAGAATGAGACAGCCTGGAGCTGGCATCAGCTTGAGGAGAACATATGGTGGCCGAATAACACAGCCGGGAGCTGGCATCAGCATGTGGAGAACATATGGTGGTTGAATGAGACAGCCTAGAGCTGGCATCAGCATGAGGATAACATATGGTGGCAGAATGAGACAGCCTGGAGCTGGCATCAGCTTGAGGATAACATATGAGGGCAGAATGAGACAGCCAAGAGCTGGCATCAGCATGAGGAGAACATATGGTGGCAGAATGAGACAGTCTGGAGCTGGCATCAGCATGAAGAGAACATATGGTAGCAGAATGAGACAGCCAGGAGCTGGCATCAGCAGCATCAGAGCAGAGTCCAGAAAGTGACCCGGTGACAGAGTGCTGCAGTGGGTGGCAATACCAATACCTGGTGATGAAGGTGGGTGAAAGAAGGAGAACTTGGCATCAAATGTGTGACATCAGGCGGCTGGCAGAATCAGAATAGTAGCTGAGGCAGGTATGCAGAAGAAAATGGTCTCTTTTGTAAAAGTGTTAGCGTGCACAGTATTGAGGATATGCATTATGTATAACTTAAAGGGGTTATCCACGATAAGTTGATTTTAATACGTACCTGGCAGACAGTAATGGATATGCTTAGGAAGGATCTGTGCTTGTCTTGGGGCTAAATGGCTATGTTTTGAGATTACCATAACACTGTGGCTAGCTGTTTGTGAATTGGAATTTCCTGTTTGACTCTTCTTTTTTTGACTACAAATTCCACAATTTCATCTTCCTCCCTCCCACACATCAGCCACCCATTGAAACATAAATGAGCTGCATCCATTCAAATCAGTGTGGTTTTCAATCAGGGTGCCTACAGCTGTTGCATTAGTTGCAGATTGATCTCTCTCCAACCTCGCGATCCCTCCACCCATTGAAGAAGACAGGCTCCCTGTCATCAGCTGACTAGTGAGTCAGGTCTTGGCCGCATTGCAGGCTGGGAAAAATCTGAGACAACAATCATTTTGTATGCTGGTAAAAATAAATATTGAAGTGAAAATCACAGAAGAATTGTGAGAAAACCGTCACACACAGGTACAGACACTATAATATGAACTAAACTAACTTTACAGCCCCTGTAGCATAGTCAAATAAAAAAAAAAAATCCTCAAAAACCCCTTTAACTTTTAATACTATTCTTAGGATAAAACATATATACACAATTTTTTTAATTTATTTAACAAAAGGAAAGGTGTGCAAAAAACACTATGTGCCCCCTACACCACCAAGTATTGATGTGATGCAAAGACCTCTAAAAGGCAGAAGGGAACAATGTATGGTGCATTGTAGCCCATGGGGGTAAAATCTTCCCCTGCAAGGCCCTACTCTTGCACTTTTAATTCCCTTCTTGGCAAATGTTACTCGCCCTAAAAAGGGCAGCCCTACACAGGAACCTCTCCCTATTTCCACCTACAAACACTGCCATTTCCAAGGGTTTGTAGTTGGAAATAGGGAGAGGCTCCTTTGTGGGGCCGCCCTTCTTTAGGACGAGTAACACTTGCCTACAAAAGTTGGAAGGGAACAACGTATTGTCCATTGTAGCAGGTTTGGTTAAAAACTTCCCCTGTAAAGCCCTACTCTCGCCCTATTAATTCCCTTCTTGGCAAGTGTTACTCGCCCTGGGGTATGGCACCGTTTTTAGGTCTTAATAGGGAGAGGTTCATGTGTGGGGCCACCCTTTTTAGGGCGAGTAACACTTGCCAAGAAGGGAATTCATAATGCTAGAGTAGGGCCTTACAGGGAAAGTTTTTACCCCCACTGGTTATAATGGTCCATACGTTGTTCCCTTCCACCTTTTAGAGGTCTTTGCATCACATTAATACTTGGTGGTGTAGGTGGCACATGGTGTTTTTTGCACACCTTTCCTTTTCTTAGAAATATAAAAATAATTGGGGCCCATAAATTTAACCTAAGAAAAGTTAAGTTTTCGCTAATTCATATCCTCAATACTTACTTGTGGTCTGATACGGAGGAATTTCTGTAACTGGGGAGCAGCACCTTAAATATGTGTCAGGATCCAGACTGGTATGCGGAGAGGACACTGGTGGTGGATCCTCTGTCAGTGAGGTGATGGCGTTGATGGCAGTGAGGTGATGGCGTACCAGGGGAACGGAATCTAAGGGGTTACTGGTTTTCACCAGAGCCCGCCGCAAAGTGGGATGGACTTGCAGCAGCAGGTAACCCCGAGGTCGTTCCACCCATTAGCGACTCAACCTCACTGACAGCTGAGACAGGCGCGGTACACAAGGACTAGACAGAGGCGAGGTCAGACGTAGCAGAAGGTCAGGGCAGGAAGCAAGGTTTGTAGTCAGGGGCAACAGCAGAAGGTCTGGGTACACAGGCTTGGGAACACACTATAACGCTTTCTCAGGGCACAAGGCAACAAGATCCGGCAGGGAACGGAACGGGAAGCAAACTTTTATGCACACGGAACAGATGGAAGCTGATTAGACTGATTGGGCCAGGCACCAATTAGCAGTACGTCATGCGTCCTTAAGGGGTTAAGCTTTAGATTTGCTGTACACTGCAGCAGTGGAGTCGCTGTATATTGCACCCAAAAGTGTACTTTCTCTCTCTGTCAGTGCTTTTATGCAGTGATTTGGGCATGTGGTGAGTTGCTGCTGTCAAGCTGTTTTTCTGTGCAATGCACACACTGCTCTGTCTCTCCCTGCAATGAAACAATCTCTCTGAAATAAAACACTGACGTGACTGGCCGCAACATGGCTGCCGATTATATAGGGCATTGATATTACAGTGGTGGCTGGCTGCTGATAGACTGCATGCTGCATGTGATTCAGGGTCATCCCGCCTACCCAGAGTTCCTTGCCCCATGTCCACACATTTGGATCCACCATTTAAGATGCCCTGGAGCCTTGACAGCACTAAATGGAGTTTAATTAAGCAATTTGTGCAATCAAATTGCGGCGATATTCAGATTCGTTGAGAAGCAAATTTTTCCTGAAATTCGTAAAGAATTCAGATTCGTCAGATTCGATTCGCTCATCCCTAGTCGTGATACTGTGTTAAAATAACTTAATTAGAAATTGGAAACCTTAAGCAAAGTAAAAAAAAAAGGTAAGTGTGGACACATTCATATTAGCAAATTAACTATAGTGATAGCAATTTAGCTCTGAAGGATAAAGGCATACAGTAAGCATACATTTGTGCATTGCACTATAGCTAAATAGGATGTAAAATAATTATGTATCTCTCTGTATGTGTTATAAAGTGATGATATCTCTTCATTTCAAACTACTTTCCAACGTGCCATATCATGCCATGGTTTCAGGGGTTTGTCTAAATAATTTGACTACCTTCAACTAATGTTGTCACTCTGTCCTTGAGTATGATTTTCTGCAGCAAGTGAGAAGTCATTGCTTGTCTCAACAACATCTTCCATCTTGCAACATTTTGTAATTTGTCTTGAAATATATACCCTTAGGATAATACATTATATCCGTGTCTTTGCTAACAAGGCAGCAAATTGGTCTCTCACTTCTATTTTGTAAAACAAGGATGAGATGGTTAAGAAGCCAAGAAAGTAATGGTGCCAACGCTAGACAGTAATAAGAAAAGGGATACTAGGCCATGTGTCACTTGTGGTAAGAGACATTCTTTTGCCTTATAACACAATGAATTTATTTTTACAGAGAAAAAAAATATGCAATAATGAAACATTTTTTATTGTACACATGTAGGTCGAATCCTGAATATATATAAATATACAGTCGGTGAAATAGGTATTGAAGACGTCAACATTTTTCTCACTAAATACTGTTTCTTTGAGCCAACAGTACCTGCTAATTCCACATCTTATTGAAGCTCTCCAGAAGTGGTCCTTGGCTCTTGGACAACTCAAGCTTAGAAATGCGCCTGTACCCAACACCACAGTTATGTTTTGCAACAGTTAGGTTATAAAGGTATTGAGACAGCTCTTTGCTTTTACCTATCATGAGATGTGTCTTATGTGACACCTTGGCAATTAGACCTTTTTGTAGGCCATCAGTAGGAATGGAATCAGCTGATAATAATTTGCACTGAAAAGGCTGGATTGCTTATTAATTACTGATAGATTTCAACTGTTGTCTTGGCTTTTCACTGCCAGGTCTTTCCTACCTTATCCTTGTGGGGGAGGAAAGGCAACAAAGGAGGAAGCTTTTGTCCTCATATCCCATCCCTAAATGTTGACCCCCCATATCCCCTCCTCATATCAGGACCCCAAATCCCCTCCTCATAGTCCAACCTTGTATCCTGTCCTCATATCTCGACCCCATATCCTTTCCCTATATCCTGCCTTCATATCCCCTTCTCATATTTCATTCTCCTATGCCATCCCTATATCCCTACCTCATATCCCGTCCCCATATCCTGACCTTATATCCCGACCTCAAATCCTGACCTCATATCCCATCCTCATATCCTGACCTCATATCCCATCCTCATATCCCGTCCTCATAGCCCGTCCTCATATCCTGACCCCATATCCCATCCCCATATCCCGACCCCATATCCTGACTTCATATCCAGATTTCATATCTCGACCTCATATCCCATCCTCATATCCTGTCCTCATATCCTGTCCTCATATCCCGTCCTCATATCCCGTCCTCCTATCTCGACCTCATATCCCGTCCTCATATCCCATCTTCATATCCCGTCCTCATATCCTGTCCTCATATCCCAACCTCATATCCCGTCCTCGTATCCCGACCTCATATTCCGACCTCATATTCCGTCTTCATATGCTGTCCTCATATCCTGTCCACATATCCCGACCTTATATCCCGTCCTCACATGCTGTCCTCATATCCCGTCCTTATGTCCCATCCTCATATCCTGTCCTCAGGTGGGACTGATTTTTGATTAAGATATTGTAATCTGAAAATAGAAGGGGATTTGGCTTTGTGGGGCTGGGGGTGATTTGCAAGCCAGACCGATGCACAAAAAGGGTACATAATAAAAGGTGTGAGGCTTAAACAGTGGGCAGGTCTTTGTGAGATGGAGTGTGACTTGCAAGCTGGACTGACACGTTCACCAGGAGATGCAGAGTGGAGCTTGTGGAGTAAGGTACTGGAAGCCCCAAATACAGTCATGGCCGTAAATGTTGGCACCCCTGAAATTTTTTAAGAAAATGAAGTATTCCTCACAGAATGGATTGCAGTAACACGTTTTGCTATACACATGTTTATTCCCTTTGTGTGTATTGGAACTAAACCAAAAAGGGAGGAAAAAAAATCAAATTCGACATAATGTCACACAAAACTCCCAAAAGGGGCTGGAAAAATAAGATTGTTTCAAGCATGTGATACTCCTGTAAACTCACCTGGGGCAAGTAACAGGTGTGGGCAATATAAAAATCACACCTGAGCGCGTATAAAAAGTTCACTTAGTCTTTGCATTGTGTGTCTGTGTGTGCCCCAAACAAGTTCCAAAGATATTCAAGCTGTACTGCAGGCTCAGGGAGCATCAGTGTCAGCATGAACTATCCGTCGACATTTAAACAAAATGAAACTCTATGGCAGGAGACCCAGGAGGACCCCACTGCTGACACAGAGACATAAAAAAGCAAGACTTCATTTTGCCAAAATGAACCTGAGTAAGCCAAAATCCTTCTGGGAAAAGTCTTATGGACAGATGAGACCAAGATAGAGCATTTTAGTAAAGCACATCATTCTGTGTGCAAGGCATCATGAAATCTGAGGATAACCAATGGATTTTGGGTCACACTGTACAGCCCAGTGTCAGAAAACTGGGTTTGTGTCTGAGATCTCGGGTCTTCCAGCAGGACAATGACCCCAAACATACATCAAATAGCACCCAGAAATGTATGGCAACAAAGCGCTAGAGAGTTCTGAAGTGGCAGCAATGAGTCCAGATCTAAATCCCATTGAACATCTGTGGAGAGATCTTAAAATTGCTGTTGGGAAAAGGCACCCTTCCAATAAGAGAGACCTGGAGCAGTTTGCAAAGTAAGAGTGGTCATACATTCCGGCTGAGAGGTGTAAGAAGCCTATTGATGGTTATAGGAAGCAACTGATTTCAGGTATTTTTTCCAAAGAGTGTGCAACCAAATATTAAGTTAAGGGTGCCAATAATTTTGTCCAGATACATTTTTGGAGTTTGGTGTGACAAACTGTGTCCAGTTCCAATACACACAAAGGGAATAAACTTTTCTGTGAGAAATACTGATTTTTCTTAAAAAAATTCAGGGGACCAACATCTACAGCCATGACTGTACTTGCATGGGACTTGAAACAAAAACCCATCTTTTACATAAGGGTGTAGGTAAAGATTAATTTAACTATCATGTATTTTTATTTGACATATACCGTATTTATCGGGTATACCATGCACCGGCCTATAACATGCACCCTCATTTTACCAAGGATATTTGGGTAAAAAAAGTTTTTTACCCAAATATCCTTGGTAAAATGAGGGTGCGTGTGTGCGCGTGTGTATACCCTGAGAGACTGTTTCTAACCCCGCAGAAACCCCCAGGAAAGGCAGGGGGAGAGAGGCTGTCGCTGTCCGCTTCTCTCCCTCTGCCTTTCCTGGGGTCTAGAGCCCTGCTGCCGCCGCTTCTCTCCTGCTGGCTATCTGCGCCATTGCCCGTTCTCTACCCCTGGCTATCAACAGACAGGGGGAGAGAAGGGGCAGCGGCACCCATTGCCGGCGCCGCTGCCCTGTTGCCTCCCCCATCCCCTGTTGTATAATTACCTGTTGCCGGGGTCGGGTCAGCGCTGCTTCAGCCCTCCGGAGTGCATCCCCTGCATAGTTGCTATGCGCTGCGAGACGCAATGATGAGTGACGTCACTCGTCATTGTGCCGCGACGTGCAGCGCATAGCAACGACGCAGGGGACGCACACCGGAGGCCTGAAGCAGTGCGGACCCAACCCCGGGATATGAGGACGGGATATGGGCTTGAGATATGAGAACAAAATATGAGGTCGGAATATGAGGAGGGGATTTGGGGTCGGGATATGAGGAGGGGATATGGGGTCAGGATTTTTTTGCGCGCACGCCATTGACTGAGCGGTTTAATTAATGATATATTTTTATAATTTGGACATTTCCGCACGCGGTGATACCATATATGTTTATTTTTATTTTTATTTACACTGTGTTTTTTTTTTTTTTATTGGAAAAGGGGGGTGATTCAAACTTTTAATAGGGGAGGAGTTAAATGATCTTAATTCACTTTTTTTTCCCACTTTTTTTTTGCAGTGTTATAGGTCCCACAGGGACCTATAACACTGCACACACTGATCTTCATCATTGATCACTGGTTTCTCATAAGAAACCAGTGATCAGCGATTCTGCCGCATGACTGCTCATGCCTGGATCTGAGGCACTGAGCAGTCATTCGGCGATCGGACAGCGAGGAGGCAGGTAGGTGCCCTCCCGCTGTCCTGTCAGCTGTTCGGGATGCCGCGATCGGCGCTGTGCGCTATTATAGGCGGGTCCCGGCTTCACTATGACGCCGGGCCCACCGTGATATGACGCGGGGTTACTGTGTAACCCTGCGTTATATCAGGAGAGCAGGACCAAGGAAGTACCGGTACATCCTTGGTCCTTAAGGGGTTAAACATAAACCCCGCCCCTGGCAAATGGGGATGAGTAAGGGTTAAATCACCTATCCTATGTTTGTTGCTGACATATAAGTAACATGTGTGCCAAGTTTCATGTTAATATCTTTAGCCGTTTGGACGTGATGCTGGAACATACACACATACATACACACACACGTTGAGTTTTATATATATATAGATATAGACTAGCTGAGTACCTGGCGCTGCCCGGGTTTTCCTAACTTATCCTTGTGGGGGAGGAAAAGCAACAAAGAAGAAAGCTTTTGTCCTCATATCCCGTCCCTAAATCCTGACCCCATATCCCCTCCTCATATCCCGACCCCAAATTCCCTCCTCATATTCTGACCTCATATTTTGTTCTCATATCTCAAGCCCATATCCCGTCCCCATATCCCATCCTCATATCCCTTCCCTATATCCTGACCCGATATCCTGACCCGATATCCTGTCCCCATATCCTATCCCCATATCCCGTCCCCATATCCTGACCCCATATTCCTACCCCATATCCTGTCCTCATATCCTGTCCTCATATCCCGTCCTCATATCCCAACCTCATATGCCAACCTCATATCCCATCCTCATATCCTGTCCCCATAGCTAATCCTCATATCCCATCCTCAGGTGGGGCTGCGTTGTGGTAAAGATATTGTAAGCTGAAAATAAAAGGGGTGTGGCTTAAAAGGTGGGCGTGTCTTGTGAGATGGGGCATGGCATTCAGGGAGAGTGGGGCTTACCAGCCGGACTGACACATTCACCAGGGGAAGCAGAGCGGAGCTTGTGGAGTAAGGTACCAGAAGTCTGATATACTTGCAGGGGACTTGAAACAAAAACTCCATCCTCCACATATGGGGCAGGTTAGGGGTTAATTTAATTATTATATAATTTTATTTGACATATAAGTAAGATGTGACCAAGTATTATCAAAATATCTCCAGCTGTTTGTAAGTTATGTAGAAACATATATTTCCCACAGACTTGTATGGGACTTTAAATAAAAACCCTGGGGGTAGGTAAGGGTTAAATTATCTATCCTATGTTTGTTGTTGACATATAAGTTGCATGTGTGCCAAGTTTCATGTTAATATCTTCAGCCGTGGGGAAGTGATGCTGGAACATACATACATACATACACACACACACATTGACCCTCATTTTCTATTGCAAACCTGAAATGTTTTGTCGGGTTCTGTGCCAGAATTTGCACCACAATTGAAAAAACCTGACTAATTCTCCATTTTTCTAAGAAAACCCCAAAAAGGGGTGTGGCTGTCTGGAAAGGCGAGTGGTCAACAAAAAGGGGCCTGTTCCCAACATTTTCACAAAAGCCCAACAAATATGCTAAGGTTTCCACAGAAAATGTAGTGGATTTGAGCTGAGGAAAACCCGACAGATCAGAGCATGTGTAAAAAAAGGAAAATGTAGGGAAAAGTGAAAAATGTAGGGAAACCTTAGTAAATACCTTGGAAAAAAACTGTAGGGAATTAAAGACCACAAAGAAACCTACACTCCACTCTTAGTAAATCAGGGCCATTGAGTTTTACATATATATATATATATATATATATATATATATATATATATATATTACACACAACTTAATTTCTTTGCATGAATGGGTCACTTGGGTTGTTACCAACATCTTGTGAAAATGTTCATATCAATAGCACCTTAGGACATTGCTTGGACATGCTGTTTTGGCGTGCTATGGGAATGATGGTCTTCTTAGCTGCACGGATTTTGCGGTAAACCCAAAGGGAGATTTATAATGCCAGGAAGACATTTGGTGATGCCAATGAGTTGTGCTATGATGCTCTGACACATAGATGCTGGGAAAAACCATGAGTTGAAGGCTGGTTTCATGTCCCACTGCCACTCCATTCAAATAGGGACGCACTCATGATCAGTGAGGGTCCCAGCAATCATAACCACACTGATCACATGTTCATGCCCTGTCCTGTGGATAGGGATCAGTTATCTTCATGGCAAAGCCTCTTTAAAGAAGAAGTAGTATGAATGGGACCCTAGAGAGTAGAGCAAGAATGCAAAGGACCTGAGACCATTGAGAGAAGAACGAGAGTAAAAAAGAGTTGGAATCTTTGACAATAGAACCTGAGTACAATGGGACCATTGACAGCATGGATTATGATAAGAGGACTAGCGCTCCATGGAGTGGGACTTGAAACAGGAGAAAGAACAAAATTGCCAACAGTCCCAAATTTGCTATGACTGCCAGGATTGCCCATCAGAAACAGGGACAAACATTTGTACTAGGCACTGTACCACAAACATGGGGTGATCATTTTTTCTACCATTGATTTTAATTAATGGCTGATTTTAATAAATATCACCTTGTTCCTGACTTCTTACCTGCAGGCTTGGCACCACCTTGGGTCTGGGTATCACTGCATATGATGTCTGATGCTGTTTGGAGTCTGGATGTCATTTACAGAGTGCTATACTTCAGGACTAGGCAGAAGTAGCGCTGTCTGCTCCACTCTGACCAGCCACATAACCAGTGAAAGGAGAGAAGAGCATGTGCTGGTGTGAGCATGGTGATCACTAGTGGGTGCTCATGTTTGTTTACTTTTAAATACCTTGTTTAAATACTTTTGATGTCTGCTTTGAACCAAGACATATTACATAATATGAACAGGAATAGTTGAGCACTGCCATGTCTCCACATGGTCAGGAACCCCTTATTCTTAAGGTTTGGGCTGTATTGGAATCTGAACAACCCTTTTACCCTTTCTTCATATTTGACATACTATTTGTGTACATAAAATGTTGATTCAGGGTGTATGGGCTCAATACACAGAGGATACAAGCTGCAAACTGGAGCTGACATCTGACATTGAAGATGACTCCAATCCCTGCTGTTTAACCCCCTAGATGCCACAGTTTACATCTAGGTGGTTAGTTTGCCAAGTGGCAATCCCATCATAATTACACCTCCTGGTTAAATGGTTGCTACTGAAGGCCCTTATCTTTGTATTTGTAGTGCACCCTGCTGAAGCTTATACTAACAGAGCAGATGGATTGCAATATATAGTTATATATCAATATTGCACTGCAAAAAGCAAAAATTGTTCAGCACATCCTACACAACTATTATGTATAGCAAATGACCAAATGGTAAGCTTCAGTGAAGTCTGAAAGGAAGAAGCTTGGTGATTCAATCATAAGAAGTGTGGAGCTTAAGGAAAAATGTTTGCGAGATGTCTTTCGGGTGCTACTGCTAGAAGAGATAGAAGACGTATTCTTTATATTGTTAAGCAAGCAAAGCAGGAAGGGGACGTGGATGTTCTTTTTCATCTAGCGACAAATGACCTTGCTTGCAATGAAGTTTCAGAGGTGAAGGAATCTTTTATCACACTTGGTAATGATGTACAGGATTTTGCATCCACTGTTTCATTTTCTGAAGTTTTGCCTGTGCATAACGTTCAGAATGATAGGCAGAGGCGCATTAAGGAGTTCAACTTATGGCTTAGTAAATGGTGTCAAGAGCAAGGATTTGGCTTTGTGTCTCATGATAGCTCTACTTGGAATAGAAAGGAATTGTACAAAAAAGATGGTTTGCATCTTTCTCTCAAAGGAACAAATGTACTCAGTGAGCAATTCCAAGAATTTGCTAAGGAGTATTTAAACTAGGAAGCTGGGGCAAAAGAGTGAAATCCATGAGTCCAATTGCCCCCCGAAACAATGCCAGAACATGTAGCACAGAGGTTAAGAAATTACAAGCTCAGAGTCCTGTCTAAAAATGCTTGCAGTTTAGGTAAGGTAATAAAATCGATGAACTTGGGCCAATAATGGCATCTGAGAATGTAGATTTAGTGGCTGTTACTGAAACATGGTTTAATGAAAGTAATGACTGGGACAAAACCATACCAGGGTACTCTTTATACAGAAGAGACAGAGAAGGCAAGAAAGTAGGAGGAGGAGTTGCCATGTATGTGAAAGATAGCATAAAATCTAACCTAATACAAGTTAGTGAATCCAACAAAGAAACAGTTTGGGTTACACTGAGTTTGGTAATCATGCAGTAACTTGTGTAGGTGGGATATATAGACCACCTGGCCAAGTTAAGGAATTAGATGATCTACTAGTTATAAAAATAGCTAAAATGACAATGAAAGGAGAAGTTATCATTATGGGAGACTTCAATCTTCTGGATATAAACTGGAAAACCAAAATAGCTAGTTCTGCCAGGAGTACAGATATTAGAAATTCCCTACTGGGATTATCTCTTCAACAAGTGGTTGAGGAGCCAACGCGGAAGAAGGCCATTTTGGATTTGGTGTTCACAAATGGGGATTTGGTATATGTTATTGTAGTCCCTATCAGACTGAAACAGATTACATGGAGTCCAGGAGAAATGGGACTACTTAAAAGACGCATTATTGAAGGCAACAGAAAACTGTATTAGACTTGTCAGTAAAGGTAGAAAAAGGAAGAGACCACTGTGGCCAAAATCATAAAAAAACTAAAAGCTAGCATTTGATAATTATAAAACAACCCAGAGTAATGAAGATAGGGAAATCTACAAGATTAGGCAGAAAGAGGCCAAGCAAGTTATAAGAACTTCTAAAGTGCAGGCAGAAGAAAAACTAGCTCAGTCTGTGAAAAAAGGGGATACAACCTTCTTTAGATATATAAATGAAAAAAGGAAATTAAAACAAGGAATAACTAAATTAAAAACAAAAGAAGGAAGGTATGTAGAAGAGATTAAAGGGCTAGCCGACTGCCTTAATGAATACTTCAATTCAGTTTTTACTGAAGAAAAAGAAGGAAAAGGACCTCCATTAGGGAGGAAGACTAATGAATCGTTTGATACATGTGTCTTTACAGAGCTGAAGAGGTTCTACATTTGCTGTCTAGAGTAAAGACAAATAAGTCACAGGGGCCTGATAGGATACACTCAAAATTATTAAAAGAGCTTAGTGGTGAGCTAGCAAAATCGATAACTGATTTTTTTTTTACCAATCACTGGTAACAGGAGTCGTCCCGGAAGAACGGAAATTAGCAAATGTTGTGCCCATTCACAAGAAAGGTAGTAGGGAGGAATCAAGCAACTATAGGCCAGTTAGTCTGACATCAATAGTGGGGAAATTAATGGAAACCCTACTAAAGGATAGGATTGTGGAACAACTAAAACCTCATGGATTGCAAGATGAAAAACAACATGGGTTTATTTCAGGGAGATCATGTCAAACAAATCTTACTGATCTTTTTGACTGGGTGACTAAAATAATAGATGGTGGGGGGACAGTAGACATCGAGGCTTTTGACACTGTCCCACATAGAAGAATTCTCAATAACCTGCAGTCATTGAGCTTGGACTCCCATAATATTGAGAGGGTTAGGCAGTGACTGAGTGACAGACAACAGAGGGTTGTAGTCAATGGAGTATATTAAGAGCAAGGTCTTGTTACCAGTGGGGTACCTCAGGGATCTGTACTGGGATCAATTTTGTTTAATATCTTCATTAGTGATATTGCAAAAGGTCTCGATGGTAAGGTATGTCTTTTTGCTGATGACACAAAGACATGTAACAGGGTTAATGTTCCTGGAGGGATCTGCCAAATGGAAAAGATTTAGGAAATCTAGAAGAATGGTCAGAACTCTGGCAACTGAAATTTAATGTGGATAAGTGCAAGATAATGCACCTGGGACGAAAAAACCCTCGGGCAGAATATAGAATATTTGACACAGTCCTGAGCTCAGTATCTGAGGAAAGGGATGCAGGAGTAATTATTTCAGAAGACTTAAAGGTAGGAAGACAATGTAATAGAGCAGCAGGAAACACTAGCAGAATGCTTGGATGTATAGGGAGAGGTATAAGCAGTAGAAAGAGAGAAGTGCCCATGCTGCTGTACAGAACACTGGTGAGGCCTCACTTGGAGTATTGTGGGCAGTACTGGAGGCTGTATCTCCAGAAGGATATAGATACTCTAGAGAGAGTTCAGAGAAGATACTAAACTAGTGCATGGATTACAGGATAAAACTTACCAGGAAAGGTTAAAGGACCTTAACATGTATAGAAGAAAGAAGAGACAGAGGGTGTATGATAGAAACTTTTAAATACATAAAGGGAATCAACACGGTAAAGGAGGAGAGAAGATTTAAAAGAAGAAAAACTACCTCAAGAGGACATAGTTTTAAATTAGAGGGAAAAAGGTTTATGCAGTAATATCAGGAAGTCTTACTTTACTGAGAGAGTAGTGGATGCATGGAATAGCCTTCCTGCAAAAACAGTGAAGGAGTTTAAGCATGCATGGGATAGGCATAATAGGGACAGGGACTATTGATAGGATTCAGATTATTGGGCAGACTAGATGGGCCAAATGGTTCTTATCTGCCGACACATTCTATGTTTCTAAAAACCTCTATTCTTCTCTATAGCAGTATTGCAATGTAAAACATGTCATATTTCACATATATCTTAATGCTAGCAGTGTGCTGCTGTATTCTCGTGTTTGCATTTGTAGTTTAGCTACAGCAGCTTCCACTTGTGTACTTGCTATATATAATAGTTGTGTAGGATGTTCTGACCAATTTTTGCTTTTTATGTTACATATGTGGAGGGAGTTGATGCCTTCATCTTGGTTCGTGCACTTTACCCATTCCACTAGGTGTTTTTAAATAGGGAATAGCTGGATCTTACATGCCCAAAAACTTTAGGCTTAGTGCTAGCTCTATCTATATTGTAGACCCAAAAGAGGTCACCTTATCATGGTGGGATGGTACACACAATTTCGCTAAATGGTAAGCTAAGAACCTCTCTTTTTCTCTATAGCAGTATTGCAATGTAAAACGTGTTATATTTCACATATATCTTAGCGCTAGTAGTGTGCTTCTGTATTCTCTTGCTTGTATTGTACAAATAATACCTTGTCCATGTCCCCATGCACACTATGGAATTTCAGCCCAGATAAATTTTGGTTGGACTTAAGGATATGCTATGTGCAGCAGGTGCTGACAGAATCAACACAAATGATGATTATATAGTTTTGGACGGAATACCCCTAAAAGAATGAACATCCAGAATGTCTGCAATGAAAATTCTATTGTGGTTATTTTGCAGTGTACACAGAGCAGCAGAAATAAATTGAAAACAATGGGGGGCTGCTGCAAATGGAATTCCACCTGGGCCCTTGAAGTATGTTTATTAAGGTATGAGGGGAAAAAAAGTTAGAATTTAGAATGCTTTGTCGCATGCATACCCCTCAGTTCATCATCTCCTCTCCTTCTTTTTCATCCTATCTTTTCATATTGCTATTTTAAGATACTATTAATGTCCCCCTACAGTTGTTTGGGTTGTCACTTTATATAAGGGCACCTCCCATCATCCTATATTTTATTCTTTATTCTGCCCAGACTTATTTAAGGATTTCTCCTAACAACTGTGTAACGGAGCAGAATGTGGATCCTCTTACCTGTGTGGCTGATGACTCAGACCGTATCGGGGAGCAGAGTCTAAGGTGCCGCTGGTCTTCACCAGAGCCTGCCGCAAGGCAGAATGGGCTTGCTGTGGCAGGCGACACCCAGGTTGCTACCCCCAAGATGGCTCAACCACACAGGTAGGTGGGCAAGACAAAGTACTGAAGGATAAGGCAGTAGCATAGTCAAACGTAGCAGAAGGTCAAGGTAGGCGGCAAAGGTGCTGAGTCTAATAACGTAGCAGAAGGTCTGGATACACAGGTAAGGCTATAAGGGTCACTTAAGCTCTGGCTAGGGGCACTGAAGATCCGGCAGGGAAGTGTGGGAGGTGCAGGGACTTATAATGTGGTGTCAGTTGCAAAACACTAATTATGGGCGCACTGGGCCTTTAAATTTCAGAGCTCCAGCACGCGAGACCTAGAAGACGGGGACGCGCGCGCCAGAGTTGAGACACAGAGGCAGCGGAGGAGTCAGGTAAATGACTGGCTGGGACTTGAGGGCATCCCGCGATGTGAATTCCAGCCCCGCCGACAGCAGGCACAAAGCGCTCGCGGCCTACGCGTGGGGCCAGAGCGTGGTCCCTAACAAACTGCAGAACTTACTGCCAATACACC
Organism: Hyla sarda; assembly: GCF_029499605.1. Classification (NCBI taxonomy): domain Eukaryota; kingdom Metazoa; phylum Chordata; class Amphibia; order Anura; family Hylidae; genus Hyla; species Hyla sarda. The sequence continues at coordinate 353,975,368 of NC_079191.1, forward strand.
TTTGATCTCTTTTTTTGCAAACATTTTTTAGCTTTTATAGCAACACTAATAGATTTGGACCGCAGACCGCTAAATTATTCTAAAATATTGTAAACCACATGGTTGCAATTGAGGTCCATCATAAGGTCCATATGGTTTTGTTGATGGGAAAAAAAATATAGCTCTTAGAAGCAATGGAAGAATAAATGAAAATGCCATCACCAAAACAACTGTAGTGGGAAGCTGTTAGAAAAAAAACAGAAGCAAACATGTCAACATAAAAGACATCTTAAAACCTGTACCTTTTCTATCACAAAAAAAAATAAATGTTTTTTCTGTCTCTTTACATGATCTCTGGTCTCGTAACACATGGCAAAAGTGACACCACTACTGTAATTCTACACCGCCATATGTTCTGGGTACTGTTTATTCCTTTTGAGTCCCTGACAATCTATGAGATAAATAATCCCATCTCAGTAACCTGCATGAAAAATCAGTTGCTGTTCTGGTATTTTCTGCAAAGCATCCACCAAAACAGATGTTGTGATGTCCCAGTGGTCCATGGAGGCATTACATAAAGGATTTATGGTATCTTATGCTGAATTATAGCTTGTTGTGCTGTTATTGTTTTCCATTTTAATTACTTCATTGGAAGATATGAATAAATCTTATACAAAAGATATATATATATATATATATATATATATATATATAAATACTGTAAAAATGTAATGACCGATAGCCAATCCACAAGGGTAAGTGTCTAATTGTGGGGGGCACCAATGGGACTCCCCTCGATCACCTGCCCGGCATTTCATCTTTCTCCGTGTTCGTGGTGATCTCTGCTTTGTGCACAGATTACTGTTGAATACTGCACTAAGTGGTGGCTGACACACCCCTCAATGTAGCTCTATGGGAGATCTGGAGGAAAGGGGATAAGGTGTTCTTTAATGGAGTACCACTTTATATGGGGACTGTCACTTGGAAAGAACAATCCGAAGAACGAGCAGGGAAAAGTCCACCTAATCGGTGAAGCTCTGAACACTCAAACTCAACACTCAAAGAACATGTCAACATTTTTTAAATGACAGGTTTTATACTTTTGGAGGCAGTGGGGCAAAAAAGTATTTAGTCAGCCACTGATTGCGCAAGTTCTCCCACTTAAAAATATGAGAGAGGCCTGTAATTTTCATCATAGGTATACCTCAACTGAGAGACATAATGAGAAAAAAAAATCCATAAAATTACTTTGTCTGATTTTTAAAGAATTTAAAAATGGTGGAAAATAAGTATTTGGTCACCTACAAACAAGCAGGATTTCTCACAGACCTGTAACTTCTTCTTTAAGAGACTCCTCTGTCCTCCACTCATTACCTGTAATAATGGCACCTGTTTGAACTTGTGATCAGTATAAAAGACACCTGTCCACAACCTCAAACAGTCGCACTCCAAACTCCACTATGGCCAAGACCAAAGAGTTGTCGAAGGACACCAGAAACAAAATTGTAGACCTGCACCAGGCTGGAAAGACTGAATCTGCAATAGGCAAGCAGCTTGGTGTTAAGAATCCAACTGTGGGAGCAATTATTAGAAAATGGAAGACATACAAGACCACTGATAATCTCCCTCGATCTGGGGCTCAACGCAAGATCTCACCCCGTGTTGTCAAAATGATCATGAGAACGGTGAGCAAAAATATCAGAACTACACGGGGGACCTAGTGAATGACCTACAGAGAGCTGGGACCAAGGTAACAAAGGCTACTATCAGTAACACACTGTGCTGCCAGGGACTCAAATCATGCAGTGCCAGACGTGTCCCCCTGCTTGAACCAGTACATGTCCGGGCCCGTCTGAAGTTTGCTAGAGAGCATTTGGATGATCCAGAAGAGTATTGGGAGAATGTCATATGGTCAGATGAAACCAAAGTAGAAATTTTTGGTAAAAACTCAACTCGTCGTAATGGATTTAATATATAATCATATAATTGGTATAACATGACTTATTTTACATTTTGCTTAGCTTTTGCTCATATTTGCTAACCTAATATAGAATATAGGGGAGTGAATTAAAACATAGCTTTTACTCGTTATGCACTAAAACACACAAAATAACGTGAGTATAAGTGTAGAAACAATAACATTACCTTCCATTCGACGCAATATAGACAACTGTTAAAGTCATAGATTTCTCATTGCTCATAGTCATATAGATAGAGTCACTATCTGAAACAATGCGTCTCCATATATAGTCCGATGAGTTTCTGACAATACATCAAATGTCTTCCTCAGGGGCATGAAAGGAGACAGTGACCTACATAAGATATAGATTATTGCATGTACTAAATAGCAAAGAGATATTTATATCTATATATCATGAACAAAAAACCAAGTGGCTGATACAGTACAGGTTATTAATGTACACAAAAGTTTTTTGGCACAATAGGCTCTAAGTGAGCAGGAGTCACCTCATGTGGTCCGGTCTGTAGACCCTGAAACAAAAACACATACAGCAAAATGTAATGAGGCTCACTCATCATCCCCTATAACCTGTGAAAAGAAAAGTGGGGATCTTACTCACTGTTAGGCTTCTGCGTCCGCGCTCGTCTCATGCGCAAACCCGCGATGGCGGGGAGCAGTGCAGTTGTGCCGGCTACTGTGCGCACGAGTGAGCTAGAGCAGCGTCTGAGCTCATATCCGCTTCCGGGGTGGCAGGCGGAGCTCCGTGGTGACGCGTCCCCCAGCTGACGCCATAGTGGGAGGCACATCACTCGCAGAAGGCGCTGTGAGCGGACGGAGCTCTGTTAACTCTAGCGCTGCCGGATCGGACATTTAGTATTACAGCCACAAAAGGGCTGTTGAATATACCACTGCTAAACGGGGTTTTATAAAGGCATGTCTCCAAACATACTATTTGCAGGGTAAAGTACCCTCAATGTAGAAGCTATAGAATGGTACTGGCTGTTAGTGCATATCCATAATTATAGAGGTAGTATACATTATTTTTTCAGATAATCAACCCATAAGAATTTATTCCCATATTCCAAAACATTGGGGAAAATGGTAGACTGAAAAGGCGCATGCAGTAGGACATGAAGGAGGAAGGCAGCGGGGAGGATGCAAAATTGACATACGAGATAGATCTAACTCTCCCCTTCAGAAATAGTCGGAGGTAGTAAGGTCGACAGTGGGGTAAATGGGAATCCCTACCAGGGAGCAGGAGGGTGATAGATAGGGCCTAGGGAGCCTAACGTCACCTAGATATAGGCTAGACTACTTCCCTAAACCTTGGCGGGGTGGCCGCCCTAAAAAGGGCGGTCCCGCACTGGAACCTAACCTATCATATTTGCTCATATTTGCTAACCTGAACAGATGGCATCAGCCTTTCTTCCAGTGAAGCCTGACAATCAAAATGTAACTTTGGTCGATTACTGATATTAATGTTTCCAGAGAGATAATAATGCCTAAACCAGGATCTGTATCCTGGACAGCGCCTGATAACGCCCGGCAAATAAAATAAAAATGTCAGTGTGACATCAGGAGGAAAAGTATAAGATTATAATTGCTTAGAGCTTAGAAGAAAAACAAGTCATATAAACTTGCGCAGGACAAAACCCCACGCACGTACACACACGTCACTAATAGTAATCGATAATGTGGGTGGTAATTTATGATATTTCTGAGGTCTATATAATCTGTGGAATATGCTGTAATAAACCATGAGAAAGAATTTATTTACCATGAACAGCGTGTCAGTGTGTGTTATTCACTCCAATGCATGCATCAACTATAATAAACAATTTGGACAGGAACAGGTATCCACTAAGTATCTGAAGGAAAAGTTTCCACTTCAGTTGTATTTGGAGGAGAAAGAATGCTGAGTTGTATCTAAAGAAGACCATACCTACTGTGAAGCATGGGGGTGGAAACATCATGCTTTGGCGCTGTTTTTCTGCTAAGGGACCAGGACTACTGATCCATGTAAAGGAAAGAATGAATGGGGCCATGTATCCTGAGATTTTGAGTGAAAACCTCCTTACATGAGCAAGGACATTGAAGATGAAATGTGGGAAACAAAGGAGTGGCTTCGTAAGAAGCATTTCAAGGTCCTGGAGTGACCTAGCCAGTCTCCAGATCTCAACCCCATAGAAAACTTTTGGAGGGAGTTGAATGTCTGTATTGCCCAGCAACAGCCCCAAAACTTCACTGCTCTAGAGGAGATCTGCATGGAGGAATGGGCCAAAATACCAGCAACAGTATGTGAAAACATTGTGAAGACTTACAGAAAATGTTTGACCTCTGTCATTGCTGACAAAGGGTATATAACAAAGTATTGAGAGGAACTTTTGTTTTTGACCAAATGCTTTTTTTCCACCATAATTTGCAAATACATTCTTTAAAACTCAGACAATGTGATTTTATGGATTTCTTTCTCTCATTATGTCTCTCATAGTTGAGATATACCTATGATGAAAATTACAGGCCTCTCTCATCTTTTTAAGTGGGAAAATCTGCATAATTGGTGGCTGACTAAAGACTTTTTTGCCCCACTGTATATTAAATATGTTTCTTTTTATTTCATAATACCTTTTCCATGTGGCTGCATTCTCGGCTTTAAATTTAGACTTTTCACCATGCAGCAAAAATAACATTCAAAATTTCATCTCATTTTGAAAATGTTCTTTCTTACAGTGTTCTTTGTGCAGAATAATTAATTATATAGTCTTATAGTTTGGGTCATTAAGGATGTGCTGATACCAAATATGGATTTATGGAAAAAAAAAAAAAGGCTTTTATAATGGTAGAAGGTATTTTTCATTTTTTGCGTGGGGAGGTGTGAATTTTTTTTTACAATTTACATTTTATTTTTGTTGTTTAACCCCTTAATGATGCAGGACGTAAATGTACATCCTGGTGCGGTGGTACTTAATGCACCAGGACGTACATTTACGTTCTGTACATGACCGCGAGTACCGGAGTGGTGCTTGCATCATGCACGACAGGTCCTGGCTGATATCAGCAACCAGGGACCCGCCGGTAATGGGGGACATGAGCGATCGAGCTGATGTCCGCCATTAACAACTCAGATGCCGTGATCAATACAGATCAGTGCAGTCTGTAAAATGGATGATCGGATCGCCCGCGACACTGCTGCAGGGATCCGTTCATCCATAATGATGGACAGAGGTCCCCTCACCTGCCACTGTCGGTCTCCAGGGGTCTTCTGCTCTTGGCTGAAATCAAGCAGACCAGAGCAGATCGCCAATAATACAGATCAATGCTATGCCCTATGCATAGCACTAAACAGTATTAGCAATCAAATAATTGCTATAAACAGTCCCCTATGGGGACATAAAAAGTGTAAAAAAAATAAAAAAAAAGTATTTAAAAAGTAAAAAAAAATTGAAAGATCCCCTCACCTATTTTATCCCCAAAAAGTGTAAAAAAAACCATATTTGGTCGCCATGTGCATAAATGTCCAAACTATGAAAATATAATGTTATTGATCCCGTACAGTAAATGGTGTCAAAGTAAAATTTTTTTTTTTAAAGTCCAAAATTGCTGCTTTTTTGTTACATCATATACAGTCATGGCCGCCCGTAATATTGGCACCCCTGACATTTTTCAGGAAAACAAAGTATTTCTCACAAAAAAAGTATTGCAGTAACACATATTTTACTATACACATGTTTATTCCTTGTGTTTTTTTGGAACTAAACCAAAAAAAGGAGGAAAAAAAGCAAATTGGATACAACGTCACACCAAACTCCAAAAATGGGCTGGACAAAATTATTGGCACCCTTTCTAAATTGTGGAAAAAAAATATGATTTTTTCAAGCATGTGATGCTACTTTAAACTCACCTGGGGAAGGTAACAGGTGTGGGCAACATAAAATAACACCTGAAAGCAGATACAAAGGAGAGAGGTTCACTTAGTCTTTGCATTGTGTGTCTGTGTGTGCCACACTAAGCAAGGACAACAGAAAGAGGAGAAGAGAACTGTCTGAGGACTTGTGAACCAAAATTGTGGAAAAATATCAACAATCTTAAGGTTTCAAGTCCATCTCCAAAGATCTAGATTTGCCTTTGTCCACAGTACACAACATTATCAAGAGGTTTGCAACCCATGGCACTGTAGCTAATCTCCCTGGGAATGGACAGAAGAGAAAAATTTATGAAAGGTGTCAACGCAGGATAGAGTCCGGATGGTGGATAAGCAGCCCCAAACGAGTTCCAAAGATATTCAAGCTGTCCTGCAGGCTCAGGGGGCACCAGTGTCAGCGCAAACTATCAATGGACATTTAAATGAAATGAAATGCTATGGCAGGAGACTCAGGAGGACCCCACTGATGACACAGAGACATAAAAAAGCAAGACTACATTTTGCCAAAATGAACTTGAGTAAGCCAAAATCCTTCTGGGAAAACATCTTGTGGACAGATGAGACCAAGATAGAGCTTTTTGGTAAAGCACATCAGTCTACTGTTTACCGAAAATGGAATGAGGCCTACAAAAAAAGAACACAGTACCTACAGTGAAATATGGTGGAGGTTCAATGATGTTTCGGGGTTGTTTTGCCTTTGGCACTGGGGGCCTTGAATATGTTTAAGGCATCATTAAATCTGAGGATTACCAACTAATTTTGTGTCGCACTGTACAGCCCAGTGTCAGAAAGCTGGGTTTGTGTCCGAGATCTTTGGTCTTCCAGCAGGACAATGACCCCAAACATACGTCAAAAAGCACCCCAGAAATGTATGGCAACAAAGCGCTGTTGAGTTCTGAAGTGGCAGCAATGATTCCAGATCTAAATCCCATTGGACACCTTTGGAGAGATCTTAAAAATGCTGTTGGGAAAAGGCGCCTTCCAATAAGAGAGACCTGGAGCAGTTTGCAAAGTAAGAGTGGTCCAACATTCCGTCTGAGAGGTGTAAGAAGCTTATTGATGGTTATAGGAAGCAACTGATTTCAGTTATTTTTTCCAAAGGGTGTGCAACCAAATATTAAGTTAAGAGTGCCAATAATTTTGTCCAGCCCATTTTTGGAGTTTGGTGTGACATTATGTCCAATTTGCTTTTTTTCCTCCCATTTTGGTTTAGTTCCAATACACACAAAGGGAAGAAACGTGTATAGCAAAACGTGTGTTACTGCAATCCTTTTCTGTGAGAAATACTTCACTCTCTTAAAAAATAACAGGGGTGCCAATATTCACGGCCATGACTGTAAAAAAAAAATTATCAAAAATGTATCAAAAGTTTTATATATGTAAATGTGGTATCAAAAAGTAAAGATCATGGTGAAAAAAATAAGCCCACATGCTGCCGCTTATACGAAAAATAAAAAAGTTATAGGTTGTCAAAATAGAGAGATTTTAAATGTACTAATTTGGTTAAAAATTTGAGATTTTTTTTAATGTGGTACAATAATAGAAAAGTATGTAATCATTTTAATCGCATTGACCCACTGAATAAAGAAAACATGTCATTTTAATGTAAATTATACAGCGTGAAAAAGAAACCTTCCAAAATTTGCAAAATTAGTTGCGCAAAAAACAAGCCCTCATACTTGTCTGTGGATGAAAATATAAGAGTTATTATTTTTGAAGGCGAGGAGGAAAAAGGATAATGCAAAAATAGAATTGGCTGAGTCCTTAACCCCTTAAGGACTCAGGGTTTTTCCGTTTTTGCACTTTCGTTTTTTCCTCCTTACCTTTAAAAAATCATAACCCTTTCAATTTTCCACCTAAAAATCCATATTATGGCTTATTTTTTGCGTCACCAATTCTACTTTGCAGTGACATTAGTCATTTTACCCAAAAATTCACGGCGAAACGGAAAAAAAAATCATTGTGCGACAAAATCGAAAAAAAAATGCCATTTTGTAACTTTTGGGGGCTTCCGTTTCTACGCAGTGCATATTTCGGTAAAAATTACACCTTATCATTATTCTGTAGGTCCATACGGTTAAAATGATACCCTACTTATATAGGTTTGATTTTGTCGCACTTCTGGAAAAAATCATAAATACATGCAGGAAAATTTATACGTTTAAAAATGTCATCTTCTGACCCCTATAACTTTTTTATTTTTCCACGTACGGGGCCGTATGAGGACTCATTTTTTGCGCCGTGATCTGAAATTTTTATTGGTATGATTTTTGTTTTGATCTGACTTTTTGATCACTTTTTATTCATTTTTTAATGTTATAAAAAGTTACCAAAATACGCTTTTTTGGACTTTGGAATTTTTTTGCGCGTACGCCATTGACCGTACAGCTTAATTAATGATATATTTTTATAGTTTGGACATTTACGCACGCGGCGATACCACATATGTTTATTTTTATTTTTTTTTACACTGTTTTATTTTTCTTATGGGAAAAGGGGGGTGATTCAAACTTTTATTAGGGAAGGGGTTAAATGACCTTTATTAACACTTTTTTTTTTACTTTTTTTTTGCAGTGTTATAGGTCCCATAGGGACCTATAACACTGCACACACTGATCTCTCATCCTGATCACAGGCGTGTATTAACACGCCTGTGATCAGCATTATCGACGCTTGACTGCTCCTGCCTGGATCTCAGGCACGGAGCAGTCATTCGTCGATCGGACACCGAGGAGGCAGGTAAGAGCCCTCCCGGTGTCCGATCAGCTGTTCGGGACGCCGCGATTTCACCGCGGCGGTCCCGAACAGCCCGACTGAGCAGCCGGGATACTTTCAGTTTCACTTTAGAAGCGGCGGTCAGCTTTGACCGCCGCTTCTAAAGGGTTAATACCGCACATCGCCGCGATCGGCGATGTGTGGTATTAGCCGCGGGTCCCGGCCGTTGATTAGCGCCGGGACCCACGCGATATGATGCGGGATCGCGGCGCGATCCCGCTTCATATCGCGGGAGCCAGCGCAGGACGTAAATATACGTCCTGCGTCGTTAAGGGGTTAAAGGGGTAGTCCTTAAAGGGGTACTCCGGTGCTTAAACATCTTATCCCCTATCCAAAGCACAGGGGATAAGATGCCTGATCGCGGGAGTCCCGCAGCTGGGGACACCCGTGATCATGCACGCGGCACCCCGTTTGTAATCAGTGCCTGGAGCGTGTTCGCTCCGGGTCTGATTATGGTCGACCGCAGGGCGGGCGGCGTGTGACGTCACGCCTCCTCCCCCGTGTGACGTCACGCTCCGCCCCTCAAAGCAAGCCTACGGGAGGGGGCGTGATAGCTATCACGCCCCCTCCCGTCGGCTTGCATTGAGGGGCGGAGCGTGATGTCACACAGGGGCGGAGGCATGACATCACACGCCGCCGGCCCTGCGGTCGCCGATAATCAGTCCCGGTAATCACTCCTTTGGATAGGGGATAAGATGTTTAAGCACCAGAGTACCCCTTTATGGCCAAAATGGGCTGAGTCCTTAAAGGGTTAAATAGTTCCACAAGAGCTTTTTGAGAGACGCTCTTCTGATCACTGATACAATAGGGTGCAATACTACTACAGTGCAATATATTATTTCTTTCAGCTTAAGGGCACGTTTCCACTTGGTGTATACACAGTGAATTTCACGCTGTGCAAAATCTGCAGCAGCAGTGGGAAATACACTGTGTGTCCCTCGCTCACCATACACACAAGGCTTTCCGTCGGCAGCCCTTTGTGTGCAGTGAGTTTTGGAGGTGGAGCCACGTGTCACAGTCATGCCGGCACACGGTCCCACCTACAAAAATCACTATACACATAGGGCTGCTGCGGGAAAGCCCTGTGTATATGGTGAGTGAGGGAAGCGCAGCGTATTTCCCACTGCTGCTGCAGATTTTGCGCAGCGAGTAATACGCTGCAAATACACCAAGTGGAAACGTGCCCTAAAGATGTTACACAACAACATTTTTTTAAATAAATGTGCACAGGCTGCATGAGAAAAGCCTATACTTACCTCCCTCTCCTGCAGTCTCTGTTCACATGGTTCCCGGTCTCTGTAAACCTCACTTTCTGGTGCTGCAGACAGCATGACACATGCTGCTCAGCCAATCACTTGTCATAGGGGTGTACTGCCTCAGCTAGTGATTGATTTGTTTTTATGCTAAATAGACTGTAAAATATTTTATAACCTACAGTAGGTATTAGATACAGATTACTTTCCCAGCAAAATAATATCAAAATAAATGGGGGAATATAAGGCCCATGGGAACTGCTTTAAGACGTAACTTTTAATAGATATCTCAATAAAATACACCGATATTGTGACCCAATAAAATGATGCATTAAATATATGTACCAATTGTACCAAATGGGATATGACCAACGTGTTTCCACTGCGTGCAGCAGTTTCCTCAGGGGAATAGCAATGGCATTATTAATTGTCAACAGCATATTAGGCAAGATAACCAAATATGCATAGCACTAGTCGGGTCATACATCACTATCTTCAACAACACCTAAATGCTCTCTGTTGCAGATGTTCACCATTATGCATAGACAAACAGGTATAAGTATAGACCAACATATATGTCCACCATAGGGCAGTGTTTAAGATAGATGTGTTTAAAGATATAGTACAAAAAATACCGGACTGGCCTGTTTCCTGATGGCAACCTGTTGTCACCCAGGAAACGGTTCAGCATCCGGATATTGAGTGCGGGTAGGAGTGCTACCTACAATGGTAGGGAGGCACGCTGCTGGATACTGGCTATCGTAGCACTTTAGTAATGGTACTGTTGTGGTACCACATATTGCCGCATTTCTTTACGAAAAATTACTGAAATCATGAAAGCTCAATTCTCATTATCGCTGCAATATTGCACAACTTTTACACAGCCTCAAGGAGGTAAGATAAAAAAATGACTTAGCAGTTCCTGCTTATATGGTAAGAATGCTTGAACACACCATATTAAAGGGGAACTTCAGTGGAAACAAGTAGAAAACAAATGTTTTTCAGATCAACTGGTGCCAGAAAGTTAAATTACTTATATTAAAATGTTTTAATCCTTCCAGTACTTATCAGCTGCTGTATACTACAGATAAATTTGTGAAATTATTTTCTGCCTTAACACAGTGCTCTTTGCTGACACCTCTGTCCATGTCAGGAACTGTGCAGATTAGAAGCAAATCCGCATAGCAAACCTCTCTTGCTCTGAACAGTCCCTGACAAGGACAGAGGTGTCAGCAGAGAGCACTGTGGTCAGGCTGGAAAGAACTTTAAAAAATGTATCTGAATTATATCTGTAGCACACAGCAGCTGATAAGGACTAGACAGGTTAAGATATTTAAATATAAGTGATTTACCAATATGTTTAATTTTCTGGCACCAGTTGATTTGAAAAACATTTTTTTACACTGGAGTTCCCCTTTAAATTTTCTACAAAAACTGCAAATGCAGATATGTAAAAGAAAGAACCCCCCCCCCCCCCGCCCCCCAACTAGGAACCCAACGCAAAAAAAAAATCATTTGCTGCAATAACACGTGATACTGTGACGGCACCACAAAGCAGCAATGGCAAACATGCCTCTAGTTCAAAGTAAGCCGCCGGTATGTTTGGACCCCATTTAAAATGAAAACGTACCTGTCACATAAAAGAAAAAAAAAAAAAAAGTAACTTATACAGTATATGTTACTAAGTAGGTTATGCAGATACTTTTTATATGTCTTTTTACATGTATTTTTATATTTCTAGGGTCTGTCTCACAAATCCCTCTGTTCTGCTGTCCACTTATTCTGACATCCACTGTCAGGAAGGAGCATGTTCAAGGCAAGCTCTGAGCCCGCCCTCACTCACCATGCATTCAATTCCTCCCTGAGTCTGCTGTGATGTGCTGGGTTTCTTTATTCAATCACTGCAGGCTGCTCTGTAACCCCTTCCTCTCTGTATTCAGACAGGAGTCTGATAGACAGGACAGGAGTGAGCATATAGAAGGGATAATCTTCCCCCGACTTCCTTGGCTTTGTCCCAGCTTGAGCTTCAGCTGGGACAAAGATGAGATAGCTGCCAGACAGGATTATGATCTGGATGGTATAGGAACCCTGAGCGTTTTTTTTAATGTTTTTATAAGCCATGATTTCTATAAAAAGGAGATAGCTTTTTTAATTAATTTTTTATGAAATATGTTAGAAAGAATAAAGTTTAGCCAATATGTACAACATATAAAAAGTTGGATGTTTTTTACCTTTCCTTTCCTATATAAAGTTTTGTAGATGTGACATGGAAACTCCACATAACTATGACAGCAGCTTGTGCCGCATGCTACATTCTGCTAACCTGTCTCTGCTGGCTGTAAGACGTGTCTTGTACCTCTCAGTAGATAATTCCATCACTGACATTTGTGACGGCAGGAAAATAATCTCTGACAATGGTCATTCCCTAATAACCAATCCCTCAAAATTCCAACTAACAATTGGAACACTTAAAATCTCATTTATTTCCGTTATGACTTAGAATTTATATGCAACTGTCTTCATATCCCAAGCACTTAGGGACTTTATTAGGAAACCGCACCCCATCGTGAGCCTGTTCTTGACAGCAAGGTCAGCTCTAATGGTTTCGGTGCTGTATATATTTAAGTGTGAGCGGCAAAAAAGCCTGCTGGGCAAACTGTAATCAGTCCGATATTTTAGGCTCCCATGGTACTTTTCAAGCAAATGTTTAAATAATATTTCTCAACCTATTCTAAATGTGCTATTTAAATGCTGTCTCCCTATATCATTCGGTGGCGATGCGGAAAATGTTATCACAAGGCACAAAATGAAGAGGAGAACGAAGCTCATGAAATGTGGTGGGAAGGCGTCCACAGATTATGAAGCTAGACACTGTGCAGATGGCAGGATCTATTCTGAGAAACAAACACACACTTGCAAACAATGGAAAAAAAGAAAGAAGTGAAGCGCTGCTCGCTCCATTGTTTGCTGGCTGTATTTCAACATTTAATTGGCTTAAGAACTTACTGCAGTATAAACAAGGCCGCCTGTGATAAATGCCTTGTTAAAACTAAGATTAAATAACCTTCATATAAACAAACCACATTTCACTTCTGTCTACACTGTAAAGCAGATAAAGCGTGCCATAGGGAGGACAACAACCATGGCTATTCCCCCGTTAACCCTTTTACTACTAAGGACATATGTAATATGCCATGATGTTAAAAGTTTAACATGACTAGGATATAAAGAATAACGCTTCGATCTTAAAGGGGTACTCCGGTGAAAACCTTTTTTCTTTTAAATCATCTGGTGGCAGAAAGTTAAGCATATTTGTAAATTACTTCTATTAAAAAATCTTAATCCTTCCAGTACTTATTAGCTGCTGAATGCTACAGAGGAAATTTCTTTCTTTTTGGAACACTGATGACATCACGAACACAGTGCTCTCTGCTGACATCTCTGTCCATTTTAGCAACCGTGCATAGCAGATGTATGTTAAGGGCAGCATGGTGGCTCAGTGGTTAGCACTGCTGCCTTGCAGTGCTGGGGACTTGGGTTCAAATCCCACTAAGGACAACAATAAATAAAGCGTTATTATTATTATAATAACATCAGCAAAGAGAACTGTGCTCGTGATGTCATCAGAGGGCATTCCAAAAAGAAAAGAATTTCCTCTGTAGTATTTAGCAGCTAATAAGTACAGGAAGGATTAAGATTTTTTAATAGAAGTAATTTACAAATATGTTTAACTTTCTGCCACCAGTTGATTTAAAAGAAAAAAAGGTTTTCACCGGAGTACCCCTTTAAATCCCTGAATCTAAGATATTAAATAAATCCCGAGGTCTAGGTGCAATATTTGGGGTTAAGCATTTTTATTTTTGCTGAGGAGCAGGATGAAATGTTTTCCTTCCTGTTTTTAATGGAACCTATCATGAGTTTTTTAGATTACATATGGTAAAATCTTCTTACTTACCGTATTTTTCGCCGTATAAGACGCACTTTTTCTTCCCCAAAACTGGGGGAGAAAAGTTGGTGCGTCTTATACGGCAAATACACATTAAAACCGGCGGTCCATGCGGCCATCAACGGCCGGGACCTGCGGCTAATACAGGACATCACCGATCGCGGTGATGCCCTGTTTTAACCCTTCAGACACGGCGATCAAAGCTGACCACAGCGTCTGAAGCGAAAGTGAAAGTAACCCGGCTGTTCAGTCGGGCTGTTCGGGACCGCCGCAGTGAAATCACGGCTTTCCGAACAGCTTACAGGACACCGGGAGGGACCTTACCTGCCTCCTCGGTGTCTGCTCCGTGCCAGGATCCCCTGTATGGCCGGCGCTCTCCTTCGTTGTCATCACGTCGTCGCGCACGCCGTCCCGTCATCCAATAGGAGCAGCGTGCATAGTGTCGTGATGGCGGCGACGGAGAGCGAGGATACCGGGCACCAGAGATGTTCCGGAGCGACGGGGACACCCAGGGTATGCGGCGACAGCGATGGAGGGCAACATCCAGGGCAGCAGTGACGAGCGGTGACAGGTCCGGAGCGGCGGGGACACGTGAGTACTACCTCCTGTACATATGGTCTTCAACCTGCGGACCTCCAGATGTTGCAAAACTACAACTCCCAGCATGCCCGGACAGCCAACGGCTGTCCGGGCATGCTGGGAGTTGTAGTTTTGCAACATCTGAAGGTCCACAAGTTGAAGATCACTGTCCTATACTTTACATTGTATTTGGTTCAGAATCTTTATTTTCTAGATTTTTATCCTATAAAATTGGGTGCATCTTATATGCCGGAGCGTCTTATATGACGAAAAATACGGTGCTATCCCCAGGAGACGTTCCTGCCTACATGGAAGGGGAGATTATGAATTTAGAAAGTCTCTCCCACCTGCCCTATAAGTAGTCCCCTGTGCAAGGAGCTATACTTCCCTAGTCCTGTCTTCTCCGGCTGTAATCACGCCCCCTCATGACAGGTTCCCTTTAATGTGTGTGTGTGTAAAGGTGGAGCTACACAACGATTTGAGCCATGCCAGAGGTCGTCCAACCAAAAATTGCTGTGCGGGAGTTAGGCTACATCACAACTAAGCATAGTACATAGTACAAGTGGTCACATGACATACACAAGAATCCATCTTGGATGGTTTTCTTGCAACAGTTGTGGCCACTTTTGGGTTGCAGTTCAACCCATATGCTTTGTTTAGCCAAGACGGAGCACGACTCAGGCAGGTTGAAATGGCAGTCTTCAGATGTGTGACCCCTGGAATATTCTAAATTGCTGTCTACCCCCAGCCTAAGGGGGAAAACTGCAAATGATAGCAGGAAAAAAAGATTGCAGCCTATTACTGTCATGTCACCTTGCATGGGTTGAGAAGTTAAGTCATGACACATCTATTCACCCTTGACCCATTTAGTGAAGCCATTGGTTGAATTCATAATACAAATGCCAACTGGCATCTGGATCACCAAGATTTTAGTTCTCTTTAATTCTAGAGATATTCTTAAAGGGTTTTCCCATCTCTTTAAAGGGGAACTCAGATGACAAAAAAATGTTTTCAAATCAACTGGTGCCATAAAATTTCAACCTTATGAACTATGTTACTATGTTAAAGCAAGAAACAGATCATAAATCGAGGACATGTATCTCTTCAAAATCATATATTTTCTAATTGAAATAAAGAAAAACTGACCATGTGAACACACCCTAACAGAGACAGAAAGTTCCAACAGAGGGAGCCAATCTTATTGAAAAAAGAAACCAGTGGCTCATTGTGATAGATGTATAAATGATCAGTGGCGCAGCTTATTATCAAGGATATCAGACTAATTATCCATGAACCTATGACAGCTTTCAGCCTGACTCGCCAGGAACATGACAATTATCACACCCATTGACATTCATTTAATGAATTAATTGTGAAGGAAGACGGCTGTTTATGTCTCATCTCTTCCTCCGCACAGCGAGGTTACATTGTTCTTCAATTTCACATATCGCTAAGAAAGGCCATTTAAAGGCAAGTCTGAAGACCAGTTCTCAGTCAACAGGTGATAGTAAAGTGCAGATGTTACAGTTGCAGTTCATATATCAGCCACTAGGGGATGGCTGCACAGTTTTGAAGTGGCAGTCTGGTAAACACAATCATTCAATTACAAATGATAGACTACCCAGTACACAATATGCTTTTGTATTTATACTTTAAACCCCCATAACTTTGTAGGTTTGAGGTGGGTGAGGCTGTTTGATTGATTTTTATTACATGTTTTATGGGATGTTAAGTGTATAAAAAAGCACAATTCTTGCATTTTTTAATCAAGTGGTAAAAATGGTGTTGAATTTTAATGTTTATATTTAAACATGGGAAAATATGGGGTGATTCGAATGTTGATTGGGGGAGGGGGGTATATAATAAAAAAAAAATGTGACTTCTGCTTCACACCTTTCTTTTTAGTACTAGGGTATTTGCAAAGGCAATCCTAAAGCTGCCTGAACTTGCTCCACATTTCCACTCCAACATATGATTTACTGCATATGCCGTATATTTTTATTTGCGCAAGTTTGGAATTTATTTTGAATTGCTCCAAATTGTGTATTTTCAGTCAGTATTGGGGAGGTGGTTAATTTTAAGTTTTCATTTCAGTTTATTTGCATATTTAAATCTGCACTTGCTGTATGTCAGTATGGTCTTTCTCTGTGACATATCTCTTGACTGTGTATAGGGTCTGTCTTCGGTAATAGTTTTACTATTGTGAAAGTATAAATGTCATGAACGGGGCAGGGAGAAGTGATCCCTAAGCTGTCCCTAGAAACACTCTCCCTGCCTACTTGCCCAGACATCCTAGTGGTGAATGACAACTAGGATCTGGCCCTTCCTGCGCTAAAGTGCAAGGGCATCAAGGTCAACAAAACAAACGGAACTGTCCATAGTCCGGGAACAGGTCAGGAACATAACGGGAATACAATAACCAGAACAGATATCTACAAAACAAACAAGGCAGGATGTAGCATACTAACAAAACGGGTAAGGAAAACAAGGGCACTATTCACACTGGACTACAAACAAAAAACACACTAGACTACAAACAGATACAAGTTCAGAGGACACAGACCAGTGAAAAAGTACAGAGGACACGATAGACCAATTGTAATGTACAAAGGACACTATAGATCAGTAATCATGTACTAAGAACACTAAGGATCAGTAATCATGAACACACTAGACTCCCCACTCCAAACATTGAAGGACATAAATACCAAAGCTAAATAGACTCCTAACCAGCAGGTACTCTCCACCGAGTGGTCAGGGTACTGGCCTAGAAGGAAATAAGAAATCACCGAGAAATATTTCCTCCTGATCTACTAAATGATAATTATTAAAACGTAGCCTTTATTTTACATTAATAAAAAACTGATGAAAACAGTCAAAGGTCAAAATTCAAAAAATAGTGCACAAAAGTTTCTTACTAACATAAAAACTGGTATATAGAACCCAGAGGTACACTCCAAGATGACAGGATATTAGCAATGCATATGTAATGAACAGAGTAACAGGGGTATATGTGGCTATAAGATGGTCAATGCGTCCTAGTTGTCAGACATATTATGGCTATAAGATGTTACTAAAAGCCAATAGAACAGGGGGTAGTGCTCTCTAATTGTCTAACGTACCCCTTCCTCTGTCCCTGCCTTTTGAGGGACCCACCTCCTTAACAGGGTGGCCTCAACCACGGTGCCGGGCCCTACACTCTCTAAGTGAGGGGATAAAACAAAAAATGTGTATAGATATAGATAGACAGATGTAGAACAGGTACACTGGTGTATACCCCGGGGCTCCAGATTGACCAATAAACACAAAAAGACGTGCTCCAAAATGTGATTTAAAAACACACAAAATTTGCCAAGAGTAGAAATCAATTAGCCTACGCGTTTTGCCTGCCTGATAGATGCAGGATCATCAGGGAAAAAAAAAAAAAAAAACACTTGGCACATAAATAGATAATGATCATATATATATATATATATATATATATATATATATATATATATAGGTACAATTGTATTCCTAGATGAGCAGAACACAAAAAACACTTTACAAAAGACACAAAAGATGTCCATACATAGGATGTTCAATTGGGGACCATCAAGGATAAATCATATCCAGGAAAGCATATCAAGGAGATACCGGTGGGGAGAGGCTCAATGAAAGTTAGAACAGAGCAGGTACAACGGTGAACTCCCCTACTCAAGTACACCCTGCTATAACCAGTCGGCTACAGCTAGATACAATAGTATGCTTTAAGATGATAAACCATACACAAATGGACATAGTGTCTGGGCACATCACTTCAATACAAGATATCATGATAATATAAAATAGAGCCGCGGTGTGTAATGGCACACGGCGGTAGATACTTATATGTCACCAGACGAAGCGTGTGCTCCAAACCGATAGAGTCCTCCGCGACAAATGTACAAGGCAGAAGGAAATAGCACGGACCGGAGTGCTCAGCCTTACAGTAACCCCCTTAGGTCTCCCCCTCGTCTGGGTAGCCAGAAACCTGAGGATAAGGCTGCGGTCCAAGATGTTTTCCTCCGGCTCCCAAGATCTCCCCTCAGGACCCCAGCCCTCCTAGTCAACCAGAAAAAATTTCTTTCCCCTGACTGATTTAATGGCCAAGATTTGTTTAACGGAAAAGACATCTGACATACCAGAGACTGGGGTAGGAGGAAGATCCTTGGGGGAGAAGCAATTAAATATGGCAGGTTTCAGAAGGGACACATCAAAGCTGTTGGAAATCCAGAGAGAAGGAGGGAGATGTAGTTGATAGGACACAGGGTTGATCCTTTTCTTGACCTTGTAAGGACCCAAGTAGTGGGGGCCCATTTTATAACTTGGGATCTTAAAACGTACTAATTTGGCAGACAACCACACCTTGTCTCCCGGGACGAAAACTGGAGGGACCCGACGTTTCTTGTCGGCGTGGATTTTCATGCGGGCTGAGGCCTGGGAAGAGAGAGACGCGTCTCTCGCCATATGGCATAAAAGTCCCGTACTAATTCGTCCACAGCTGGAACTCCGGAGGAGGTAGACAAGGGCAGAGGCGGCAAAAGGTGGCGGACAGACACCACAAAGAAAGGAGACATAGAAGTGGCAGAAGATTCTTTATGGTTTTAGTAGAACTCTGCCCACGGAAGGAGATCCACCCAATCATCCTGGCGGGAAGAGACAAAGTGCCGTAGATAGTCTCCCAAAATCTGATTGATGCGTTCCACAAGTCCGTTGGACTGAGGATGGTAAGAAGATGAGAAGTCCAGCTTTATCTTTAGTTGTCCACAGAGGGCTGTCCAGAATTTTGAGACAAACTGAACCCCTCTGTCGGACACAATATGGGTTGGTAGTCCGTGGAGGCGAAAGATGTGGCTAAGGAACTGTCTCGCCAACTGAGGCACAGAAGGGAGAGAAGACAAGGGAATGAAGTGTGCCATTTTGGAGAAATGGTCCACCACCACCCAAACAACAGTCTTGCCATGAGAGGGTGGCAGATCGGTGACAAAGTCCATGGCGATATGAAACCATGGGGTCTCAGGAACTGGGAGAGGGTGGAGCAAACCGGCTGGTCTCAGGCGAGGAGTCTTGTCCTGGGCGCAGACCGCACAAGCTTGGACAAACTCAGTTACGTCCCTCTCCATGGACGGCAACCAATACTGTCTGGAGATTAGTAGAAGGGTCTTCCGGATATCCGGCCAGCAAGGAAGAATATTCCCACTTTAGTACTACCAGGCGAAGAAGGGGAGATACGTAAATTTTCCCAGGAGGAAGGCAGCGTAGATCCACAGGAGCCACGGTGACCAAACATTCTGGCGGGATGATTTGTTGTGGTGTGACCTCAACCCCCGCGACATCAGAGGAGCGGGAAAGGGCGTTGGCTTGGACGTTCTTACTTGCAGGCCTGAAGTGAAACTGATAGTTAAACCGGGCAAAAAACAAAGACCAGCGAGCATGGCGGGGGTTGAGTCTCTGCGCGGATTGAAGATAGGAGAGGTTCTTGTGATCTGTGTAGATATTAATGGGGGAGGCAGAACCTTCCAGTAGGTGCCTCCACTCCTCCAGAGCCAGCTTGATGGCCAAAAGTTCCCTGTCTCCAATGGAGTAATTCCTCTCTGCAGGGGAGAAGGTCTTGGAGAAAAAAATGCAGGAAACTGTTTTACCCTTAGAGATCTTCTGTGTGAGCACAGCTCCTGCTCCCATGGAGGAGGCGTCCACCTCCAGGTAGAAAGGTTTTGAGGGATTGGGTCTGGATAGGACTGGAGTAGAGGCAAAGGCAGACTTGAGAGCGCAGAAGGGCTGCTCGGCCTGTGGAGGCCACGGCTTGGGATTAGCCCCCTTTTTGGTCAAGGCCACGATAGGTGCCACAAGGGTAGAGTAATGAGGAATGAATTGTCTGTAGTAGTATGGCCCGTAGGCCAGAGGGACGAGGCCAGTCCAGGACTGCAGAAAGCTTGTCAGGATCCATGTGAAGATCTTTGGAAGAAATGATGTACCCCAGTAAGGGAAGGCTGGTACGATCAAACAGGCACTTTTCAAATTTAGCATACAGACGATTCTTCCTCAGACGGGAAAGTACAAGGCGCACGGTGTGATCCAGATTAGAGGAAAATATGAGGATGTCATCCAAGTAAACTACCACACAGGTATAGAGCAGGTCTCTGAAAATGTCATTAAGGAAGTCTTAGAAGACGGCAGGTGCATTGCAGAGACTAAAGGGCATGACCAAATATTCAAAATGACCATCTCGAGTATTAAAAGAGGTCTTCCATTCGTCACCCTCTTGAATCCGAATAAGATTGTAGGCCCCTCTAAGATCCAACTTAGTGAAGAACTTGGTGCCTTGTAGATGGTCAAAGAGTTCAGCAATAAGGGGAAGAGGGTAATGGTTCTTGATGGTAATGCTGTTGAGTCCCCGATAATCAATGCACGGCCGAAGAGTGCCGTCTTTCTTGGTAACAAAAAAGAATCCAGCTCCGGCTGGAGAGGAGAATTTCCTGATAAACCCTCTCTGCAAATTCTCCTGGATGTACTCAGACATGGCGAGAGTCTCTGGAGGAGAAAGAGGGTAGATTCTTCCCCTAGGCGGAGTGGTACTAGGCTGCAAGTCAATGGGGCAGTCATATGGCCTGTGTGGAGGCAACACCTCTGCTTGTTTCTTACAGAAAATGTCTACAAAGTCTATATATGGTTCAGGCAGGCCTGGAGGAGGAGAGACAACAGGTGCAGACTTGGCTTGAACCGGCTTGAGACATCTGCTGAAACAAGAAGAACCCCAACTTCGGACCTCTCCGGAGGACCAATCCAGAATGGGACAGTGGCGCTGGAGCCAGGGCAGTCCTAAAAGAAGTTCAGAGGTGCGTTGAGGTAACACATAGAACTCCAATTTCTCTGAATGTAGGACTCCAACATCCATCTGGAGGAGCTCAGTACGAAACTGCACAGTGCCACCAAGTCTTTCTCCATTGACAGTAGAGATGAAGGACTTTTGCAGACAAACCACAGGGATGTTGAACTTGCTGATCAGCAAGGCGTCTATGAAGTTACAGGCGGAGCCAGAATCCAGAAAGGCGGTGGCAGCAAAGGATGTCTTGGAAGATACTGAAATCTGCACGGATACAGTAAGCCATGGAGAGGTGGTATTCACACCTAGCAACGCCTCTCCAACGTTAACTAGGTGCGCGCGTTTCCCTGTCGCGGTGGACGGAGAGGAAAGTCTTTTAGGAAGTGCTTTGTACTAGCACAGTACAAGCAGAGGTTCCTCTCTTGAGTGGTCAGGCGAGACCGATCCATCTGCACGGCTTCCTTGGCGGGAGGCCCAGTAGAGGGTTGCGATGGATGCAGGAAGACAGGAGACAAACAAGGATAGCATCTGGGGCGAGCACTTCCCTTTTCCTGAAGAAGTTCCTCACGTCTCTCAGCGAAATGCAAATCAAGAATAAGTACCAGTAGAACAAAGAAGACACGGCAACTCACCAATCCTTTTTAACGGCTGGAGTCCAGGCTGTTTTATTGTGGAAACTCACATAGAGACATTACATTCACCAGACAATGGAACGCTGTGATGTCTCTATGTGAGTTTCCACAATAAAACAGCCTGGACTCCAGCCGGTAAAAAGGATTGGTGAGTTGCCGTGTCTTCTTTGTTCTACTGGTACTTATTCGGGATTTGTTTCTGAGCACCGCCCGATACGACGAAGTTAGCCGCTGACCATACTTTCTATGGAAGAGTTACAGAGCAACTAGTCTGCTAGTTTTCCCTATTGGCCTGCAGTGCCTGTTTTTTTCTGCTTTTTGCGATTGTGTGGAAACGCAAATCAATCCTGGTGGCCAAAGGGATGAGGTCACCCAGGGAGGTAGGCATTAGTCGTGCGGCTAAGACATCCTTTATATCACTAGATAAGCCTTTCTTGCACGTGGCACAGAGCGCCTCATTATTGCAGGAGAGTTCAGAAGAAAGGGTACGGAAACGGATGGCATAATCGCCCACTGAAGAACTCCCCAGGGTCAAGTTCAGTAACGCAATCTCTGCAGAGAAAGCCCGGGCTGGCTCCTCAAAGACACTCCGGAATTCCCGGAAGAAACTCTGGACACTTGCAGAGGCAGGAACGTTGCGGTCCCAAAGCGGTGTAGCCCAGGCCAGGGCCTTCCCAGAAAGCAGGCTGACTACAAAACGCCACCATGGCACGCTCAGAGGGGAACTGGTCGTCCAACATCTCAAGATGGAGGGAGCATTGCGACAAAAATCCGCGGCACAGCTTGGGATCACCGTCATACTTGGCCGGCATGGACAAGCGGATTCTGGAGCTGGAGGTGGCAGCTGGCAGTGGTGGTGAAGCAGGTGCAGGCGGAGGTGATGGTTGCTGCTGAGCTGGCAGGAGTTGCTGCAACATGGCGGTCAACTGAGCCAGCTGTTGACCTTGCTGGGTAATCTACCTCGACTGCTGGGCCACAATGGTCGTGAGATCCGAGAGGCTAGGTATAGGCACCTCAGCGGGATCCATGGCCGTCAGGATCCGGACTGGTAGCTGGAGGCGGAGGCAGGTGATGGATCCTCTGGGCCAGAGAGGGGATGACGTGGGCCGTACCAGGGGAATAGAGTCTAAGGGATTTGCTAATGGACCAGGGGAATTGAGTCTAAGGGATTTGCTAATGGACTTGCTGCGGCAGGTAACCCCCAGGTCGTTCCACCCAGTACCGACTCATCCTCTCTGGCAGAGATAGGCACGGTACAGAAGGGTCAGGCAGAGGCGAGGTCAGACGTAGCAAAAGGTCAGGGCAGGCGGCAACGGTTCTCAGGCGGTAGTCAATAGCAACGGGTTCAGCAACAGGCAGGGAATACACACAAAATGCTTTCTCTAGGGCACTATGGCAACAAAGATCCAGCGAGGGCAGGAAGGGACTGGACAGCTTAATAGTTTGGCCCTAAATTAACTATTTGGGCCAGGCACCAATCATTGGTGCGCTGGCCCTTTAAACCTAAGAAGCCCGGCGCCCGCACGCCCTAGAGAACGGGGCCGCGCGCGCAGAGACAGGGCAGCGCCGGAAAGAGGCGCGGCAGGAACGAGAGTGTGGTAAGGAGTATGGGATGCGGTGCGTCGTTCGTTCTCCCCCGGCAATCATAGATGTGGCACCTGTAATTGGTGTACAGAAAAGACTATTGTGCTAGATGAGATCCCAGTAACCTTTAGGAATGTAATGTGTTGAAGGAGGAATGATGTCATTTATGTCGTTATTTGCACATGCAATAGGTTTTACATTCGTGAATTAAATGTTAGATTCAGAGAACACATTTATTCTTTGAAAACAGTGAAAGGTTCCCAGCATATAATTGCTCATATATTGGAGACACATAATGGGGAAGCTAAAGTTTTAAATTTTTTGTGACCTAGAAAGGGTTAAACATATAGAACGCATGGATCGAAGTAAGACACTCCGGCAGCGCAAAGCAAAATAGATCTTAACCCCTAAATTGCACAGGACGTAAATGTACGTCCTAAGCATAACCGCGAGCATAGGAGCAATGCTCGGATCATGCGCGGCAGGTCCCGGCTGCTGATCGCCCGTAATGGCGGACAGCCGCAATTCCACAGATGTCCGCCATTAACCCCTCAGATGCCGTGATCAATACAGATCACAGCATCTGCAGCATCGCGGTCATTAAAATGGATGATCGGATCGCCCGCAGCGCTGCCACGGCGATCTGATCATCCAGCATGGCGGCTGGAGGTCCACTCACCTTGCTCCGCTGCCTTCCCGCAGACCAGAGCAGAAGATGACCGATAACACTGATCAGTGCTATGTCCTATACATAGCACTGAACAGTATTAGCAATCGAATGATTGCTATAAATAGTCCCCTATGAGGACTATTAAAGTGTAAAAATAAAAGTAAAAAAAGAAAGTAAACAAATTTTGAAAACCCCCTCCCCCAATAAAAACGTAAAATGTCCCATTTTTCCTATTTCATCCCCAAAAAGTGTTAAAAAAATATTTTATATACATATTTTGTATCGCCGCGTGCGTAAATATCTGAACTATAAAAATAAAATGTTAATGATACCGTACGGTGAACGGCGTGAACCTAAAAAAAAAAGCCAAAAAAATTTATAAAAAATGGATTAAAAGATTTATATAAGCAAATATGGTAGCAATAAAAATTACTGTTCACGGCGCAAAAAATTAGCCCTCATACCGCCGCTTATATGGAAAAATGAAAAAGTTATAGGTCTTCAAAATAGGGGGATTTTAAACGTACTAATTTGATTAAAAAGTTTGCGATTTTTTTTAAGCGCAACAGTAATAGAAATGTTATCATGGGTATAATTTTAATTGCATTGACCCAAAGAATAAAGAACACATGTCATTTTTACCGTAAATTGTACGGCGTGAAAACCAAACCTTCCAAAATTAGCAAATTGCGGTTTTCTTTTTAATTTCACCACACAAATAGTATTGTTTTGGTTGCGCCATACATTTTATGGTAAAATGATGGCATTACAATGGACAACTGGTCGCGCAAAAAATAAGCCCCATACTAGTCTGTGGATGAAAATGTAAAAGAGTTATCATTTTTTGAAGGCGAGGAGGAAAAAACGAAAACGTAAAAATAAAATTGTCTGCTTCCTTAGGGCCCAAATGGGCTGAGTCCTTAAGGGGTTAAAGACAAATGTTCAGGGTAACTTAGGTCTCAACAATCATTTAGATGTAAGTGTATGGGGGGCGTGGCTTGGCGCTTGCCGGAAATGGCCGCCTGACTTCAGAGCTCCATGAACTACCAGCAACTAAAGCGACCTACAGCCTGCTAGCTCCGTCGCATTGACTGCATCTCCTACCTGCCGGTCCACGATGTCCTCTAGAACACGCAGGAGGGCTAAACTTGGCA
This sequence comes from Hyla sarda, assembly GCF_029499605.1. Lineage (NCBI taxonomy): Eukaryota > Metazoa > Chordata > Amphibia > Anura > Hylidae > Hyla > Hyla sarda. Next base: position 354,000,666 of record NC_079191.1, read on the forward strand.
CCAAGGTCCGCAAATTGACCGACTTCTACGTCTCCTCGGACCCGGGGGATTCTCAAAATGGCGCCGGCGCGCGCTCCCCTGCAGGCGCTGGTCCTGGCTCCCAGACGCCGCGGGGTCTGCTGAATGAGATGGCGACTGGTCGACAACAGATCGCTTCTATGCCGCCGCCTCCTCTCTTACCTGATACCCTGGACGGATTGCTGGAAAGCTCCAAAAGGCGATCGCAGGGAGGTGGTTCCGCTTCTTCCCCACTGACTTCATCCTCGGGTAGCCCTGCTAAGCAGAAACCACGACTGCAGACGGATGCACTGGATGTCGGAGGAGATGAGGAGGTGAGAGTCTCTCTTAATGCTGTGGCTGAATGCCTTGTGAATCAACCGTCCTCTAATGCCCCAGTCACTGAATTGACATTACAGAACATGTTATTAGCTCTCCATCAGTCCATGCATAATGATATAGCACACCTCCTGCACCCAGTGCGTGCTGACATTACAGAAGTCCAGTCCAGAATTACGCACATTGAAAATAAGATGGGTGACCTGGTCCCTTCTCATAATGATCTGGTGGATGCCCACTACGAGTTAGAGGATGAAGTCACCTCTATCAAAGCAAAACTTGCTGACCTTGAGGACCTGTCACGCCGGAATAACATCAAATTCCGGGGCATACCGGAGACTGTGGCTCCCTCTGCTTTAAAGCAATACCTGCTGGACTTTATGCACCTTGTCCTTCCTGATTGCTCAACTGCGGATATGACTATTGACAGGGCCCATAGGGTCCCCAGGCCACGTCATTTGGCTGAAGATGCGCCCAGAGACGTCCTTGCTCGGATCCACTTTTTTCATATTAAAGAGGAGCTGATGGCTGCAGCCAAGAAGCTACCACCGCTACCTGATAAGTAAAGAAACGTCCTCCTCTTTACTGACTTATCAGCTGCCACCTTGCAACAGCGACGTCTCCTAGCACCCATCACTGCTGTCCTGAGATATCATAATATCCTCTACAGATGGGGTTTCTCTGTCCGTCTCCTCATACAAAAGGACAAAGTGATGCATGCCATTAGAGATATGGAAGAAGGAGCACGACTACTACTGAAGTGGAATCTGCCACCACCCAAAGAGATGGCTCCTGGTAAAGACCCTCCTGCCCGGATCGCCCAGGACTGGCAGGTGGTTGGCTTCGCTACCTGAGGGCTATCGTCTCTCAGTAGTGCGGGCTCTGTTTGTGTAGCCTTTTTGGCTCAAGTGAACTATGCTCCCATCTCACTTGTGTACTATCTGCTGGTTATGGCAGGTTTTCCTGCTTTCTTTTTTCTTTTGTTTTTGGTTTATGTTTTTTGTTCTGTTTTTGTGGGATCCATATTGCTTTCCTAAATGCTGATCGCTACATGTCTGGGTTTCTACTGTATGTAGGAGTGGGACCCTTTACTTCTATGTGCTTTTTCTCATATATCACTATGGTACTTAGGTTTACCTCACTTAATGTTAATGGCCTTAATTGCCCTCAGAAGCGTGATTCATTATGGAGGGAGGCTAAGGTTTTAAAAAGTGACGTGCTCTGTGTCCAAGAGACACACTTATTGTCTACTGATGCATATAGAATGAGGAGCAGGTTTTTCCCCCACATCTTCCAGGCCCACGCCGATGCCAAAGTTAGAGGAGTGCTCCTCGCAATTAAAAATACTGTTGCCTTTACTTTGTTGAACTCCTATTCGGATCCACAAGGGAGGTACGTCATAGTTGTAGGTCTCCTCAATGATGTTCCCTATACTTTAGTTGCCCTATATAGTCCCAACTCTAAGCAATTGCCGTTTCTACATAAGTTCCTGAAGAGGACGGTTGGTGGTTTGTGGAGATTTTAACTTGGTGGCCGATAAGGAATGGGATTGCACACTGGGCTCTCACTTGGGTACCGGGGATTTGAGTGATACTCTCATTTCGCATGAGCTGTACGATGTGTGGAGAGCTATGCATCCTTCTGAGAGAGATTATTCCTATCACTCTGCTGCTCATAACACATGCGCCAGGCTAGATATGTTCTTGGTTGACAGGGTGGTACTCTCAGGTGCTGCATCGTCTTCCATCGAGCTGATTAAGTGGTCTGACCATGCAGCCATCACTCTGTCGGTGCGGGAACAGGGCAGGGTACCTTCCACTTACCTTTGGAGAGATAACCACTTTTTGCTTAATCACACGGAGTATCAGCCTATCCTCCTTAGGGATTTACAGGAATTTTTTCAGATGCACTCCCACAACTCGTCAGATATTGGTTCCATCTGGAATGCCCATAAGGCCTTCATCAGGGAGACTTTTATTAAGCTAGGGGCTAAACTTAAAAGGGAAAGGGAACAGACTTTAACAGTACTGTTGAGGGATATCAAACAACTGGAGGCCCTTAATAAGACATCCTCCTCTGAGTCCACAGCTGCATCTTTAGAGATCCTGAGGGACAAATTGAGAGCACATTTGTTTATGGATTACGAGCGTAGGGCTAGGAAATTAAAAGCTCAATATTATGCATGCTCCGATAGGGCTGGGAAGTTGTTAGCGTCTAGATTTAAGGCTAAACATTGTAAATCCACTATTCCCTACTTGTGGAATAAGCCTAGCAACGGTAAGCTGACCGATCCCAGGGATATTGCAGATAGGTTTAAGCGCTTTTACTCCTCTTAATACAATCTCTGTGACGACTCTTCTACCCTGCAGCCTTCTCCTTCTTCTATTACTTCCTTTTTGTCCTCTGTCTTGCTCCCCGCTCTCTCTGCTTCCCAACTGGAGGTTTTGAATGAACCTCTGAGATGGGACGAGCTTGTGTCTACTGTTCGATCTCTTCCCCTAGGGAAGTCTCCGGGGCCCGATGGCCTGACAAATGCCTATTATAAGAAATTCATAGATGTTCTGGGTCTGACTATGTTGTCATTCTTCCAAAAGGCGTATGCTTTGGGCTCCTTTCCGGCTGAGAATCAGGAAGCACTCATTGTCACACTACCTAAAGACGGCAAGGAGCCCGACGTGCCTCAGAATTTCAGGCCCATATCCCTTATAAGCTAATAAGCTCAGTACGAAACTGCACAGTGCCGCCAAGTCTTTCTCCATTGACAGTAGAGATGAAGGACTTTTGCAGACAAACCACAGGGATATTGAACTTCCTGATGAGCAAGGCTTCTATGAAGTTACCGGCGGAGCCAGAATCCAGAAAGGCAGTGGCAGCAAAGGATGTCTTGGAAGATACTGAAATCTGCACGGATACAGTAAGCCATGGAGAGGTGGTATTCACACCTAGCAACGCCTCTCCAACGTTAACTAGGTGCGCGCGTTTCCCTGGCGCCGTGTACGGAGAGGAAAAGTCTTTTAGGAAGTGCTTTGTACTAGCACAGTACAAGCAGAGGTTCCTCTCTTGAGTGCTCAGGCGAGACCGATCCACCTGCATGGCTTCCTTGGCGGGAGGCCCAGTAGAGGGTTGCGGTGGATGCAGGAAGACAGGAGACAAACAAGGATAGCGTCTGGGGCGAGCACTTCCCTTTTCCTGAAGAAGTTCCTCACGTCTCTCAGCGAAATGCAAATCAAGAATAAGTACCAGTAGAACAAAGAAGACACGGCAACTCACCAATCCTTTTTAACGGCTGGAGTCCAGGCTGTTTTATTGTGGAAACTCACATAGAGACATTACATTCACCAGACAATGGAACGCTGTGATGTCTCTATGTGAGTTTCCACAATAAAACAGCCTGGACTCCAGCCGGTAAAAAGGATTGGTGAGTTGCCGTGTCTTCTTTGTTCTACTGGTACTTATTCGGGATTTGTTTCTTCGCATGACACTGAACACCGCCCGATACGACGAAGTTAGCCGCTGACTATACTTTCTATGGAAGAGTTACAGAGCAACTAGTCTGCTAGTTTTCCCTATTGGCCTGCAGTGCCTGTTTTTTTCTGCTTTTTGCGATTGTGTGGAAACGCAAATCAATCCTGGTGACCAAAGGGATGAGGTCACCCAGGGAGGTAGGCATTACTCGTGCGGCTAAGACATCCTTTATATCGCTAGATAAGCCTTTCTTGCACGTGGCACAGAGCACCTCATTATTGCAGGAGAGTTCAGAAGAAAGGGTACGGAAACGGATGGCATAATCGCCCACTGAAGAACTCCCCTGGGTCAAGTTCAGTAACGCAATCTCTGCAGAGGAAGCCCGGGCTGGCTCTACAAAGACACTCCGGAATTCCCGGAAGAAACTCTGGACACTTGCAGAGGCAGGAACGTTGCGGTCCCAAAGCGGTGTAGCCCAGGCCAGGGCCTTCCCAGAAAGCAGGCTGACTACAAACGCCACCATGGCACGCTCAGAGGGGAACTGGTCGTCCAACATCTCAAGATGGAGGGAACATTGCGACAAAAATCCGCGGCACAGCTTGGGATCACCGTCATACTTGGCCGGCATGGACAAGCGGATTCTGGAGCTGGAGGTGGCAGCTGGCAGTGGTGGTGAAGCAGGTGCAGGTGGAGGTGATGGTTGCTGCTGAGCTGGCAGGAGTTGCTGCAACATGGCGGTCAACTGAGCCAGCTGTTGACCTTGCTGGGTAATCTACTGCGACTGCTGGGCCACAATGGTCGTGAGATTCGAGAGGCTAGGTATAGGCACCTCAGCGGGATCCATGGCCGGATCTTACTGTCAGGATCCGGACTGGTAGCTGGAGGCGGAGGCAGGTGATGGATCCTCTGGGCCAGAGAGGTGATGACGTGGGCCGTACCAGGGGAATGGAGTCTAAGGGATTTGCTAATGGACCAGGGGAATGGAGTCTAAGGTATTTGCTAATGGACTTGCTGCGGCAGGTAACCCCCAGGTCGTTCCACCCAGTACCGACCTATCCTCTCTGGCAGAGATAGGCACGGTACAGAAGGGTCAGGCAGAGGCGAGGTCAGACGTAGCAAAAGGTCAGGGCAGGCGGCAACAGTTCTCAGGCGGTAGTCAATAGCAACGGGTTCAGCGACAGGCAGGGAATACACACAAAATGCTTTCTCTAGGGCACTATGGCAACAAAGATCCAGTGAGGGCAGGAAGGGGCTGGACAGCTTAATAGTTTGGCCCTAAATTAACTATTTGGGCCAGGCACCAATCATTGGTGCGCTGGCCCTTTAAACCTAAGAAGCCCGGCGCCCGCACGCCCTAGAGAGCGGGGCCGCGTGCGCAGGGACAGGGCAGCGCCGGAGGGAGGCGCGGCAGGAACGAGAGCGTGGTAAGGAGTATGGGATGCGGTGCGTCGTTCGTTCTCACCCGGCAATCATAGATGTGGCACCTGTAATTGGTGTACAGAAAAGACTATTGTGCTAGATGAGATCCCAGTAACCTTTAGGAATGTAATGTGTTGACGGAGGAATGATGTCATTTATGTCGTTATTTGCACATGCAATAGGTTTTACATTCGTGAATTAAATGTTAGATTCAGAGAACACATTTATTCTTTGAAAACAGTGAAAGGTTCCCCGCGTATAATTGCTCATATTTTGGAGACACATAATGGGGAAGCTAAAGTTTTACATTTTTTGTGACCTAGAAAGGTTTAAACGTATAGAACGCATGGATCGAAGTAAGACACTCCGGCAGCGCAAAGCAAAATAGATCTTAACCCCTAAATTGCACAGGACGTAAATGTACGTCCTAAGCATAACCGCTAGCATAGGAGCAATGCCCGGATCATGCGCGGCAGGTCCCGGCTGCTGATCGCCCGTAATGGCGGACAGCCGCAATCCCACAGATGTCCGCCATTAACCCCTCAGATGCCGTGATCAATACAGATCACAGCATCTGCAGCATCGCGGTCATTAAAATGGATGATCGGATCGCCCGCAGCGCTGCCACGGCGATCCGATCATCCAGCATGGCGGCTGGAGGTCCACTCACCTTGCTCCGCTGCCTTCCCAGCATCTTCTGCTCTGATCTGCCTTCCCGCAGACCAGAGCAGAAGATGACCGATAACACTGATCAGTGCTATGTCCTATACATAGCACTGAACAGTATTAGCAATCGAATGATTGCTATAAATAGTCCCCTATGAGGACTATTAAAGTGTAAAAATAAAAGTAAAAAAATAAAGTAAACAAATTTTGAAAACCCCCTCCCCCAATAAAAACGTAAAATGTCCCATTTTCCCTATTTCACCCCCAAAAAGTGTTAAAAAAATATTTTATAAACATATTTTGTATCGCCGCGTGCGTAAATATCTGAACTATTAAAATAAAATGTTAATGATACCGTACGGTGAACGGCGTGAACCTAAAAAAAAAGCCCAAAAAATGAATAAAAAATGGATTAAAAGATTTATAAAAGCAAATATGGTAGCAATAAAAATTACTGATCACGGCGCAAAAGATGAGCCCTCATACCGCCACTTATATGGAAAAATGAAAAAGTTATAGGTCTTCAAAATAGGGGGATTTTAAACGTACTAATTTGGTTAAAAAGTTTGCGATTTTTTTTAAGCGCAACAGTAATAGAAATGTTATCATGGGTATCATTTTAATTGCATTGACCCAAAGAATAAAGAACATATGTCATTTTTACCGTAAATTGTACGGCGTGAAAACTAAACCTTCCAAAATTAGCAAATTGCGGTTTTCTTTTTAATTTCACCACACAAATAGTATTGTTTTGGTTGCGCCATACATTTTATGGTAAAATGATGGCATTACAATGGACAACTGGTCGCGCAAAAAACAAGCCCTCATACTAGTCTGTGGATGAAAATTTAAAAGAGTTATCATTTTTTGAAGGCGGGGAGGAAAAAACGAAAACGTAAAAATAAAATTGTCTGCTTCCTTAGGGCCCAAATGGGCTGAGTCCTTAAGGGGTTAAAGACAAATGTTCAGGGTAACTTAGGTCTCAACAATCATTTAGATGTAAGTGTATGGGGGGCGTGGCTTGGCGCTTGCCGGAGATGGCCGCCTGACTTCAGAGCTCCATGCACTACCAGCAACTAAAGCGACCTACAGCCTGCTAGCTCCGTCGCATTGACTGCATCTCCTACCTGCCGGTCCACGATGTCCTCTAGAACACGCAGGAGGGCTAAACTTGGCACCAAGGTCCGCAAATTGACCCGGGGGATTCTCAAAATGGCGCCGGCGCGCGCTCCCCTGCAGGCGCTGGCCCTGGCTCCCAGACGCCGCGGGGTCTGCTGAATGAGATGGCGACTGGTCGACAACAGAGCGCTTCTATGCCGCCGCCTCCTCTCTTACCTGATACCCTGGACGGATTGCTGGAAAGCTCCAAAAGGCGATCGCAGGGAGGTGGTTCCGCTTCTTCCCCACTGACTTCATCCTCGGGTAGCCCTGCTAAGCAGAAACCACGACTGCAGACGGATGCACTGGATGTCGGAGGAGATGAGGAGGTGAGAGTCTCTCTTAATGCTGTGGCTGAATGCCTTGTGAATCAACCGTCCTCTAATGCCCCAGTCACTGAATTGACATTACAGAACATGTTATTAGCTCTCCATCAGTCCATACATAATGATATAGCACACCTCCTGCACCCAGTGCGTGCTGACATTACAGAAGTCCAGTCCAGAATTACGCACATTGAAAATAAGATGGGTGACCTGGTCCCTTCTCATAATGATCTGGTGGATGCCCACTACGAGTTAGAGGATGAAGTCACCTCTATCAAAGCAAAACTTGCTGACCTTGAGGACCTGTCACGCCGGAATAACATCAAATTCCGGGGCATACCGGAGACTGTGGCTCCCTCTGCTTTAAAGCAATACCTGCTGGACTTTATGCACCTTGTCCTTCCTGATTGCTCAACTGCGGATATGACTATTGACAGGGCCCATAGGGTCCCCAGGCCACGTCATTTGGCTGAAGATGCACCCAGAGACGTTCTTGCTCGGATCCACTTTTTTCATATTAAAGAGGAGCTGATGGCTGCAGCAAAGAAGCTACCACCGCTACCTGATAAGTACAGAAACGTCCTCCTCTTTACTGACTTATCAGCTGCGACCTTGCAACAGCGACGTCTCCTAGCACCCATCACTGCTGTCCTGAGAGATCATAATATCCTCTACAGATGGGGTTTCCCTGTCCGTCTCCTCATACAAAAGGACAATGTGATGCATGCCATTAGAGATATGGAAGAAGGAGCACGACTACTACTGAAGTGGAATCTGCCACCACCCAAAGAGATGGCTCCTGGTAAAGACCCGCCTGCCCGGATCGCCCAGGACTGGCAGGTGGTTGGCTCCGCTACCTGAGGGCTATCGTCTCTCAGTAGTGCGGGCTCTGTTTGTGTGGCCTTTTTGGCTCAAGTGAACTATGCTCCCATCTCACTTGTGTACTATCTGCTGGTTATGGCAGGTTTTCCTGCTTTCTTTTTTCTTTTGTTTTTGGTTTATGTTTTTTGTTCTGTTTTTGTGGGATCCATATTGCTTTCCTAAATGCTGGTCGCTACATGTCTGGGTTTCTACTGTATGTAGGAGTGGGACCCTTTACTTCTATGTGCTTTTTCTCATATATCACTATGGTACTTAGGTTTACCTCACTTAATGTTAATGGCCTTAATTGCCCTCGGAAGCGTGATTCATTATGGAGGGAGGCTAAGGTTTTAAAAAGTGACGTGCTCTGTGTCCAAGAGACACACTTATTGTCTACTGATGCATATAGAATGAGAAGCAGGTTTTTCCCCCACATCTTCCAGGCCCACGCCAATGCCAAAGTTAGAGGAGTGCTCCTCGCAATTAAAAATACGGTTGCCTTTACTTTGTTGAACTCCTATTCGGATCCACAAGGGAGGTACGTCATAGTTGTAGGTCTCCTCAATGATGTTCCCTATACTTTAGTTGCCCTATATAGTCCCAACTCTAAGCAATTGCCGTTTCTACATAAGTTCCTGAAGAGGACGGTTGGTGGTCTGTGGAGATTTTAACTTGGTGGCCGATAAGGAATGGGATTGCACACCGGGCCTTCACTTGGGTACCGGGGATTTGAGTGATACTCTCATTTCGCATGAGCTGTACGATGTGTGGAGAGCTATGCATCCTTATGAGCGAGATTATTCCTATCACTCTGCTGCTCATAACACATGCGCCAGGCTAGATATGTTCTTGGCTGACAGGGTGGTACTCTCAGGTGCTGCATTGTCTTCCATCGAGCTGATTAAGTGGTCTGACCATGCAGCCATCACTCTGTCGGTGCGGGAACAGGGCAGGGTACCTTCCACTTACCTTTGGAGAGTTAACCACTTTTTGCTTAATCACACAGAGTATCAGCCTATCCTCCTTAGGGATTCACAGGAATTTTTTCAGATGCACTCCCACGACTCGTCAGATATTGGTTCCATCTGGAACGCCCATAAGGCCTTCATCAGGGAGACTTTTATTAAGCTAGGGGCTAAACTTAAAAGGGAGAGGGAACAGACTTTAACAGTACTGTTGAGGGATATCAAACAACTGGAGGCCCTTAATAAGACATCCCCCTCTGAGTCCACAGCTGCATCTTTAGAGATCCTGAGGGACAAATTGAGAGCACATTTGTTAATGGATTACGAGCGTAGGGCTAGGAAATTAAAAGCTCAATATTATGGATGCTCCGATAGGGCTGGGAAGTTGTTAGCGTCTAGATTTAAGGCTAAACATTGTAAATCCACTATTCCCTACTTGTGGAATGAGCCTAGCAACGGTAAGCTGACCGATCCCAGGGATATTGCAGATAGGTTTAAGCGCTTTTACTCCTCTTAAGACAATCTCTGTGACGACTCTTCTACCCTGCAGCCTTCTCCTTCTTCTATTACTTCCTTTTTGTCCTCTGTCTAGCTCCCCGCTCTCTCTGCTTCCCAAGAGAGAGGTTTTGAATGAACCTCTGAGATGGGACGAGCTTGTGTCCACTGTTCGATCCCTTCCCCTAGGGAAGTCTCCAGGGCCCGATGGCCTGACAAATGCCTATTATAAGAAATTCATAGATGTTCTGGGTCTGACTATGTTGTCATTCTTCCAAAAGGCGTATGCTTTGGGCTCCTTTCCGGCGGAGAATCAGGAAGCACTCATTGTCACACTACCTAAAGCCGGCAAGGAGCCCGACGTGCCTCAGAATTTCAGGCCCATATCCCTTATAAATTGCGATACCAAGATATATGCTAAGCTAATGGCAGCGAGGATGGTGGTAGTGTTACCATTTTTAATCAAAAATGACCAAACTGGCTTTGTTAGGGGTCGACAGTCTTCCGATAACTCACGGAGGGTCCTCAATTTAATTCACCTGGTGGACACGGCTCGTACCCCTGCATTGATGGTGGCATTGGATGCCGAAAAGGCATTCGATCGCCTCCATTGGGATTATGCCTTTTCGGTTCTACATAAAATGGGCTTTGAGGGCCAGATTCTAGGAGCTATTAGGGCATTATATTCCTGCCCCTCGGCTAGGGTTTTTGTGAATGGTACCTTGTCCGACCCCTTTCGCCTGTCCAATGGTACTAGACAGGGGTGTCCTTTATCCCCGCTCCTTTTCATCCTCTCTTTGGAGCCGTTGGCGCAGGCGATTCGGGAATCGAACGAGATATCGGTGGTGAGGGTGGGATCGCAGGAGCACACTATTTCTTTGTATGCAGATGACATAATTCTATCGATAACCAACCCGTCTATCTCTCTTCCCGATGCCTTGCCCCTGCTGTCTCGCTTTGGTGCCTCTTCTTACTACAAATTGAATGAATCGAAATCTCAGGTTTTGCCTTTACATATCCCCTCTATGATTCTGCACTTCCTGCAATGCCAGTTTAATTTAGATTGGCAGCCTAGGGGGATTAAATATTTGGGTATTGTTTTGACTCCCGTTACTAACCAACTATATACTGCTAATTACCTCCCCTTCTTGAGTGCAGTTGCTAAGGACCTTGGGAATATGGGTAAAGTGGAGGTCTCGTGGCTTGGAAGAATTGCGCTCCGCCCGCCTCTCTCCTTTTTTGCTAAGCTACGCACACAGATCTCATCATATATTTGGGGGGGCACCAGACCGAGAGTGACACATTCCATTGCCACTAAACATAAAAATGTAGGGGGTTTGGGGATCCCTGATATGCGTAGGTATCATATAGCCACGTTAATATGTTTGCTACGCCCCTTCTGGGACAGACTTATGGAGATACCCTGGGTCCAGATCGAATGTCACACTACGGAAACCGGTGACCCCCGGGCTTTATTGTTCCTGCATAGCTGGCGCCTTCCAGTACCACGGGGTGCCTTACCTTTCACCATAGCTGGTTTATTTAGTTGGTCTCAGGGCCCCAATCTGTGCACCCACTCCTCAGGGGTGTGCAGGTTGGATGCGCCTGTTAGTCTGCTCACCCTAGGTATTGCTGATCTAGACATTTCTTCTTGGGTATCCTGCAGCATCTCTGCAATCTCTCAACTCTATAGTAATGGGACCCTTTTGCCCTTCCCTGATATTGTTGCTTTATATAAAATACCCCTTAGACAATTATTTACATATTTGAGAATTCAACACTTCTTGGCATCCCTCCCTCCTGCTGCTCCTCTCTCTTGTCCTGCTCTCTTTAATTTCTTCTCTTGTCGTCGCAGAGGCCTTAAGCCTATTTACAAATCCATGGCGGGTCATGCGGAACTTGAAATGACTAAACATATGAGGGCTTGGCAATTGGAACTGAAACAAATGTTTACACTGGACCAGTGGGCGGGGGCCTTTCGATATACCTACTCCTCCTTAAAATCCATCTCCCAGGTTGAAGCAGTGGTTAAAACCCACCTGCGGTGGTACTATACTCCATTGTATCCATTGAGCTCTGCTCTATGTTGGAGAGGATGCTCCCATAGGGGTACCCTGCTGCACATATTGTGGGAATGCCCGCTGATCTCTGGATATTGGGGCCAAGTAGAAAACTTACTTAGTAGGATTTTTTGTAGGACTGTCTCCCTCTCCCCTCAGTTAGCCTTACTACTCTTCGATTTGTGCTTTTTCATGCCTCAGGAACGTACATTGCTTTGCAAAATTGTAGTTTTAGCGAAGCTACTCATCACAAGGCATTGGAAAACTGCTAATACCCCAAATCTTAGAGACCTTATTTCACTTATTTCTCATACTCAAGACCTAGAACACATTTGGGCAGTAGGGCGTGGTCAGGCTTTAAAGCATGACCTCATTTGGGCACCATGGAAGAGTAGGGCTCCTCCCTTGTAGGAACTGTGCGTTTATCTCCAACCTGAGGTTGCCACTTCTATGTAGGAGAGCAGTTACACTTATATTGTTCTATATTATAATATGGCAGCACCCCATGTATTTGTTTCATGCCTGCTGACAATGTGGACTCACACTTTGTTTTTGTTTTAGTTCATGTTTTGTTTTGGTTTTCCTTCTGATCTTTTTCTGATATGCTGTGTATTTGCTGGCTGAGCTGAGCCCTGGACTTGGCCAATTTGCCACGCTGTATGCGGGCCGACTACAAAGCACAGAGGTATCAGCCTCAGAACATTTTCGCAGATGTGTGCAGCAACGCTCAGATACTTATCATGTACGCTTCTTATCATCTACTACTGTACCACCTTACTCTTTGTTGTTGTATACTGGAAAAGTTTATATTGTTCAAGATACTGCTCTGTAAAAAACTTTAATAAAATCCTTTTGAAACGTAGATGTAAGTGTCTTTGCCTAAATTATAGTTGTATTATGTGAGTTGAAACTGTAAATACAGGTTGCATTTAGTTTTTTAAGTGTTTTTAATTCACACTTATGCATCACGGTTTAGGAAGTATTTATCTGCCGAACATAATCCTGGTAGGCACGGTTTGAACAAGCGCCCAGGGAGTCGTGAAAGATTATTATCTCACCTATCTGTGCCGGTCTGGCGACCCCTGTTTCTAACAAGTTTATGCACCATTAATAAAGAAATCTTTCACTGGAGAAGCTGTTTGCAGTGAGTGCCCCCTCATTGTTCAATATACTACTGAGTATTAATAATAAGCAATGTAATTGTACAAAACAAGCCTGCAGAAATGATGAGTACAACATGCACAATGAACAGTTCATATGAGCCTCAAATACTATTCGTCTTTCATATCTGTTGGTGTATAGAACTCACTAAAATGATTACCAAATACAAAATACATACAGCCATGGCCGTAAATGTTGGCACCCCTCAATTTTTTTTTAGAAAATAAAGTATTTCTCACAGAAAAGGATTGCAGTAACACATTTCGCTATACACATGTTTATTCCCTTTGTGTGTATTGTAACTAAACCAAAAAAGGGAGGGAAAAAAAGCAAATTGGACATAATGTCCCACCATACTCCAAAAATAGTCTGGACAAAATTATTGGCACCCTTTCAAAATTGTGGAAACATAAGATTGTTTCAAGCATGTGATGCTCCTTTAAACTCACCTGGGACAAGTAACAGGTGTGGGCAATATAAAATCACACCTGAAAGCAGATAAAAAGGAGAAAAGTTCACTTAGTCTTTGCATTGTGTGTCACACTAAGCATGGACAACAGAAAGAGGAGAAGAGAACTGGGGACTTGAGAACCATAATTGTGGAAAAAATATCAACAATCTCAAGGTTACAAGTCCATCTCCAGAGATCTAGATTTGCCTTTGTCCATAGTGGGTAACATTATCAAGAAGTTTGCAACCCATGGCACTGTAGCTAATCTCCCTGAACATGGACGGAAGAGAAAAAGGAAGGTGTCAATGCAGGATAGTCCATATGGTGGATAAGCAGCCCCAAACAAGTTGCAAAGTAGGCTCAGGGAGCATCAGAGTCAGCGCAAACTATCCGTTGACTTTTAAAAGAAATGAAACACTATGGCAGGAGACCCAGGAGGACCTCACTGCTGACACAGAGACATAAAAAAGCAAGACTTTTTGCCAAATTGAACATGAGTAAGCCAAAATCCTTCTTGGAAAAACTTCTTGTGAAGATGAGACCAAGGTAGAGCTTATTGGTAAAGCACATCATTCTACTGTTTACCGAAAATGGAATGAGGCCTACAAAGAAAAGAACACAGTACCTACAGTGAAATATGGTGGAGGGTCAATTATGTTTTGGGGTTGTTATGCTGCTTCTGGCACTGGGTGCCTTGAATGTGTGCAAGGCATCATGAATTCTGAGGATTACCAACGGATTTTGGGTCGTACTGTACAACCCAGTGTCAGAAAGCTGGGTTTGCATCTGAGAGCTTGGGTCTTCCAGCAGGACAATGACCCCAAACATATGTCAAAAAGCAGCCAGAAATGGATGGCAACAAAGCGCTAGAGAGTTCTGAAGTGGCCAGCAGAAAGTTTAGATCTAAATCCCATTGAACACCTGTGGAGAGATTTTAAAATTGCTGTTGGGAAAAAGCCCTTCCAATAAGAGACCTGGAGCAGTTTGCAAAAGAAAAGTGGTCCAACATTCTGGCTGAGAGGTGTAAGAAGCTTATTGATGGTTATAGGAAGCCACTGATTTCAGTTGTTTTTACCAAAGGGTGTGCAACCAAATATTAAGTTTAGGGTGCCAATAATTTTCCCCAGACCGTTTTTGGAGTTTGGTGTTAAATTATGTCCAATTTGCTTTTTTCCCTCCTTTTTTTTGTTTAGTTCCAATACACACAAAGGGAATAAACATGTGTATAGCAAAACATGTGTTACTGCAATACTTTTATGTGACAAATCCTTAATTTTCTAGAAAAAAAAATCAGGGGAGCCAACATTTAGGCTAGGTTTCCACTTGGTTTTCTTTGTACACCTAAAAAAACGCCAGCAAAAACGCCAGAAAAACTGCCACAGATTTTTCCTGAGTTTGGCAGTTTTTCTGGCGTTTTTTCTGACTTTTTACCTGGTGTGTGGAAACATCCAGTTTTGTCCCCTGAGGCAGTTTTCTCACTGTCTTCTGGGTACCACTCTGTGGGTCGGATGCTGAGCGCCCGGTCCACAGAGTGTAAGGAGGTGAGGAGTGATGTACAGCATCACTAATCACCTCCCCGTCTGTATAGTATACAGGGGGGCATAGTGTACCTGTGTATACTATACAGGAGCCGGGAATCCTGTCACCAGACTGACAGTACTCCCTGCTCCTATAGCCCCTTTGTGCGGTATACAGAATATACAGCTATCTATAGATAGCTGTATATAGTGTATACAGAACAGGAGGTCCACTTACCTTCCTCGCTCCCTGTCCTTGTCAGGTCAGTGTAGCTCCGCCCCCTAGCAATGACATCATTAGGGGCAGAGCTACAGACGGGAGTCAGGCTAGTAAGGCTCTGGGAAGCTCTGTTCACATTGTCCATTTTGTATAATGTGAACACACCCTTCTGGCAGTGTCTTCCCAGATAGGGAAACTCCAGCTGTTGCTAAACTACAACTCCCAGCATGCCCAGACAGCTGGGACATGCTGGGAGTTGTAGTTTTGCAACAATTGGAGGCTCGCTGTTTGGGAAGACATTGCCATATGGGCGCTCTACTCAGCGGACAGCGACAATAATGTACTAACCAATATTTTGTGTTTTTTTTTTCTTTTCGTTTCAGATCCGTGTATGCAGAGGATTACTGCAGATATGATCGATTACGCCGGATGAACGTTTTTTTTTTTTCTTTTAATAAAATGGTTAACGAGGGCTGTGGGGGAGTGTTTTTTAAAATAAAATATTTTTTCCAATGTGTTATATTTTTTTTTTTATTGAATTTTCAGGCTTAGTAGTGGAAGCCGGTCTTATTGACAACATCCATTACTAAGTCAGGGATTAGCGTTAGCCCCAAAAACAGCTAGCGCTAACCCCCAATTATTACCCCGGTACCCACCGCCACAGGCCGGAGCATCAAAAATGGCACTGCTGGGCCTAGGCGGTAACAGGCTGGCATTATTTAGGCTGGAGAGGGCCAGTATCAATGGTCCTCGCCCACCCTGGTAACGTCAGGCTGTTGCTGTTTGGTTGGTATTGTGATGAGAATGAAAATACTGGGAACCCTATGTGTGTTTTTTTTAAATAAATAAATACATTTTAAAAAATGCATAGAGTTCCCTGTATTTTCATTCTCAGCACAATACCAACCAAACAGCACCAGCCTGACTTTACCAGGGTGTGCGAGGACCATTGTTACTTGCCCTCCCCAGCCTAAATAATTCCAGCCTGTTACCGCCTAGGCCCAGGAGCGCCGTTTTTGAGGCTCCGGGCCTGTTGATACTGGCTCTTCCTGGCACCTCTGTGGCGGTGGGTACCGGGGTAATAAATGGGGGTTAGCGTTAGCTGTTTTTGGGGCTAACGCTAAGCCCTGACTTAGTAATGGATTCCGTCAATAAGACAGCTTCCACTACTAAGCCTGAAAATTCAATAAAAAAAAAACCACAACACATTGTAAATATTATTTTATTTTAAAAAACACTCCCCCACAGCCCTCGTTAACTATTTTATTAAAAGAAAAAAATACAGTTCATCCGTTGTATTCCATCGAATCCACCATAATCCTCTGCATACACGGACTGCCTTTGGCTGTCTGGGCATGCTGGGAGTTGTAGTTTAGCAACAGCTGGAGTCTCCCTATCTGGTAAGACACTGGCAGAAGGGTCTGTTCACATTATACAAAACGGACAATGTTAACAGAGCCTTATAACCTTACCAGCTTGGATGCCGTCTGTAGCTCTGCCCCTAATGATGACATCACCCGCCGAGACTGGAGGGAGGTAAGGGGACTTCTTCATCTTCTGTATACACTATATACAGCTATCTATAGATAGCTGTATATACTGTGTACCACCCAAAGGGTTTACCTACGCTGTCCAGCAGTGTAACTTAACTCTTTCCTTGCCAGGCTTGCGCCTAGCGCACAGCCCAGCAAGGGGTTAAGTGAGCCAGCAATGTGTATACTGTATACACATTGCAAGCTCACTGTAAGTTTTTGCTGGGCAGTAGGTATATCTTACTGCTCAGGATCAGCTGTTCTCCCGGCTCTGTAGCTGTCCCCACAGTCAATTCAGGAGGATCGCAGGGGTGTCAGGAGGAGTGACATCCGCTGTGATCTGTCCCTTACTGCAGGTACTAATACTCCCAACATGGAGCGCACACTGCTCCATGGTGGGAGCAGTAGTTCCTGCATTAATAGACAGATCACGGCGAGTGAAACTCCTGACACCCACTGTGATCCTCCTGTATAATGTATAGATGCGGCGGCCGCTCTTCTTTGGTCCCCTGTACTGACGTATACACATCTATTCATATAGAACCATATGGAACCATCTGACCAATCACATCTCTCTGCGGGAAATAAGAATATGTGTATATATATGGCAGTGCAGGGGATCATTATACAGGACGATCACAAAGGGGGGATCTGTCGATTAGTACAGGTACTACTACTCCCATCATGTAACAGTGTGTTCCATGCTGTGAGTAGTAGTACTACATAAAAAATGTATTAAAAAAGTTAAAAAAACACGCACACACTACATTTTTATTATTGGCGGCTACATTTTTAGGTCCCCACCTGCGCACATAAATTGATCCCTGTTTAAAAATTAATTAAAATTTCGTTCTAAAAAAGTTACATTTCGTTAAATACAATTTTTTCCATCACTACTATATCTTTTTTAATAAAAACTTTTTAATGATACCCTACAAAATTTTAATAAAAAAGATATCTCCATCACATTTTGGGATCGCTAAAGTCCAAAAAAATAAAAACGCCTGAAAAAAAGCCAAAGTTAAAACCCACATGGCGTTTTTCTTGGCGTTTTTTCACTGCCATAGACTTCTATGGGAGAAAAACGCCAAGGTTTTCCCGAAAAAATGCCAAAGTCTCGACAATATATCGTTTTTTAAAAACTGCCCAGGAGCCCAAAAACGCCAAAAGGATTAAAAAAAACACCAAACTGAAAATTGCCAAGTGGATTTTGCATTTTGCAGTTTACTATTGACTTGCAGCTAACATCTGGCCACAGCGTTTTTTCACAAAAAAACGCCATGCGGCAGAATGGATGTTTTTATTGGCGTTTTTGTAAAACAAAAAACAAGTGGAAACCTAGCCTTACGGCCATGACTGTAGATAACAAAGTTCAGAGGTTGCTTTGTGCTTTTCTATATTAGTTTTCTTTGGCAGCAGCATTATAAATGGGTTTACTTTTATTTCTTATCTTTCTTTCATTAAAAACAACTACTCATTGGACAGATGCCATCTCTTAAGTAGATTTAACCTCTTCTACCTCTGTCAGAAATTAATTATATCAATCAAACATGAGCTATAAAACTGTCTTCTGTGATGCACTATCAAGTACAAGGAAGAGAACTGCTTTTGATGTTAAAATTGAAATCCTTAAGGACCTGATGAAAGAGCAACTGAAATGAAGCTCTCAACAGGAGTGAGAGGATGACTTTTCAGGATGCACTTTACTTTAGTTTTTTTTTTTTTTTGCCTATAATACTTTCAGCTTCATTTACACTGTAGTACAATAATAGC
Source organism: Hyla sarda (assembly GCF_029499605.1). Taxonomy (NCBI): domain Eukaryota; kingdom Metazoa; phylum Chordata; class Amphibia; order Anura; family Hylidae; genus Hyla; species Hyla sarda. The sequence goes on from NC_079191.1 coordinate 354,019,071, forward strand.
AGCCCTCTGAACCATACTACTAAGCAGATCATTCTCACTATCTAGTATGACCTTGAGTATATAATTCATTACGGTAATTCAGTAAAGTGTACTTTACTCTGTCTAATAACCAGACGGTATCTCCATAAAATACATGATTTTTCCTATGATCTTCCTATAATTCCAATAGGTATGATTGACATGATGGGAATAGTAGTTTGTTTTCGCTGGGACACACCATGTGTATAGTGATGTCGCGAACATAAAATTTTCGGTTCGTGAACCGCAAACGCGAACGTCCGCAAAAGTTCGCGAACCGGCGAACCGGGTGAACCGCCATTGACTTCAATGGGCAGGCGAATTTTAAAACCCACAGGGACTCTTTCTGGCCACAATACTTATTTAAAAGTTGTTTCAAGGGGACTGAAACCTGGACTGTGGCGTGCCGGAGTGTGATCCATGGCAAAACTCCCATGGAAAATGACATAGTTGATGCAGAGTCTGGTTTTAATACATAAAGGGCATAAATCACCTATTATTCCTAAATGGTGCTTTAGCCCCCTTTAGGCAGCACATAGAGCCCCCCTTTAGGCATCACATAGTTAGATCCCCCCCTTTAGACAGCACATAGATTCCCCGATATTAGGCAGCACATAGTTAGAGCCTCCCTTTAGGCAGCACATAGTTAGATCCCCCCTTTAGGAATCACATAGTTAGATTCCCCCTTTAGGCAGCACATAGATTCCCCCATGTTAGGCAGCACATAGTTAGAGCTTCCTTTTAAGCAGCACATAAGATTCCCCCATATTAGGCAGCACATAGTTAGAGCCCCCCTTGAGGCAGCACATAGCAGGATTTGAACAAGGCCCCAAGGCAGCAGTGCTAACCTCTGAGCCACCATGCTACCCGTCCCATACATCTAATATTCACGGTTGCAAAAATGGACAGAGATGTCAGCAGAGAGTACCTGAAAAATTAGGCATGTACACATGCCTGAAAAATTTGGTATTGTTGCAGCCGTTTCTGTAGCAGCGGCCATAAAAATTGCAGCACCATAACAATTGCAGCAGCAGAGGCCAGAAAAATTAGGCATGTACACATGGATGAAAAATTGGGTATTACCGTAGCCGCATCTGTAGCAGCAGCCAGAAAAATTGCAGCACCAGAAAAAGTGCAGTAGCAGAGGCCAGAAAAATTAGGCATGTACACATGGCTGGAAAATTTGGTATTGTCCCAGCCGCTGCTGTAGCAGCGGCCTGAAAAATTTCTGTTTGCTTCGCCAGGCAGAAAGTGCCCTAAAACTAGTTGGTGGCGGATAAGTCACGCAAGTCATCCTGCATTCAAAGTTCAAAGACAGCAGCATGTGGACCATAGGCCAAGGCAGCTCATCTGATCAGGCCTTGTTCAGTCAAATGTATCGCCCAGTGTCAGTCCCTTCGGGATCCATCCCTCATTCATGTTAAGAAAGGTGAGGTAATCCAGACTTTTTTGACCAAGGTGACTCCTCTTCTCAGTGACAATACCTCCTGCTGCACTGAAGGTCCTTTATGACAGGACACTTGAAGCGGGACAGGCCAGAAGTTCGAGCGCAAATTGGGATAGCACAGGCCACAGGTCAAGCCGGCACACCCAGTAGTCAAGTGGTTCATCGCTCCTCAGAAAGTCGATATCTGCGGTTAAGGCCAGGTAGTCTGCTACCTGTCGGTCAAGTCGTTCTCTGATGGTGGACCCCGAAGGGCTGTGGCGATGCGTAGGACTTAAAAAGCTCTGCATGTCCTCCATCAACAGCATGTCTGTAAAGCATCCTGTCCTTGCCGGCGTGTTCGCTGGAGGAGGAGGAGGATTACTTTCACCACTTCCCCTGTTAGATCCCTGTTGTGCTGTGACATGACCCTTATACGCTGTGTACAGCATACTTCTTAATTTATTTTGGACCTGCTGAATCCTTACCACCTTGCTGTAATGCGGTAACATGTCAGGCACTTTATGTTTATACCGGGGGTCTAGTAGCTTGGACACCCAGTTCTCCTTCATCCTTTTTATACGAGGCTCCTTCAACAGGCATGACAGCATGAAAGACCCCATTTGCACAAGGACGGATGCCGAGCTACTCATGACCCGTTCCTCGTCCTCAATGATGTCAGGGACGGTATCATCTTCTTCCCCCCAGCCACGTACAACACCACGGGAACCAGATAGGTGACAAGGAGCACCCTGGGATGCCTGCTGTGGTTGGTCTTCCTCCTCCTCTTCAAAGCCACATTCCTCCTCTGACTCCTCTTCCTCACAATCCTCTTCCAGCGTTGCCGCAGGTCCAGCAAGCGATGCTGATAAGGCTGTTTCTGGGGGTGATGGTGTCCACAACTCTTCCTCTTCACGTTCATCTAATGCCTGATCCAGCACTCTTCGCAGGGCACGCTCCAGGAAGAAAACAAACGGTATGATGTCGCTGATGGTGCCTTCAGTGCGACTGACCAGATTTGTCACCTCCTCAAAAGGACGCATGAGCCTACAGGCATTGCGCATGAGCCTCCAGTAACGTGGCAAAAAATACCCAGCTCCACAGATGATGTCCTAGCACCCCGGTCATACAAATATTCGTTGACGGCTTTTTCTTGTTAGAGCAGACGGTCAAACATTAGGAGTGTTGAATTCCAACGTGTTGGGCTGTCGCAAATCAAGCGCCTCACTGGCATGTTGTTTCGCCGCTGGATATCTGACAAGTGCGCCATAGCCGTGTAGGAACGCCTGAAATGGCCACACTCCTGGACTGCTTCAGTACATCCTGTAAGCCTGGGTACTTGAGCACAAAGAGTTGTACAATCAGATTACACACATGTGCCATGCACGGCACATGTGTCAACTTGCCCAACCTCAATGCCGCCAACAAATTTGTTCCGTTGTCACAAACCACCTTGCCGATCTCCAGTTGGTGTGGAGTCAGCCACTAGTCCACCTGTGCGTTCAGGGCCGACAGGAGAGCTGGTGCGGTGTGACTATCCGCTTTGAGGCAAGTCAACCTCAAGATGGCGTGACACTGCCGTATAAGAGATGTGAAATAGCACCTGGGGAGCTGGGGGGGGGGGGTGACGGTGATGTGGAGCAAGACGCAGCAGTGGAAGAGGACTCGGCCGAGGATGTTATGGAAGAGGATGGAGTAGGAAGAGTAGAGGAGGTGGCAGCAGGCCTGCCTGCAAGTTGTGGCAGTGTCACCAACTCCTCTGCAGAGCCACGCATTCCATGCTTGGCAGCCATCAACAGGTTTACCCAATGAGCATTGTAGGTGATATACCTGCCCTGACCATGCTTTGCAGACCAGGTATCAGTGGTCAGATGGACCCTTGCCCCTACACTGAGTGCCAGACACGCCATAATTTCCTTTTGATCAATGGAGTAAAGGTTGGGGATTGCCTTTTGTGCAAAAAAAATTCGTCCGGGTACCTTCCACTGCGGTGTCCCAATGGCTACAAATTTTTTAAAGATCTCAGACTCCACCAGCTTGTATGGTAAAAGCTGGCGGGCTAGCAGTTCCGACAAGCCAGCTGTCAGACGCCAGGCTAGGGAGTGACTTTGAGACATTGGCTTCTTGCGCTCAAACATCTCCTTGACAGACACCTGACTGTGGGCAGATGAGCAGGAACTGCTTAAGGCGAGAGACGGAGAGGCGGATGGTTGAGAGGGGGCAAGGAGGGCAGCAGTGGTTGACCTGGCTGAAGATGCTGGACCAGGAGGAGGATGGCGGATTTGACTTTGTTTGCTGCTTGTACTGACGTGTTGATCCCATAGGCGTTTGTGATGTGACATCATGTGCCTTCGCAAAGCAGTTGTGCCTAGGTGGGTGTTGGACTTCCCACGACTCAGTTTCTTCTGGCACAGGTTACAAATGGCCTCGCTGTTGTCAGAGGCAGAAACACAAAAAAAATGCCACACTGCTGAGCTCTGCGATGACGGCATTCTGGTGGTGGCAACAGCATACGTCCTTGCATATGTCCTTGCGACAACCTCCCCCTGCTTCCAACTCGTCTCCTCCTCCTCTCTGTCTCCCCATCAGAACTTTCTCCCTCTTCTTCTCTTGTAGCGGGCAACCACGTGTCATCCCGGGACACATCGTCATCATCAACACCTTCACCGCTATCTGACACCTCAAGAAAGGAAGCAGCAGCGGGTACAACATCCTCATCACACCGTACGTCCATGTGTGTAATGCTGCCTGACTGAGACATATCCCTGTTAACTACATCCTCTGGCAATAATGGTTGCGCATCACTCATGTCTTCAAACTGATGTGTAAATAACTCCTCTGACGGATCAAGTAAAGCGGCTGTGGTGCTAGTGTTGGTGGTAGGCGGGCAAGTGATAGCATGAGAGGTGCCTGAAGCTAAGCAAGAGGAGGAGGACGGTGCGTCAATGTTGCGAGCGGAAGCTTTAGTAGTAGATTGGGTGTCTTGTGATAGCCAGTCAACTAAGTCCTCAGAACTTTGGGGTTTCAGGGTACGTGGCTTCTGAACACTGCCCATTCTAGTGTCAAAGGGAATCCCAGCACCACGACGGCCCCTGCGGGGTGGCCTTCCTCTGCCTGTCATTTTTTTGGTTAAATTTGCACAAGTGTCACACCTAATGTGATTTGCACTAGGGTGACACAATTTGCCCTGCAGGCAAGAAAAATGGCAACTGTGATGTGAACTAACAGTGACAACTGATTTTATTTAACAGCCAAAAAATGTATTTTATTTTAATTTGCACAATTGTCACACCTAATGTGATTTGCACTAGGGTGACACAATTTGCCCTGCAGGCAGGAAAAATGGCAACTGTGACGGGAACTAACAGTGACGGCTGATTTTATTTAACAGCCAAAAAAGTTATTTTTTTAATTTGCACAACTATCACACCTAATGTGATTTGCACTAGGGTGACACAATTGCACAATTGTCACACCTAATGTGATTTGCACTAGGGTGACACAATTTGCCCTGCAGGCAGGAAAAATGGCAACTGTGACGGGAACTAACAGTGACGGCTGATTTTATTTAACAGCCAAAAAAGTTATTTTTTTAATTTGCACAACTATCACACCTAATGTGATTTGCACTAGGGTGACACAATTGCACAATTGTCACACCTAATGTGATTTGCACTAGGGTGACACAATTTGCCCTGTAGGCAGGAAAAATGGCAACTGTGACGTAAACTAACAGTGACATCTGATTTTATTTTACAGCCCAAAATTATTATTTTTTTTACATTTGCACAACTGTCACACCTAATGTGATTTGCACTAGGGTGACACAATTTGCCCTGCAGGCAAGAAAAATGGCAACTGTAAAGTGAACAAACAGTGATGACTGATTTTATTTAGCAGCCAAAAAAGTTTTTTTTTTTAAATTTGCACAACTGTCACACCTAATGTGATTTGCACTAGTGTGACAATGAGCACAAAAACTTGCCAGCGGAGTTCCCCTTTTATGCAGTGGTCCCCAACCGGGGTGCCTCCAGCTGTTGCAAAACACACAGACTGATATATTTCAGCCTTTTGAATACTGTAGTAGTTAGTTGCTTGAAGGAACTTAAGTTTGATTCTGGAGTACCCCTTTTAACCAGCGGTTCCCTCCCAACCAGGGTGCCTCCAGCTGTTGCAAGACTAACGGATTGATATCTTTCAGCCCTTTGAATACTGTAGTAGTTAGTTGCTTGAAGGAACTTAAGTTTGATTCTGGAGTACCCCTTTTAACCAGCGGTTCCCTCCCAACCAGGGTGCCTCCAGCTGTTGCAAGACTAACGGACTGATATCTTTCAGCCCTTTGAATACTGTAGTAGATAGTTGATTGAAGGAACTTAAGTTTGATTCTGGAGTACCCCTTTTAACCAGCGGTTCCCTCCCAACCAGGACTGATATCTTTCAGCCCTAAAAAGTGCTTTTTAGGGTGCTGTCCTTAAAGCTGATGTTACACTAGTGCTTTAGAAGTAAACTGGACCCTGAATACACCACCTAGCAGCAACCTAGCTATCGCTTCCCTATACAGCAGGAGCAGCTTCTCTAACCCTCCACTTCCTAAGCCTGCAGCATGCCGAATGAGGGTAAAATGGCGTCTGTGCAAGAGGTAGGAGGGTCTGGAAGGGAGGGACTGCTGCTGATTGGCTGTAATGTGTCTGCTGACTCTGACTCACAGGGTCAAAGTTTACTGCAATGTTAAAGTATAGGGGGTGGATCGAACTTCACATATGTTCGCCCGGCGATGCGAACACGATCATGCGAAAATCGCCGAGAACAGTTCGCCGGCAAACAATTCGCGACATCTCTACCTGTGTATTATCTTGAATAATTATGTTTTGCCATCCTTGTGATTGTCAGGTTTAAGGACGAGGCCACGCACACTAATTGTGATTAAACTAGGTATCACTCCTAAAGCCACCGATATAAAAAACCAAACAGCCCCAAAAATAGAAAAAAACTATGGACAAAATGTAATAACAATAGTATCAAAACTTTATTGAGCAAGATAAAGATAAAGCAAGATATCCCCCCATAAAAAACATAAACACTACAGACATAGTAAAAACAGCGGTGGGGGAACACCATAATAGGACTAGTAATATGAATAGTAAACATACACAGTGATAATTAATTAATCAATCTAGCAAATATTGCAGACTCTGTTCCATGATGTGGGTTGTAGTACAGGGGCTGAGGGATTGATCGTATCGGGTTTCACTTCTAAGACCCGATGCGATCAAAAGTTATTAAGCAGGGGAGTGGGCGGCATGCTCCGCAACCCTGCGATGTATCAGTGTGTTTTAACTTTCATTTTTGAATCCCCCGCAGCGAGTCCTGAATGGCCGATCAGGGCTCTCAGCGAGAGATTGAAAAATGAACTTTGAGAGTAGTAAGATATATAGCGCTGCAGAGGGGGGCAGACATATAGCCTATATATCTAGTCCCCCCAGCAGCGCATTAGATATGACCCCCGCCTGCGCATTAAATATTTACCCGCTGGCGCATTAAATATATACCCCCTGCTGGCGCATTAAATATATACCCCCACAGCGCATGTATATGTGCCCTTGCAGCTCTTCTATATACATATGCCCCTATATGTCTATATACATAACCCTATATGTCTGCCCCCCACAGCTCTTCTATATACACAAGCCCCTGCCGCCGTATGAATGAAAAGTATTTCTATTAGCAGCGCATAGTGCCGGGAGCCGACTCTATGCGCTGCTAATAGAAATACTTTTCATTCATACGGCGGCAGGGGCTTGTGTATATAGAAGAGCTGTGGGGGGCAGACATATAGGGTTATCTGCCCCGCCCCCAGCTCTTCTATATACATATACCCCGGCTGCCATATGAATGAAAGGTATTTCTATTAGCAGAGCATAGTGTCGGGAGCCGGCTCTATGTGCTGCTAGTAGAAATACTTTTCATTCATACGGCGGTAGGGGCATATGTATATAGAAGAGCTGCGAGGGCATATATACATGCGCTGTGGGGGTATATATTTAATACGCAGGCGGGGGTTATATATTTAATGCGCCAGTGGGTATATATTTAATGCGCAGGCGGGGGTCATACCTAATGCGCTGCGGGGGGGCTAGATATATAGGCTATATGTCTGCCCACCCCCTTGCAGCGCTATATATCTTGCCCCCCACAGTGCTCTTTGGCCCCTGCTACTCTCAAAGTAAATTTTTCAATCTCTCGCTGAGAGCCCTGATCGGCCATTCAGGGCTTCCCACGGGGGATTCAAAAATGAAAGTTAAAACACACTGATACATCGCAGGGTTGCGGACCATGCCGCCCGCTCCCCTGCTTAATAACTTTTGATCGCATCGTGTCTCAAAAGTGAAACCCGGTGCGATCAATCCCTCAGCCCCTGTACTACAACCCCCATCATGGAACAGACTCGGTTCCATGATGGGGGTTGTAGTACAAACACTAATGTAGCCTCCCCAGCTGTCTGCAGACTCCCGCAGCCGGGGAATTACTACTACCATCATGGAAACAAGTCTGTTCCATGATGAGAGTAGTAGTCCACCCTCAGCACTGCAGGAGTCTGCTGATGTCACCTCTTCTGAGCATGCTCAGAAGTAATAACGGATATAATAAACTGTGTGCAAACGGATGACATAAAGGCTCATCCGTCAGCCATGAATTTTTATAGTGTGAAAGCAGCCTAATATAGAGATTTAGAAGATTTATGAAGCTCCATTGTCGATTTTTTTTTTGCGTAAAAAAGTCACACGTACTTGCGAATGTGCAACTTTTCTATACATGCTGCAACTTCATTTTTGCTTATTCCAAAGCACATTTCTGAAATCTGCTCACGTAATTATTATTATTTTTTTTTACTTTGCAGTGGTCATGTATTTATCAAATGGGATAGTCGCTATTTATGAAGAAAAAAAGTTGCATCTCCATTTAAAAGTCGTCTATGTATTCCAGGTCCAACCTGGCTTAGAAAGTGCATACCTCTGTAGAAAAGGCTATTAACACCCACTTTAACAACTGTTCTTGTTCTGCATCATGAAACAAAGCTACTATATTAATGTTAATGTTAATTATAGAAAAAATTCATTGTATAACTAATAGCTCTAATAATTTTAAGGTTGAAAATACACACTGCACAGCTTAATGCAGCTAATGTTAAAATTCAATAATGCACAAACTAATTGTGTAAGAATTTTTACAGACTATGTAAATAATCCATGTGTGGCACAAAAATGTTTCCTTGAAAAAAAGAAACATCCACAGTAATACAACTTCTTGCACATTTTGGGGTGGGTAACGTACCAAGCCATTTATTATTATTTTTATTATTATTTTTATTATTATTATTATTTTTGTGGCTTCACTATTGTTTATGTGCCTGTTGGTGCTGTGCTGTCTTCCTTCCTGACGTAAACTCTGCAAGACTCCGCCCACCAACATCACAAAATGTGGGCTCAAAATTAAACAAAAAAGCCTCCAGAGTACGGATATTCACGGTGTGGCATAGTATGTTTTTAATATTTTTTTTATTTCTGAGGAGGGTAGATTGGTTGTTGCGGGATAGTTGGAGTTCAGCAATTTAGTGCCAGGCCGGCCAGTCAGGGTGTCACCCGATGTGGAACGCCCCCCTCCCCATCACTCTCTAGCAACGCTACTGGTTATAAAGGATAGATAAAGAACTATGGCTATTATAATTAGGGAAAATATTTTTGCTTAAAAAAATGCTTTTGTAAGCGGGTTTCCCGGGTTTTGCTTACGTGCGATATATTTATCAAGGTCGATCGACTATTTGATAAATAGGTCGCATGTAAGCAAAAGTAAGTAAAAAAAAATTGACATATAAAAGCCATACGTTTGAAAAGAATGATTTATCTCCTTCTTAGAAATAGAGATTTAAGATGAAGCAGTGAGCGGCAGCCCGCTTCACTCCCCTTCCGGCAGATATGACCTTTTCTCTACATATACATATGCAGAGAAAAAGTTCTATTTGATTGACAGATAAGGAGTCTCCAGCTTGCAACACATGTCTGTCTGAGCAACGTGTCAAAAGTTTTTTAAATGACAGCAATGTTTCAAGTTTTCTTTATTTTACTTAAAAGAACCTTCATCAGCATCAATATTTCTTTTTATACATTTTTGAAAAGTAAACTAGTAAGCAGATGAAAGGTGACCATGTAAATTCTACCACAAAAGGTAAATAGCAAATCTTTTCTTGATTCTTTGCATATGATGCTGTTGACAACAACACTGAAGGCAATGCAGTGACTAGTGATGAGCGGCAGGGACCATATTCGAATTTGCGACATTTCATGAATATATGGCCGAATATTCATCCTATATTCAAGACATTTGTATATTCGCTATGTTTTTTCTCTTTTTTTTAATACGAAAATTTGTGTCCTCCTAGTGGAAGTGCCGATATTTGTGAATTTGCACATTCACAAATATTTGCATGTGTGAGAATATTTGCATATTCACATATATTAGCATGTTAAAAAAAAAACGAATATTCGTCACAACTAATATATATCACTATATATTCTAAATATTTGTGAAATCGCGAAGTGCCGATATTCGAAGTAAAAATTCACATTTCGAATATTCGCGCTCAACACTAGCAGTGACATGATTAACCCCTTAGCGCACATGGACGTTTATGAACGTCCATATGCACGTCCTCACATATAATGCGTGCTCACGAGGTGAGCGCGCATCATACCCGGTGGGTCCCGGTTGCTGTAAGCAACCGGGACCCACGCTAATACCGGACATCACCGATCGGGCTTATGTTCGGCATGAACTCTTTAGACACGGTGATCAAAGTTGATCGCCGCATTTAAAAGTGAAAGTAAAAGTATCTCGGCTGATTGGGACCATCGCGATAAAATCGTGATGTCCCAATAAGCTAGGACGCAGCAGGAGGTCCCCTCTCCTGTCTCCTGCATGTCCGATTGTCGATTGCTCCAAGCCTGAAATCCAGGCTTGAGCAATCAACCGCCAATAACACTGATCCCTGCCATTGAATGCAATGGCAGTGATCAGTGTATTGAAACAATGTACTGCATGTTATAGCCCCCTATGGGGGCTATAACATTGCAAAAAAAAAAGTTGATAAAGATCATTTAACTCCTTCCTTGTGTAAAAACAGTGTAAATTAAAATAAACTATAAAAAATATATTGTTAATTAAACCACATGGTCAATGTCGTACGCGCAAAAAAATTCCAAAGTCCAAAATAGTTTATTTTTGGTCACTTTTTCTACCATAAAAAATGAATAAACATCAAAAAGTCCGATCAAAACAAAAATGGTACCGCTAAAAACAAGTAGGGTATCATTTTAGCCATATGGACCTACAGAATAAAGATAAGGTGTCATTTTTAACGAAAAATTTACTGCGTAGAAACGGAAGCCCCCAAAAGTTACAAAATGGCGTTTTTTCTTCCATTTTGTCGCACAATGATTTTTTTTCCCCGTTTCACTGTAGATTTTTGGGTAAAATGACTGATGTCATTACAAAGTAGAATTGGTGGTGCAAAAAATAAGCCATCATATGGATTTAAGGTGCAAATTTGAAAGGGTTATGATTTTTAAAAGGCAAGGAAGAAAAAACGAAAGTGCAAAAATAGAAAAACAATCCGTCCTTAAGGCATTAAGAGTCATGACTGCATGGATATAGTGCTACATGGCATGGAACAAGTGTTTAAAGTGGACCTGTCGGGAGGTTTTTAGGAAATATTGTAAGGGCAAATTAGGCTTTGGAGCCTATTGGGTGTTCCCCTTGGCTTCTAGATTACACTGAAGAGGCAGAAATCACATTACAGCCTGGTAGCTGTCATTTAGAAGGTGACTAGCAAACAGAGGGGTGTGACCAACTGGGATCTAGTAGCTAAGTGGAATGCCTAAGAGTGAAAGTGTGGCCTCCTGCGCATGCCAAATTTATCACAATTTATGCCGGCAAACAGAAACACTTTCAATTGTAGCTGAAATGTAAGCTAGTTGGTATAAATTTTAGTGAGGGCACAAAGGTAACCTTAGGTGCTCTCGGATTTATGTAGAGCTTGTGAGCTGTTTATTGTTGTCATTATTGTTTTTATTACCGTATTTTTCACCTTATAAGACGCACTGGGGGGGGGGGGGGGGAAACTGGGGGGGAAAAGTTGGTGCGTCTTATAAGGCAAATACACACCTATCGCGGCGATCCCTGCGGCCATCAATGGCCGGGACCCATGGCTAATACAGGACATCACTGATCGCGGTGATGCCCTGTATTAACCCTTCAGACGCGGCGATCAAAGCTGACCGCCGCGTCTGAAGCGAAAATAACACTGACCCGGCTGTTCAGTCGGGCTGTTCGGGACCGCCGCGGTGAAATTGCGGCGCCCCGAACAGCTTACAGGACACCGGGAGGGACCTTACCTGCCTCCTCGGTGTCTGCTCCGTGCCAGGATCCCCTGCATGGCCGGCGCTCTCCTTCGTCATCTTCACGTCATCGCGCACGCCGTCCTGTCATCTAATAGGAGCGGCGAACGTAGCGAAGTCATGGTGGCGACGGAGAGCGAGGATACCGGGCAGCAGAGACTTTCCAGAGCAACGGGGATGCGGCAATAGCGATGGAGGGCGACATCCAGGGCAGCGGTGACAGGTCCGGAGCGGCGGGGACACAGCATGCTGGGAGTTGTAGTTTTGCAACATCTGAAGGTCCGCAGGTTGAAGATCACTGTCCTATACTTTACATTGTATTTGGTTCAGAATCTTTATTTTCTAGATTTTTATCCTATAAAATTAGGTGCGTCCTATATGCCGGAGCGTGTTATATGGCAAAAAATACGGTATTTTCTTTATTTTTTACATTGTTGTACATTAAACTTAATTATCTGACGTGTCCTACGCTCCCTCTAATAGTGGCTGCAGACAGCAACAATTCTACTCTTTCCCTATACAGTAGGCAAAATATAGCTCAAACCGCTTTATTAAGAAAATAAATCAGCAATATTAAAATTTTAGACCTAAAAGGACATGATGGCAAAAGACAGAGCAATATTTTAAGGCCTAACCATTCAAGCACAACAATCTATTCACTACCAGCTGGCAAAGTGAACACTTTTATGAGTTTCAAGTAGTCCCCTATCAATCTAGTGGCTGACAATGGCAGATGTCATCTATTATAACATAACAGAGCGTGTCATTTTAGTTTGTTAAAAGTCTATTACATTTTTTTTGTGATTTTTATTACCCTTTGTTTTACATTTTATGCACACCCTTATGTTTCAACAAGTTGAATAAAAGATAATGAAAATGAACAGTTTAAAAATAAATAGTTCTCTATATTGGGAACATCAAAGTTGTTGTCATTAGTGTTGAGCGGCATAGGCCATATTCGAATTCGCGAATATTCGCGAATATATGGACGAATATTCGTCATATATTCGCGAATATTCGCATATTATTTATATTCTCGTTTTATTTTCGCATATGCGAAAATTAACATATGTGAAAATTAGCATGTAGGAAATTCGCATGTTACAAATTCGCATATGCGAAAATTAGTACACTAATTTTCGCATATGCGAATTTTCGCACGCCAGTCTCACACAGTAGTATTAGAGCCTTCTTTACACCACACAAGCTGGAAGCAGAGAGGGGTGATCACTGTGATGTGTACTGTGAAGAAAAAAAAAAAAAAAAATAAAAAAAAAAATGAAAATTCGTAATTACGAATATATAGCGCTATATTCGCGAAATTCGCGAATTCGCGAATATGCGATATTCGCGAATAATATTCGAATTGCGAATATTCGCGAGCAACACTAGTTGTCATTATGGACCGTGTAGTATATAACCATATAACCCAATGACAACATTTTTTATGTACTGATGTAATCCCTGACTAATAATAATAATAAAAATAATTCCATAGAACAAGAACAAGTTAAATAGTTAAATATTTGAGTCCATTAAGTGTCATTTTAATTCTCATTATTTAATTTTTTTTAAATATATTTGTTTCAAATTACAAAATGTTATAAATAAAGAACTTACCAGTATACATTGCATTACCAGTATGCATTGCATGGCCATAATAAGCTAGAACCAGGAGGGTGACTTACACGAGCAAAAAAAAAAATGTGGACTTCTATTGTGTCTTGGACCCCCTACTAATTTTGGCTTACCAAAAATGATGCATACTGACCAAAATACAGTGATCCCCCAACCTACGATGGCCCCGACATACGATCATTTCAACATACGATGACCTCTCAGAGGCAGCATGAACATACGATGCTTTTGTATGTCGGGGCCATCGCATAAACGGCTATCCGGCAGCGCAGACTGATTCAGCTGCCACCGGATAGCTGTTTACAGTGCCCGTGTGGTCCGCTGACGATCACTTACCTGTCCTCGTGGCTCCGGTGCGACCTCTTCGGTATCCACTCCATCGCTGCCGCTCTCCATCGTCGTCATCATGTCGCTGCCGTCCCATCATCCAATAGGAGCGGCGTGCGTAGCGACGTGATGACGGCGACGGAGAGCGAGGATGCCGGGGAAGCACAGGCCTTGCCGGAGCGTCGGGGACACCCCAGGGACGCGGCGACAGCGATGGAATGTGACATGCAGGGACAGGTGAGTACAACTTCCAATACCAGTGGTCTTCAACCTGCGGACCTCCAGATGTTGCAAAACTAAATTTCCCAGCATGCCCGGACAGCCTTTGGCTGTCCGGGCATGCTGGGTGTTGTAGTTTTGCAACATCTGGAGGTCCGCAGGTTGTAGACCACTGTCCTATACTTTACATTGCACGGATCCCTCAACATACGATGGTTTCAATAAACGATGGTTCATTTGGAACGGATTACCATCGTATGTTGACCGACCACTGTACTGCTGTAAAAATAGTCAACCCTAGTCCGGCTTTACTGCATTGGTAAACGTCTGTAATACGGATCCAAAATATGGATATATTACAGATGAAACCGCATAAGTATGTCATCAGCATTGCAATATTATTTATGGGCTTCTAGACTGAAAAACTGGTGCAATACAAATGGAATGCTGATGAAATAAGGATCCATTTCAGAGGAGCATCCATATTTTAATTTAGGCTTTTGTGAGTGTTTGCTGTATTTTTGAAATATGAGCTTATTTTACAAGTGAAAAGACTAGAATAACATTAGCACCATATTATGGGGAAAAAATAAAAACAAAAAAAAAAAGATTCCACCATAAAAAATATGTAATATCCTAGAATACTGCAGTGACCCATTCATTTTAATAGATGGTTTATGTTGGCTTTCCATAAATGTTTCAAACCAGTCTAAGAAGCTTTTTTTTTGCTGTCACCAATGGAACAGCAGAAAAATGGGCCACAAGATTTAAAAAGACTTTATGATTTAATAAAGGAAAAAATGAGCTATATGCTAAATAAATAAATACAGTATTTTTCGTCATATAAGACATTCCGGCATATAAGACGCACCCAATTTTAAAGGATAAAAATCCAGAAAATAAAGATTCTGAACCAAATACAATGTAAAGTATAGGACAGTGATCTTCAACCTGCGGACCTTCAGATGTTGCAAAACTACAACTCCCCGCCGCTCCGGACCCGTCACCACTCGTCACCGCTGCCCCTGGATGTCGCCCTCCATCGCTGTCGTCGCGTCACCAGGGTGTCCCCGTCGCTCCGGAACGTCTCTGATGCCCAGTATCCTTGTTCTCCGTCGCCGGCATAACGCCGCTACGCACGCTGCTATGCATGCCACTCCTATTGGATGACGGGATGAAAGAGAACGCCGGCCATGCAGGGGATCCCGGCACGGAGCAGACGCCGAGGAGGCAGGTAAGGTCACTCCCGGCAATTTCACCGCAGCGGTCCCGAACAGCCCGACTGAGCAGCCAGGTTAGTGTCACTTTCGCTTCAGACGCGGTGGTCAGCTTTGATCGTCGCGTCTGAAGGGTTAATACAGGGCATCACAGCGATTGGTGATGTCCTGCATAAGCCGCGGGTCCCGGCCGTTGATGGCCGCAGGGACCGCCGCTATAGGACAGGGTTTTAATGTGTATTCGCCATATAAGATGCGCCAACTTTCCCCCCCCCCCCCCCAATTTTGGGGAAGAAAAAGTGTGTCTTATACGGCGAAAAATACGGTAAATAAATAAATACATTTCTGACATTTTGCCTGTAAAACTTTAGTTTTTTGAGACTCCAAATAGGCATTAAAAAAATACATATATTTGTAGGGAACTTTACAGAGCTGTTGCTCCCCTGGAATAAAATGCCACAAAACCGTGTGGTGAGAAGCTCTAAGGCAAAATTCTCATAGTTTGCATGAACTATTGAGACTAATACTATATAAACATCTCCGTAAATTCAGTATAGAGCATTATTCTAGTAAAAGATGATGTCTCTTATGTCACTAAACAGCTTTATTTTATTTTAGCAGTGTAAACCGTTTCTATTATTATTTCCAGCAAGAAAATGATAGAAAATTCATAAAGTACCCTGGACATGGTCCTGACTTATCCTACAAATATTGCACAATATGTAAAATCAATGTAATAAATTGTTCCATGTCCAGGATGCAGAGATAACCCGCAGGCTTGTAATCTAGTAATATCAGACCAAACAAGAGGTCTAGTGATTTACCATGCTTCAAGAAGTCAGATATTCAGTAAGAAATGCCAGGACATTATTACAATTTTAATAAAGGAAAGGCAAAAAAAGAGATTAGCATTCTAGAGGCAAACTCTAATGTTATCTGCACATACAGGAAGGAGATATAGCTATTACAACCTCTAATAGTGGATTGTTGAAAGATAGGCATTTTTTTCCATTTCTTTTGCCCAAGTCCAAAGCTGAATTATTCTTTTACTGAATTATTGTTACATATATATACTCATATTTACGTATTTTCTTAATTTGATATATTTACATGCCACCAACATATTCCTCAGCACTACACAGAGATTTACATCAATCACATTGGTTCATGTCCCTATTGGTTCTCCCAATCTATATTCCCAATTGACCTCTCAGTATGTTTTTGGAGTGTGCAAGTAAAGAGTATACCTGAAATTAACCCACACAGATGCTGGAAATGCATACATAGCTGAATACGAAAACTAGGACCCCGGTACTGCAAGGCAATAGTGCTAACCATGAAGCCCCCAAACTGTATAAAGTATTTTTTAGAATAAAATCACATGTGAAATATAATCAAGAGCTCATAGATTACATAATATAGGGGAGTGTATGAGATTTAGATGCAGGCCTCTGTTTTTTTGTCTTTTTTGTATCGTGTGGTAGGTCCTTGATCTACTCTTGACTTTGACTTTGTGAGGGTCAGCTACCTTGTCTGATATTCCATTACCAACCTACCTTGACTAGCTAATCTGGCACCTGACCTGCATCTGGTAATTATTTGCCGTTTTTTTTGTTGCTGACATGAATCCATATATTAATATAGAGACAAACCTCCATACTTCCCTATGAGTGTGACTGTAGAATGACAACTATGATTAGCAATATCAGCTCCTAATGTCTGTATCACTGACTTCAGAATTGTCTGTCCCCAATGAAGGGCTGTCAGAAGGTTTGGAGAAGATAATACTGTCTTCAATTAGCCTACAGGTACGGTGACATTTGTTACGTTTTTAAAATGTAGAGTAAAAATTCCATCATCTGGTATTGGACTTGGTAGCTACTTAAAAAAAAAGTTAAAAAGAAACTAAATAAAATGTCAACTCAATTATTTCTAGACTAGGCCACCCCCCCCCCCCTTCCATCATTACCAATTTTACTTTTTCTTAAAGTACATGTGAAAAGCTAAAATGTTTTTTTTTTCTCATTCAGGTATTCAAACTTTTAATTTATAGACTTTAAAGTGTAGCCAAGACGTGGTTCTTATCCGTCTAACCCTTACTATGTCAGACTACAACTAAGAGCTAGACAGGTTCAAAATACTTGTGTCAGTTAACTGTTTCCATTTTAATGGGAGTATTATAAATGTATTGCTGGATAACCTCCACATTATAAATGCATCACTTTCTAGTGCTTATCCATTGCAGTGTCCATGCACCTGATCGTTGTTAACATTTGAGCTACATAGGGGATTGATTCTTCTAACTAGAATTTTTTTTCTCTATTTCTTTTTTGTTTTGTTTTTTTGTTCACAGTAAAACATTTGTCCATCCAGCAAGGTGTAGAATAAAATGTAACTTCTATTCTATAATAGTAAAACATTACAACAGGCAACACAAAGCTTGAGGGAATTGGCAAAGATGGCAGAGGTGTTGGACATACACATTTTTTACTATTTTTATGGGAGACCCATTTTATAATGTTTCCTCTTTTTTGAGTTATATGCTTGTGCTTGGTCTCTTGAGAGATCCACTCTACTGGGTTAATAAAATACAAATACTTATTCTTTGTACATTGAATACAGTAATAGAAATGTTTCACTGTGCTGGGGATAAGACTGATCCCCCTTCTTGTAAATGTTATTTGGATGCAAATAACAGTTTCTCTTTTATATCTTCTAACAGTTGCTAAGTTTTCACTGTGTACTTTCTATACCCAGGATTAGATGTGTGTTATTAGTATGTGTGACTCCGGGCCATTCAGTCGTAAACTTAGTTAAAGTCGACAATTCACAATAATTTGCAAGAAACTACTCATTTGTTGAGTGACATGGCCTAGTCATTTATTGTGCCAATTGGTTGAATATGATGTATCTAATTTTAGACACATACATTATGTGTTTTAGATTCTTTTCAAAGTCCATGCGATGGGGAGATATGGCTGGGCTGAAAATCGAATGTGGCTTTGCAGGAAGTTGTGTGGCTTTAATAAAAAAAAAAAAAAAAAAAGTTTCAGTAAAGTTTAGCAAGATCCAAAATTCCAAAAAATGTTTCCATACAAAATTGTTAAAAATCAGCCAACCAATAGTTGGCATAAGAAATTAGACAGGCCTAACAATGCACTAAATGTATCAAATAGCATAGGCACCTAAGGAAAATGTGAAGCATCCATAGACTACTGTAGCAAAAACAACTTATCCCTTATCCAAAGGATAGGGTATAAGTGTTTGGTCGTGGGGGGTCCAAACGCTGGCTCTGTCACAGCTTTTTCGTGCAGGAGGCGTGTCGGCCGCAGCATGATGCCATGGCCAACACACCTCCTCTATGTAGTTCTATGAGAGAGGGGGGATGCAGAGTTCGTGCCCCCCTGCTTCTCCCATAGAGCTGTCTGTGCCTGGGACAAAACACCACGTGCCAAGCCTGACGGTCTTCTACATCCTTTACCTGTTCCTGACCTGCCCTGGACTAACATTGCAATGGATTTAATTATAGACCTTCCTTCTTCTAGTGACAATACGATCATCTGGGTTGTTGATCAGATGGCTTATTTTGTGCCCTTGCCTGGTTTACCATCTGCCCCTCTACTAGCTAAACTGTTCCTTTCCCATATCTTCCGTCTCCATGGATTACCGACACATATCGTCTCTGACCAGCGAATCCAGTTCGTTTCCAAATTCTGGAGGGCACTCTGCTCACATCTTCAAGTTAAGTTGGACTTCTCCTCTGCCTATAATGCCCAATCTAATGGTCAAGTTGAGAGGGTGAATCAGGTCTTGGGAGATTACCTTCGCCACATTGTTTCTGCCTGCCAAGACGACTGGGCTGATCTACTACCCTGGGTAGAGTTTTCTTACAACTATAGGGATACTGAATTTACAGGAACTTCACCCTTCTTAGAAGTCTATGGACTTCATCCTCGTCCACCTTTGCCCTTGTCTTCTCCCTCCGGTGTCCCTATGGCTTATGAACTTGCACGGAACTTCACCTCCATTTGGAAGAACACTCGTCTCTCCCTCCTTCGTGCCATGACCCGTATGAAATCTCAAGCGGACAAGAAAAGGCGTCCTCCTCCCGAATACTCACCCGGGGACAAAGTGTGGTTGTCATCTAGATATATCCGCTTCAAAGTAACCTGTCCACTGGGTCCACACTATTTAGGTCAAAGTCAACAATTCAGTTAATCGAGTGGCTTATTCTCTTCAATTGCCTTCCTCCCTTCAGATCCCAAATTCTTTTCACATCTCCCTCTTGAAACCCGTCATCTATAACTGCTTCTCTAAAAAGGACGTTTCTCCTACTCCCATCTCGGGTGCCTCTGATGTTTATTCTGTCAAGGAAATTCTGGATTCTAAACTTATCAGAGGAAAACATTTCTTTCTTGTAGATTTGGAGGGGTTCGGACCTGAGGAGAGGTCTTGGGAACCACAGGATAACATCATAGATCAAGGTTCTTGAGCCGTAAAAGGAGGGGGAGACCAAAGGGGGAGGTACTGTTACACACTGCGCTCGGGCCGCAAACACCGGTTGTGAGCGCAATGTTCCTCTGTCCCCGACTGCCGGCTGGGACGGTATTCGCATTGCAGGACGTGCCCACATGCGAATCCTGGCCCGTCACTCACCACATCCCACTCCTGAAGCTCTCTCTCTCACCTCCAGCGCGCGCGTCTCCATCCCTTAGGGTGCCTGCGCGCACTGGAGCTCTGAAATTTAAAGGGCCAGTAGGCCCATAATCAATGAATACACCTGACACCACATTATAAATTATTGCACCTCCCACGCTTCCCTGCCGACTCTTCAGTGCCTTTTGCCCGAGAGAAAGCATTCCCTATTACCTGTTTTGCCATACCCATGTATCCAGACCTTACTGCTACGTTTTTTGACTACGAACCTTTTCCGCCTGCCTTGACCTTCTGCTATGTTGACTATGCTACTGCTTCCTCCTTCGATTCCTCATCTTGCCTAGTTACCTGTTTGGTTGAGCCGTGTCGGGGGTAGCGACCTGAGCGTTGCCTGCCGCAGCAAGCCCATCCTGCCTTGCGGGAGGCTCTGGTGAAGACCAGCGGCAGCTTAGACTCCGCTCCCTGATATGGTCCGAGTCATTAGCCACACAGGTAGAGGATCCACATCCAGCTCCTTTACAATGGTATAATTTCTCTCCACAGAAGAGAAGGTCTTAGAGAAAAAAAACACAAGTTACAGTTCTACCTCTGGAGGATTTTTGTGTCAAAACTGCACCTGCACCTACTGAAGATGCATCCACTTCCAGAATAAATGCCTTGCCTGGATCGGGTTTTGATAATACAGGAGCAGAAGTGAAGGCGGACTTTAATTGTTTGACAGTTTCTTCAGCCTCAGGAGTTAAGACTTTAGGATTATCAGTCTTCTTGGTAAGCAAAACAATGTGAGCTACTAGAGTGGAGTAGTGAGGTAAGAATTGCCGATAGTAATTGGCAAAGCCTAGGAAGCGCTGAAATGCTTTCAGACCAGTAGGTTATGGCCAGTCCAATACTGCGGATAACTTGTTGGGATCCATTTGTAGACCTTGACTGGTAACAATGTAGCCCAGAAAAGGGAGGCTAGTCTTTTCAAAGGTACACTTCTCCAGTTTAGCATAGAGATGATTTTCATGGAGATGCTGTAACACTTGGCGTAGGTGAGAGCGATGAGACTGGACATTGGGAGAGTAGATGAGTATGTCAACCAAATAGACAACGACACAGGAGTACAAGAGGTCAAAGTCCAGTTTTTCTCTGTTGATCGTCGAGATGTACAGAGGCTTTAACAGGCGGGACAAAGGCAGATGATACCTATGAACTAGGGAGGCATCAATAAAGTTTCCCGCTGACCCAGAGTCCAGAAAGACAAGAACAGAGATGATCTTTTTGGAGGGTAGAAAAAGCTGGACCGTCATATTTAAGCGTGGAGAGGTGGTATTCAAACCTAGGGAGGCCTCTCCCACAAACCATAGGTGCGAGCGTTTCCCTGTGGCTGTGGACACAGAGGACAATCCTTGAGGAAGTGATCTGCACTGGCGCAGTATAGGCATAGATTCTCATTTCATCAGCGAGTTCTTTACTGCAGGGTCAGGGGGAGACCGATCCCCTTGCATAGCCTTCACTGCGGGAGGCGACGTAGAACTTTGCAAGGGTCACTGGAATACAGGTGTCAGACGAGGAAGGCGGCGAGGTCATGCAGACTCCCTTTGTTGGTGTAGTTCATCATGTCGCTTAGAGAAGCGGACATCAATCCGGGATGCCAAGTGTATAAGTTCATTCAGGTTAGATGGCAATTCCCAGGCAGCAAGGAGATCCTTGATTTGACTTGATAATCCTCTCCTGAAGTTAGCACAAAGAGCTTCATTATTTCATGACAACTCCGATGCCAGAGTACGAAATTGTATTGCATACTCGCCCACAGAGGAGTTGCCCTGAGATGGACTCAGCAATGCCGACTCAGCGGAGGAACCTCAGGCTGGTTCTTTGAAGACACCTCGAAATTCCGACAGGAATGCCGGGAGATTAGTAGAGGAAGCATCACTGGGATCCAAAGTGGAGTTAATTGCCCAGGCCAAGGCCCTTCCAGGAGGCTGTGGCTGTGGCGGTTGTTGTTGTGCAGTGGGTAACTGATGCATCATGGCAGACAACTGGCTACACTGCTGTGCCTGCTGGGCCAACTGCTGTGACTGGAGCGCCACGATGGAAGCGAGATCCGGATTATCTGGCAGAGGAATCCCAGCGGGATTCATGGCCGGATCTTGCTGTAACGGAGCTGGAAGTAGATTCTCTAAACTGTGTGGTTGATGACACGGAGCGTATCAGGGAGCGGAGTCTAAGGTGCCACTGGTCTTCACCAGAGCCCGCTGCAAGGCAGGATGGCTTACTGTGGCAGGCGACACCCAGGTCTCTACTAGTGTTGGGCGCGAATATTCACATTTCGATTTTTTAACGCTAATATTGTGAATAAATTTGCTATATATTCGAAATTGTGAATATTTCCTTTATTTTCCACACATGTGAATATTTGCATATTCCTTCTTTTCCCTTGTGGGACAATTAGAATGATGCAAATACACTTGTCAGAGGTTATCAACAACACCCCTAGCAGCCAATAGTAAAGTTGCCCACCCCCCCACTGTTTTCTTCTTCGAATATGCGAATATGTGAATATTCACATATGCGAATATGTGAATATGCGAATATCCACATATGCGAATATAACGAATACGCAAAATTTGCAAATATAGGACGAATATTCATCTATATATTCGTGAAATATCGTGAATTCGAATATGGGCAATGCCACACATCACTAGTCGCTACCCCCGACACGGCTTGACCACACAGGTAGCTGGGCAAGGCGAGGTACCGAAGGATAAGGCAGTTACGTAGTCCAACTTAGCAGAATGTCAAGGCAGGTGGCAAAGGTGCAAAGTGTTTAATGTAGCGGGAAGGTCAGGATACATGGATAAGGCAAACAGGCAATATGGAAGGCTTAATCTCAGGCTAGGGGCACTGAAGATCCAGCAGGGAAGTGGGGGAGGTGCAGGAACTTTATAATTTTGTGACATATGTGACAGTAATTATGGGTGTACTGGCCCTTTAAATTTCAGAGCTCTGGCGTGTGTGCTCCCTAGGAGACGGGGACACGCATGCTGGAGCTGAGATACTAGGGGAGGAGGCGGCAGCAGAGCATGGTGAGTGATGGGCTGGGATTTGCATTCGGGTGCGTCCCGCGATACGAATCCCAGGCCCGCCGGCAGACGAGGACGCAGGGACTCTGCGCTCTCGGCCAGTGCTTGCGGCTGGAGCGCAGAGTGTAATAATTACGGCCTGCAGAAATAATACCTACAAACACTGTGCTGGGGGACAAGGATAGTTCTCATTATAAATGTTACAGTCACGGTTGTTGGTTTACAATCATTTTTATTGAGTTTTCAATTTGGTATGTGAAGCACTGTCACAAAGCAATAACACACAATAATAAGTTTCACCCCTGTTTGTCGCCTGTCAGCTATACTTATTGGAATCCATGCAGGCAGTGTCTGGTTATTCTTGTCTGTTGACAATAATAAGTGAATAGGAACAAACATATGGCAAATATAGTGCAAGATGAGGGAAATTCTAATACATCAGTAGAACAATTTATCATAATACAAGTAGTAGCCCACAGGGATGAATAAGGACAATTTACGGAAATCAAAGTAAGAAGTATAACAAAAAAGAACGGGTTGGGGGAGAAGGAGGCGTTGCGGTGGCCGCACAGGAGATCAGGCAGTGGTAGAGTTATAATTTATCCATGGATGACAAACCTTATCCATAGCCATGCTTTGGATTGCAACACATTTAAGCCAGGAGTGCATGTGAAGGAGATACTTCCAAATTAAACTGTGCAATAGAATACAACTTATTAATAATCTGCCTCCAAAATATCTTCACTTTTATACAATTAAACCATCTGTAAATGTGAGTGTCTGGGTGTCCACAGTCATGAAAACAAGGAGGTGATAAAGTGGGAAGGGACCATATTCTGTTGCAAAACCTTAAGAATTAGCATCTACCAGAGATGTATTATTAGAAATCTTAGCAGTACAGAAAACTATATCTTGCTATTCCATCTTACAAATCGAAATATCATTTTCTTAATTCATTATATATATTT
Source organism: Hyla sarda (assembly GCF_029499605.1). Classification (NCBI taxonomy): domain Eukaryota; kingdom Metazoa; phylum Chordata; class Amphibia; order Anura; family Hylidae; genus Hyla; species Hyla sarda. Next base: position 354,043,059 of record NC_079191.1, read on the forward strand.
CCTAATATATTCGAATAATATTAATTATAGGGGCAACCAGACAAACATAAAGTCAAGCATTCTATGACCCTCATGAAAATAATCACATTTTTGTATCACTAAGCAGTATAAAAATCCTATATATGCCCTTATCAATCCAACATGAGGGTGTAGACCCAGGATGAAACTTAAATGGGCACTGTCAGATAAAAAAAAACTTTTTATATGTTGTACATCTTGGCAAAACATTAAAGGGGTACTCCGGTGGAAAACATATTTTTTTTTCATATCTACTTGCTCCATAAAGTGAAACAGATCTGTAAATTACCTTTATTAAACATTATTAATCCCTCCAGTACTTATCAGCTTCAGAGGGAGTTGAGTTGTTATTTTCAGTCTGAAAAGTGCTCTATGTTGACAACTCTGTCTGTGTCAGGAACTGTATGGAGCAGGAGAGGTTTGCTATGGGGATTTGCTCCTACTCGGGACAGTTCCTGACATGGACAGGAATAGAAAGAGCAGAGAGCACTGTGGCCAGACAGAAAAGAACAACTCAACTTCCTCTGTCCTCTGTAGCCTACAGCAGCTGATGAGTACTGGAAGATTAAGATTTTTTAATAAAAACAATTTACAAATCTGTATAACTTTCTGGAGCCAGTTGATATGAAAAAAAAATGTTTTCCATTGGAGTACCACTTCAACCTTTCTAATATACTTCATAAGAGAGTTTTATTAACTTTTTATAGAAATGATGGCTTATAAAATCATGGCTTTGTCCAAGCTAAAGCAGAGGCATGGACAAAGTCCAGTAAGTGAGAGTGGGCTAGCACTCCTCTGTGCTCTCTCCTGTCTGATAGTACTCCTCTGTGCTCTCTCCTGTCTGATAGCACTCCTCTGTACACTCTCCTGTCTGATAGCACTCCTCTGTGCTCTCTCCTGTCTGATAGCACTCCTCTGTGCTCTCTCCTGTCTGATAGGACTACTCTCTGCTCTCTCCTGTCTGATATGTCTCCTCTGTGCTCTCTCCTGTCTGATAGTACTCCTCTTTGCTGTTTTCTGTCTGATAGTACTCCTCTGTGCTTTCTCCACAGAGGAGTGCTATCAGCCAGGATAGAGCACAGAAGAGTACTAACAGACAGGTGAGAGCACAGAGGAGCGCTATCAGACAGGAGAGAGCACAGAGAAGTACTATCAGACAGGAGAGAGAACAGAGGAGTACTATCAGACAGGAGAGAGAACAGAGAGGAGTCCTATCAGACAGGAGAGACCACAGAGGAGTGCTATCAGACAGGAGAGAGTACAGAGGAGTGCTATCAGATAGGAGAGAGCACAGAGGAGTCCTATCAGACAGGAGAGAGATCAGAGGAGTCCTATCAGACAGGAGAGAGCACAGAGGAGTCCTGTCAGACAGGAGAGAGCACAGGGGAGTAATATCAGACAGGAGAGAGCACAGAGGAGTCCTATCAGACAGGAGAGAGCACAGGGGAGTAATTTCAGACAAGAGAGAGCACAGTGGAGTACTATCAGACAGGAGAGAGCACAGAGGAGTACTATCAGACAGGAGACAGCATAGAGGAGTACTATCAGACAGGAGAGAGCACAGAGGAGTACTATCAGACAGAAGAGAGAGCAGAGGAGTGCTATCAGACAGGAGAGAGAACAGAGGAGTGCAATCAGACAGCATAAAGCATAGAAGGGTTCTATCAGACAGAAGAGAGCACAGAGGAGTTCCACAAGACAGGAGAAAGCACAGTGGAGTACTATCAGACAGGAGAGAGCACAGATGAGTACTATCAGACAGGAGACAGCAAAGAGGAATACTATCAGACAGGAGAGAGCACAGAGGAGTCCTATCAGACAGGAGAGAGCACAGAGGAGTCCTATCAGACAGGAGAGAGCACAGAGGAGTGCTATCAGACAGAGAGCACAGAGAAGTACTATCAGGCAGAAGAGAGCACAGAAGAGTACTATCAGACAGGAGAGAACAGAGGAGTACTATCAGACAGGCGATAGCACAGAGGAGCGCTATCAGGCAGGAGAGAGCACAGAAGAGTAATATCAGACAGGAGAGAGCACAGAGGAGTCCTATCAGACAGGAGAGAGCACAGAGGAGTGCTAGCCCACCCTCACTTACTAGACTTTGTCCATGCTTGCGCTTCAGCTTGGACAAAGCCATGATTCTATAAGCCCTGATTTATATAAAAAGAAAATACAATTTTCTTATATATTAGTATATTAGATAGGTTAGTGTTTTGCCGAGATGTACAACATATAAAAAGTTTTTAAATCAGAAAGTGCCCATTTAAACGGGTGCTCTGGAGGAAAACATTTTTTTTAATCAACTGATGCCAGAACGTTAAGCAGATTTGTAAATTACTTCTATTAAAAAAGCTTTATCCTTCCAGTACTTATTAGCGGCTGTATATTACATAGAAAGTTCTTTTGTTTTTGGATTTCTTTTTTTTTCTGTCCACAGTGCTTTCTGCTGACACCTCTGTCTCTATTAGGAACTGTCCAGAGCAGCATAGGTTTGCTATGGGGATTTCTGGACAGTTCCTGATATGGACATAGTTGTCAGCAGAGAGCATTGTGGTCAGACAGAAAAGAAATAAAAAAATTAAAGAACTTCCTCTGTATTATTCAGCAGCTGATAAGTACTGGAAGGATTAATATTTTTTAATAGAAGTAATTTACAAATCTGTTTAACTTTCTGGCACCAGAAAAAAAAAAATTTCCACCAGAGTACCCCTTTAAGGCTAGTAGCAGGAAAGTAAATTGAAATCTGTTACGCCGAGCGCTCCGGGTCCCTGCTCCTCCCCGAAGCGCTCGCGGCATTTTCCTCTCTGCAGCGCCCTGGTCAGACCCGCTGACCGGGAGCGCTGCACTGACACTGACGTCGGGGATGTGATTCGCATAGCGGGACCTGTCCCCGGCTGTCACGTTCTGGCAAGCGCGGCTCCGCTCTCTAGGGCGCGCGCACGCAAGCTCTATAAGATTTAAAGGGCCAGTGCACCACTGATTGGTGCCTGGCCCAATCACTGTAATTAGCTCCCACCTGCTCCACGTCCATATAACCTCGCTTCCCCTTCCCAGCATTGCCGGATCTTGTTGCCTTGTGCCAGAGAAAGCGTTTTGTGTATGTCCCAAGCCTGTGTTCCAGACCTTCTGCTGTTGCCCCTGACTACGACCCTTGCTGCCTGCCCTGACCTTCTGCTACGTCCGACCTTGCTCTTGCCTTGTCCTTTTGTACCGCACCTGTCTCAGCAGTCAGAGAGGTTGAGCCGTTACCGGTGGATACGACCTGGTTGCTACCGCCGCTGCAAGACCATCCCGCTTTGCGGCGGACTCTGGTGAATACCAGTAGCAACTTAGAACCGGTCCACCGGTACGGTCCACGCCAATCCCTCTCTGACACAGAGGATCCACCTCCAGCCTGCCGAATCCTGACAGTAGATCCGGCCATGGATCCCGCTGAGGTGCCGCTGCCAAGTCTCGCTGACCTACCCACGGTGGTCGCCCAACAAGGACATCAGCTGTCGCAGTTGACCGCCATTCTACAGCAACTTCTGCCACTGCTACAGCAGCAACCATCTCCTCCGCCAGCTCCTGCACCACCTCCGCAGCGAGTGCCCGCTCCTGGCCTCCGCTTGTCCCTGCCAGACAAATTTGATGGGGACTCTAGACTCTGCCGTGGTTTCCTGTCTCAATGTTCCCTACATTTGGAGATGTTGTCGGACCAATTTCCTACAGAACGGTCTAAGGTGGCTTTCGTAGTTAGTCTTCTGTCTGGAAAGGCCTTGTCTTGGGCCACACCGCTCTGGGACCGAAATAATTCTGCCACAGCCACTGTTCAGTCCTTCTTCGCTGAAGTCCGTAGTGTCTTCGAGGAGCCAGCCCGGGCCTCCTCTGCCGAGACTGCCTTGCTGAACCTAATCCAAGGAACTTCTTCCGTAGGCGAATACGCCATCCAGTTTCGTACCCTCGCCTCAGAGCTAGCCTGGAACAATGAGGCCCTCTGCGCGACCTTCAAGAAAGGCTTATCCAGCAACATCAAAGATGTACTGGCCGCACGAGAAATTCCAGCTAACCTGTCTGAACTTATCCTTTTGGCCACCCTCATCGACAAGCGTTTTTCTGAAAGACACCAGGAGCTGCGCCAGGAAAAGGACCTTGATCTCTGGGCACCTCTCTCCCAGTATCCTTTGCAATCTACCTCTGTGCCTCCCACCGAGGAGGCTATGCAAGTGGATCGGTCTCGCCTGACCCATGAAGAGAGGTATCGTCGCAGAGATAAAAAGGTATGCCTGTACTGCACTAGTACTGAACATTTCCTAGTGGACTGCCCTATTCGTCCTCCGCGTCTGGGAAACGCATGCATCCTGTTCAAATGGGAGTGGCGTCCCTTGGTGTGAATTCTGCTTCTCCACGTCTCACTGTGCCTGTGCGGATTTCTCCTTCTGCCAACTCCTCCTTCTCAGCTGTGGCCTTCTTGGACTCTGGTTCTGCGGGAAATTTTATTCTGGCCTCTTTTGTTAATAGGTTGTGCATCCCAGTGACCCGTCGCATCAAGGCGCTCTACATTTCTTTGGTCAACGGAGTAAAATTGGACTTCACTGTGCGTTACCGCACAGAACCCCTGCTTATGAGCATTGGACTGCATCATGAGAAAATTGAATTTTTTGTTCTGCCCAACTGCACCTCTGAAGTCTTCCTCGGTCTGCCATGGCTCCAACGTCATTCTCCCACCCTTGACTGGACCACCGGGGAGATCAAGAATTGGGGCCCTGCCTGTCACAAACGATGCCTCACATCTTCTCCCACTTGCCCTACTCCTGAGGTTCCACCCATACCGGTCCCTCCCAAGGCTTACCAGGATTTTCTCGGCAAAAAACAAGTCGAGATTTTGCCTCCTCATAGCCCCCTTCCTGGTAACACTCTGCCCCGTGACAAGCTTCACCCTCTGCCCCCCCCCCCTCCCCATTCCCACTTCTTCTGGATTGCCTGCCACTGATGTAGCTACCCGGGACTTCTCTTTTTTCCAGAAGGAAACTCAAGAGTCGCCCCCTATGTTCTCGTCTCATTTGAAGGGACAAGGAGACAAAAAGAGGGGGAGACCTAAGGGGGGGGGGGGTACTGTTACACCGAGCGCTCCGGGTCCCTGCTCCTCCCCGGAGCGTTCGCGGCGTTTTCTTCTCTGCAGCGCCCCGGTCAGACCCGCTGACCGGGAGCGCTGCACTGACACTGATGATGGGGATGCGATTCGCATAGTGGGACGCGCCCGCTCGCGAATCGCATCCCAAGCTACTTACCTGTCCCGGTCCCCAGCTGTCACGTTCTGGCGCGCGCGGCTCCGCTCTCTAGGGCGCGCGCGCGCCAGCTCTTTAAGATTTAAAGGGCCAGTGCACCACTGATTGGTGCCTGGCCCAATCACTGTAATTAGCTCCCACCTGCTCCACGTCCATATAACCTCACTTCCCCTTCCCAGCATTTCCGGATCTTGTTGCCTTGTGCCAGAGAAAGCGTTTTGTGTATGTCCCAAGCCTGTGTTCCAGACCTTCTGCTGTTGCCCCTGACTACGACCCTTGCTGCCTGCCCTGACCTTTGCTATGTCCGACCTTGCTCTTGCCTTGTCCTTTTGTACCGCGCCTGTCTCAGCAGTCAGAGAGGTTGAGCTGTTACCGGTGGATACGACCTGGTTGATACCGCCGCTGCAAGACCATCCCGCTTTGCGGCGGGCTCTGGTGAATACCAGTAGCAACTTAGAACCGGCCCATGGTACGGTCCACGCCAATCCCTCTCTGACACAAAGGATCCACCTCCAGCCTGCCGAATCCTGACAAAATAATTTTGTATGTAGTTTTTTATGTAGTAGATTAGAAGAGGGTGTAAAGTAGCGGGGCAACTCTGTGGAAACATTTAAGACCAATCAAAATAGAGAGAACAGAAGACTTCTCACTTCTACACATTAAGGAATAAAATACTTTCTATGAAGGGATACTAAGGGCAATAAGTGAGCAGTGTAACAATATACTTAAATATCCTTCTGTAAGCATTTTAGGAATAGTAAAATAACTTCAATCAGGGATGTATGAAAGAAGTACAGAAGTTGTGACAAGGAGACCATTATGGGGGACATTTATCAAAGCATTTAGTATGTTTTTTTGCTCAAAATTGTCGCAAAAAAAGTCGCACGTGCGACTACGCTCTTTTTTTCTGTGACTTTTTGCATGTTCAGTGTCCTAAGCAAAAAATAAAAATCTTGCTTACCAAAGCAAAAAGTGATTTTTGACTTGCAGTGGTCAGAGATTTATCAAGTGCGAAAGTCGCAAAAAAGTCGCATCGCATGAAAAAACCTACAAAATTTACTCCAGCTCAGACATGGAGCAGAATAAGCCACTACCAAAGCAAAAAAAAAAGAAAAAGTGCTTAAGTGAATGAAATGTATCAACACGCTGAAAGCAGTTGATAAATAAGTCGCACATAAGCAAAAAAATTGTAATAAAAAATAACTAAAAAAAGGAATACATAAGCAAACATTGATAAATGTCCCCCTATATTAATGCTCAGACTATTGATGTTCAGAACAGTCCAAGAGGCCCAATTCCTTTTCAATTAGGATCTTATTGGGACAGTTTGCCCGGAAAAGAGAAGTAAACAAAGAGGTACAAGTAATGCCAAGAAAGTTTTTATTAAACTTTCTGCTTATTATCTTTCTAACAGTATTTGTCTTTCTATTAACATTTTTCATTTGCCTCCAACCCTTGTCTTTCCTCTCCTGAATGATATTCTAAGGTGAATTATGGTCATAATAAAGTCATAGAGTTGAGCGAACTTTTAACATTTTTGTTTCGCTGACTTGCCGAACTTGTCGAAAACCGCAAATTTGGTTTTCTTGGTTCGACTCGAACCGGAAATTAAATAAGCCTTCAAATGAAATAAGCCTCCAAACCCCTGTCTAACACTGTTAGGAGTGTATTCAAGTAGTTTTAAAGTGTTTTTAAGGATCAGTTATGGTGACATGCGGTAACCCATGGTAACCCATGCAGCACTGGCTGGCCGCAAGGTGGTTTCAAAAGTAAATGCAACAAATTTGAATTTGGCCAGCAGCCCTTGCTGGCTGCAGGGTGTTTGCGAAAGCAAGTACGTTAAATTAGCCATAGCAGGACAGCCCAGGCCTGGATCAGGGAGGAGGGCACAACACAGATGAGGTGAAGTCCGAAAATGTGCTGCCTATGGAAGAGGCCTGGCTGTTAGACAGTTGGAAGTAGAGTGGAACGACTTTTGAAAATCTCTGGCTTTATCCCGGCGTGTCAAAAATTATCCCTTTTTGTCAGGAGCAAGAGGGTCTTAGTCTAGCAAGTAAAGAAGATGGCATGGATTTTTCCAAGCGTGCCAAAAATTTTCCATTTTTTGGGAGTAGCAAGAGGTTCTTAGTCTAGCAAGGGAAGAAGACAAAATGGATTTTTCAAGCGTGCCAAAAACTATGCTTTTTTTGGAAGAAGAAAGAGGATCTTAGTCTAGTAAGTGAAGAAGATGGCATGGATTTTTCCAAGCATCCAAAAAATTATACCTTTTATTTGGGATGATGGGTTGTGTACATGTAGGCTTGGATGGACCTCTAGTAGCCAGTGTACAGCAGACAATGGTGAGGTAGAGTTATCTGTAGCCAGCCTGTAGCCAGCAGAGAGCAGGTATTGGTGGACTGGGTATAATTGTACCCAGGCTTTGTAATACTTGTGTTGCTGATGTAGAGGTCTAATTTGGACCCTGCCTGTGCCTAACTTTCTCTCTGCAGTGACGGTGCCATGCCTCCTTTCCTGCATCTGGTAACATAGTAAAGAATTTCCACATGGCTGGATACCGTAAATAGCTAGGTACATTAACACACAACTGTGCCCCTGTTCTAAAACATTTTTTTTCTTAAGCCTTCAAATCCAGCACCAGTGTAACTGTCACTTGCTCCTGAACTGCTCGGACCAGAAGGCCCGCTGACATCCTCTTCTTTAAACTCCTCCTTATCATCCCCACCACTCCTCTTAGTTAGCACTGCGGATGTGTCATTGTGGCCTCCTCGTTCCCCCGCACCACATCCACCATAATGCCTTCCAGAATCCTCACCACCACTACCACCAGTCCCACTAGTGCAATGCTCAACTACTGCCGCCCCTTCCCCCACCTCAACAACACACTCCAATGGCTAACTGTGACCCAACTCCTCCTCGTGGCTAGTGCTATCCTTCTGCGTAGCATGGGGGGAGGCAAAGACAGAGATGCGGAAACAGACCTTCTAGGACTGTCAATTTTTTTACTAGACGTATTTTTTTAGGGATTGTTTTATCTTTTTTGGGTGATTTTCACCAACCTACTTGTCAACTTTAAGTTTAAATGCTTTGCACTTTGTTTATCTTACAACAAGGTACGTATAAGGCAAGTTTAATAAAAAAAACGAAATTTAAAAAATACAGTCGCTTTAGAAACCTAATGTGTTGGAAATGCACTGGCTTTTTAGTATAATGCGTGTTTGCGTGTACACAACTAGAAAGATTTAAGGTGTGTTTGCGGAAAAATATGAAATTCAACAAAACAGTGTTAACAGGCCAAATACGTTTCAAAGGAACATACTTTTGCGTGTCAGAGATGACAGCACAATGAGTACTGAAGGTGTTTACAGAACAATATGAAATGCAACAGACCTGTATTAAAACTACAGGCTAGATATGTGTAACTAATCAACATGCTTTTTGGGTGGCAGAGGAGACAGCACAATGAGTTCTGAAAGTGTTTACGGAACAATATTAAATACACCCCAACCGTATAACACTACAGGCTAGATATGTGTAACTAATCAACAGGCTTTTTAGGTGGCAGAGGAGACAGAACAATGAGTAGCAAAGGTGTTTGCGGAACAATATTTAATATACCACAACTGTATAACACTACAGGCTTGATACGTGTAACTTCAACACGCTTTTTGGGTGGCGCAGATCACTACACCTCACTGGCTACTGTAGCTGGTTCAAGAACACTATTAGAATCACAAATCACTACTGTCTTCACAGGCCCTATAGGCATGTATAGCTGCCACTTGAATACACTTTGTGGGTGGCACAGATCACTGCACCTCACTGGCTACTGTAGCTGGTTCAGAAACACTATTAGAGTCACTAATCCCTACTGTCTTCACATGCTCTATAGACACATCATGTGATCTGCTGCGATCTCTACGTCATTTCACTGTCCCCAGCCTGCCCTGCTTCCTCCATCCGGTAAAAAAACATGCTTTCACGTTTCTTCATGCTATTTACTGGCTCACATGAGCCGGAAAAAAAAATCCTAAAGTTCGGGTTGAATCTGGGTTCGGGATTCGGCTCACTCGTCACTAGTCATAAATAAACTCGGAAGATTATTAAAATCAAAGAAACCCTATGCCAGTTAATTATTTAGACTGTGTATATAATTTTGGACGTTATGATCAAATGGTCCTTATCTTTGTGGTACAGGGGTTGTGTTGTTTCCCTTTCTGTGCTCTGACTTATTGACACAGCCCCCCCCCCTTTTCCCGTCAGATTAAAATGGTGTTTAAAAGTGAACATTGATTTGAGGGGAAGTGCACATCTTGAATACATTTTTTCAGAATTTCAAAGATAAACATTTATATGAAACAATAAAAGAGCAAAAACTAGAAACTAGCAGCAAATCTGTGTAAAAAACAAAAAACATTGCATTGTTTATTTACTTGATTTTCCATAGATGACCAAATAACTGACATTTGTTTTCTCACACATTGCACACATTGCTATAAATCTAGTGTTTTTTCTATTTACCTATTCATCTAGGATCAAGATTTCTGTGTCATGTACTTTTAGGTAACAGTGCATATGTTTTTTTCTTTTTGGTTCATACATAAAATATTTGGTAACTATGCAATTTATTTATTTTTTGTCCTGATTTTATACGAGTGAAATTCCGCACAGTGAACGTTAACATCAGTGGACAATTCCACCGCAGAAATTGTTCTGCACAAAGAAAGAACACGTTCATTCTTTGCATAGAAGTCCACGAGCACTGCATAGCTGTCAATGGTGATGGTGCAGTGCTACGCGGACCTACCGCTGCTGCCAGGCTGAATCTCCTCTTGCTGAATTCTGTGTGAACATACCCTTAAAGATAGGTTTTCTGTAAGGGCCCAATTACATGGAGTGATTATCAGCTGAACATCTTGGTATTGTCCTGTGTAATAGATCAGTGACTAGTGAACAAGCAAACATTTGTTTGTTGGCTGATTGCTTTTTTTTTTTTTATAACTTGCTAAATAATCATCAATTGGCGGACACATTTATCTTTGTATAATAAGGAATATGTGACTGATGAAGCAAAGAGCCGAACAAATAATCCAGCAATTGGTCATACCTCTGATAGTCAAGGGTTCTGATATTTTTTTAAACATAAGCCAATCTTTGAGATCGGTGCTTATTTACAGCGCATGTTGCACCATGTAATAGGGACCTTAGTCAGTGATTTATCCATTTTATAATTCAATTTTAAAGTAAGAGTACCCATCTGTTTTGGGGTTCTTGCCCCTAAACAGTCCTTTGATCTGGGTTTTGAGGGGGGTAATGTGTCTACCTGGGCAGGCCATTAAGCTGGCAAGGACCATACAATGCATTCTGGGTAAAAAAAAAGTGGCCACACATGCAAAGAGAATAGATAAACTGCAGGGAGGTATAAAGTTACTCATTTATTTATTTATTTTTTATCTAAATGGGTTATCTGGGACTTTTCTATTAACTAGCATTGCACTGACTTTTGTGGATGTTGTGAGTTCTATGCACTTTCATTTTTTATCTTCAGCGCTTCTGATTAGCAGTTGGACCGACTTCACATGCAACCATAGCGGAGGGTCATAGGGGTTTCTGGGAATAAGAAGGATGTGGGTTATAAGGGTTTCTGGGAATAAGAAGTACGGAGGCCGATGAATAGTAGCTGCCCTGGAGAGGAATGGGTCATGAAGACTTGAGAGACAATCTTCCTTGGTTCAGCATGTTGCTTGACGGTGGTGGAATACATATGGTAAAATACCTTTTCCTTCTAGCAGGTAAGAGATAAGGTAACCTATGATAGAGCTGTAGAGACTGTTATGCAAATATCTGTTTCACAAATTTAAAAATACAGTACCTGTTTACTACAAACACTTGACCTAAAACTGGGTCACCACATCGACTGGGGCAATATTCCAGTGGGCATAGTGCCACCAAGTGTTGTGTAAGAAGTACAATTAAGTGCCCAGTAAAACTCAGGAAGATCTGTAAGCATTAAAGGGGTACTCCAGTGGAAAGCAATAAAAATTGGTATAGCATAAACTGGTGCCAGAAAGTTGAACAGATTTGTAAATTACTTCTATTAAACAATGTAAATCCTTCCAGTACTTATCAGCTGTTGTATGCTTTAAAGGAAGTCATGACCACGGTGCTCTCTGCTGACACCTCTGTCTGTATCAGGAACTGTCCAGAGCAGGATAGGTTTGCTATGGGGATTTTCTCCTGCTCTGCACAGTTCCTGATAGAGAAAGACGTGTCAGCAGAGAGCACTGTGGTCAGACAGAAAATAAATTAAAAAAGAAAAGAACTTCCTGTGGCGCAAACACCAGGTGATAAGTACTGGAAGGATTAGGATTTTTTAATAGAAGTAATTTACAAATCTGTTTAACTTCCTGGCACCAGTTGATTAAAAAATTTTTTCCACCGGAGTACCCCTTTAAGGTTTTTCTTAAGCATTTAAGTCACTGTTGTTGTTGGTTCCCGTTCGTGCCCCCTTCATACTAGGAATGCAGTTCAATATAAAAAGTTGGAATATGACCATAAACAGTTAACAATTTGCAGTGAGGTTCATCCACTACTGTACAAAGCTGTCAGAAATTTGCTTAATTTAAAGTATGTGGGAAGGAGGGAGAGGCAAATGGTATATGGTATTTTGCGCATAAATATTTGTAATATTCCTCAGACACAAATACCATGATGCATAATGCACCTGTTTTCCATTACCAACAAAGTAAAATCTTATTTATATAAATACTTGTTGCAGCTATTTCAGCCCAGTAATGAATGTTATCTCTTTTTTTGTTTTAGCTGCTTTTTTTCATTTACTTCAGAAGATGCCCTCATTTGACACAATTAAAGTACAGATGATGCCTTATTAGCATAATTCGAGATCAACCGATAAACTCGCTGCAGTAATTAGTTTTGATACTATTGTAGTTTGCTAGAAGATTCTCGATAATCCTTGAAAAGGCTTTTAAACTAGGCTGCCATATATTCATTTATTTATTCTTAATCTTAGGATTTCTCTGAGGATGAGAGACGTTATTTATTCTCCCTGTTGCTCTATGAACAAGTTGAGCAAAACAAAGTAGACTATAATGACAGAGAAAGTGATGTGAAGCCCTTATCTGTCCTTGAAGTCATGCCCTTGCCTTTCGGAGCACCCAACCTGATAAAAGCAACCCCAGCAAAGAAGACGGTCCCTTCCTATGCTAATGTTACAGGGACTAAAATGGAGGGTAAGCAAACTTGGAGTACATGGAGGTAACATATTAGCAGAATTAGCAGTCAAAGGATAAACTGGAAACTAGGGACAATACCTACGGGTCCGGAGGAACTGTTCTACAGATCGTAAGTTTTATCACAAAGCTGATAAACTTCAGAACAGATTCCATTGATGGGGGTATATACTGGGCAATATACTCCGGGAAGCCTTCCACTTCACTCGTGCCAAAAATCGTATGCATCTGTTGACCCCCACCCCACCAAAACCCTCGGATGGACCTATGTGGATCATAGGCACCTATGACACTAGCAAAAGGGAAATTCTCAATATACTCCAAAAGAACTCGTCCATTTCTGACCATCCATTGGTCACTTATATGAGGGGGCATAATCTGGGGGATCGACTCCCTCATAGCCATTATACTCCACCTGTCCCACCTGGTACTTAGCTTGACCGTCATTTCATAGGTAACTACAGGTGTAGTGAGTGCAAAGCCTGTACTTACATGCGCAAAATCATGACATAAATCAGTTCCATGGGTGAGGTCTTTGTTTTAAGGGATTTTGTCAATTGTCATACCAAGGGTCTAGTCTTTTTATGCCAATGTGGTTGTCCAAAAGATTACATTAGCAAGACCATCAGAGAGTTCTGCCGTCGAATATGTGAACACATAAACAACATTTTGCATCAGCGGGACACACCTATAGCGAGACACGTATACCTTTTTCTTGGTGGAGATCCTAAAACGCGTTCTTTTGCAGCCCTGGAAGTCATCCGTCCATCCCCAAGAGGGGGAGATTTGGATAAACGACTGATGCAGAAAGAGACTTCATCTCAATGAGGTCCTGTCACTCACCCCTTTTATTTAAAATACAGTTGGTCTTTTCTCTGATTTTCCTGGCTCCCCTTCCCCCCCCCCTTTTTTTTTACATCACTTCTCCATGTCTTTTTTCAGCTTTATAGTCCAAGACCGAGATGTCACCATACGTCTCTGCCTCTCTTAATCCGGGGACTATATAAGTGTCCGAAACCTGTCCATTACTGGCACACGATGGTGCCTTGGTTGTTTATGGGTAATGGTAATCCATGGAATATCTCTGTAGTGAAAGTGCATTTGAGTCATATCTATGTTAATATTGCACTTCACTTATATTTTAAGGACCAGCCTGACTCCACTATGTCAGGCCCAGTGCCTTATCTATTTATGGAAATTGAAAATTGGAGCATGGGTGAATGATATATGAAATTAAGTTACTTATGCTGTTGTTTGTGTTTTGTGCCCATGGTGCCATTTCCCCTTTTTTTCTATAGCCCTCCAATTTTTATAATTTTTTTCTCTCTAAAGTATTGCTGTATGTCCGGTTTGTGTTCTATTTTTCTATCATTTATTTATCAGTCCCATTTACCAGACTACTGCTGCTTTAAGAACATTTCTATTGCATTGAGGCATCTAGCGTTGCTATGGACGCGGGGTTGAACGTCACAGATTAGGGTGTGAGGCGTCTAGCGTTGCTATGGACGCGGCGTTGAACGTCCCAGATTATGGTGATGCTGCAGGCATGTGACTTGCATCCACGTCATATGACAGCACATGTGACAGAGTCATGTGACCACAGCCACAGTCCGGATCAGAAGTTTGCATGGTAGTTAGGATATCCTCAGATACAGGGTGCTTTCTGAGACCGGAAATGACGCGGTGTGTTGGCATCTGTCGTAGTTTCCGGTATACCATCATCTTGTCAACCATCTGTACATCATGTCCAGTATTATCTTATCAGGCTATCCCTTTGTGCATTTTAACTATATTAGTCTTACTTATCATCATTTTAGAGTTCCTACATAGGATACTCTCTGAGCATATGGGAGCTGACTCACCTCTACATTGAGAGTACATTGCATATTTTACAATAACATATCATCTGTATCGTAGAGTTATCCCTCCCTGTCCAAACAGATACTCAGTGTACCGCAGTGAGACAGAGAGCCTTTTTCCTTTATCTTCCCTGATCATAGGGTCTATAGGAGCAGTATAGGACTAGGTTCTGGAGTGGGGCCGCCCTTATCAAGGCATCAATTCCACCTAGGGTTAGGTATAGTGTGAGGGTAAACTAGGGAGACTGTGAGGGAGTAGCCAATTACATCCTATTGGCAGTAGTGACCCTCGGTTTTCCCCTCTCACCTCTACCTGTACCGAAACCTTTAGTTAGGAGGTATTACTATTTTTATTATTTTTCTTTATACTCCTTTCTATGTAACGTTGACCGGTTGAGCAATTATAGCTATCATTTTTATTCTCTGTAACATTGTGGCCCAGACCCTTATTGTGGGCTCTGGGTTTTGTCTACATACCAAGTGTTTTTATAAATATATATATATATATATATATATATATATATATATATATATATATATATAGAAGAAATTTTTGGCAGCACATGTAGAAGAGGGGGGTGCACGCTGGATAACCCGGTCCCAGGTCCAAAGTAATTATGCAAAGAAGCGGCGGCACACCAATTTCCAAGTGAAAAAAATGGATGGCTTTTATTTCAACCAAACATCTATAGGAGCGACGTTTCGCCTGTCTCACACAGGCATTGTCAAGCAGTGACTGATATACAATGTGAGGTTTAAATAGTGTACAAGTGACAGCTAGTGAATCACGTGATTATTTACAAAATACAAGGAAAACGGTATAATGTGAGGATGATCATACTATACAGGGCAAAATACACACCATATCTTAACATAAGGCGCCTGGTAGTAATGAAGAATATGTGCAAACACAAAAAAGAAAAACATATCCGTATCCATAAATACACAAAAAAATTATCATAGATATAAATGTCCATGTGCCATAAGTGTACCTTCCTTGTAGGAGGAGTTCCATTGCGCGCGCCACACACAGCCCAAACACACGAGGACGCCACATCATAAGATTATCACTTCCGTCTTGGCTCCGATCTGAGCCGGAAATGACCTCCTTGTAAACAAACGCACGTGTGTGAGTCCGCGCTTGCGTGCACTCACTTGTTGCCATATGCGCCATCTTGGATCCTGGCATCCCTGTTTCTTAGCCTCTCGCTACTATATAGTGCAACTTGCTGGATATACCAGCGCATCGTGGGGGTGGGGATGTCACTTAACTCTGGAGCGTTGTCTTAGAACGGAGAATCCGTTCCAGTTGACATACCGGTCCTCCGTCACCACGAGTGGAAATCCATCCGGGTGTCGGTCTCCTGGTCCGCTCGCAGTAGTGTAGAAGACGTCCGGGCGTCCACGTACCCATCTTTGCGAATGTGCACATTCCTCATGGGATTAGGGTGCTCAGGTGTCCAAGTGGTTAAAAATTGAAATAAAATAAAAGGAAAAAATGAAAATGACGTGGATGTCCTCTGTTTCAGGTGTGGTTGCGTGTGCATGGCACTCCTCTCACATCTATGGAAGGTAAAGAAACAAAATGATTAGTAAATAATATCACACATACACCAGGTTCAATTGAAAGCATTCTATGGCATAGATATCACTTATGGAGGTATTAAGGGTTACATATTTTGTGACTAATTTTGTATTCCATATTTAGACCTGCCGGTCTAAGAGTATTTAAAGTGTAAATCCACTTCAATTCGCACCGCTTTAGTTTGCTGGTCCGGTCCCCTCCCTTCTTCAGTGGGGGGACATGGTCCAACAGCATGAACCGTAATTCACGTTCAGTATGTTCTCCGGTATGACATGAGTGGAGGGGATGAAAATTCCTCCACCATGTCATAACCATCTCTTAAGATATGCCAGTGTCGTCGCAATATTCCCGATACCCTCCCCGAAACATCGGAGAAAGTGGAAACAAATGCGACCCTGGGTGGGGACTTCTCTGGTTTGGTTATGCCTGTGGGGGATTGAGATGTCTGCACAATCTTTTGCCTACTTAATTCTATCAATTTTTGGGGATAGCCCCGTTCTGTAAAATTTGATGCCATTTTGTTGAGGGCTATTTCCAGCCTGTCGTCAGAACTGACAATCCTTTTTGCTCTAAGCATCTGGCTTGTGGGTAAGGAATTGAGCATATGCTTTGGATGTTGGCTATCATACCTTAGAATAGCATTGCTATCTGTAGGTTTGACAAACAAATCTGTCCGCAGATAGTTTTCCTGTATCTCTACTGTAGTGTCTAAGAAATGTACACTACTAGTAGAGTAGGACAACGTGAATTTAATGGTTGTATGAATGGAATTCAAGTATTCATGAAAGGCCTCAAGTTGGTCTATGTCGCTTGACCATACGAGGAAGACGTCATGTATGTATCGCTACCATCCCAGCACATGGCTGAAATGGTGGGACACATAGACGACATCCTCCTCCAAGTGGGCGACAAATAAGTTTGCGTATGTTGGTGCGACGTTAGTCCCCATTGCGGTCCCTGTGCATTGAATGAAGAATTGCTCATTAAACTTGAAGTAGTTTTTGTTCAAAACCAACCCCAGTAGATCAGTGAGCAATTTTGTCTGTCTGTCCGAGAAGTCCCCCGTGATCGACTGTCTCACAGCCTCAATACCCTCGGTATGGGGGATTGAGGTGTACAAGCTCACAATGTCTAGTGTAGCTAATATGGCACCCTCCGGTACAAAAATGGTTTGAATTTTTTCGAGAAAGTCTGATGTGTCTCGGATATACGATTTTGCTCTACTATCTTTGATCTACTATTCTATCAGAAACACAATTACAATTATTGTCAAAGGGCTTAAATTTCTGTCCAGCCTCCAAGCCAGACTGGTTTCAGCTGGAATTGGACTTGCTCCAGTTCCTCAGGAAGCTAAAACTACGTGTTTGGTTTTCTGGGGACCGGGGGGAAGAGCCAATCCAGGCGATTAGAACTGAGTCAGAATGTTTTTGTCTTAAAGATTATGATATACGTGTACCAAGTGATTATACTCCTGTTTTTCACTCCCCCATTCTGGACACCTATGCTACCTTAGTTAAAAAGGATATTGATCATCTTAAAAATACATGTTCTGATTTGGTGCACCCCAATTTAACTAGGGAAGAGAGGACTGCGATGGTTGGGCTTGTCCAGAACCACAACCTGGTCATCAAACCAGCCGACAAGGGTGGGGCGGTTGTGGTTCTGGACAAGTCCAAATACATTGCGGAGGTGAATAGACAATTGGCCGATACTTCGACCTATCAAGAAACCTGCACTGATCCAAGGTGGGAAGTCGAGAGAATGATCAAGTCTGTATTGCTCCCAGCACTAGAGGAGGGCCTGATTGATAAATCTCTGTTCGAATTTCTTATTGTTAAACACCCTTTAACACCTTATTTATATATACTACCCAAGATTCACAAGTCACTACAGGACCCTCCGGGACGTCCTATCGTTTCCGGGAGGGAATCCGTGACAAGCCACATTTCTATATTCCTGGACAGAGTTCTTCGCCCCTATGCATGCAGAGCAAAATCGTATATCCGAGACACATCAGACTTTCTCGAAAAAATTCAAACCATTTTTGTACCGGAGGGTGCCATATTAGCTACACTAGACATTGTGAGCTTGTACACCTCAATCCCCCATACCGAGGGTATTGAGGCTGTGAGACAGTCGATCACGGGGGACTTCTCGGACAGACAGACAAAATTGCTCACTGATCTACTGGGGTTGGTTTTGAACAAAAACTACTTCAAGTTTAATGAGCAATTCTTCATTCAATGCACAGGGACCGGAATGTGGACTAACGTCGCACCAACATACGCAAACTTATTTGTCGCCCACTTGGAGGAGGATGTCGTCTATGTGTCCCACCATTTCAGCCATGTGCTGGGATGGTGGCGATACATAGACGACGTCTTCCTCGTATGGTCAAGCGACATAGACCAACTTGAGGCCTTTCATGAATACTTGAATTCCATTCATACAACCATTAAATTCACGTTGTCCTACTCTACTAGTAGTGTACATTTCTTAGACACTACAGTAGAGATACAGGAAAACTATCTGCGGACAGATTTGTTTGTCAAACCTACAGATAGCAATGCTATTCTAAGGTATGATAGCCAACATCCAAAGCATATGCTCAATTCCTTACCCACAAGCCAGATGCTTAGAGCAAAAAGGATTGTCAGTTCTGACGACAGGCTGGAAATAGCCCTCAACAAAATGGCATCAAATTTTACAGAACGGGGCTATCCCCAAAAATTGATAGAATTAAGTAGGCAAAAGATTGTGCAGACATCTCAATCCCCCACAGGCATAACCAAACCAGAGAAGTCCCCACCCAGGGTCGCATTTGTTTCCACTTTCTCCGATGTTTCGGGGAGGGTATCGGGAATATTGCGACGACACCTGCATATCTTAAGAGATGGTTATGACATGGTGGAGGAATTTTCATCCCCTCCACTCATGTCATACCGGAGAACAGGTAACCTTAGAGACCGCCTCGTTAGGGCAGATGTTAGTGGGAAGCGCTCCAAATAAAGCTACATTACTAGTGCCAATCTGGGGTCCTTTCCCTGTAGATCGTGCGTGAACTGTTCCCTTATGCACAGGGGTAACAAGTTCACGCACCCCACTACAGGTGAGGAATTCCAGATTAAGCACTACTTGACATGCAACTCCACCTACGTGGTCTACGTACTATGGTGCCCATGTAAACTCCTGTATATAGGAGAAACTACATGGGACTTTAAAACTAGAATAAACCATCACAGATATACAATCCGGAAAAAACGGCAAGATCTCCCAGTAGCTAAACACTTTGATGAACTTGGTCATACTGAACGTGAATTACGGTTCATGCTGTTGGACCATGTCCCCCCACTGAAGAAGGGAGGGGACCGGACCAGCAAACTAAAGCGGTGCGAATTGAAGTGGATTTACACTTTAAATACTCTTAGACCGGCAGGTCTAAATATGGAATACAAAATTAGTCACAAAATATGTAACCCTTAATACCTCCATAAGTGATATCTATGCCATAGAATGCTTTCAATTGAACCTGGTGTATGTGTGATATTATTTACTAATCATTTTGTTTCTTTACCTTCCATAGATGTGAGAGGAGTGCCATGCACACGCAACCACACCTGAAACAGAGGACATCCACGTCATTTTCATTTTTTTCCTTTTATTTTATTTCAATTTTTAACCACTTGGACACCTGAGCACCCTAATCCCATGAGGAATGTGCACATTCGCAAAGGTGGGGACGTGGACGCCCGGACGTCTTCTACACTACTGCGAGCGGACCAGGAGACCGACACCCGGATGGATTTCCACTCGTGGTGACGGAGGACCGGTATGTCAACTGGAACGGATTCTCCGTTCTAAGACAACGCTCCAGAGTTAAGTGACATCCCCACCCCCACGATGCGCTGGTATATCCAGCAAGTTGCACTATATAGTAGCGAGAGGCTAAGAAACAGGGATGCCAGGATCCAAGATGGCGCATATGGCAACAAGTGAGTGCACGCAAGCGCGTTTGTTTACATGGAGGTCATTTCCGGCTCAGATCGGAGCCAAGACGGAAGTGATAATCTTATGATGTGGCGTCCTCGTGTGTTTGGGCTGTGTGTGGCGCGCGCAATGGAACTCCTCCTACAAGGAAGGTACACTTATGGCACATGGACATTTATATCTATGATAATTTTTTTGTGTATTTATGGATACGGATATGTTTTTCTTTTTTGTGTTTGCACATATTCTTCATTACTACCAGGCGCCTTATGTTAAGATATGGTGTGTATTTTGCCCTGTATAGTATGATCATCCTCACATTATACCGTTTTCCTTGTATTTTGTAAATAATCACGTGATTCACTAGCTGTCACTTGTACACTATTTAAACCTCACATTGTATATCAGTCACTGCTTGACAATGCCTGTGTGAGACAGGCGAAACGTTGCTCCTATAGATGTTTGGTTGAAATAAAAGCCATCCATTTTTTTCACTTGGAAATTGGTGTGCCGCCGCTTCTTTGCATATATATATAAAATTAGTGCAAGGATTTTTATGAATACATGTTCTATCTGTTTTATCTTCTCCTAGTAAAGCTGGATGCTAATCAGCATAGCTGTCACTATATGTGTCATTCATCTTTCACAGACCCCTGAATGTCTGATCAACTTCTTTGTCATTCAGGAGTCCGAGAAAGCTTTGACTATTTTAGCATGCTGTGAGTTGTAGTTTAGTAACAACTGAAGCTGCAATGTTTATAAATAACTGTGTTAGAGCAGTGTTTCCTCCAGCTGTTGTAAAACTACAGCTCCCAGCATGTCCACACATCCTTTATCCGTAGTTTTGCATACGCTCAATAGAAATCTCCTATACTGGATACCAGTATGCTTTACGGCCGGTATCCAGTATGCTGTAAAATCTAGACTAGTCTGTCTGGCTAAAATACAGGAGACCCTAGTGGCGGCTATTTTGAGCTTGAATTTCAGGTGAAAATGTAAAATTTTTTAACAAGTGTATATTGTGAAAAGTCATATTATAATGAGTCCTGCAATATATGAAATGTTTTTAACAATGACAGTGCCTCTCTAAGTCTTAGTGTTTTTTTTTTTTTTTTGTGATTTGTTCTTTATGATACACTAACAATTTATCTGGTTGCTGTGATACCTTTAAACTGGAAACTATTCTAGAGCCAAAAGCCAGGATGACAAAAAGTACAGAATCAGTAGACAGAGGGTAAACATGAGACAATCAAAAAACCAAGCAAGGAGGTAACAATAATGCAGAGTTAGCTAAGGAAAAACAAAACAAAAAAATTGCAGAGGGTCAATCAAAATAGATATTCAAATGCTCGTAAAGTTCACAGGAGAAACAATTACAAGCACCTGCCATAGGCAAGAAATTAATTGATTGTATATACACTGACCTCTTTGAACACATGTTTTCATCTAAAAATATTCTTCTGAATCCTTATGTGTAAAAAAGGCTTTATCCAGCAAGATCAGTTCTTTTCACTCCTTACTACTCCTGCCTTCAATTTCTTAAGAACAGTCAATTTCTGGCAGTTCACATTGTATGCCTTATTAGTTCTCATTGGGCTACATTTTCTTTCAGCCACAGGGTCTCACATCTCACCGACAGGTTATTACTAACCTTCTGCATGGAATGTTGGACAATGCAAAAGATTGTATAATATATTAGTTTATCATAGGACATAACTGCATTTAGATAATGGTTAGATTGGATTACTAACAAACAAATGTAGCAGTTTTATTAAACACTTTGAGACAAATTTTGTTCTTTGTTCATTAAATTTAAATTGTCATTGTCATTTTAAACATCTTCCTGTTAGGTAATAGTCTGTGTAGCTTCTAAAATATTTGTTAATCACTTCATTTACCAAAAAGGCTTTACATAGCTGTCTACTGCCTGTTGTTAGGGGAATTGAGCAACGACAGGTGACATAAAGTTAAGGTGGGCCTTAGCTTGTCTTATGCAGAAGAAGACCCACACTATGCCTGAAAGATAAATAAAGGCTTCCCTCTCATATTTGACTACCCATAAAATTCTGGGAAGCTGCCCCTGGTGTAAATACATCTGTTCCTACTACTGTATACACACTGTAATGCCTCCTAAATATAATTGCATCTTTCCTCCCTCCTTTTTGTCTGCAGGCTTTTCATCATTATCATTATCAAAAGCAGCAGTCCAGTGTTTAATGTAAAACCTCCCTGCAGTGTCCCATGGGCCCCCCTTGCATCTGTTCTACTGTAATTGTATATTATCCCCTATGTAATATAAAAGAATGTTGTTTTTTTTAATTTTTATCTAAGAGCCGAGGAACGTGCTCTCGAATCACCCAAAATGCAAGAAAAAGTGCAAACGTGTTACTCTAAAAAAACGTGCACAAAGGATGCGGTCTATCACAAGCGCTTCTCCGATAGGAGAGAGGCCCCCCAACAAACCTTACCCTTCGCCTCCGGACCAAAAGGTACCTGCGAGGTTCCAGGTTCAATGTCCCTTTTCGCCGAAGCTACTAAGGGACCACAAATGCTCCCGGCATCCCCCTTGGCGTTAGCCAAGGTATCTGCCCACAGAGCCGAAAACGGTAGGTACCCTGCCAGAACAGGAGTACCCGGTGTGTTTGCAGGGAGGTGCAGTACCTAATGGCCGCACACGCCTCCCCTAGACCGCCAGGAGGGACACCTAGAAGGGCAACCGCTTCCTGACAAATCCTGTGGACACACAACACGCAAAAAGTGACACAGTGAGACAAAAAGAAATAAATAAGTAAATGTGTGCAGATATACTGCCGGACATCCGGCCGGATCTATAAAAATTTCTCTGATCCTAGCCAGAAGGCTGGGAATCAAGAGGTGAGTGCCACAAAGGTGAAGAGATCATGGTGCCCGTGCTTCTACTCAGTGAGCCCATCCTCCCAGTGAGTTTCAGAACCTCGGGGTCACCACTCCCCGAGGCACAAAAGTACCTCGGCTCTAGACCCTCTCAGCCTCATGGCGAGACCCGGAGGAAACAGGTCCCATCGGTGCAGCCGTCGAGCTGATTCCTCAGAACCAACCCCGGAACAATTGCTCCCTACCATGCAGCACCCATCCCCACCAGCTCCACACTGGCGTCGCCTGCCACCAGCATGAAACTGATAAGAACAGATACTACACTTGATCTTAGCCAAAAGGCCGAGAAGTGACTGCTAAGTGTCACTTCGCGCACAGCGTCGTACATTTACGGCGCTGCATTTCTTGATCACCGCATCTCCGGACATGGTGATCGGAATGGGATGACTGCTGATATCTATCAGCAGTCATCCCGTCCTGAGACCACCCCCTTGTCAGCGATCGCCGTGATTCGCCAGTCAATTCTGACCAGCGAATCACGGCTTTTGACCCAATAGCCTGGAAAATAGGGATGATCGGAGATGTCAGAGACAGCTCCGATCATCCTAAAGGATAGGAATGAGGTGGCAGGGGTTCCACCTCCCCTATCCCCTGCGATTGGCCGATCAGCAGTGAATTGCAGGGCAGGGGTCAAAGTTGAGATCACGGCTCTGCCCGCTCTTGAAGTCCGGGCAGAGCGGGGCAAAGATGGCGGTGGCGGTTACCGGTGGGACAGCAGCAGACAGCGGGGGACCGGCGGTGGGGAGGACCAGCTGCACACAGCAGGGGACAAGCGGCGGGCAGGACCGTCGGCAGCAGAATGCAGCAGTAAAATCTGGTAAGGGATCTTCACTGCTGCATTGCTGCATAGTTTCACAACTACAACTCCCAGCATGCCCAGATAGCCAAAGGCTGTCTGGGCATGCTGGGAGTTGTAGTTTTGCAACATCTGGAGGGCTACAGTTTGGAGACCACTGTACTGTGATCTCCAACTGTGCATTTCCAGATGTTGCAAAACTACAACTCCCAGCATGCCAAGACTGTTCAGGCATGCTGGGAGTTGTAGTTCGGCAACATCTGAAGGGCCAGATGTTCCAAAACTACAACTCCCAGCATGCCAAGACTGTCCAGGCATGCTTGGAGTTGTAGTTCAGCAACATCTGAAGGGCCAGATGTTCCAAAACTACAACTCCCAGCATGCCCTTCTGCTGTCCGGGCATGCTGGGAGTTGTAGTTTTGCAACAACTGGGGGCACACTGGTTGGGAAACACTGCCTGTTTCCCAATCTGTGTGCCTCCAGCTGTTGCAAAACTCCAACTCGGAGCATGCATTGACAGACCATGCATGCTGGAAGTTGTAGTTTTGCAACAGCTGGAGGTACACTGGTTCAGAAACACTGCGGTAGACTGTTACCAAACTTGGTGTTTCCCAACGAGTGCACCTCCAGCTGTTGCATAACTGCAACTCCCAGCATGCACGGACTGTCAGTGCATGCTGGGAGTTGTAGTTTTGCAACAGTTGAAGGTTAACCCCCCCCCCCCCCATGTGAATGTACAGGGTACATTCACACGGGCGGAGGTTTACAGCGAGTTTCCCTTTCAGTTTGAGCTACAGCAAATTTTCCTCCGCAGCTCAAACTCCTAGCGGGAAACTCGCTGTGAACCCTTGCCCATGTGAATGTACCCTAAAAACACTACACTACCACAAAATAAAGGGTAAAACACTACATATACACCCCCTTACACTGTCCCCCCCACCCCACCCCCCAATAAAAATTAAAAACGTCTCATATGGCAGTGTTTCCAAAAGCCTCCAGCTGTTGAAAAATAACTCCCAGTATTGCCGGACAGCCATTGACTGTTCAGGCATTCTGGGAGTTTTGCAACAGCTGGAGGCACCCTATTTGGGGAACACTGCCATGTTCGTCCCTATGCAGATCCCTAATTTAGGCCTCTCACTTCGGAGCCCTGTCGTATTTCAAGGTAACAGTTTAGGGCCACATATGGGGTATTTCTGTACTCAGGAGAAATTGCCTAACAAATTTTGGGGGGCTTTTTCTCCTATTACCCCATATGAAAAGGTAAAGTCGGGGTCTACACCAGCATATTAGTGTAAAAAAAAAATAAATAAATTACACTAATATGCTGGTGTTGCCCCATTTTTACAAGAGGTTAAAGGAAAAAAAGACCCTCAAAATTTGTAGCATAATTTCTCAGAACGGAAATAGCCCATATGTGGGTGTCAAGTGCTCTGCGGGCGCACAACAAGGCTCAGGAGTGAGAGCGCATTATGTACATTTGAGGTCTAAATTGGTGATTTGCACAAGGGTGGCTGATAGTTACAGCAGTTCTGACATAAATGCAAAAAAAAAATCACCAACATGTGACCCCATTTTGGAAACTTCACCCCTCACGGAATGTAACAAGGGGTATAGTGAGCTTTAACACCCCACAGGTGTTTGACAAATTTTAGTTAAAGTTGGACGTGAAAATGAAAAATCTGATGTTTTTCACTAAAATGCTGGTGTTACCCAAAGTTTTTATTTTAACAAGGGGTAATAGGAGAAAAAGCCCCCCCAAAATTTGTAACACCATTTCTTCTGAGTATATAAATACCCCATATGTGGATGTAAAGTGCTCTGCTGGCGCACTACAATGCTCAGAAGGGCTTTTTGAGAGAGAATTAGGCTAGAATTGAAGGCCATGTGTGTTTACAAAGCCCCCATGGTGCCAGAACAGCGGACCCCTCCCCCGCTCACATGTGACCCCATTTTGGAAACTGCACACCTCAAGGAATGTAATAAGGGGTACAGTGAGCATTTAGACCCCACAGGGGTCTAAATTAAAAAAAATAATTTTTCATTTGCACAACCCACTGTTCAAAAAATCTGTTAAATGCCAATGGGTGTAAATGCTAACTGCACCCTTTTTTAAATTCTGTGAAAGGGGTCACATGTGGGGGGGTTCCGTGGTTCTGGTAGAACGGGGGCTTTGTAAACGCACAAGGCCCCCGACTTCTATTCCAACCAAATTCTCTTTCCAAAAGCCCCTGGCTTTGTCCAACGTACAAATTTTGGGGGACATTTTTTCCTATTGCCCCTTGTAAAATGAAGAAAAATGGGTTTACAAGAACATGTTAGTGTAAAAAACAAAAAGATTTTTAATTTTCTCCTCCACTTTGCTGATCTTCCTGTGAAACACCTAAAGGGTTAATAAACTTTCTGAATGTCATTTTGAATACTTTAAGGGGTACAATTTTCATAATGGGGTCCATTATAGGGTATTTCTAACATAAAGACCCTCAAATTCACTTCGAAACTGAACTGGTCCCTGAAAAATTTCAATTTAGAAATTTTCATGAAAAATTGGAAAATTGCTGCTAAACTAAAAAGCCCTATAATGTCTTCAAAAAGTAAAAACAAGTCAACTTTATGATGCAAACACAAACTAGACATATTGCATATGTGAATCAAAATATCATTTAGTTGGAATGCCCACTTTCCTTACAAGCAGAGAGCTTCAAAGTTCGAAAAATGCAACATTTAAAAATCTTTCATGAAATTTGTAATTTTACACCAAGAAATGATGCAAGTATCGACAAAAATTTTTCACTAACATAAAGTGGAATATGTCATGAAAAAACGATCTCAGAATCAAATTCATAAGTAAATGCATCCCAGCAGTGGCGTTGTGACCGGGGTGCGGGGGGTGCGGACCGCACCGGGTGACACCAGGCTGATGGGGTGACACCACTGTGCCAGCACCCCCCCCCCCCCCCCGTACTCAGTTACCGCTGACAGCACCCTGCCCCCCCCCCGGTCCTCAGTTACCGCTGACAGCACCCCCCCCCCCCGGTCCTCAGTTGCCGCTGACAGCACCCCACGCCCCCCCTGTCCTCAGCTGATGGGGTGACACCACTGTGCTGACAGCACCCCCAACCCTCCCCCCGGCCCTCAGTTGGCGCTGACAGCTAGCACCCACCCCCCCCCCCCCCCGGTCCTCAGCGCTGACACCTCTCCCCCCCCCTCCCCCCGTATCTCCGGCACACGTCCCGGCTTGTGACGGGACGTCGGCGGGCGGAGCTAGATGGACGGCGCTAACATCACGCGCCGTCCGCACTGATCAGGCCCACACTAGTGAGCCCGGGGACAGTTGGAGCAGCCGAGCCAGCCAGGTACAGAGAAAAAAGGGGTGCTGTGGGAGTTCTGGGGAGGGGGGGGGGTTGTTGCTAGTGGATTATGAGTCTGCACCCCATCATCCAGCTGGGTGGGGGTGCTGGTGGATGATGGGGGTGCTATTTCTGGGAGGGGGAGGTGTTGCTGGTGGATAATGAGGCTGCACCCCATCATACACCAGCACCCCCCCCCCCAGCAGTAGCACCACCATCATCCAGAAGGGGGGGGGGTGCTGGTGGATGATGGGGGTGCTATTGCTGGTGGATGATGGGGGTGCTATTTCTGGGGGGGGGGAGGTGTTGCTGGTGGATGAGGAGGCTGCACACCATCATCCAGCTGGGTGGGGGGTGCTGGTTTATGATGGGGGTGCTATTTCTGGGGGGGGGAGGTGTTGCTGGTGGATGATGAGGCTGCACCCCATCATACACCAGCACCCCCCAGCAGTAGCACCACCATCATCCAGCAGGGGGGGGGTGCTGGTGGATGATGGGGGTGCTATTTCTGGGGGGAGGTGTTGCTGGTCATGGTGGATGATGGGGGTGCTATTTCTGGGGGGAGGTGTTGCTGGTGGATGATGAGGCTGCACCCCATCATCCACCAGCCCCCCCCCCCCCCATTAGTAGCACCACCATCATGCACCAGCACCCGCCCCCCCTCCCCCAGCAGTAGCACTCCTATCATCAACCAGCACCCCCCCAGCAGTAGCACCCCCCAGCAGTAACACCCCCATCATCCACCAGCACCCTCCCCCAGCAGTAGCACCCCCATAATCCAGAAGCTGATTCTATTACCATAAGGGGGAATGGGGGGGGGGGGGTGTTGGTGGATGATGGGGTGCTACTGCTGGGGGGTGTTGCCAGGGCACCCCCCGCCCCCCCCATTCCCCCTACCCCCCTGTTCTGTGGTAATAGCATCAGCTGGTGGATGATGGGGGTGCTACTGCTGGGGGCACGGTGTGTGAGGTTTATATTCATAGAGTGTAGTATATACTAGGGCTGCACGATATGAGAAAAATGTGCGATTGCGATTTTGGGCCTAAATATTGTGATTTCGATATGTGATGCAATGTAATAAATAAATAGTGAAATCCCCTTATGTCATGTCCAATCTCCTCAATTTTACAACTATTCACCCATTTTATGCCCACCGCCCATTTCACATCTCACATCTCCCCCCCTCTTGTCACATTCTGCCCCAATTGTCACATTCTGCCCCTCCCCCTCTTGTCATATTCCCCCTCTTGTCACATTCTGCTCCCCCTTGTTACATATTCCCCCTCCCCCCCCTTGTCACATATTCCCCCTCCCCCTTTTCACATATTCCCCCTCCCCCCCCTTGTCACATATTCCCCCTCCCCCCCCTTGTCACATATTCCCCCTCCCCCCCTTGTCACATATTCCCCCTCCCCCTTGTCACATATTCCTCCCCCCTTGTTACATATCCCCCCCTTGTTACATATCCCCCCCCCCTTGTTACATATTCCCCCCCTTGTCACATTCTGCCCTCCCTTTTTACATATCCCCCTTGTTACATATTCCCTCCCCTTGTTACATATCCCCCCCCCCCCTTGTTACATATTCCCCCTCTTGTCACATTCTGCCCCCTCTACCCCTTGTCACATATTCCCCTAGGTTTGTGTATGTTTGCAGACCTTTGAGGACTTTTACCTTTCAGCCAATCACTGGCTTGACATGTGACACCGCTGCGGCCAGTGACTGGCTAAAGGTAAAGGTCCTACAGCTTGTATAGAGACACCGGGACCGCACGGAGGTGTACAGATGCAGGGACCAGTAAGAGGTGAGCATAATGTTTTAATTATTTTTTATCCCTGCGCCCTTTACTTAGATCAGTGTTTCACTACCAGGGTGCCTCCAGCTGTTGTGAAACTACAACTCCCAGCATGCCCGGACAGCTTTTGGCTGTCCGGGCATGCTGGGAGTTGTAGTTTCATAACAGCTGGAGGCACCCCGGTTGGGAAACACAGACTTTTAATATTTAAATTTGGTTTTATCTGCCCTGGCCGGCCCGCACTGCAGCCGCACACGGGATCTGCCCGAGCAGATAATTGCAAATTTTCCCGGGGGCCATATCGATATATGGCAAAAATTGCGATTTGATTGTTTTTTCGATATATCGTGCAGCCCTAGTGTATACTAGTTTATTATATTTAGAGGATACAGTGTCTGGCAGGTTTATAATAATAATTATTATTTTCATATAGAGGATCAGAATGCGCTGACATAGTGAGGAGTCATCTGGGCGTCACATTCTGCAGAGAGAACATTTAGCTGGACCCGGTGGTATGTTCCATCTGAATTAGATAAGGAAAGACTATAGAGAAGACGTCACCTGTAGTCACTGATATCATTGTGTATTCTCCTCACTATAGAGATGTCACCTGTAGTCACTGATATTATTGTGTATTGTCCTCACTATAGAGAAGATGTCACCTGTAATCACTGATATTGTGTATTCTCCTCACTATAGAGGTGTCACCTGTAGTCACTGATATCATTGTGTATTCTCCTCACTATAGAGAAGACGTCACTTGTAGTCACTGATATCATTGTGTATTCTCCTCACTATAGAGAAGACGTCACCTGTAATCACTGATATCATTGTGTATTGTCCTCACTATAGAGAAGACGTCACCTGTAATCACTGACATCATTGTGTATTCTCCTCACTATAGAGAAGACGTCACCTGTAGTCACTGATATCATTGTGTATTCTCCTCACTATAGAGAAAACGTCACCTGTAGTCACTGATATCATTGTGTATTCTCCTCACTATAGAGAAGACGTCACCTGTAGTCACTGATATCATTGTGTATTCTCCTCATTATGTCCTATCAGAGCTATAGTCACTTGTAAGTTCTGCAGTTAGATGAGTGAAACTTAACTCCCAGCATAACCTCACCACTGCTTAAAGGGGTACTCCGCTGCAAAACATTTTCTTTTGAATCAACTGGTGCCAGAAAGTTAAACAGGTTTGTAAATTACTTACTTAAAGGATTCAGATTTTAACTTCCTGGCACCAGTTGATTCAAAAGAAAATAATTTCCAGCGGAGTACCCATTTAAGTAATTCTGGGAGTTGTAGTTTTAAATGGTGAAAACCTTTTTAGCGCTTTTCCATTCTGTGGCAATTGGTATATTTAATTATTATACTGGAATTTTTCACAATGCGCTACACCAGTGGCATCCGTCACAACAGGCTAAAAACTTTTATGTGGGGGGGGGGGGGGGGTTAGGTATGGGGTGACACCATTTTCTACCGCACCGGGTGACACCAACCCTAGCAACGCCACTGCATCCCAGAGTTATTAATGCTTAAACTGACAGTGGTCAGATTTGCAAAAAAAACGGCTGCGTCCTTAATGTCAAAATGGGCTGCGTCCTTAAAGGGGTACTCCGGTCCTCTGCACAACTCCCTGGTCCGTGCACCCCTATGATGTAAGTTTTGCAATAAACTACAGCTGCAGTTGAAGTTTGGTGAGTGCTCCGCATTTTTGCATTTTTTCTTCATCTCCAGTGTTGAAAGTGTTATCCTCTTAATCTTCAGCGAGACAGCACTGCACATAGAGTTCATACAGCAGTTAAAGGGGCCGTACACTATTAATATCCGGACATCAACCTGTTAACTTAAGTGGTGCCGAGTACCCTCTGATAGACTGTTATATATATATATATATATATATATATATATATATATATATATATTTACTTGCACAGTCAGTAAAAATAGAGAATGTTGTTAATACATTGGATATTCCACGGAAGAATTAACTAAGGGACTTTCTTTATTAATTAACATTTGTTTAGTTACTATGTTCTGTGTGTGTGTGTGTGAATGGTATTTATGTAATTAGTCAGTAACAAGTGACAGGTGAATGCGTTGTGATTCTTAGGCTGATATAATTGCTTACATCTTCATTAGTGGAGGCCTATGACCTTCTTGAGAAAGAAAATAATGACTTTTCTCAAAGCACAATGGCATAATTTGTATCAAAGGAAACCAGACATTTATATAAATATACTGTATGCTTTACAAAGTTTCTAAAGTATTAGAATAATGTTTGTAATTCATAGTAGAAATTGCTGGCTAGTTTCCACCAAAGACATGTTCTGGTTCTGCGAGGTGAGAAAATTTCCAACATTTTTTTTCTCACATTATCTGAACCATTGGCCCAAATTTATCAAACTATGTAAGAGAAAAAATAGAGGAATTTTCCCACAACAACCAATCACAGCCCTGGTTTCAATTTACCTCAGCTCGTTAGCTGAGCTGTGATTGGTCGCTGTGGGAAAATCACTCTATTTTTTTCTCTCACACAGGTTGGATAAATCGGGGCCATTGTCACTACATGCTGACTTATAAGCCACTTGGCCTATATATTTTTCAGAACTAAAGGAGCCTATATTCTCCATACAGTATGTTACTGTGGGATAAAACTCCTGTCTATGAAAAGGTGGTTTCTTGATACCTTTTATAATAAATACATTTGCCCATCAAGCTAAATATGGCTTCCGACCCACCTTCAGCCTATTTGCAGTGACAAGAGATGGTCTTGAAGGTCTTGCACAACTCTCATTGACATTGAGTAGGAGATAGGTAAATGGTGTAACTTCTCTGTTTTCAAAACTCACAAAATTATATAAACAGTATAGCGCTTCACCATTTACAGCTCAACTTCCGCTGTAGTATACAGCAGCTGATAAGTACTGGAAGGATTAAGATTTTCTAATAGTAAAAGTAATTTACAAGTCTCTTCAACTTTCTGGCACCAGTTGATTTGAAAAAAATTGTTTTTCACCGGAGTACCCCTTTAAGCCAAATGTTTACAATTTGTAGACAAACTGTAGAAAATAGTGGGGCAGATTCACTGATACTGGCTTATTCTTAGACTGTGTAAACTTTGACTAAGAATACACCAGGTTTATCACAGTGTCTAGTCTAAGTTAAGACCAACTATTCACGTACTTTGCACCAAAATGTTATGCCGCAATTTTTACACAATTTGTGGTGCATAAAGTTGCCCACAAGCCGGCCAAAGGTTGCTTTTTTTTTTTTTTATTGTAGTTATCCTTCTGCATTGCATAGTTCAATCTATTCATTATATTCAGCATCCTTCTTTTTACTGTACATTAGTTTAACCCCTTAAAGACAAAGGACGTATATTTACATCCTCCGCCGACTCCCGCGATATGCGTACACGTAAAAAAAATTCAAAATTCCAAAAAAGCATATTTTTGGTCAGTTTTTATACCATTAAAAAATGAATAAAAAGTGATCAAAAAGTCTGATCAAAACAAAAATGGTACTGATAAAAACTTCAGATCACGGCGCAAAAAATGAGCCCTCATACTGCCCTGCACGTGGAAAAATAAAAAAGTTATAGGGGTCAGAAGATGACATTTTTAAACGTATACATTTTCCTGCATGTAGTTATGATTTTTTCCAGAAGTACGACAAAATCAAACCTATATAAGTAGGGTATCATTTTAGCCATATGGACCGACAGAATAATGATAAGATGTAATTTTTACCGAAATATGCACTGTGTAGAAACGGAAGCCCCCAAAATTTACAAAATGGCGTTTCTTCTTCGATTTTGTCGCACAATGATTTTTTTTTCCGTTTCGCCATGAATTTTTGGGTAAAATGAATAATGTCACTGCAAAGTAGAATTGGTGACACAAACAATAAGCCATAATATGGATTTTTAGGTGGAAAATTTAAAGGGTTATGATTTTTAACAGGTAAGGAGGAAAAAACGAAAGTGCAAAAACTGAAAAACCCTGCATCCTTAAGGGGTTAATTAAAAAAAACAGAGTCATAAAAAAAAATTGTAATTGCATATTTTTAATATACATGTGGTAGAGGGTGTGATGCAGGTCTGATGGAATTACCCTAGGGGCAGATGGCATTAACCTCTTGTATTTGTGATGCCAGGGCGTGGTATATCCTCAATACCACCCGAAGGTATACCGCTGGATACTGGGCTAGGCACGGGGGAAATAATGACTCTGACGCCAAGTTACAGAACAACGGTTTCTTTACTGAATTAGATAGGTGGAAAAGTTTATATAGCTTAGCCAGGCCCACGGAGGTGGCCAGTGACTTCAAAGACCTTAGGTCTTGCTGGGACTTGTAGTGGACTGGGACAATTTTGATGCAGGCCACGCTGACTTAAGACAGATTGACTTTGACTGACTTGACTATACTCTGTTTGTAGCTTACTAGCTTTGATTTGGACCTGGAGATAGTGGACTTGTAGACTTGTGGCTGCTTGACAGACCTAAGGCCTCCTCTGGACTCCAGACACACACCTAGGACTTGACTGCACTGTGGTTCAGCAAAGACTTAGTCTCCAAAGAGAGAAGAGAGTGAAGAGACTCCTCCCAGGGCTTATATAGGGGAGACTCTGGTGGGGTCCCATAGGTCACCCTTCGGTCACATGGTTACTGATACCTCACTGGGTTACAATCACATGACTTAAAGCTACAACATTTTATTTACATGACATAGCATAACAATGACTGTACAAGGGGAACAGATGCAGGGTGCCCAGAGGAAACTGTAGGGAGGCTGCCTTACAGGGCAGCAAGGGTACAGGGGTACAATTCCTGTACCGGGCCACCACATACATGTCATTGAACAGTCGGAGCATGAATATAACCATATGGCTAGAACAGTTAAGTCTGGTAATTACATTGGTTTTATGCACCAATATAAGTTATCCAATTATTTATGTATCCAGTTGACTTATTTAGCGGACTATCACATCAGGTTTGTTTCTCTTTATAGCAAGATTATCACTACAGACAAAGCTATTCTTGCTGACAGAAAAAAAACAAAAAACTATAGAATTTCACAGAATGGAAAAAAAAAATCCTAACGCAAACAGAGCCTTTGAAAGTGACATTTAAAGGAAGGGAAATCTAAATGCCACAGTAAGCAAGCATAGAGAATTACATGTTTTAGCTTTGTGGTAACAGGTTATAAAAGGTCTTTTCATATTTTAATATAACAATGCTCTGAGCACAAGGTGAGGTCCCGAAGACATCATTTTAGAGTGGAAAATCTTCACTGACCAACAATGGTACAGGTCTTTGCGATGAAATGAAATGCCAAAGCAAACTTAGAACAGAATAAAGCCTAAGTTTCCAAATGTAGCCCCTAGACAGCTTATCACCTATCCAAAGGATAGCACCTGTAGCATCCGGTGTTCTGAACATTATGTTCAGAACACTGGGTTTGGGGGGCCGTGGTTGTGACGTCACGCACCCTCCTGTAACATCTAGGAGAGCAATCCTGTTGCTACAATACAAAATGCAATAATTTTGACAGCTTTTAAAAAGTCACTGGCCCTCATTTACTATTCTAAACCCTACCTCTTTTGTCGGGTTTTTTTGTCGCATCTTTGTCTGCGCCATGTCGCAGACATCGTGCGCCAGTCTGCGACACCATGCGACATTTTTTCCCGACGGACCCGATGTGGATTCTCCCAAACCTGAAAAAGGGGCGTAACCCGACATTTCTGAGCTTTCCCACGTATTTATTAAGGTTTCCAACCCGAATTTGTTGAATTGTTGTGGATTTTTTCCCGACAGCTCAGAGGAGTTGGAAACCAAAACCTACAAAACCCACGTGCGACAAACAGGATGCGACATAATAATAATAAATACCAGGGGAAAAAAGCAGTCGGGTAAGAAAGAAAGATAGACTTACAACCCGATTTTCTTAGTAAATGAGGGCCACTGACTATTCACTGCAAAACCTGTTGCTACTCTCTATAAGGGATGATGTTTAGACTACTTTGGAAAATCAATCGCATTTTCTGACAGCTCCCTCTGTGTAAAAACATCAGCAGACATCTTCCACCAGAAAGAGATACATTTTGGACCGTTTCTGATTTTAAAAAGTATAAAAATTCTGCAAAAATACAAAAAAATTACGCTTTTAGGTGACCTAGCAGTTATCAAGGGATTTTAGGATTCTTAGACAATCTTAAAGGGGTACTCTGGCCCTAATACATCTTATCCCCTATCCAAAGGACAGGGAATAAGATGTCTGATCGAGGGGGTCCTATGGGTCTGTGTTTGTAAGTTCTGCCGCAGTTCTCTACAGAAAAGAGGTAGAGTCTGCAGCTATACCAACATATCAGTTATAGGTTATGCGGCAAGGCTGCTAATTATCAGACACATTGGCACAAAGAGAACTGTAAAAGTTATGTTTTACTATTAATAAGTGAATGGGAAAAATGGGTTCTAGCGGTCATAGATATATATTAATTCTCCACATCTGCTGTTTTAAGTCCGATAAAAAAGGTTTTATTTTATTCTGCAACATACTATGATTTTGTACACATATACTGTATAATTATCTAATGGTTTATGCCCTTTACACAAATAATGCATCAGCTGCTTATGAAAAGGTTACTTGTTAAACACACTAGTATTTTCAATGAAATGTTAGTTGAGCAATAGTAGAATACTGCATTATTTTACTCTATAAAAGTAAAGTTCTATATAGAAAGGTAATAGGGAGGGATCGGGCATCTATAGGCCAGTTTGTCTGATATTATAGTTGGGAAATTAATAGTGTTGCTCGCGAATGTTCGCAATGCGAATTTTATTCGCGAATATCGCATATTCACGAATTCGCAAATATTCGCTAATATAGTGCTATATATTGGTAATTACGAATATTCGTATTTTTTTTTTTTTTTTTATCACAGTACACATCACAGTGATCATCCCTCTCTGCTTCCAGCTTGTGTGATGTAATGAAGGCTCTAATACTACTGTGTGAGACTGGCGTGCGAATTTTCGCATATGCGAAAATATGCATATGCTAATTTTCGCATATGCGTATTTTCGCTTAGGTAAAAATTTCGGTATATGCTAATTTTTGCATACGCGAG
Organism: Hyla sarda; assembly: GCF_029499605.1. Classification (NCBI taxonomy): domain Eukaryota; kingdom Metazoa; phylum Chordata; class Amphibia; order Anura; family Hylidae; genus Hyla; species Hyla sarda. The sequence continues at coordinate 354,079,020 of NC_079191.1, forward strand.
TTTTCGCTTAGGTAAATTTTCGCATATGTGAAAATAAAACGCTAATATTACGAATATGCGAATTTAGCGAATATATGACGAATATTCGTCCATATATTCGCGAATATTCGCGAATTCGAATATGGCCTATGCCGCTCAACACTAGAAATTAATGGAAACTCTATTAAAGGTTTGTCAATGGAGTATATTCAGAGCAAGGTCTTGTTAACAGTTGTGACCTCTGGAATCTGTACTGGGACATATTTTGTTTAATATTTCTATTAGTGAAAAACAAAAGTAGAGAAACAGAAACATAGCTGCACATCCACAATTTGTATTTTGATTTACTTGCTTCACAGCATCATTTCAAAAGCTAAGAGGTTGTTAGTATACATTTTGATTAAAAAGTACAAGCCCACTCGCCACGTCAAGTCCACCTAGTAAGAGTGGGTCCCCAACCCAACACTGGCGTAGTGCTGGGTGTCGACCACTGCCCCAGCAACACCAAGCTCACAGGAGGATTGACCCTGTGGCCAGGCAGCCCCACTGCTGCCAGAATAAGCCCCTTGCTCCGGGCCGCACCACCCCACAGACAAAGCATCACAGCAACAATGGCTACCACAGAGCACCACACCAGTGTGAACACCTACCATGTGCTCCCTGGCAGAGGGCTGGGAGAATGGTAGGAGGAAACCCATATGCAGTCTCCAGCTTGTTAAAAATGTCTGGGCCAAATGGTTGGAGTGGAGTGATGGCTATGAAAGAGGGGACAGACTACAAATGTAAACAAAAATAGAGAAACAGAAACATAGCCGCACATCAACAATTTGTATTTTGATCTACTTGCTTCTCAGCATAATTTCAGAAACTAACAGGTTTCCTCCTCGCATTCTCCCAGCCCTCTGGCAGAGAAGACATGGTAGGTGTTCACACTGGTGTGGTGCTCTGTGGCAGCCAATGTTACTGTGATGCTTGGTTTGTGGGGTGGTGTGGCCAAAGCTGGGGGCTTGGTCGGGCAGCAGTGGGGCTGCCTGGCAACCGGGTCATTCTGCCTGTGTGCTTTGTGTCACTGGGGCTGTGATCGTGGTCTGTGGTCGCTACGCCAGTGTTAGGTTAGGGACCCACTCTGACTAGGTGGCCTTGACGTGGCGAGTGGGCTTGTACTTTTTTTTTGATCAAAATGTATACTGACAACCTGTTAGTTTTTTAAATTATGCTAAGAAGCAAGTAGATCGAAATACAAATGGCGGATGTACGGCTATGTTTCTGTTTCTATATTTTTGTTTTACATTTCTATTTGTGATATTTTGGAAGGTCTTGGCAGGAAGGTGTTGGTCTTTTTGCTGACGACACAAAGATTTGTAACAGGGTTGATGTTCCTGGAGGGATACGCCAAATGAATTTAGGTAAACTAGAAGAATGGTCAAAACTCTGGCAACTGACATATAATGGGGATAAGTGCAAGATAATGCACCTTGGGCATAAAACCCCAAAAAGGGCAGAAAATAGAAATGTATACAGTTAAATTAGAGGGGCAAATGTTTATGTAAAGGTTATGCATTATTTCAGAAATAATTATTTTACTGAAAGAGTAGTAGATATGTAGAAAAGTCTTTTTGCAAAAGTAGTAACCTACAGTGAAGGAATTTTAGCATGCACAAGGCAATGCTTCATATAAAATAGGGCCAGGGACTATTTATAGTAATCAGTATATTGGGCGGCTTAGATGTGCTTAATAGTTTTTATCTGCCAACACATTTTATGTTTCTACAGTATGTTTCTATAATAAATGAACATAATAGTATTCACCTTATGTAATGTTTTTTTCTTATTTTCCTCTGCATCATACTCTATGCTTCTTTATGTTGCCATAGCAACTAAATCAGAGAACTTTTACATGACGGTAAAACAATAAGCTAAAAATCTTTACATTATCTAAATATTTTATAAAAAAAATATACCAGCTATACCTTGTCTTACCATAGTTTTATAGGTAAAAAAAAGAAGCATGTTTTTCATTTACCCAAGACTAATATATTTAGCTCCTTTAAGAAGACAAGAAGCATCCTACACATTTTGGAGAAAACCTGTGTATAAGAGTCACTTTGTTAATATGTTTCTCTGGCCTGTGATTTTACCCTGAAGGAGTGTCAGTAGCATTATGGCTCAACAATAGACAGAATTTACTTGCAACAGTAAATCTATCATATAACATTTTAACCTTCTATACCCTATTGTTAAATTGTCAAAAACTCCTAGTCTCCAACTTAGCAATATAAACAATGTTGTAAATTTCTATAATTTCTTTCTGGTGGGTGTCCAAAAAGCTTTATTTGTAAAAAAAAAAAAAAAAGGAAGAATGTCAACAATTTTAAGAGAGGAAGCATCACAAAAATACAGAATAAAGAATATGGTATTGAAGCATAAACCATCTTGGTTGCAATAATGGTTGCAGTAGTTCATCTAGTATAATGCACTGCTGCATTGAGATCTGTTGTTAACCTGTTATAGTTCATTTTTAGGCATGTGCTTTCTAAAATATTTGCAAACTTGGCAAGGGGCAAGGATTAGGGGGGACATTAAAAAAAAAAATAATCTATGCTTACACCCCTGCCTGCTTCCAGTCCAGCACCACCACTGCTCCAGAGTGCCTGACGAAAATGCCCTTGATGATGCATATTGTCAGGAATCAGACTGGTATGCGAATAGTGGATCCTCTGTGTCAGTGAGGTGATGACGTGGGCCGTACCAGGGGACCGGTTCTAAGAAGTTACTGGTTTTCACCAGAGCCCGCCGCAAGGCGGGATGGACTTGCTGCGGTGGTAACTCCCATGTCGTATCCCCTGATAGAGACTCGACCTCACTGACAGCTGAGACAGGCGTGGTACACAAGGATAAGGCGAAGGCAAGGTCGGACGTAGCAAGAGGTCAAGGCAAGCGGCAATGGTTCATAGTCAGGGGCAACGGCAAAGGGTCTGGATACACAGGCTAGGGATACACACAAAACGCTTTCTCAGGGCACTAGGGCAACAAGATCCAGCAAGGACAGGAAGGGGAAGTGGGTTTATATGTGTAGGGAGTAATTGGAACTGATTGGACCAGGCACCAATTAATGGTGCACTGGCCCTTTAAATCTGAGAGACCCAGTGCACACGCGCCCTAGAGAGCGGGGCCGCGCGTGCCGGGACTGAGCAGGAGGACGGGGCAGGTGAATGGAACGGGATGCGACCCGCGGGCAGGCATGTCCCATGGGTCGCATCCCCGCCGGGGGGCACAGAGCAGCGCTCCCGGTCAGCGAGTCTGACCGGGGAGCTGCAAGCAAGATCAGAGCGCTGCGAGCACTCCGGGGGAGGAGCGGGACCTGATGCGCTCGGCGTTACACACACACATATTGTAAAAACCCACAGGAAACCTTGTTCAATTTAAATATATAGGCTGCTTTTTAAGACTTGTATCATAGCTAGAATACACACAAGTTCAAGAGAATCCAAGTGGAGGGACTAAGCTACTGGCAAAGTGTGGTCTGTGAATGAGACACCTTAGGTGGACATTAGGAGAGTTGCTACCATGTGCCCCTCCAAACAATAGAAAATAGAAAATATCAGCAACTATGGTCAAACTTACCAATCAAGTCAACAAAGTAATGTAGTTCTAAAATAAACATTAAAGGGGTACTCCGGTGGTTAAGATTTTTGGCTATATTGCATCTTCTTTTAATGTTCATGTTTTTTTCCATTTTTCAATTGAATGTATTATATATTTGTGTAGCATGTGTCTTTTTTTTCTCACCTGTTTGTGGGGCCAGGAAGTTCTGTAGTTCTGTGTTGGATCTCTGACTGTTGTCCACAACGTCGGTCATGTTAGGATTAGGCTGTGGACAACATGTCATGGCTTTTTTTTTCTCTGTTCTTTCAGAACTGCATGAGGGAAATAAGCCACGCCCCCTAATCTCCCCCTCCTGGAGGACGCAGGTGTGCATGAGAGAAAGAAGCCAGAGCAGGGGGAGAGAGAGGATGTACACAGCTCCTCATCTCCCCTCCCCCTGCTCTGTCTTCTGAGGATGCAGGTCTGCACTGAAAGAAGACAGAGAAGATAAGAGTCTTATCTGAAGGGGAGGATAACAAAGTGCATGGGCTGGGGATGTATAGACTGCAGGGGAATACATCTCGGACTGGGGATGATTTCTATGTGTGAAGGGGGGGGGGACTCCTGAATGACACATGCTGGGAGTTGTAGCCTCAACTCATCTATTCACATCTTAAGCACAGGGTGTCACTAAGTGGCTCCATTCCGAGCCTTTATATCAGTGTATCATGGACAATTTATTGTTTATTTTGCATTATCTGGATGTCCCCTGATGATTCTGGCACCATCCTGGGTGAAACATGTAGGAACATCTTCTGATAACATACATTTTGTGGTACTTCTGGTATCACTGTGATTAATTATTGGCTATACTGGGTAAATATGATTGGTTATTTGCTCATACAGTTAAGCCTGTAAGCAGGGGCATAACTAAAGGGGGTGGCAGAGGTAGCAGTTGCATTGGTACCCTGGTACCTAAGGGGTCCTGAGAGTTTGCATTGGGGCCTAGAAACAAAAAGTTATGCCTCTGCCTGTAAGTGATTGATTTTTACACAGCATGGTTTCCCCTCTGGTAACAGAATAGTTGTGAAATATACTTTATCATCTCAATACTGTAGTTGGACGTAACTTGTTTAGCCTGAGGCCATAAGATCGATATTATAATGACATGCAGATTTCTTTTCATACATAAATTTGCACCTCATTGTGGTTATTGTAATATATATATATATATATATATATATATATATATATATATATATGTGTGTGTGTGTGTGTGTTTGTCACATTGTATGATTTGGGCTGTTATAATATATCTTTATTTTGTAATAAGCTTTTCCAGTAATGCCATAAAAATCACATGTTATGGATGACATGCTACCACTATTATTCAGAAATAAAAATAGTTTTTAAATAGGTGCATATGCTCATTTGCTGCAATTTTAACAAGTGGGTATTTGAAAAGGATAGTGAGTCGTCATTTTATTTTATAAACTTTGAGTCCAGCTAAAGCTTGTAAAGACCCTTGGCATAGTAGATAAAAATGTCTTAGAGTTAGCAATAGATACGTGTTACAGATGGGGGTCAGAAAGGACGGTTTTCTAGCTTTCCTGAGTTATGGAGAAAGTAAGAGATCATACTGTGCAAAATGATTTATTCTCAGGCAAGTCTCAGAAGAATCCTTTTTCTGCTTATTATAGAGGCTAAACAGCTATATATAAAAGTAAATCAAAAATAAATTCTAAGAAAACAGAAAAGTATTTCCTTCCAAAATAAAAATATATGTAAAATATAGCTTTTTGAGAAGGCCATCTTTTTGAAGTATATTAATATTTTACAGCTTAGTTTTCTAGTTTTCTTAGCCCCCTACTAGAGATGAGAAAAAAAAATTGCAAATTTGACTCGGACCATTTGCCGAATTTTCAGAAAAATTTGGTTCGGTCTGAATTTATTTGTGACAAATCTCTATTAAAAACAGCTATTTCTGGCCTACACAGAGCCTCAATAGGGGTGTAGAACACTTTGCCTTGCTGTAACAGGCATAGGGTGTGTGCTGGGTTAGTGAAATAATACTGTTATTCAGTATGACATGCAGATTACCGGCATCACTATTAGAATCATGGTCGCTGAACGGCACAATGACAGAGCCTGGAGGTGACATCAGTATGAGGAGACCATATAGTGGCTGAATGAAACAGTGTAGAGGTAACAGCAGCATGAGGAGACAATATAGTGGCTGAATGACACAGCGTGGAGGTGGCAGCAGCATGAGGAGACCATATAGTGGCTGTATGACACAACGTGGAGGTGGCAGCAGCATGAGGAGACCACATAGTGGCTGAATGACCCAGCCTGGAGGTGGCAACAGCCTGATGAAACCATAGGTCCTCACAATTGAAAAGATTAAAGATATTTTTTAAATTTAAATTGAAGATTTCAAATACATAAGCCTAAAAAGTTGTATTTAATGTGCCAGCAGCATTAGTAGACCACATGGCGGTACAGTGACACAGCCTGGAGGTGGCGGAAGCATGAGGAGACCATATAGGGGCTGAATGACACAGCCTAGAGTTGGCGGCAGCAAGAGGAGACCATACAGTGGCTGAATGACAAAGCCTGCAGTTGGCGGCAGCAAGAGGAGACCATAGAGTGGCTGAATGACACAGCCTGGAGGTGGCAGAATCATGAGGAGACCATACAGTGGCTGTATGGCACAGCCTGGAGTTGACGGCAGCAAGAAAAGACCATATGGTGGCTGAATGGCACAGCCTGGAGTTTGCGGCAGCATGAGGAGAACATATAGTGGCAGAATGAGCACAGGCCTCTTGCTGCGACTCCTTCTGCCACTCGCCCCTAGTCTGCTGCGACCTCTGCCTGTGCCTGATGAATTTAGGCGGTGGTCAACACGCCCCCTTCCCGCGGGCTGTGGGGCCCCATACAGGAGATCGCGGGGAGCCCCAGTGGTCAGACTCCCCGCGATCTGAAACTTATCCCCTATCCTATCCTTTCAACACTGGATATCTCCTTTAAGTGTAACCTGTGCGTACATCTAAGTGGTGTACCATTTTGTTCCTGCTAAATTCTTTAGGGTCTAGATATTGTGAAAGGCCAGCCAAAAGTACACACCCCTTGGAGTTGTAGACAAATACTGTTTTAAGCATAATAGAGCGTATCGTACTTCCCTCATATAAGGACTATGTCAGGCAGAGAAGTGCCAGGACATGCAGAGAGGAGTGGCAGAGGCCTAAATGCCTCAGGCAGAGCTTGCAGCAGACTAGGGACAAGGGCAGCAGGAATCGCAGCGAGAGGCCTGAGATCCCAGTGTCAGCTAGTGGTCGTGTCTCGACCAGCAACCCATCTGCCATCATTGATTGGTTAGCACGGTCATCCACTTCATCACAAGTGACATCTGACACCTCCAGTCAACAGTCGGTGGTTTCCTCAGACACAACCCTCAGTTGGAATGTTCCGGGAGCAGTCCCTGTCCTCCCATTGCCTCTGTCCTCTGCTATTCCCTCCCCCACAGAATTATCTTATGCTGTGGGTTCAGCTCCACTATTTAGTGAGGAAGATCTACTAGAGGACAGTCAGCAGCTGCTGCCCAGCCAAGAAGTGGAGACATTTGCCTCTTTCTCCGCTAGGGGGGTAAATAGTAATGAGGAGAGAGACGTGGGAGGTGGTGTTGCGAGCGTTCAGGGAGGTGGTGTTGAAGCAGACACTGTTAAGGAACCTGAGGAGGACATCAGTGACGTGCAGACACAACTCGACGATGATGAAGCCGATCGCACTTGAGAGCTGGGTGCAGATGGGGCTTCATCATCATCAGGAGAAGAGGGTTGCAGGTTGCTGTGAGGCAGCAGCTGAGCCAGCAAGGTGATAGCGAGAATGGCAGTCAGCATGGTGGCAGAAGTGGAAAGTCTGGAGCCAAACATGCCCGGGGTAAACTGCCTGCTTTGCGGCAGCCTACCTTCCTGGGAGGTAGTGTAACAGAGGCTCCTGGAGTCAGCGGCAGTAGCAATCAATCAGTGTGAACTGTTGGTGGGAAAATCAGCTACTCGGTGGTGTGGCAGATTTTCATCAAGCATCCGGAGGATGCTAACCTGGCCACATGCAAGTTGTGTCGGCAGAAGGGGAAGCGTGGCCAGGGTCCCAATGTTGGCAACATGGCCCTGCGTCAACATATGCAGCATCACCATAAAGCAGCCTGGGAGAACCGTTGCTCCGATATGGTGGTCCAGCCTGCGGCATCACCCAGTGGAACGCCACTCCCTGTTTCAGCCAGCCAAAGCTCCACCACCTCAGACAAAGGGAGCTGTGTATCATACCCATCTTTGTTGCTCCAGATGCTCCTGCTCCTCCTACTTCGAGTCAGTAATTCCGTCAGCAATCCATCGGCAAAGCCATGTCCAAAAGACAACTGTTTGTGCCAACTCATCCAACGGCGCAGAAGCTGAATGTGTGCCTGTCCAAGTTGCTGATGCTGCAGTCCCTCCCTTTTCAAGTTCACCTTTCAGAGAACTGATGACTTGTGCCGAGCCTTAGGTGGAGAGTCCCAAGCCGTCATTTCTATGCGAAGAAGGCATTACCAGCCCTACACAATTTTGTGGAACAGAAGGTGGGCCAGTCCTTGAGCCTGTCAGTGTTTACCAAAGTACATGCCAGCACCGACATGTGGTACTGGATCTATGTTCAGAGACAATACATGTCATTTACAGCCCACTGGGTGAATGTGGTTCCTGCACAGCCACAACAGCAACTTGGACAGGTCACACCACTTCCGCCTCCATGCTCTCAGGCCATTGGTCCTGCGATAGTGTGCGACTCTGCCTCCTCATCCTTTACCGTGTCCTCAGCCTCCACTGCACGTACAAATCTCAGAGCCCCTCCAGCATACCATGTGTGCAGGGCACGCCGGTGTCACGCTGTTCTTCACATGGTTTGCCTTGGCGAACGGAGTCACACAGGGGAGTAACTGCTAAAAGTCATTCATCAAGAAATCATGGCTTCCTCCACAAAAACTGGAAATGGGAACCATGGTGACCGACAAGGGGAAGAACATCTTGTCTGCGCTGAAACAAGGAAGCCTGAGACATGCGCCCTGCATGGCACACTTGTTCAATCTGGTTGTCAAGCGGTTCCTAAAGTGTTTCCCCATGTGCAAGACATCCCAACAATGGGAAGGAAACTTTGCATGCACTTCAGCCACCGCGAGAACCCTCGTACCCTCCTTGAGCTGCAGAATCAGAAAGGTATCCCCCAACATAGTCTGATTTGCGACGTTTCCACACGTTGGAATTCCACCCTCCATATGTTGGACCGACTATACGAACAGAGAAAAGCCTTCACTGATTTCTTGATCATCCAAGCGGATAGGGGGACTCCCCTGTGTAACTTCAATGTCAACCAGTGGCAGCTCATACGTGACATCTGCCTGGTGTAGGAGGAGGAGGGGGAGAGGCACAATGGAGCACAGTTTAGGTTTCTTTAGATGGGCGGTTTTTCTAGTCATTTGACAGGAGAGGAGGAGCATCTAGAGGAGCTAGAAGGTTATGAGGAAGGTGAGACAGACGACCCAGACACGCCGTGGCAGTATACAGTGGAGATGGAGGCAGGGAGTCACTCCGAGTCACTTGCACAAATGGCACGATGCATTCTCACTTGCTTGCATAGTGACCGCAGAATTGTCACCATTTGGCAGGGAGATGACTTCTGGCTCTCCACCTTATTGGACCCTCCCGAATGAGAGGGAGGACAAACTGCCCTACTACAGAGACATCCTACGTAGTCAGTTGGCCGATGCCTATCGGCGCCATCGTCCATCCTCTCACAGATCTGACTTAGGGGGCCCTCTGCGCTCACCTTCCACTGCCATGGCTGCTGGGGAGGGGTGGGGTGGCAAGACCATTACCAACTCCATCAGCAGCAGCCCGAGTCTACAATCGCTGATGAGTAGCTTTCTTCACCCGCATAGTGAAGCAACTTATCAGAAGTAGTGTTGCTTGCAAATATTCACAATGCAAATTTTATTTGCGAATATCGCATATTCGCGAATTCGTGAATATTCATGAATATAGCACTATATATTCGCAATTATGAATATTCACTTTTTTTTCACAGTACACATCACAGTGATCATCCCTCTCTGCTTCCAGCTTGTGTGGTGTAAAGAAGGCTCTAATACTACTGTGTGAGATTGTCGCGCGAATATTCGCATATGCGAATATTCACATGTGCGAATATTCGCGAATATTGATTTCTCCTTTCAGCTTGTGGGACAATGAGAATGATGCAAATACAGTTGTCGGAGATTAGCAACAGCTGTTGCAAAACTACAACTCGCAGCATGCACTGACAGACCATGCATGCTGGGAGTTGTAGCTTTGCAACAGCTGGAGGCACACTGGTTGGAAAACCTTCAATTAAGTTCTGTTACCTAACTCAGTATTTTCCAACCAGTGTGCCTACAGCTGTTGCAAAACTACAACTCCCAGCATGTACTGGGAGATGTAGTTATGCAACAGCTGGAGGTGCGCAACTACAACTCCCAGCATGCTGAGACAGCTGTTTACTATTCGGACATGCTAGGATTTGCAGTTTTGCAACAGCTGGAGGGCTACAGTTTAGAGACCACTGCACAGTGGTCTCCAAACTGTGGCCCTCCAGATCTTGCAAAACTACAACTTGCAGCATACCCAGACAGCTGTTTGCTGTCTGGGCATGCTGGGAGTTGTAGTTTTGCAAGTTTTTCTCATGCGCGAATATAGGTTTAGACTATAAAGAAAATATATTCACGGATACATGAATAATAATATATTTTCGCATATGTGAATGTTCGCATACGCGGAAAAAAGTCACGAATATAACGAATATGCGAATATTCGTGCATATATTCGCAAAATATCACAAATTCGAGTATGGCCTATGCCGCTCATCACTATTCCGCAGAAGGTAGACCTTGGGCAGGACTTGAACCAGCAGGTGGTGGCATACCTTGATATGAACATGCCAACACACCTTGAAGATCCGCTGGACTTCTGAGCAGCCAAACTTGATTTGTGGCCCCAACTAGCAGAGTTTGCCCTGGAAAAGTTGTCCTGCCCGGCCAGTAGTGTGCCATCAGAGCGGGTATTTGGTGCGGGGGGGGGGTACATAGTCACCCCAAGGAGAACTCTTCTGTCCATGAGACTTACCTTTGTGAAGATGACTCAGGCATGGATCAGCCAGGATTTCCACTCATCAATGCCTGATGCATCAGAGTAGATTGACCATGGAGCCACACCAACACTTCACAAATATGGATAGTGCTAAACATATTTAACCACTTAAGGACCAAGGGCGTACAGGTACGCCCTGACACCCTGGTACTTAAGGACCAAGGGGACACCTGTACACATGGCAGGGACCGTCCGGGATTCATTTTAATTTCCCATAATTTGACCCCAATGTACCAAGTCCAGAGTACATTCCAATTTTAACACCATAAACCACTATATTGCCCGGAAAAATTCTTTTATAAAAAAAAAAAAAAAAGATAAAATCTCTGGGGATATTTTTCCCCAAAAATGGGTCATGGATTACTGAGTCACTATCATCGGGGACTTTTTTGTGTTGCCTGAAATGCACAGTGCTCTCTCTCCACCTTAGCAGGGTGCGCATTTGAGGCAACAGGTTAGGGACGGCCACACACATCACATTCCCAGAATGATGATTCAGAGCATAGGGTTTGGGGTGGGCATATTTTTTTTAGTTTTGGCTATGCTCTGGGTCATCATTCTGGGAACATAAACTATTTTGTCATTTTACGGCCCACTGTACCCCACTTTACTAACTCAGTGTACCCCATGTAACATTCCATGAGGGGGGGTCCTGCTGTTCTGACTCCATAGGTAGCTCAGTAAATGCTCAATGCCCCTGAATATGCTTCTGGTCTTCCGAGACCTGGTGTGCACTCGCAGAGCAGTTTATGTTCATATATGAGGTATGTCCTTGCGCCAAAGAAATGTATTCAGAAATTTACAGTGACATTTTCTCCTATTACCACTTGAGAAAATGAAAAATTTGGGGTAACCCCAGCATTTTAGTGTAAAAAATCTAATTTTTCCTTTTCACATCCCACTTTAATGAACATTTATCAAACACCTGTGGGGTGTTAAAGCTCACTGTACTGCTTGTTACGTTCTTTGAGGGGTTTAGTTTCCAAATTAGTGTGCCATGTGTTTTTTTTTTTTTTACTATTCTGGCACCATCGGGGCTTCCTAAATACGACATGCCCCCAAAAACCATTTCAGCAAAATTTGCTTTCCAAAAGCCAAATGTGACTCCATTGTAGTCTGCCAGCAGTGCACTTGACTTCCTCACATGGGGTATTTTCATACTAAGAAGAGATGGGGTTACAAATTTTGGGGGGCATTTTCTCCTAAAAATTAAACATTTTGGGGAAAAACAGCATTTAAGTGAAAAAAAAAAAAGATTTACATATTCAACTTTAACACAAAGTCATCAAGCACCTGTGGGGTTTTAAGGCTCACTGTACCCCTTGTTAAGTTCCTTGAGGAGTGTAGTTTCCAAAATAGTAAGCCAGTTTTTTTTTCTGTTCTGGCACCATAGGGGCTTCCTAAATGCGACATGCCCCCCAAAAACCATTTCAGCCAAATTTGCTTTCCAAAAGCCAAATGTGACTTCTTCTCTTCTGAGCAGTGTAGTGCGCCCGCAGTGCACTTGATGTCCACACATGGGGTATTTCCATACTCAGAAGAGATGGGGCCGAGATCCCGGGTGTCCCTAGCAGCAGGACCCCCCCCCCCCAAATTCGATATCTTATCCCGTATCCTTTGGATAGGAGATAAAATGTCCAGGGGCGGAGTACCCCTTTAAGGGGTTAAGGCGCTGCTCCCCAGTTACAGACATTCCTCCGCATCAGACCACGAGTAAGTATTGAGTACGTAAAACTTTATTTTTAATAATATTCTCTCACATTATTAATTCCCTTCTTGGCAAGTGTTACTCGCCCTAAAAAGGGCGGCCCCACACAGGAATCTCTGCCTATTTCCCCCTACAAACATTTACAGGGATTTAAGGTGGAAATAGAGAGAGTTTCTTGTATGGAGCCACCCTTATTAGGGTAAGTAACTATTGCCAAGAACAGAATTAGTAGGGCGAGAGTAGGGCCTAACAGGGGAAGTTTTTACCCCCACCTGCTACAATGGACAATATGTTGTTCGCTTCCAACTTTTCGAGGAAAGTGTTACTCGTCTTAAAAAGGGCGGTCCCACACAGGAACCTCTCCCTATTTGCACCTAAAAACCATGAGAAATGGCAGTGTTTGTAGGTGGAAATAGGGAGAGGTTCCTGTGTGGGGCTGCCCTTTTTAGGGCGAGTAACACTTGCCAAGAAGGGAATTAATAATTCGAGAGTAGGGCCTTACAGGGGAAGTTTTTACCCCCACTGGTTACAATGAACCATACGTTGTTCCCTTCCACCTTTTAGAGGTCTTTGCATCATATCAATACTTAGTGGTGTAGGTGGCACATGATGTTTTATGCACACCTTTCCTTTTGTTTGATTAACATAAATAGGGTCCATGTATTTTATTCTAAGAATATTATTAAAAGTTAAGTTACGTAATGCATATCCTCAATACTTACTTGTGCACACTACCACTTTTACAAAATAGACGTTTTCTTCTCCCTACCTGCCTCAGCTACTATTCTGATCCTGCCACCCCCTGATGCCACATATCTAATGCCAAATTCTCCTTTTTTTCACCCACCTTCGTCACTTGGTACTGGTATTGCCACCCAACGCACCACTCACCGTCACCGGGTCACTTCCAGGACTCCTGATGCTGCTGCTGCTGCCACCTTCAGGCTGTCTCATTCTGCCACCATATGTTTTTTTCATGCTTATGCCACCAAATGTTCTCGTCATTCAGCAACTATATGCTGCCGCCAACTCCTGCCTCTGTCATTCAGCCACTATGGGGTCTCCTCATACTGATGCCCCCTCCAGGCTCTGTCATTGTGACGCTCTGTGACAGTGATTCTAATAACACCTCTGATCTGCATGTCATACTGAATAACTGTATTATTTCACTAACCCAGAACACACTCTATGCATGTTACAGCAAGGCAAAGTGTTCTACACCTCTATTGAGGCTCTCTGTAAGTCAGAAATAGCTGTTTTTAATAGCAATTTGCCGCAAATACATTCAGACCGAAACAAATTTTTGGTGGAAAGTTTAGCAAATCTAATTTTTCTAAAATTTGCTCATCTCTTGTACCCAGCACAGAAGCGAGGCCCCATATGAGAGATTGTGGGGGGTCCCAGCGGTTCTATCCCCCGCTGCAGATAGGGGATACATTTTTTTTCCACAGCATATGTCCTTTATCTAATCTTTAAACTCAAGCTTGTGTTGTGGGATTACATCTTTTCACCACAACATGATTTGGTGACACTGTTTCAGGAGATGCACATGCTGTGGTTTTCTATGTGTGGACACCAGTGATTGTTATGTTAATTAATATACTGGAACTGTGTTAAATTGCTTTAATGAGAAATTGGAGTTTTCAACCAAACGAGATTAGGTAAGTGCGTCAACCTTGATTTTTGATTTTTGGCTTACACTTTCTTCCTCCTCACCTTCTGACAAAGTTGTATTAGGGCTTAAGTTAAGTGAGACAAGTTGTACTTTTCATTGGCAAACTTTATATTATCATAATATATATTATGAAACCAGAAAAAATAATATATCAGGCAAATTTAAAAATAAAGTAATTTTTTACAATACAGTAAAACTGACATGCTAACTTTATTCATTGGGTCAGTATGATTCCAATAATACCAAATTTGTATGGATTTCGTTTTATGGTTAAAAAATTTAAAAACGTAAAAAAAAAATATCTGTTCATTGCCATTTTTGACCCCTATAACATTTTTAATTTTTCAATCTACAGAAATATGTAAGGGTCTTTATATTTTGCACTGTTTTGCACTTTTGTTTTGTTCTGTCTTTTTCATCACTATTTGTTAAATCTTTTTCTGGGATGTCATGTGACCAAAAATCAGCAATTGTGGTGTTTTGAATTATGTTGTGTTTACACCATTGACTGTACAGGATCAGGAATGTAATAGTGTTTAATTTGCAAAATGAGAAAAGGGGGGGCTATACTTTTTTTCTCAAAGGGGGGATTTTTTTATATTTTTAAAAAGTTTATATTTCATTTTCCTTTATTTTTATTTTTTTTTTTTATACAGTTTTTACACATTTTTCTGTGTACGCTATATCTTACCCGTCCCTTGGCATATCGGTAAATCAAGGATTTGGAAGGGGTTAAAAATAATTCTAGGTCACAACTGGCTACACATACCAAATAGCTTTTATGTAGCTGATATATGCAGGATAACATTTATACCAATGGAGTGCTATCCAAAGTGGATGACATGACATTGTAAAATAGATTGGTAACTGTTTGAAATTCATCATTCCATGCATGGTGTAAATACCTACACATGTAATTTATTTCAGATGCCTGCAGCTCCTACTTGAGGAGCTTAGGCAATAAATCCATACTGTCTATATGTTAAAATAAGTAGAAATACAATTAGCTTCTAAACTTTCTGTAGTGGTGGCTCCAGACATCCATAATCATATCATTTTAATCTATTTCTTTGTAGAAGATTTTGAGGTTTATACCAGAAAAATAGGGCCCTGACCCCCATAAAGATAAATTATGAAATTACTCAACATTTTTGGACCTAAACCAATGTAGTAATGTGTGGCAGATGGCCTGGAAATGAGGTTAGATTCACACTGCGTTTTGTGTTAACGTTTAATTTGTTTTATTTCATTTCATTTTACAGTACACAAAAGCATAGTTGACAACACTACTGCAGCAAAAAAAAAGTGTATATAACAAATATATATATATATTTATTTTTTAAATAATGTAAGTCAATCAGAAACATATTCCGCTGCTGTTGCGTGGCATACAGCCGAATTTGTTTTTAGCATCCTTTATTGTATGTTTTTATCCTTTTTAAATGTATACGTTAAACACAAACACTGTGAACCTAGCCTTAGTATTCCACACTATTGTCCTATTCTGAAAGACAGATTTAACAGATTCATGATTCATAAAAGTTTAATCATTATAAAATTGTAACATTTTTTATTCGATTCAACACCATATATTACCTCTAATGCCCTCCTGTGTCTCACTGGCCTTAACTAGTGCAAAACTAATGGAAAACAAATGTTTTCAAATCAACTGGTGCCGGAAAATTAAACAGATTTACAAATCTGACACAAGTGAAAGCATGTGTGCAGCTCACAACCATGTATCCGAGGTTGATGTGGTTAAAAGATCGATCCCCACTGATCAAATGAAATAAATAATATAGAAAAAATTAACCACACCTCAAGAATACCACCCGACTGGGTGCACAATGAAAATGTTGTGTTGAAAAATGTAGAGATTTATTTAAATACAATTAGAAAGTAAATTATAAAAAATCCATTCACATATAAAACATAATGATCAGAACAATATTGTAAAATTATTATAAAGCTCTGCCATTGGGCCCTAATGGCAGAGATTGAGATATAATGTATATAGCACTGGCGATTTTTTGGGAGCCTGCAATATCAGGTATTAGCGAATGCTGACCATCCGGAATGCACTGTTAATCTGGCAATTAGATATTTAGGTGTGAAATCAGTCTCTGTGCTGGTTAGACTGAGCTGCCCATAGTCTTTAGGAAGATAAGTAGTTATTTCTCATCGTAGCCGCTGGTCCCGTACTGCGACGGGCCGGAGATGGTAAGTCCTGCGGTTGCTGCGATGTTACCGGCTGTGGATGTGCAGAATGATCCTCACGAGTCTGCTATAAGTAGGGCTCCGGCAGGAGACTCCTGTGTTGGAGGTCCGAGGTGGCAATGTACACTCGTTGGGGTATCGGACCCTCACTCAGATGCTAGAACAGGATACTTGTGGTAAAGGCAGCAAACTAGCAGTACACCCATTAGGTGGAACTCTTAATTAATGCAATATACAGCTTACTTCAATATAGGCAGTGCGTCTCTATATCGCTCTGTTCAGACTAAGCATAGACGCGTTTCAGGGTGCTTAGAACCGACCCCTTCCTCAGTAGTCAAATTGTGTGGTGATTTACAAATCTGTTTAACTTTCTGGCACCAGTTGATATGGAGAATTTTTTTTTCTATTAGAGTACCTCTTTAACCCCTTAACGACCACGGATGTAAATGTACTTCCTGGTTTGGCGGGACGTCCCGCACCAGGATGTACATTTACGTCCTGTGTATGACCGCGAGCATCGGAACGGTGCTTGCGTCATACATGGCAGGTTCCGGCTGGTAGTAGCCAGTAATGGCCGACATCCGCAACAGAGCTGCCACGGCGATCTGATCATCCAGCATGGCGGCTGGAGGTCCCCTCACCTGGCTCCGGCTGTCTCCCGGGGTCTTCTGCTCTGGTCTGAGATCGAGCAGACCAGAGCAGAAGATCACCGATAATACTGATCAGTGCTGTGTCCTGTACATAGCACTGTACAGTATTATCAATCAAAGGATTGCTATATGGGGACATAAAATGTGTAAAATAAACATTGAAAATTGTAAAAATAAAAAGTAAAAAAAAGTGTAAAATACTCTCCCCCAGTAAAAATAAAAATTGTCAGTTTCTTCCATTTTACCCCCAAAAAGCGTAAAATATTTTTAATAAACATATTTGGTATCGCCGCGTGCATAAATGTCCGTACTATCAAAATAAATGTTAATTATCCTGTACAGTGAATGGCGTAAACGTAAAACATTTAAAATTC
Source organism: Hyla sarda (assembly GCF_029499605.1). Lineage (NCBI taxonomy): Eukaryota > Metazoa > Chordata > Amphibia > Anura > Hylidae > Hyla > Hyla sarda. Next base: position 354,096,422 of record NC_079191.1, read on the forward strand.
CAAAAATGCTGCTTTTTTGTCACATTTCATAAAAAAAAATTAATAAAAAATTATCTAAAAGTTTTATATATGAAAAAGTTGTATCGATAACAAGTAAAGATGATGGTGCAAAAAATGAACCCTCATACCGCCCTATATATGGAAAAATGAAAAAGTTGTAGGTGGTCAAAATAGGGCGATTTTAGATGACTGATTTTGTACAAAAATTTTTAGATTTTTTTTTTAAGCGGTACAAAAATATAAAAGTATCTAGCCATGGGTGTCATTTTAATCATATTGACCCACAGAATAAAGAACACATGTAATTTTTACCGTAAAGTGTATAGTGTGAAAACAAAACCCTCCAATATGCGCAAAATTGTGGTTTTCATAAAAAATTTTTGGGGGGTTTGCCATACATTTTATGGTAAAATTAGAGGTTTCCTTACAAAGTACAATTGGTCATGCAAAAAGCATATACAAAAATTAGTATATGCGAAAATTCGCACGCCAGTCTCACACAGTAGTATTAGAGCCTTCTTTACACCACACAAGCTGGAAGCAGAGAGGGATGATCACTGTGATGTGTACTGTGAAAAAAAAACACGAATATTCGTAATTACAAATATATAGTGCTATATTTGCGAATATTCGCGAATATGCAATATTCGTGAGCAACACTACTAATAAAGTGTAAAAAAAAAAGTGAAAATAAAATTTAAAATGTCCCTTTTCCCCATTTTACCCTCAAAAAGTGTAAAAAATAAAATAAAAACATATTTGGTATCGCCATCTGCGTAAATGTGAATTAATAAAAGTGTTATATACACAAATGTGGTATCAATAAAAAGTACAGATCACAGCGCAAAAAATGAGCCCTCATACTGCCACTTTTACGGAAAAATGGAAAAGTTATAGGTCATCAAAATAGAGGGATTTTAAACCTACAAATTTGGTTAATTAAAAAAATTGCGATTTTTTTTTAAGAGCGGCAATAATAGAGAAGTACGTAATCATGGGTATGATTTTAATCATATTGACCCACAGAATAAAGAACATTTTTACCGTAAATTGTACGGCATGAAAACAAAACCTTCCAAAATTAGCAAAATTGCGGATTTCTTTTTAATTTCCCCACACAAATAGTATTTTTTAGGTTGTGCCATACATTTTATGGTAAAATGAGTGATGTTGTTACAAAGGACAACTGGTCATGCAAAAAACAAGCCCTCATATTAGTCTGTGGATAAAAATATAAGAGAGTTATGATTTTTAGAAGGCGAGGAGGAAAAAATGAAAATGCAAAAATGAAATTGGCCTTGTCCTTAAGGTCAAAATGGGCTTGATCCTTAAGCGGTTAAAGAGTATTATTTTCTTGATAATCCACACCATAATAGTAGACAGAGGACCTACTTTGTACTATAATAGTGTTTTGATTAGCTTTATGATCAGGAAAAGGACCATGGCTAAAAAACACAGCTGTGGTTCTATTTTTAAGACATGGATCCGAGAAATCTAAAATTTTTTTTGTTTAACAAATTGTATGTCTTCATCAAAGCGGAATGGGAAGGGTCCTGGAACCAAGAAGGCTATATACATAAATAAATAATAATAATACACACATAAAAAACAAAAACAAAGCAGAGATATCCCTTTGATTTAGAGCTGTTTAATGTGGAATGGATGAGGTCTTGTGGTGCTACCCAACTGGTTTGGTTTTGGGCCACTCCTGACTGTATCTAAGTAGTCCCTAAGTTTTCACAGTTTAACCTCCATATGGTTTTATAGTGCTTATATAGAGCAACATAAGCAATTTTTAGAGAATAATGTAGAGGTTCTTGTTTATTAATTGATTACCTGTTTAAGCTGATGTGGCAGGCATGCATTTTAAGCCATACTGATTCTAATTTATGTCGCTGCCTACATTTCTCATAAGAATTGGCTTTGCATAGAGAGGGGGTGGAGTCTCATCACTGCAGTTCCCCTAATTAGAACACCTGGAGATCACTTAGCTAGACACCAGCAGACAACAGCCTAAACTGATGAGATTCACAAGTGAATTGAGGTTAGTTCACATTATGCACAGTTTTGATGTGTATTTTGAGGAAATAGTGCCATGAGGTAAAAGTGACATAATCTTTAATGTGTTCAAGTGTTGCATTTTTACGACATTCTTTTAACATTTTTACAGAGTGTTGTCTGTGTTTTTGCAGTGACTTTCCAAAATTTCTGTAAAAATTATGCATTTTTTTCAGTGGTTTGTGTAATTATAGTAAGTGAATGCAATTGTCCTGTGATTTATTTATTTATTTATATATATATATATATATATATATATATATATATATATTTTTTTTTTTTTTTTTTTTTTTTTTTGGGGGGGGGGGGGGGAGGAGCAGCAAAAAAAAAAAATGTGAACACAGCCTCAGGTGAGGATTATAACTACTATATATTCTAAACCTATAGAGTATAGAGATATCACCAGCATCAGCAGAGAGATCTGGGTGGGAAAGGGATGGAGTCTATGAGCTCCCAGAAGGAATCTGTAGTTCTTGTAGTTTTGTCCTGTAGTTCACAGGAAGTCAGCTGACCCAGGACAGACCACCTTCTTTGACAGATTAAACACTGTGATTTTCTGTTGGTCAAGCTGATAATCACATGATCCAGTTACGGTAATGAAACGCATGTATGCAATTGTGCTGGAATCAGAAGGCACTATAGGATAAGTGAGTATGAATTACATGGGCAAAAAGCAAAAGCAAATCTAGAATGCTTTTGTAAGTGGAGTTGGTGTGAGTGCTTAAACAGGGAATAGCCTATAGGAATTGGCTGGGAAACGGGTTTGGGTCCACACTCTGGCACATTATTGGGGTAGTCCAGCGGTAGGACCCCCCCCCCTCCCCCCCGTGATCAGCAGGCACTTAGCCCCTACCCTCTGGATAGAGGTAGGAAGTATAATGTGTTGCAAAGGGTACTACAAAGGCAGCAGTAGCACAAAGGGAAGATGCTCCGACTGGGCAGTGACATGTAAGCTGGCAGCTGTGTCTTTCGGGAACTCCCCATGTCAACGGGCATGTGCCCCCAGCTTTACAGACTGTCTTTTCAGAACTGCTGTTTTCGGGCATGCTTTGGTGTGTTCGAAACCCTGTGTACACATAAGAACATAGGCTAATCTACTTGCATTAAGTACATTATCTATATATATATATAAAACTCAACGTGTGTATGTATGTATGTATGTATGTGTGTATGTTCCAGCATCACGTCCAAACGGCTAAAGATATTAACATGAAACTTGGCACACATGTTACTTATATGTCATCAACAAACAAAGGATAGGTGATTTAACCCTTACTCACCCCCATTTGCCACGGGCGGGGTTTATGTTTAAAGTCCCATACAAGTCTATGGGAAATATATGTTACTGCATAACTTCCAAACGGCTGGAGAAATTTCGATAATACTTGGTCACATGTTACTTATATGTCCACTTAAAATATAGGATAGTTAATTTAACCCTTAACTACCCCCTATTTGTGAGGGTTGGGGGTTTTGTTTAAAGTCCCATGCAAATCAATGGGAAATGTATGTTCCCACATAACTTCTGTATGGCTGGAGATATTTCAATACCTGGTCAAATATTACAGGTCAGAATATGAGGACGGGATGAGAGGTCAAGATAGGAGGTCAAGATAGGAGGGCGTGATGGTCGGGATAGGAGGTCGAGTTACGAGGTCGGGATATGAGGACGGGATAGGAGGTCGGGATAGGAGGACCAGGATAGGAGGACCGGGATAGGAGGACGCGATAGGTGGACGCGATAGGAGGACGGGATAGGAGGACGGTATAGGAGGTCGAGATAGGAAGACGGGATAGGAGGTCGAGATAGGACGGGAAAGGAGGTCGAGATAGGAGGACTGGATAGGAGGTCGAGATAGGAGGACTGGATAGGAGGTTGAGATAGGAGGACTGGATAGGAGGTCGAGATAGGAGGACGGGATAGGAGGTCGTGATAGGAGGTTGTGATATGAGGACGGGATAGAAGGATGGGAAAGGAGGACAGGAAAGGAGGACGGGAAAGGAGGATGGGAAAGGAGGACGGGAAAGAAGGACGGGATAGGAGGACGGGAAAGAAGGTCGAGATAGGAGGTCGAGATAGGAGGTCGGGGAAAGGAGGTCGAGATAGGAGGACGGGATAGGAGGACGGGATAGGATGACGGGATAGGAGGTCGGGATAGGAGGTCGGGATATGAAGTCAAAAGCTTCCTCCTTTGTTTATTTTCCTCCCCAACAAGGATTAGGAAGGAAAAAACAGGCAACGTCGGGTACTCAGCTAGTTATGTAAAAGGATACTAGATAATAAAAGTCAAATATAGATTGGTATGATCCAACAGAAAACCATCATGGCTCCTTTAAAAAGGGTAGCAATGAGTCTATTGTAAACAAATCCTTAACTGATATATTTTGTTTTATATTTATGTATTATGTATTTTTATTAATAAACCCTAATATGAGAGAAACATATAGAAAAAATATATCAATTTTTGAGAGACAAAAGCCAATTTCTCAGTTCCAGTGATGATGTAACTAACACTCTTTTCCTTTGTTTGACTCAATGTTTTCCTCGGTAGATTCCCTGGGCAATGTATTATAGTTGATAATGTCATTATTTAATCTCTACATTATATACAAAATAGACATTAAATCGCTGTGTTCACTTGTAAAACACAATTGTATAGCATGCAACAAGGACTGACAAATTACAATGTGTAGCAAACATTACACTAATAAAAGCCAGATTAGTAGTCCACATAGGACAATCCTATTGCTTTATGATCCATAAAAAAATGTCTTAGGCAAATGAAATACAGAACATATAGGTACTGTATATTGATTGAAGTTCCACATCTATGGGGACTAGAAATGCTATTTGGTGTAAGTCGACAAAACTGACAGAGACGCTGAAGCATGAGCTTAGCACTACACAACAGGGAAATCAATTAATACCAGCAACAGAACACTGCTTACACAGTAGGAAGACCAGAACATTTATTTGATTTTCCCTGAGAAAATGTAGCAAGATATTATATATATGCCATTAAAATGTGGAAGAAAAAAAAGGATTTGAAGTAAATGAAAATGGCTATTTTACTTAAATGTAATAATGTGTAAAAACCTATACATTATTAATAAGAAACTATTAACAAATCTTTATATCTAGATTTTTCATTGTAGACTAAATTGAAGACAATTTCATTACACAGAAAAAAGAACCATAGGTGTAATCTTTGTTGCATTAGCATTTGTTGTTGTCAATAGTTTCTTTGCTTGGCCCATCAGTATGACTGGGACAATCTAATTACATTCACGCAAGGCCTCAACTATTGAAGAAGAAAAAAAAACACAAAACAAACAAGCAAACCACCTTACTTGTAATAACTCTTCCAAAAACTGTTTTATTTTAGTCTTTACATTTATGTCTCAAGTAAATATAGTTGGTTCATAACTGAAGTAGGGATTATCCGGCTGGATTAACATATGCGAAAATTAGCATATACAAAAATTAGCATATGCGAAAATTCGCACGCCAGTCTCACACAGTAGTATTAGAACCTTCTTTACACCACACAAGCTGGAAGCAGAGAGGGGTGATCACTGTGATGTGTACTGTGAAAAAAAAACTAAAAATGAATATTCGTAATTACGAATATATAGTGCTATATTCGCAAATATTCGCGAATTTGCGAATATTCGTGAATTCACGAATATGCGATATTCGCGAATAAAATTCACATTGCGAATATTCGCGAGCAACACTAGTTGTTTCCTGACAGTCATGCTGCTGCTTAGAAAGACGACAGGTGTCATTGGAAAGTAAAATTGGCCCCATAAAAGACAAGTCCTCATATGGCTCCGTGGATGAAAAAAATAAATAATAACTATGTCTCATAAATGGGCTGTGTCCTTAACCTCTTGAGGACAAAGGGCGTATATCTACACCCTTGTCCCACTCCCCCTCTATGACGCGCGCTTAGGAGCTGAGCACGGGTCATAGCGGGATGGGGATGCTTGTGATCTCGGTGATGCCTGGCATTAACCCCTTTGATCGCAGCACCTAAAATATTTAAAAAACACATCCCTGCATTTTCCCGATCAGCTGAGAGGACAACGGGAGGGCCCTTACCTGTCTCCTCGCTGTCCCATCGATTATCTGATTCTCCAGCCAGCCATGGCAGGCTGGAGCAGCAGAGCACCAATAACACTGATCAGTGCTATGCTAGGGCATAGCATTGAACAGTGTATGCAATCCGAAAATTGCATGTAATAGGTATGTAATATGGTGACAAAAAAAAGTGTAATAAAAGTTTAAAAAAGTTAATAAAAGTGATTTAACACCTTCCCTTATAAAAGTTTTAATATAAAAAATTTTTTTAACAAAAATAAACATAAACATTGCCACGTGCTGAGAAGTCAGAACTATATAAATGTAATGTTACTTTAACCACATGGTCAATGGTGTATACGTAAAAAAATACCAAAGTCCAGAATTGTGTATTTTTGGTCACTTTGTATACCCTTTAAAATGTATAAAAAAAAGTAATCAAAATGTCCCATCAAAACAAACATGGTACATATACAAATTAAAGACCACGGCACAAAAAGTGAACCCTCACACATCCCCGTATATGGGGAAAAAAAAGTTGGGGGAGATTTATCATTGCATTTAGAGCCTTTTTTTTTTCTTATGCTGGTGTCAGGCCCAGGCCTGAGTATTAAATCATACATGTGTATTATAATTGTACTGTGTGTAATGTATTATCCAGGACATGGGTGAGGGGTCATTCAGATGGTGTGTCCCTTTTGTGTATTGCATTTTTCTTAGGGGCCTGGCTGGTTGTTTGTTTGAAGTCAAGGGCTCCTTTGAGGCGGCAGGATGTAAGGAGTCTCTGGCCCCATATGTGAGATAACAGATGCCCCCTGGGGGGATCAGAGGGGAGGGGGGAGTGGAGCTTCCCTCCAAAAAACAAGCAGATATGATATTTAAAAAATGCTAGACTCAAAGTTTTGGTTGTTAAGATCTGTGCCCCAAGCTGATAAGACCATCCTAAGGACAGCTGGAGACTCACTCTCATGGACTGCTATACTATTACGCTGTAAAAACTTCATTTTTTCTTTTCTGAACTTGTATTGCTAAACTCTTTTATATATTTTTATTCCTGTATGTCATTTGTTTCTGTATTTTCATAGTCAGCACTGTGATACCTTTTATCGGATGAAATGTTTAATTAATCAGCTCTGGTCTTTGATCTCTAAATATATGAACTCACCTTTCTGAAGGAGGCTCTGGTAAAACACGTTTATCTAAGGGTTAATTTGGTGACTTGCTGGGACTAGTAGTGGATACCCAGAGGTCTGGCGGTTTAACCCTTGCACCATCACACTCTCTCTAGCGTCTCGGCTGGACCGATAGGGTGTGATCGTGACAGCCGGGTGCACAAAATGTTAGACGTGTGCCTAAGCACTTTTTTTTTTCACTTTTGTGGGTACGCCTAAGGTACCAACTTTCAGTTTTCACTTTGCAGAGGTCATGAATTTTTCAAAGTACCAATATCGCACATAGGGGTAAAAAAGTTGCAAACCTAAGCCAGTTCAGACCTGGCTTACAAAACTGCCCTTGGAAAACCATTTTAAAAAGTCTCACAAAAAGTCGCAACTGTGACTTTATGTGCAAAAAAAGTTGCAGAGGAGAGGAGGAAACATACAAAATGGTGTTCTAACGTAATTTATTGTAAAATTACCTCAAAGCTTACTTTCCAAAGACAACAATGATTAATCTCCCCCTTGGTCTTTTGTTATGCCCCCTAGTGACAACTAATTGTTGTTATTACCCTTTTAAATGGGGCATACGCCTGTTCACTTTTCACTCTAACCATTGAACAGTGTCAGACAGTGTAGGCCCATTGTAGTGTAGACCCATTCTTTGACAAAAGGAATGGTAATACCCAGTTGGCACTTTATTTATAATAAGAGGAGGAATAACAGCATGCTTCACCATTGTTATTTCATAAAGAATTAAAGAGGTATTCTGGTATTATTATTTTTTATTTAAGTAAGACTATCTTCCCAACAATATATAACTTGCTAATATGGTGTTATCACAAATTGTACTTGCTTCAGCATGCTTTTGTGTAAATCGCACCTGACAGGAAGTTTTATAGTTCTTTTATTTTCAGTGTGGTATTGTTTCAACAGCTCCCCAGCTCCGCCCGAGTCTCTGACCTTTAGCTCTTTTCCTTGAGTGATGTCATCATCTCTGACCAGCCCCTACAGCTACATCACCATCTTACTATCATATACATATATACAAATACAATGGTCCCTCAACATACGATGGTAATCCGTTCCAAATGAACCATCATTTGTTGAAACCATCGTATGTTGAGGGATCCGTGCAATGTAAAGTATAGGAAGCTGTACTCACCTGTCCCTGCCGCTCCGGACCCGTCACCGCTGCCCTGGATGTCGCCCTCCATCACTGCCACCATGTTCCCGTGATGTCCCCGACGCTCCAGACGTCTCTGCTTCCCCGGGATCTTCGCTCTCTGCTCTCCATCGCCGTCATCATGTTGGATGACGGGACGGCATGCGAACGACGTGATGACAACGATGGAGAGCGCCGGCGATGGAGGGGATCGTGAAAATGACGCTCCGGAGCCCCGAGGTCAGGTGGGAGACCATCACCGGAGCACACGGGGCACCGTGAACGGCTATCCCGCAGCAGCTGAAGCAGTCAGCGCTGACAGATAGCTGTTTATGCGATGGCCCCGACATACAAAAGTATTGTATGATGATGCTGCCTTCAACATGGGATGGCCTCTGAGAGGCCATCGCATGTTGAAATTATCGTATCTCGGGGCCATCCTAGGTAGGGGGGGGGTCACTGCATATCTTTTGTAGGCCATTTAGGGAAAAATTAGGTGTGTTTACAGCATGCTGGACAACATATTAAAAGTTTGTAAAAAAGACAATAACACTTTAAAACAGAATGAACTGCAGAATATTTATGGTTTGGCCTGAATCCATATCGAACATAATTTCCAAAGCTATTACAAATTTCATGTGGCTCTACGATTTCACCAGTACAATCCACTACCCTCTTCTTTTGAAATGCCCTCATTTATTCATAGAAGAATATTGATCTTTGCTATGGAATGCCTTTAGAATAACAAGAACACATAGCTTACATATACTTTAAAAAACATTGAATTTCCAGTAAGTTATAACAGATTTCAAAACTTTGGCCTGCATAGAGTTTTCATTTTCTGAAAATGACTGCCTAATGTACATCATAAACAAGATTAAAAATGGCAAACATGTCACTTTCAGGAGGCTTCTGTACTCGTACAGGGACATCAAAAGGGAACATTACTGGAAATGTGAGGCAAGATACAGCTCAATGTTTTTCCATTTGCACAAATTATCTCTCAAACTCATTTGTACATGTACAAGGGAATTAAGTGAAACATTCCCTGGAGACCACCTCTTTTCTGGGGCCAATTTACAACTACATTATTGCCCATAAACAGGGAACATTTTTAGAAAAACTTTTCACACTTACCTCTGGGTTTTTTGTTTTTTTGTTTATACCTGGAGTCCTCTTTGTAAAGACTGCATACCAATTTCATGACTGTTTCTGACCATTACTGCCAGCTCCCACAAGTGCTGTGCACTCTACCCCGCTGTTGCATTTGTATCCAATTCCGCCCGCTCCCGCACACAGTTTTGTCACAGCTTTTACAGATAGTACCCCCTGCCATTTTATTATCCCCTGTGCCATTTCATTACCCACTTTTGCCATTTCATCACCCTCTTTTGCCATTTCATTAGCCCCCAGAGGAATTTTAGACATTTGCGGTATTCCACAAGATTTTGCTGGGTATGTTATGTGGCTGCCAGCAGCCGCCCTCAACAACCACATTACCGCCTGTGCCCAAAAGGGCTCTAATGCCAAGATTTTAATATTTTCCCTTGAGAGAATGGATGCAGTGGTTTACTTCTATTTACAATAATACTAACAATTGATTAAGACAGGTCAGAAATTTGCCAAAATGATTTTGCGATAGTCTGTACCCATACTACAATAAAGGTTTGTCTACAGAGATTTCTTGGCTGAATACTTGCTTTATACGTTTGTTTGCAAGTTTAAAAAACCTGAGCTCAATAATAACTAGGGTTGTCCATATACTCTTGGCCGTAGAGTGTGTTTGGCATTGCCATATACGAGGGTGATCTTTTTTTAGAATAAAGTTTTGGTGTCATTTAAAACATTTTTTGACATTTTATTCCGACATGCTGTAAGTGGCAAGGAGGTAGTATATCCGCTGAGCCTGTGTGAATGATGGATTGGGCCGTGTCAGGGAGCAGAGTCTAAGGTGCCACTGGTTTTCACCAGAGCCTGCGGTAAAGCGGGATGGAATTGCTGCGGCAGGTGACACCCAGGTCGCTACCCCTGGCACGGCTCGTCCACACAGGCTGCTGAGGAGAAAACGTGGTCAGGAAAGCAGAAGGTCACGGTAGGCAGCACGGTAGCGAGAACAGGGACATAGCAAGAGGTCAGTAGGCAGGTGGCACAGGAGCATGGTCATGTCACAGAGCAGGTAGGTCAGGAAAATGGTAAGGCAAGACACAGTAAATGCTTTCGCTAGGGCACTGGGCACACAAAGATCCATCAAGAGGTAGAGGGAGGTGCACATACTTATAGAGAAGAGACAGGTGCAAACACTAATTATTGTGCGCACTGGCCCCTTAAATCCCAGAGCTCCACCCTAGGAGGCGGGGACACGCGTGGTGTGAGAACGTGGAGGAGACAGAAGAAGGAGGAGGTGAGTGACGGCCTGAGATTCCCATGTGGGCGCTTCCCACGATGCAAATACCGGCCCGCCAGAGGACAGAGGGAGAGATCGCTCATGGCCAGTGTGACCGGTCGGAGCACTAGCTGTAACACATGCCATAGGTTTTGATTGCACTGGGTCTCACTCCTGAGACCCATTGTGATCATTATTTATATGCCGGTGAAGTGAGCCGCAGCAGATCCGAACTTTTCACTGCACAGAATTATGAAGAAAAAAGGTCAGATTTGATTGACAGCCCAGAAGTGAGGTGCCGAACAATTCTCCTGGCTGTAACTCCCGATTGCAGCAGGCCTCCAGAGTGAGACCTGGTGCAATAAAATCTTTTGACATGTCTGAACAAAATGTCAAAAGTTGTTTGACACTAACGCCTTAAGTATTATTGATTGCGTCAACTACATTAGATTAAAATGTGAACAGGGTTGAGTGCTATGTAAATCCAGTTTTAAATGAATGGATGTGCATCCCATTTGATGTTTAACAGTGACAAAGCCGGGAGCAGGAGAACCTTCCAATGTCATACGACTGCCTAGATAACTGGATTAGATGTTCTCCAACTGCATCTTCTGAAGTCAATTTTTAACTTGAGTGGGAAGCACTGCTTTATTTTTTGTCTGCGCCCCTTTCTCAGTGCACAGCACTCTTGAAATGGATAATCTTCTGCACAATTTCTTGTTTCCCTCATTTGTTCTGTAGATGTTTGTTCCTGAAGGAACCATGATCATTCCTGCTAAAGTTTAATGCCAAATTGTGGTGTATTACTGTTCACAAGCATCATTTAATCTGGTTGGCTTCACTGCTAACAGTGATTTAAGTAAAATTTATGATCCTGATTGCATTTGGTTTACCAGTGACAGAACCATTTCATTTCAACCAGAAATAATGTCACCGAGCTTTTCACATCTTCCTAATGCCTTTTGTTTCCCTTTAGGGACAATCCGGAATTACAGTACTGTATGTGAATTTCATTTAAGATAAAAAAAAAAAAAAAAAAAACTGCACAATCTCTTTTCACAGGCATCTTATAAAAATATACTTTACAAAGTAAGTCATTCATAACATTCAATGGTACCTCATTTATTTTGCACATTAACGAGAGCAAAATATGTGTTCCATGCTATATTGCAGAATCGTATGAACTATCAGTTTGGCGATTACATATTTGCTATAGTTATATAGTGACATAGTTTGTTAGGTTGAAAAAAGGTAAGAATCCATCAAGTTCAAGCTATAGCCCTACTGTGCTGATCTAAATAAAGGGAAAGATCTCTGTACTGTCCATTCATATATTTGTACATTGTGATCAAATCGCCCCTAAAATGTCTTTTCTCTAAACTAAATAACCCAAAGCTTGTTAACCTGTCTTGGTCCTGTAATCCCCCCCATAACATTAATTATCTTTGTCGCCCTCCTCAGCACCCTCTCCAGTTCCCCCCATCCTTCTTATATATAAGTGCAAAAAATTGGACACAACACCCCATATGTGGTCTGACTAATGATTTATACAGAGGCAAAACTATGTTCCTGTCCTGAGCCTATACCTCTCTTGATACATCTCATGACTTTGTTAGCCCTGGCAGCAGCAGCTCAAGTACACTGAATAGTTCAGGCATACCTCTAATGCCTGTCTCGGCGTAAGGATTTTTTGTTTAAAGGAGTACTCCAGTTAACTAAAGCTTTTCTATATTTAAATGACAGGGGATAAGTGTCTGCTTGCAGGTGGTCCAGCTAATCAGTATGGACTGGTAACACCAGCTACATGCTATACTGTTGAGACTATAATTCTATGGAAAACTGGAAGTTGGCTCCAAAGGTCCCGAAATGTCAACCTAAAATATAAAAAAAAATAATAATTAAAATACATGAGAGGACTCAAAGTTTGCTAGCAGAATATTGCCCAGAGCATTCTTTGACTCTGCAGTTTATTTGAAAGATAGAAAACCACTGTCTTCTACGCTTTTATACTATTTAAATAAAAATGTTTACAATATGAAGAGGACCAAATTTAGTAAGAAGTAGTCTATGTTTGGTCTACGAAGGCTTATAGCCATGCCTCCTTGCTGCAGGCTCCAGACTTCCTGCTCTGTACTGTTGCAGTTTTTGGTCCTCCTCTATGTGGGGCTGTATGTGCGCATGTACTGTCTCTTTAAGATTCACATCCATGATTTCTGCCCTCCTCCAATCCCTGCGAGGCACTGCCTATATAAACCTCTGACCAATATTGTAGTTTACACAAGTAAAGGTGTCTGATCTGCATCCTGTTCGTGTGTTTCTGTACCTGACCTGTGCCTGAAATCTTGAAACTGCCTTTGCCTGATCCCTCTGTACCTTGCTGCTTCTCCAGTATATGACCCGGACTGTCAACCACGCCTGTGTTCTCATCAAGCTTGCACCACCTGGCTGAATCTGAGCATCTAAGCTCTGCTGTTCTACATACCCAGCTCAGCCATAACACCTACTTAGCATTACTACATTTTACTGCTCTGTGCTGTGGTACTACCACCTACAGCATTAATTAGCTCAACCCTCCTGCCTGTATCCCTGATGCTTGGCACCAAAATATTTTAGCCTGCCAGGCCACCCACCACCTAACCAGACCACATTTGCAGTGGTGACCCGGTATCTCCCCCACAGTTAAAGTCCAGCTTTCACATTCTGGAGCCGAATTGAGGGTTAAAACCAGGGGATCACTTAGACTCTGTTCCCAAGTCTGGCTCAAAGTCAAACCAGTACCATATCACCCGTGCCACCATCCCAGCGCAGACAGCCATCTGAAGAAACCTTTTTACACCTCCCCAGTTGCATTGGTGGGGGGGGGGTGTACATAAGTGTGTGTGTGTGTACATATGTATATATACACACACACACACACACACACACCAATGCTACCCTGGGTGGGGAAACCTGTTTATACACACACTCTCACACACACAACAGTGTTTCCCTGGTTGCCTCCAGGAAATGCTAACACAGGGCCCCCCTGAAATAACACTATACCGCATATATATATATATATATATATATATATATATATATATATACATATTCAATGCTCGCTTGGGCATAAAAATCATTAGCGCTTCTGCACAGGGCACTAAGAAATAATATTCCCCCCACCCCCGGAGTAAAGATTATGTAAGGAGAGGGTTTGTTAAAGTGTGTCACCCCAGTAGTAAGGGGATTACATGAAGAGAAGGTTTGTTACAGTGTGTCACCCCAGTAGTAAGGTGATTACATGATGAGTGGGTTTGTTAAAGTGTGTCACCCCAGTAGTAAGGGGATTACATGAAGAGAAGGTTTGTTACAGTGTGTCACCCCAGTAGTAAGGGGATTACATGAAGAGAAGGTTTGTTACAGTGTGTCAACCCAGTAGTAAGGAGATTACATGAAGAGAAGGTTTGTTACAGTGTGTCACCCCAGTAGTAAGGAGATTACATGAAGAGATGGTTTGTTACCGTGTGTCACCCCAGTAGTAAGGAGATTACATAAGGAGGAGGTTTGTTACCGTGTGTCACCCCAGTAGTAAACAGATTACATGAAGAGGAGGTTTGTTACAGTGTGTCACCCCAGTAGTAAGGAGATTACATGATGAGAGGGTTTGTTACAGTGTGCCACCCCAGTAGTAAGGAGATTAAATGAAGAGTTTGAAGAGGACATTTGTTACAGTTTGTCATCTCAGTGGTAAGGAGATTACATGGGGAGGAGGTTTCTTACAGTGTGTCACCCCAGTAGTAAAGAGATTACATGAGGAGGAGGTTTGTTACAGTGTGTCACCCCAGTAGTAAGGAGATTACATGAAGAGGTGTTTTGTTACAGTGTGTCACCCCAGTAGTAAGGAGATTGCATGAGGAGAGGGTTTGTTACAGTGTGTCACCCCAGTAGTAAAGAGATTACATGAGGAGGAGGTTTGTTACAGAGTGTCACCCCAGTAGTAAGGAGATTACATGAAGAGGAGGTTTGTTACAGTGTGTTTCCTCAGTAGTAAGAAGATTACATGAAGAGGAGGTTTGTTACAATGTGTCACCCCAGTAGTAAGGAGATTACATGATGAGGAGATTTGTTACAGTGTGTCACCCCAGTTGTAAGGTGGGGCATGTTAAAGGCAGGAGCCAATGGGCGGGGTCAAGAGGGTGGCAAAATTAGCTTTTGCCTAGGGTGGCAAAAATCCTTGCACCAGCCTTGCCCTCAATTCCGCTGTAAACATGCCTGTTAGCCAGATCGGTAGGCAATAACAGGTATCAAACAGTTTAACCATTTAAACCTTACCCCTGCTATATGTATATTATTACAGTAACTATGATAAAGTTTACATTTAACTGATAATTTCTCAGTTAAGCATCTTTAATTCTGGATGCATACAATCATTTAATTTCAAGGAAAACTGTCAGCTTGCTCCCCACGAATTTACCAGTGGTACTGGCTGATTGCAGGGGACGCTGATCAGTTTAATGCCTACCCTGCCCCGATCCGCCCAGGCGGGGTAACTGGTACTCTGACATCAGTGGCTGCCGGCCGCAGCGCCGCCAACCGCAGCGCCGCCCAGTTAATCAATATTCCTCCCCTCCCTCCGCCTCTGCCTCTTCTCCCCACTCTGTAATGAAGAGAGAAAGGCGGAGGGAGGGGAGGAATATTGATGAGCTGGGCGGCGCTGATGTCAGAGTGCCAGTTACGTCGCCTGTGCCAGTTAGCACCTAATTAGCATATACGGAAAACCGGCGGTTCTGAGCATGGTAGGCATCAAACTGATCAGCGTCCCCCGCAGCCAGTACCGCTGGTTAGTGCAGGGGGAGCAAGCTGACAGTTTTCCTTTAACAGTCCCCATGGCACGAACATTGATTTTTAGGATAAACATTGTAGCTGAAGCAGTAAATAAAAATGTTGCTCAGTTGGATTAAAAGAAGCTGCTTTATCTTTCCTATTCTAAGGGTATGTTCACACTGCGGAATTCCACGCTGTGAACATCATCATCAGTGTAAATGACCCGTTCACACTGTAGAATTTCAGCGGCGGACAATTCCGCCACTGAAATTGTTCCGCACAAAGAAAGAACATGTTCATTCTTTGATCGGAATTCCGCGAGTACTGCATAGCCGTCAATGGTGATGGCAGAGTGCCCCGTGGTCCTACCGGTGAAGTATC
This sequence comes from Hyla sarda, assembly GCF_029499605.1. Taxonomy (NCBI): domain Eukaryota; kingdom Metazoa; phylum Chordata; class Amphibia; order Anura; family Hylidae; genus Hyla; species Hyla sarda. The sequence continues at coordinate 354,112,450 of NC_079191.1, forward strand.
TTCGCTTCCCTAAGGGTAAACTATATCTCATTTGAAAAGCTTGAAAAGGCAGTGGAAAAAGCCACATGAATTCAATTTAAGATGATCCTTTCAGAGTGTTCCACAAAAACACATAATTGTAAAAGGAACGGTCAAGCTGAGCAAAGAATATTGCAGTATAATTCATACCCTTTAAGATGTATTTCATTATAGGGATTCCTGCCGTGTTAAATATAAAAAAAATAAAACTTAGATTTGGTGTAACAAGTGTAACAAAGAATGTCGTTTTTAGAGCATTTAACAGCATTATAGCATAGGGGGAGATTTATCAAAACCTGTCCAGAGGAAAAGTTGCTGAGTTGCCCAAAGCAACCAATCAGATCGCTTCTTTCACTTTGCAGAGGCCTTGTTAAATATGAAGGAAGCGATCTGATTGGTTGCTATTGGCAACTGTGCATCTTTTCCTCTGGGACAGGTTTTGATAAATCTCCCCCTATATGTTTGGTGATAACTTGTTGGACTGTATGTGCAACTACTCATAAATTATGTTTTGTGGAAACAAATTATCACTAAAGTCTATATGATACCTAAAAGAAAATAATGGGCAGTCCAGGAGAGTGTATATAACCTTATTGTCTCATCTGTCCAAAAAATATTGGGGGAGATTCATCATTGCAGCATGTGCACCTAAGCGCCTATGTTGTGACTTTTGTGGGTATGCCTAAAGTAGCAAACAGTTTTACCTAAACAATTTTCAGTTTTCACGTTGCAGTGGTCACGAATTCATCAAGTGTGAATGTCGCTGTTACGTTATGCACTCCGGCCCCACACACTGGCTGTGAGCGCATGGTCCCGTTACCTACTGCTGCCGGCGGGGCTGGGACTTGCATAGCTACTACAAGCTGTCTTATCCCTCCTGTGCCTTGCATCTCCTCAGCCGCCTGTGTGGTCAAGCTGTGCCAGGGGTAATGACCTGGTACAGACTCCGCTCCCTGGTACAGTCTGAGTCATTTGCCACACAGGTCCAGCGGATCCACATCCACCAGGGTTCCTGTCTTTTGAGTGTTACAGTCACACATAGGCTTATTAATCGCTAACCCCTCCAAAATGTCGCAAACCTAAGCCAAGTCAGATTTGTCTTACAAAAATGCCTTTTAAAAGGTTTCACAAAAAGTAGCAACTGCAACTCTGTGCAGAAAAGTTGCAGAGAGCAGGAGGAATCATACAAAATGGTATTCTGAAGAGATTTATAGTTTTTTTGCCAATGTGTGCCAAATGTATCACCTTCCCCTTGATAGTATGATAAATATCACACATAAGAAAAATCAAATAAAAAAAATAATTCAAAACTCACTTTCCAAAGACAACAATGATAAATGTAAAACACAAAGAGGAAAAGAAACACGGCCGCACATCCACAATTTGTATTTTGATCTACTTGCTTCTCAGCATAAATTCAACCACTAACAGGTAGTTAGTATACATTTTGATCAAAAAGTACAAGCCTACTCGCCACGTCAAGGCCACCTGTATAGAGTGGGTCCCTAACCCACCACCGCAACACCATGCCCACAGGGGGAGCCACCCAGTGGCCAGGCAGCCCCACTGCTGCCCGACCAAGCCCCTGGCTCTGGGCTACACCACTTCCCAGACAAAGCATCACAGTAACAATGACCGCCACAGTGCAACCACACCAATGTGAATACCTACCAAATGCTCCCAGAGGGAGTCTCCTGCTAATTAAAAATGCCTGGGCCGACTGGGTGGAGCAGAGTGCTGGCTATGAAAGAAAGGGAGAGACTACAATTGTGAAACAAAGAGAAAAAGAAACACAGAAGCACATCCACAATTTGTATTTTGATCTACTTGCTTCTCAGCATAAATTCAAACACTAACCTCCTCCTTACATTCTCCCAGCCCTCTGGTAGGGAGCACATGGTAAATGTTCACACTGTTGTGGTTCTCTGTGGCGGCCATTGTTTCTGTGATGCTTTTTCAGTGCGGTGGTGCGGCCCAAAGCCAAGGGGGGGTTCCTGGACACTGGGTAGTTACCCCTGGGGGCATGGTGTCTCGGAGGCAGTGATCGCCGCCACGCCAGTGTTACGTTAGGGACCCACTAGAACTAGGTGGCCTTGACTAGGTGGCCTTGATCAAAATGTATACTAACAACCTGTTCGTTTTTTATATTATGCTGAGAAGCAAGTAGATCAAAATACAAATGGTGGATGTGCGGCTGTGTTTTTCTATTTGTGTTGTACAACAATGATAAATGTACTCCATTCTCCTAGAAGCATTGTGGCTTCTTTTTTTGACAGATAAGGCTGGGTTCACACCACGTTTTTGCAATACAGTTCCCGTATCAGGTTTTTGATTAAAAAAAAAAAGGATTCCTCAAAACCTGACTAAACTGTATCAAAACGTGTGTACAAATTTTAATCCGTATAGGGTTGAAAAGTGTATACGGTTTGAAAATTTATGTCTGGTTGCATCCGTTTTTTAAGAAAAAAATGTATACATTTTTAATTTTTCATTCCATTATGAATAAAGTTTCACTTGTTTGATTGAAATTCCAATAAAAAAAAAAGTGTGCAAAAAAAAAACAAAAAACTGTATGGTAAAAAAACGGATGGAACCATATACGTTTCAATACAGTTTTTCACCCAGACCAAGAACTGTAGTAGGCTACAGTTTTGGGTATAGGAAAAAAAACTGACAAAACTGTACAGGATGCAAAACGGACACAACCTGATGCATCTTTTGTCATACGGTTTTCAATGGAGAGTCAATGCATACGGTTTTCAATATGGTTCCATACGGTTTTCAAATTTAAAACGTATACGGTAACTGTATTGCAAAAAACGTGGTGTGAACCCAACCTAAAACAAAACTGGAACTTTTTGGAAAGTCACGTCAACTCTTCAAAGATGCAGCAATGAAGCATACAAAGAAAAAAAAAACACTGTATCTACTGTGAAGCCTGAAGGAAGCACGGTTATATTTTGGGGTTGCTTTGCTGCATCTGGCACAGGGTGTCTTGAATCTACATAGGGTAGAATGAAATCTCAGGACTAAGACTATCAAGACTATCAATGCATTCTGAAGTAATTGTGCTGCCCAGTGTCAGGAAGCTTGTTCTCAGTCACAGGTCGTGGGTCCTCCAACAGAATAATGACCCAAAACAAACAGCTAAAAAGACCCAATGGCTAAGAGTTGGACTTTTTTTTATGTGGCCTTCGATGAGCCCTGACCTTCATATCATAGACCACTGGAGCAGTATCTTATGAGAAGTGGGCTAAGATACCTGTACATCTGAAGTAGGTAAAGGTCAGTACTTCTGTGGTCGGTGGTGCACCATAGAAGTAATCAATGCATAGTAGAAAAAAGTCCCAGCATTCACCAAATATTAATCAATGGTAGTTTTATTCCATATCCAAAGAGGACAGGGCGCGTTTTGGCCTCAAGCTTTGTGAAGCCATATCCCCCCCCCCCCCGCCTCACCGGGTAAGTGAAAAAATAATAACCTTCACGCCTGAGACAGCTGGAGTAGTATCTTATAAGGATTGGGCCAAGATACCCAGAGACAAGTGCAGAAATCTCATTGAGAGTTACAGAAATGCCTTATTGCACTGCCTGCCTCAAAAGGTTGTGTACCACAATATTACGTTCAAGAGAACATAATTTTTGTCCAGACCATTTTTATTATTTTTTTATTTTAATGATTCTGTTTAAAAGCAATGTCTGGTTTGCATCAGTTCATAACTTCTTTCAGGGAGCATTGTAGGTTTTTCTGTCTTTAATGGAAGGATACCAACAATTTTGACCTTGCCTGTACATTTAGTCCATTGGTCCCCATAGCACAACTATGTGGTCACACAATGTTCAGTTGCTATATTATGTCATGATATTTCATCAATAAAATTATTTTTGTTGTTTTCAAAATCTAGTTTTAATGGTAATTTAATGTTACTAGGTATTTCAAATCCCTGGTCATTGTATGCTGTATAGTGATTATTTGCATTGAAAGCTTCTCTGTTTCAATCTTTTTATTAAAACATTTTTTGTACAAACAAATACAATAAGAAAAGAAACAGCTGGGTGTCGAACATAGGTGGAGAGACCCAACTGGGGTACAAGAAAATGCATCTCAGATGACACTGTAGGAAATAATATGCTGGAGTCTCAATCTCTATAGGCAACATTCAAATCGTAGACAGCTGTTACATAAGAAATAAACTAAAGCACTATCTCTTAAACATAAGAGTTTAGACAAAAAGAAAGAAGGGAGAGAAGGGAAGGTTAGGGGAAAAAAATAGATATAGAGGAAGAATAAGAGAGAGGGTGTGCTTGCACCCTAATGTAAAACGTTAGGAATCAACCAGAAATGTTTCTGGCGTATGGAGATTGCAGCCAGGGTGGCCATAAAGTTTCTAGTGATGGAATTTTGTCAGTGTTATATGATACTGCCCGTAGGAATGATCAAGGAGAGAGGTCAGTTCTAGAATGGATTGGGGAGAAGTGGATCTCCAATGTCTGGTGATTGTTTATTTAGCAAGAATTAGGATTTTACATATTATCAACCGGTCCCTGGGGTGAAATTGATCCATTCCAATTAAAAGCAATGCTGTGGAAGGGGTCAGTGATATAGTAGTATTCGATAGTTTCTGAACAATTAGCTCAACTTCTCTCCAGTAGCTGAGCAGGACCACAGAGTATGAGTAAGGGTTCCCCTATTTCCACACTCGCGCCAACACAATGGAGAGGATGAAGGGAATATGGAATGTAATCTAGTTGGGGTGAGATACCAGCGCAATCTTGTTTTAATTGCTGCTTACAAGTGCGAAATACAGGGTAGTGCTTTACGAGCCCATTTAAACTACCTTACCCACTTGGTTTGTGGAATTGTGCATGCAAGATCAGTTTCCCATGCTTTATATTGAGTGAATGAGACTAGAGAATCTGAGGATTCCAGCAGATCATACATCATTACATCATACATTTTATTTTGTAAACATAGAAGCTGAAATGCCTCTAGGTTTTATAACCACTGAGTGTTTCCATAGGACTGGAGAAAATGTCGGATCTGAAGGAATTTATGGAAATCTTTACTGGGAATAGAGTACAGATTGAAAAGTCTCTCAAAAGGGCCCACCACATCTTTATCGTATAATTGATGGATGTATTGCAGACCATTATTTACCCAGTGGGGGATTTGTAGGTCTGGAATAGCAAATGAGACAAGTTGTAGAGGGGTATCCCATGGGAAACTTGTTCTGTGAGAGCCCGATGTGCCATGTAAAGTGGACCAACCCGATGTGCCATGTATGAAGGAAAGGGAAGACCTGAAGTGGGGTCAAGTTGCAGTAAAATTGTTCTATTTGAAGTCATGGTGTTTCCAAATCAGGATTTCTATATGCTTTTAATTGAGAGGATAGTGTCGCTATATAATATTTATGTAGATCGGGAACCCCCAGGCCTCCCCTATCCCTATGTCTTGTTAACAGTTTAATAGAGACTCTTCCTCTTATGTTTTTCCATATGAAAGCAGAAAGTAGTGTTCTAATGCGTGTAAAGAAGGATTGTGGTATGTCTATGGGCAATGTTTGATAAAGGTAGAGTAGTTTTGGAAGTACCATCATTTTGAAAGAGGCAATGTGGCCCAACCTCTAATCTCCCAAATGCCTCCAATTCCTTACAGAAGTCACTAAGGAAAGCAAGATAATTTACAGTATATAGTTTAGAGTATGTAAAATGGATCTTGATGCCCAAGTACATGACACATTCTGTTTGCCAGTCTATGGGGTATTTAGTCTTAAGAATATCAAATAGATGAGGCTCTAGATGCATGGGCAATATTTGTGACTTAGAGGTGTTTAATTTTATAATAAGACACTCTACTAAACTGCTCAAGTGTTTTCAATACACCTCTGAGGGATTGTACTGGATTGGTTAAGGTCAAAAGAACGTTGTCTGCATATAAAGAGATCAGATGTCTTTGTGCCCCCACCTGCACCCTTTCTACATCAATCTGAGATCGCAGGGACTCCGCCAAGGGTTCTATGCAAAGCACAAAAATAAGAGGGGAAACTGGGCATCCCTGGCGAGTGCCATTGGATATGGAAAATCTAGAGGATAAAGTACCATTAGAGAAAACCCTTGCACCTGGAGCTGAGTATAAAGCCTCAACTGCCATCAAGACACCACCCTCAAAACCCATCCTCCATAGCACCGAGAAGGCAAAGGACCAGTTTATGCAGTTGAACGCCTTCTTGGCACCGAGCGACAAAAAAGCCGACGGGATCTTCCTTGACTCCACATAATGGAGCTAACTGATCACCTGTCTTGTATTTTCATATGCCTGAAACCTACTTGGTCAGATGCCACAAGACAAGTCATCAAGGGTGCTATTCTATTAGCTACTTGTTTAGCGTAAATCTTAAGATCTAAATTTAAAATGGATATGGGCCTAAATTGCTGGGTCTATCAGGGGCTTTCCCCGGTTTCGGCAGAGTGACAATGAGGGCCTCCTGATTTTCTCTAGGGAAGGAGCCAAGCAGCACTGCTTCCTCAAAGAAGTTTAATAGGGGCGGGGATAGAATGGAGGAAAAAGTACAGAAATAGCCAGCGGTCAGGCCATCTGGTCCAGGGGATTTACCGACAGGCAGTCATCTAATAATCAAGGTCATCTCAGAGATCGTAAAGGGTCATAAAGAGGGGCCAATTGTTTACGTTTAATTTGGGGGCTTACTGAGGCAGCAGTAAGCTGTGCTCTGTAACGCAGCTAACTGCGTATCTGTGACGGAGTCCGGGAGCCATCTCAGCCGGTAATAGCAGGCAGCAGGGTAGGCTCTAACCCGGCTATTTGCAGATCGCCTCAGGGTGTCTTGCGAACACTGCCCTTACTTGTAGGCCGGGTGCAGGAGGCCAGTGAGCAGAGCTGATATGCGCTGCGCTGTGTTGTGCTGCGTAGCACAGGTCCGAGACACTGTTGTTCAGATGGCGCCAGTAGCTCTCCTTCTCCCCAGTGCTGTGTAAAGCTCAGGGTATCTCTTCATGCACGGCATTCATTACTCTTTATAGAGATAAAACGGACATTGCTGTGTGTGTGTGTTACACAGAAAAGCTTTTTGCAGCAAAGTTTCACCTCTTCGCCTCAGCCTTCTGATGGACACAGAGCACAGAAAATGATTCTTACTGCAGCGATTAACCGCTCAGTCACTGTGAACAACATTGTATTGCAGAGAGGGGCAGAGAGCTGTGTGCTGCCTCAGCTGCAGAAAAGTTTTCAGAGGAGGGAGAAATATTTTTTTAGGGCAATTCTGTGTCTTTGTTCCACAACAACTGGTCTGCTGGTTATACTAGTCTGTAAATGGTAAAATCCATACCCAGCAGTCCATTACTAATAGAATTTGAGAGAGAGTCTTTTTGCAATTTTGCTTTTAGTACTCAGTGACTGTGTCTGCAGCACTGTTGTGTACTGCTTGAGTTGTGAGCAATTTTTTTTTTTGCGGACTGTAGCATATTTTTGTGTCCTCATAAGTGCATACCACATGCCTACATCTAAGTAGTATACTATTTTGTACCTGTTAATCTGTCCAGGGCCTAGATACTGTAAAAGTCCAGGCAAAAGTAATCACCGGCTGGTGTTTTACTTAAATAAGTTTTTTAAGTGTACTGTACCACATTTTTCTCCCCTCATAAGTGCATACCACATACGTACATCTAAGTAGTGTACTATTTTGTACCTGTTAATCTGTCAAGGGCCTAGATACTGTGAAAGTCCAGGCAAAAGTAATCACCAGCTGTTTTTTACTAAAATACATTTTTTAAGCATACTGTAGCGCATTTTTCTGACCTCATAAGTGCATATCATATACGTACATCTAAGTAGTGTACTATTTTGTACCTGTTAATCTGTCAAGGGCCTAGATACTGTGAAAGTCCAGGCAAAAGTAATCACCAGCTGTTTTTTACTAAAATACATTTTTTAAGCATACTGTGGCACATTTCTCTGCCCTCATAAGTGCATACTACATACCTACATCTAAGTAGTGTACTATTTTGTACCTGTTAATCTGTCAAGGGCCTATATTCTGTGAAAGGACAGCCAATAGTACACATCTGCTGCTGTTCTAGACAAATACTGTTTTAAGTGTAGTGAAGCGTATTGTACTCCCCTCATATACGCAATAAGTATGTCAGGCAGAGTAGTGCCAGGACATGCACAGTGGAGTGGCTGCCGGAGTAGCAGCGAGAGGTCTGAACTCCCGGTGTCACCTAGCAGTCATGTCCCAGCAGCCCAGCAGCCATGATTGATTGGTTCACTCGGTCATCCACTTCATCCCAAGTGACATCCGACACCCCCAGTCAACAGTCAGTGGGTTTCTCAGACTCAACCCTCAGTTGGCATGGCCCTCACGCTGCTGCTGCCACCTCAAGGCTCTGTCATTGTGCTGCTCTATGGTCTCCTCATGCTAATGCTACCACCTCCAGGCTCTGTCATTGTGCCGCCATGTGACATGTGACTCCTTGTTAGACTCGGTCCTTTGTACCCACACGCCGGGGCCCGGGACACAAAAACTTGGGAGTGTTAGCTAAAATTTCAATATCAAAATTTAATTTAATTTCAATGGTCTCCTCATGCTTCTGCCTACTTCAAGCTGTGCCATTCAGACACTATATGGTATCCTCATGCTTTATCCAACTCCAGGCTGTGCCATTCAGACACTATATGGTCTCCCCATGCTGCCACAAACTCCATGCAGTCATTCAGCCACTATATGGTCTCCCCATACTGATGCCACCTCCAGGCTCTGTCATTGTGCTGCCATGTGACATGTGGGTCCTTGTTACATTTGGTCCTTTGAACCCACACGCCAGGGCCCGGGACACTAAAACTTTGGAGTTAAAATTTCAATTTTAAAATCCTCAATTTCAATTTCAAAATCTAAAATTTCAATTTCAAAATCTTACATTTCAATTATCTCCTCATGCTTCTGAAAACTCCAGGCTGTGCCATTCAGACACTATATGGTCTCCTCATGCTGCCACAAACTCCAAGCTGTGCCATTCAGCCACTATATGGTCTCGTCATGCTTCAGCCACCTCCAGGCTGTGCTATTCTACCACTATATGGTCTCCTCATGCTTCAGCCACCTCCAGCCTGTGCCATTCTGCCAAGATATGGTCTCCTTATGCTTCAGCCACCTCCAGCCTGTGCCATTCTGACAAGATATGGTCTCCTCGTGATTCAGCCACCTCCAGGCTGTGTCATTCAGCCAATATATGGTTTTCTGATGCTGCTGGGCCTGGGCCTAAAAACATTTATGGTAGCACTAGCTACCATAAATATTCAATTTGAATTTCAAAATTAATCTTTTAATCTTAGGGATTGTGAAGCCCTAGTGTCTACTCATACTGCTGCCATCTCCAAGCTGTGCCATTCAGCAACTATATGTTCTGCTCAGGCTGCCAACACCTCCACACTGTGTCATTCAGCCACTATATGGTCTCATCATGCTGCCAGCACCTCCACGCTGTGTCATTTAGGCACTATATGGTCTCCTCATGCTGCTAACGCCTCCACGCTGTGTCATTCAGCCACTATATGGTCTCATCATGCTGCCAACACCTCCACACTGCGTCATTCTGCCACTATATAGTCTCCTCATGGCCATTTTGGTAAAGCCCCATCCCCCATACTACTCTTCTCCTCATTCACCCCCTCCATCGAGTAAGAAGATTCCTCGTCCTGGACAAAGGAGGTTTTGGAGCCCGCCAACACACAGAGGACCATACCTTATATGGTATGCATATGGTATGCAAGGGCTAAGAACACCTCCCTAGTGGGGGTGGGAACTTATTTTAATTGCAATGGTGATATAAGCATGGACGTTTTGACAATAAAGCAGAAACAGAATTTTGACGGACTTGAAACTGACATGACTTTGTTTGATTTACTTTGGTATACTTTGGTATATACATTCTGTATATAGATTTGGACGGGAGTAAGATAGTTAGTAGGTAACTTATAAAATCCATATCAGTTTTGGTGCCCAAACAGGGACCTGGGTTTTGGATCATAAGTCAGTCCCGCAAGATACCAGGCATCATTTTGGACCAAAAGAGATGGAACAGAGGGCAGTGGATCGTCTCTGAAAATACGGTAGGACACCTTCTTGTACCTAGCCACAGTATCACTGTCTCCCTTTTCGATTTATCTTGGTGCCTTAAGTCAACTGGCTCGTGACCAACTAGAGTGAGGTAATTCGCCCAGTGTTATTACCCTGTACCTGTCATAAAGTAACTATCTACTACCCGAATGTGTATGAAATGTAAGTGAGTGAATACAGGAGAGATTGAATTGTTTGGGGTAAGCTGATGATCCATAGAGAGGATATTAGTGGAGTTTGGCACTGAACGCCGAATAACTGGGCCTATGTCTCTTAGGGGATTTTAATTTTGGGGTAAGACTGTCATAAGCAGACATGGCATGTCTAGGACAGAGTGTATACAGTACACAAGTCTCTCTAAAATAACATATTTCCGGGACCCTTAATTGTATATGGTACCTGTGTCATGTCATGTCTTCATGTGTTCATAGATTAATGTTAAACAAGCTAATGAAGACAAAGAGAGGGAGTAGATCTTCCTTTTCTAATGCTAGAGCTAGTTAAAAAGGCAGAACTGCATTTAAATGTGTGTGTAAATTGAACTCAGTAGAGCAGTTTGAACAGCAGATGGAGGGCCAACAAATAGGTACCACCTTGAATGGAACAAGGGGGGTCAGTGGGCAGTTGCATGAGACAGGAAGAAGCAAAAGGTCATGGAGCTGCAGTTTAAAATGACCTTACTGGTAGAGTTGCTGAAAGGAAAGGGGGAGGGGGCCACCAGCCCTGAAGAGTGTATGAGTGTGCAAAGATGGGAAACTTATAGAGATGGTAATGAAATCTGGAGAAACTGGAAAAGTGTGTGTGTATAAAGGGATGAATAGAAAGTATGTTGGGAGTCGTAGTACAAGTGATAAGACAAGTGAAAGAGGAGCATATTGTTGTTAGCAGCATGATGGGAAAGCATGTGGTGAATGAAGAATGGATATTATGGATATTAAGGCAGTTAAAAGTTGATGGTTGATGGACAAAAGTATTCATATACAGCAGTGTGATTCTTGAGAGACAAAAATCTAATGAAAATAACTAGTAAATGAAATTAACACTGATGTAAAAGACATCCTTTTTTTGCGCCTTTGTTTTAGGGTGTGGATAATAACTCCCAGATGTGTGAGATTCCATGAATGGAAATGGAGATTGAATGGGGGTAGCTGTGGGACAAAGGAATGTGAAAATAGTACCGTCTGTATACAGATTGAACTATTTAGAACTGCTTCAGTCTCCGCCCCTTCTATACCAAGAAGTGACAGCCATGTTACCACTCCCTGAAGTGACTGTTCCTCCCCCTTCTGCCCCCCGCAGCCATCTTAGCACACCTAGTATAGGGAAGTATGTATGATGTGTATTAATGAATCAGGAATACATGGAGTGTGAACAATAAATGTTTCCTTGTGAAGCTGTTTATGTAAGTGTTTGTGTTGTAATGTATCCTTTTAGATTGGTATAGAACAAAAGAAAATCGACATGGAATTAATTGAACCTATTTGATGATATTTTATTCATTTCCTAATAATTTTTATTTTCACAGTTGAGCAGGATGGATACCAAAAATGAAATGTATAAGGAAATGCAATTCATTGTCTGATTATATTATAGGAGTAACAAGAGAAGAAGTTTGGCCAAGAAAAATAAAATAAGATATAAAATTATTAAAAAAGTGATCACTATTTGATGCATTTTACCTTAAGCATTTAAAATCAGCTTAATGGTTTCTTGATTATAAACAACGAGCATTAAAGGTGATTTTTTTTCCCCAATTTTTGAAAGAGCTCTATATATTTTTTATTCTTTTTCATTGGTGGTGAGAATGTGGGCCCTGTGTGCTGTACGTTGTGTATTTGTATATGTCGGTACTGTTACATGTGTACCATATGTCTCCTTGTAAAGTAACACCGGAATCCAGTCAGATACTAGACGTTCAATGTTATTGAAGACCGATCAAACCTGAGGGAGAACAAAAAGCCAGACTCAAAGGAGCAGTGAACAGTGATGTAGAGGAGTGGGAGGAGAAAGGTGAGGCTTATAGGGAGATTGACAGACTGTCTACTGACACACACGTTAGATATGAAGAAACTACATATCTACTGTTTGAATTTGAGTATGTTTATAGTACCTGCATACACAATGTGATATACCTATACATTCTACATTGCATTTATTTGAATAACATCAATTTTGAATGGATAACTTTATAATGATAATTTAGTGTAACACTAAGATTCTGATTGTCTTGAACTTATGAGGTTAAAAAATTCAAGAGCCATAATAGGATATCAGAGAATCCATGGTTGATACTGAGTTGTAAATGTAAGCTTACTCCAAGTAATGCAAACATGTAATACATAAGGCAGGATATATGGTGACCACATGCAGAATGAAGTTCTACTTCAATAAACCACTCAATCCGAACTGTTGGTTCAGAAATTAGAGTTGATGATATTAACTGAAATGTGTAAGATATCTGAAGGTAAGACATAATGAGTATGGGTACATTTTTATTACCGCCCACAAATATGGGCCTATTGGAGTAAAGGTTTTCTTGAATCCATGGGTAAACAAATCAAATGTAGAATCTGAAGTTTGTAATTTAAGTGTTCAAAGTCTTAGAGCTGCCAGAGAAGGTGGCCATTATAAAGATCAGACCCACATGAAAGAAACAGCCCCCAGAAGCCAGGGGGACTGGATGGTGGAGAAGGCTGCCAAGGCTGCAGTGTTCCTGACCTCCCACAGTTATGGTACAGAGTGTACACGTGGATATGGAGTGTGGATCTGTCTGGTTAGGTCTCTTACAGGAACAAGCAATGCATGCTGAGAGAGACCAATGGAAGGAGAAAGAGGTGGTAAACAGGGCAAAGACGGCATCTGGAGAGTTGGTAAGAAAATGTGTTTGTCAACAGTCTTGTACCCCATGGTGACATATATGGCCCCCTACATTAAGCAGAAGGAAGCTATGTGTGTAGTAATGTCTGTACATTGAATGGCCTCAGGATTCAACAATGCAGAAAGAAGGTTTGCACAGACTTCATTATTTACATCTGTTATGACCGAGGTAACACAATAAAGGTACCTGACCAACACACTCCACAATCATCTTACCTGTTTCAGAAACTATGAGTAGACTTCTAGTGTTGCTCGCGAATATTCGCAATGCTAATTTTATTCGCGAATATTGCATATTCGCAAATTCGCAAATATTCGCGAATATAGCTCTATATATTAGCAATTACAAATATTCATTCTTTTTTTTTCCACAGTACACATCACAGTGATCATCTCTCTCTGCTTCCAGCTTGGGTGGTGTAAAGAAGGCTCTAATACTACTGTGTGAGACTGGCATGCGAAATTTTTGCATATTCAAATTTTTGCATATGCTAATTTTTATATGCTAATTTTCACATATATAGAATTTGTGCATATGCGAAAATAAAACGCAAATATTACGAATATGCGAATTTAGCGTATATATGAATATTCGTCCATATATTCGTGAAATATTGCAAATTCGAATATGGCCTATCCCGCTCAACACTATAGACTTCATCTAACTGCCGAAGGGGGACCAATATAAGTATGTCCTTGTCTGATTGTCCCGATTCCCTAACCATAAATACAGTAAGGAATACAACTAAGAACCTTTTGTAGAGTTGTGCCTAGTTCAGATTCTGTAATTGTTACCCAGCTCCTTAAACCTATGAGTGTGTGTCAGTAAATAAGTGAGGATAGAGATGCTAACATATGATGATCCCGTATAGATGTGTCTAAGATATATTCTCTGATAACTGTTAAATATATGTCTATACATAACCATGTTTGTTCCAGAGGGAAGGATAATCACAACGGAGTGTTAGGATGTGACATTGTGTGAGGATAATCAGTGGGTGAACATGTACAAATAGCGAGATGAAGTAAGCATCTTAGTGGGTGATAATGTTATGAAGGAAAGGAATACTTGGCCTAGCTAGTGGGATGAGTAAATGTTAACTACCGTAAGGTAGGAAATACTTGGGGATATGAAGCTCAGAGCCCAATTAGAAGGGAATTGGACTGGAGAATGTACATTAGTCAAGACTCTTCTACCAATACACATTTTCACTACCGAACCTACAAAGGAACCCAAACCACACTCTAGAAGTAAACGTTCAGCCCCTGATGGGAGCCTTGACCCCCCCCCCCCCCCATGTGTATATTGATGCTATAGGAGTCCCAAGGGGGGGTCCCAGATGAGTTTAAAGGGGTATTCCAGGCAAAAACTTTTTTTTATATATCAACTGGCTCCGGAAAGTTAAACAGATTTGTAAAGGACTTCTATAAAAAAATGTTAATCCTTCCAATAGTTATTAGCTTCTGAAGTTTTCTGTCTAACTGCTCAATGATGATGTCACGTCCCGGGAGCTGTGCATGATGGGAGAATATCCCTTGCATGATGGGAAAATATCCCCATAGGAGCTGGACAGCTCCCGGGACGTGAGTCATCAGAAAGCAGTTAGACAGAAAACAGCAACTCAACTTCAGAAGCTAATAACTATTGGAAGGATTAAGATTTTTTAATAGAAGTAATTTACAAATCTATTTAACTTTCTGGAGCCAGCTGATATATAAAAAAAAAGTTTTTGCCTGGAATACCCCTTTAAAGCTAAATATCAAGTAAAGATTTGAATCTATAATACCCCAGATTTCCATAAACAAGAATGTAGACTGGATTAATTACATCTATTATAACCAGCAGAGATTTATACATTTCTCATTGGATGCTCTTAACCCCTTAAGGACGCAGGGTTTTTCCGTTTTTGCATTTTCATTTTTTCCTCATCACCTTCTAAAAATCATAACATTTTCAATTTTGCACATAAAATTCCATATGATGGCTTATTTTTTGCGCCACCAATTCTACTTTGCAGTGACATTAGTCATTTTACCCAAAAATCCAAGGCGAAACGGAAAAAAAAAATCATTGTGCGGACAAAATTGAAGAAAAAATTTCATTTTGTAACTTTTGGGGGCTTCCGTTTCTACGCAGTGCATTTTTCGGTAAAAATAACACCTTACCTTTATTCTGTAGGTCCATACGTTTAAAATGATATCCTACTTATATAGGTTGGATATTGTCGTACTTCGAAAAAAATCATAACTACATGCAGGAAAATGTATATGTTAAAAATTCTCATCTTCTAACCCCTATAACTTTTTGCATGGATCTTTGCATGGATCAGTGAGATAGGGGCTCGATTGCTCAAGCCTGTAGCTCAGGCTTGCAGCAATCAAACCCTGATTGGACGCCGCGGAGACAGGTAAGGGGACCTCCGCTCGCGTCCTAGCTGATCGGGACATCGCGATATAGAACGGGAGCGGACTCATGACATATCGGTACGTCATGGGTCCTGTAAGGGTTAATGTAAATAAAATACCTTGTCTTTATTGCAGCATGACAGGTGCACATGGGAGGATAGCACTATAATGGTGCTATCCTCCTGTGTGTACCTGTTATGCTGCAATAAAAATATGGTATTTTATTTCCATTAAGAAACACGAGTGCTGAGGACTTCTTTTCTTTCTTGGCTATTATGAAATTGCCCTTACTGTGGATCTGGTAGCACCGTGTATTTCAAGGGAAGGTCCGTATACACTGCAAGTCCCTCCACTTAAATTGCTGAGTGGTGCCGATCAACCTTTCTTTCAGTGCAGTTTGTAAAGTTGTGAGTTGTGTGTGAAGCTCTAAGGGAAGTCCAGACCAGAACAAATCTATTCTCAAATCCTGTCATTCTGCAGACAATCCCTCTGTCATTAAAAAAAAGTATTAGAATTAAGGGTCTATATCTCCTTCAGAACTTAGTAGTGACTGTCATCCATACCTTTGTATATTCCGCAGCCAACATTTGGTGTAAATTTTACATTATCCTTAATTATTTTATCTTTCGTGGCATCGGGATGTGATGTGCAGTGTAGATGTTATAACCCAAGAGGCAGATGTTATTAACCCCATCTTGTGGTGATGCCAGGGCATGGTTTAGCCTTAATCACCCGAAGGTAATACTGCTGGTCCAGAGCTAGGTAGCTTTACTGAGCGTAGACAGGTGATACAGTCTATTCAGTACAGCCAATATCCCAAGGAGGTGATCAGTGACACAGGGGGACCTCACAGGCTTGCTGGGACTTGCAATAGTTAGACAGACTTTGGTGCAGGCCACAGTGACTAAACAGTAGACTTGATTTGACTTGGTGACTGACAATTAGATGACTTTGACTTACTTGCAATTGATAGGTGGCTGCAGACTTGCTACAGACACACACACACTGAGATGACTTGACTGCACTGGACCTCAGGAACTAAGAGAGAGATTGCAGCACCTCCCTGGTTATATGGGGGGGAGCCCATAGGTCCCTTGGGGGTCACCTGGTCACTAGTGCCTCCTGGGTAACAATCACATGGTATAACAATAAAAAAAAACAGTACATTATTAATATCAGAACTTATATACACAGGGGATAATAGATAAAGGGGGCCCTGGGGACATGGAGAGACTCTGCCTGACTTGGCAGGAGAAGTACAGAGAAACACCATCCTGTACTGGCCCACGGCACTGTCATATCATCTGTACCTCTAACCTGTAGAGTCTCTCTCTATACCACCATTAGAGTTTGAGAGGAGAGGTAAAAAACACACAGGGGGCGCTCCCCATAGAGGTATATTCACTGGTGTGCACCTTCTACCACATTGAAGTGATATACAGACCTTATTCGTAGCTGCACCAATGTGCAACAGTGGTGATGACGGAGGTGATTGCAGGTACTGGTTGCTGGGCTTGGGCTGGTATCAGACTCCAAGGTTAGAGGCTGATAGGGAATAACAGGAGGTAGATAAAGTGAAAAACTGGTTTGGGAGGCGCTGCATAGATTTTGGACGACAAGGAAGGTCTCGAGCAGCACAGGACAATGGAAATTTTATTTTGGTAATGGGGACAACGCATTTCGGCATTCACTAATGACTTCCTCAGGTGTACTAACCGCTCTCAAAAGAAACAAGTATATACATAGAATGTTCCAATGTTATGACCCAATTGTTAGATGATATTTTCTAAAACATAGCCGTATATGGGGCAAATTCATGTGAACATTCATACATGTGGTGCTGTGAGGGAAGAAATCACATGAGTTGGACTACAAAATATACCATTGGGAATAGTGACATACAGAAATGCAGATGCAATATTGTAACACAATTATAGTGTAGTATTACCTAAATCTTAATAATATGTAGAATGGATTGTTGCATAATAATTTGTGAAGGAAAAACCCCATCGGTAACACTGCGGAGCCCGTGGCATGGTATTTTCTAGTTAAGATTGCAAGCCGGAGTGCATTTCAGACTTTGGTAAAAGATCAGATTTTAGACTTTAGTGAGGATTAAAATATGCTGCATTCTGGGGTGCTGTGGAGAGGATAAGAAGTGGTAGTCAAAGACACAGGGAGGATTACCGGCTGAGGGAGGGAAAATGCTCGTTTCTAGGGAGGAATAAATACCTGGTATGGAGGTCCTGTCAGGTTTCCGCGCTGCCACAGTCTGGGACAGCTTGCCGGTATACTGCCATATTTTGTGATTTGCCATGGAATGTGTTACATGACTCAGCACTTTCCAGTGCTGGACTTAGACAGCTCCATTGGCTGAATCGTGCACACTCGCCCCCTACCATTGGTTTCTGGGGGGGACTGGAGCAAGAGGATGTCTCCTGCTGTGATAGCCGAAGCACTGCGGCTGCAATGTTATTCGCGTTGCGGCTGTAATGTAATTGATTCCCACTATGGGGGCCGTGCTCCCAAAGGGGGATCTGTGTGAAATGACAGCCACTTCGCTCAGCTTATGACCCCCGCGGTGCACGGTCGCCATAGCGGGGAATGAATGCAATGTCAGCCGCAGCACTGAGATCCCCCCGCGGGTGCACGTGCGGTCCCCATACCGGGGAATCAATTACATCACAGCAGGAGACATCTTCTTGCTTTGGTAGCCAAACTCACACTTAAGGGAACGGTGTTTGAGACAGCATATTTGTGGTCACATGACACCTGCCCACAGCCCCCCCAGGAACCAATGGTAGGGGACAGGTGTGCGTGTGTCAGCCAATGAAGCTGTCTTAGTCTAGCACTAGAAAGTGTAACACATTCCATGGCAAAACACAAAATATGGCACTACACCGGGAGCACGCGTATAAGGCAGTGTGAGTGCTGATACGTCCCTTCCGGCAGGGGTTGGCATGGAGATGAGGGACGCTGTATGGAACATGCACTCAGTACAGACCGAGCAGCGCTGACAGCGTAAGACTTGGGAGCGCTACGGGCTGTGTGCCTTATGCATAATAAAGAACTGAAAGTGTTTTGTGTGATCTGATAATGGGAGCTGGGTAAAGTCCCATAAAATGTTCGTTGTCCTGTGCTGCTCGAGTCTTTCCTTGTCGTCCAAAATCTGTGCAGCGCCTCCCAAACCGGTTTTTCACTTTATCTACCTCCTGTATACCACCATACAGAGTCCATGCCATGAAGCTTTACTAATTTGTAAGAAAAGGTGTGTCACAGATTTTTTTAAGTATATGGAGAATAAGAAACCTACAGAAGAAACCTGAAGAACAATGCAACATTCTAATTGTCATTTTACTAATTCTCCTATTTATTACCTGTAGCCATAGGTGCTAACTTAATTATGGTAAATTCTCTTTCTGTCACTTTTAACTGATTTCCAATCTTGCGCAGCATCTGTCGTGTAAAATATTTAGTAGTCACAGTGCTTCCGGTAAAATGTAGAATTGGTGTTTGGCCTTTGTATTCGTAAGGTTCTCATGTCCCTGTTAAATATTTCTTCCCAAATGCATTATTGTTTTGCCTCAATGATTAAGTTGTATAGTAATATCATTTTTTAGCTTGGTTGCAAGTATTGTAATAGAAACATTTACTTTTTAATTAGAATGATTTCCCTCCTGACAAATAAATGTGCCGTCTTAATAGTGTATTCTTTCATAAAAGGTCAGCATCCTCAATACACTCATTCACCCTGCTCCTGCTAGGAAATGCCACTATATGTCACTAAACATTGGATGCCTATGGTAATTTAACATTTTCTCACAATTTCATGTAAATAATGCAAATGCTATGCTGAATTGTGTAAATAATAATAGATGGTAGCTTCAATTGATTTAAATCGGGGTTGACACATACATGGCAGATATTTCGGTCGACTTACTATCACCCTCTTTTAATATATTTATTTATATATTTATTCAAAATCTTCCCTTAACCCCTTAAGGACCCAGGGTGTACAGCAGTGTTTCCAAACCTTTTTCGGGTCGGGGCACCCCTTGGTAAAAAATGTTTTCGCGTTGACAAAAGAAGAGAAAAAAACGTAATGCACTATATCTATATCTGTGGGTATGTAGATTACAGTTCTGCTTTATATGCAGCAACTCACATTTGATGTCTTCTATAATCAGCGTCGTTCCCTTCTCTTCTCCATCTAGTCTGGGCCATCATGACCATTTCTTCCAGCCACAATTCTTTACCGTTAACCCCTTAATGACACCTCTCATTTTACCATAAAATGTATGGCAAACTCAAAAAATAATTTTTTTAGGGAGGAAATTTAAATGAAAATGACAATTTTGCACATTTTGGAGGGTTTCGTTTTCACAATGTAAACTTTACGGTAAAAATGACGTGTTCTTTATTCTGTGGGTCAATATGATTAAAATGATACTCATGGATAGATACTTTTCTATTTTTGTACCGCTTAAAAAAAATCTAAAACTTTTTGTACTCAATCAGTAATCTAAAATCACCCTATTTTGATCACCTATAACTTTTTCATTTTTCTGTATATAGGGCAGTGTGAGGGCTCATTTTTTGAGCTGTCTTCTTTACTTTTTATCAATTGCACATTTGCATATGTAAAACTTTTAGATCATTTTTATGAATTCTTTTTGAATAAAATGGGACAAAAAAGCTGCATTTTGGGACTTAAAAATTTTTTTTTTTACCTTTACGCTGTTCACCGTACAGGATCATTAACATTATATTTTGATAGTTTGGACATTTACACACGCGGCGATACCAAATATGTTTATGTAAAAAAAATTATGCATTTTGGGGGTAAAATGGGAAAAACTGACAATTTTCATTTTTATTGGGGATGGGGATTTTTCACTTTTTTTCAACTTTTTTTTTTTTTTTACATTTTCCAACTTATTTTTTTTACACTTTTTATGTCCCCATAGGTGACTATCTAGAGCAATCATTTGATTGCTAATACTGTTCAGTGCTATGCATAGGACATAGCACTGATCAGTATTATCAGTGATCTTCTGCTCTGCTCTGCTCAATCTCAGACCAGAGCAGAAGACGCCAGGAGACAGACGGAGGCAGGCGAGGGGACCTCCGTCTGCCATTACAGATGATCGGATCGCTGCGGCAGCGCTGCGAGCGATCCGATCATCTATTTTAACCCCTTAAGGACCCTTGACTTACGTGTACGCCATGACACTGGGCGGGGATCGGACCGGGATGCCTGCTGAAATCATTCAGCAGGCATCCCGTGCAAAGGCCCAGGGGGGTCATCAGACCCCCCCCCCCCCATGTCGGCGATCGCGGCAAATCGCAAGTGAATTCACAGTTGCGATTTGCGAGATTCCGGGTCATTATGGGTCTATGGTGACCCGGAATAGAAGGGGGATCGCAGGTGTCCATGACACCCATAATCCTCCTGAAGGGATAGGAGTGAGGTGGCAGGGGTGCCACCTCTCCTATCCCTGCTATTGGAGGTCTAGACGCGACCACCAATAGCAGATCGGGGGCGAGGGGGTTAACTTTAGTTTTCCCCGTTCTGCCCACCCACAATAGGCGGGGAAGGACGGGGAAACCCGACAGGGACAGGCGCCGAAGATCCATATACCGATCCAGAGGCTGCGAGCGACGGAGATCGGCGGGCGGCAACAACGTTGTGCGGCTGGATCCTACGGAAGCCGGTGAGTTGCCTAGCGACATCTGGAGGGTACAGTCTGAGACCACTAGATAGTGGTCTCTAACTGTAGCCCTCCAGATGTTGCAAAACTACAACTCCCAGCATGCCAAGACAGCTGTTTGGGCATGCTGGAATATGTAGTTTTGCAACAGCTGGAAGGCTACAGTTTGAGACCACTATCTAGTGGTCTCTAAACTGTATCCCTCCAGATCTTGCAAAACTACAACTCCTATTATACCCAAACAGCTGTTTGCTGTCCGGGCATGCTGGGATTTGTAGTTTTGCAACAGCTGGAGGACCACAGTTTGGAGATCACTTTGCAGTGGTCTCTAAAACTGAAGCCCTCAAGATGTTGCAAAACTGCAAATCCCAGCATGCCCAAACAGCTGCCTCGGCATGCTGGGAGTGGTAGTTGCGTACCTCCAGCTGTTGCATAACTACATCTCCCAGCATGCCCTTTGGTGATCAGTACATGCTGGGAGTTGTAGTTTTGCAACAGCTGGAGGCACACTGGTTGGAAAATACTGAGTTAGATAACAGAACCTAACTGAAGGTTTTCCAACCAGTGTGCCTCCAGCTATTGCAAAACTACAACTCCCAGCATGCACGGTCTGTCAGTACATGCTGGGAGTTGTAGTTTTGAAACAGCTGGAGGTTTGCCCCCTCCCAGGTGAACGTACAGGGTACATTCACACAGGCAGTTTTACAGTAAGTTTCTTGCTTCAAGTTTGGGCTGCGGCAAATTTTTTGCCGCAGCGCAAACTCCAAGCGGGAAACTCACTGTAACACACCATTGCGAATGTCCCCTAAAAACACTACACTAACACATAATAAAGAGTAAAACACTACATATACACCCCCTTACACTGTCCCCCCCAATAAAAATTTAAAACGTATTGTACGGCAGTGTTTCCAAAACGGAGCCTCCAGCTGTTGCAAAACAACAACTCCCAGCATTTCTGGACAGCCACTGACTGTCCAGGCATGCTGGGAGTTTAGCAACAGCTGGAGGCACCCTGTTTGGGAATCATTGGTGTAGAATACCCCTATGTCCACCCCTATGCAATCCCTAATCTAGTCCTCATATGCGCATGGCACTCTCACTTCAGAGCCCTGTCGTATTTCAAGGAAATGGTTTAGGGCCACATTGCACTACAAATTTTGGGGGGCTTTTTCTCATTTTAACCCTTATGAAAAGGAAAAGTTGGGGGCTACACCAGCTTGTTAGTGTAAAAAAATAAAAACATTTACACTAACATGTTGGTGTTGCCCCATACTTTTTATTTTCACAAGCGTTAAAAGGAAAAAAAGACCCCCAAAATTTGTAACGCAATTTCTCCTGAGTACAGAAATACCCCATATGTGGGCGTAAAATGCTCTGCGGGCGCACAACAAGGCTCAGGAGTGAGAGCGCACCATGTACATTTGAGGCCTAAATTGGTGATTTGCACAAGGGTGGCCGATTTTACAGCGGTACTGACATAAACGCAAAAAAATTTATACCCACATGTGACCCCATTTTGGAAACTACACCCCTCACGGAATGTAATAAGGGGTACAGTGAGCATTTACGCCCCACAGGTGTCTGACAGATTTTTGGAACAGTGGTACGTGAAAATGAAAAATGTAACTCACTGCACCCCTTATTAAATTCTGTGAGAGGTGTAGTTTCCAAAATAGGGTCACATGTGGGGGGGTCCACTGTTCTGGCACCACGGGGGGCTTTGTAAACGCACATGGCCCCTGACTTCCATTCCCAAAAATGTTTTCCCAAAAGCCCAATGGCGCTCCTTCTCTTCTGAGCATTGTAGTGTGCCAGCAGAGCACTTGACGTCCACACATGGGGTATTTCCATACTCAGAAGAGATGGGGTTACAATTAGACATGTGCAATTCGGTTCGGCATGAATGTCTAAATTACCGAATTTTACCGTTTTCGTGCATTCGGACCGATCCGAATGCACGAAAACATATTTTGAACATTCCCGAATAGCCACGATAATAGGAATAGCAAAGTAACGAATACATTCGTTATTTCCCGGCCATATGCTGTAAATAACGAATGCATTCGTTATCCGTAAACGAATGTGAAGAATTCGTTCTGATAACAAAGATAATAAAAAGGATATAGATAGTTTGATTTTTCGGATACATTCGGTATTCGGGTACATTCGGTAAATCTTTTTATTCTTTTTTTGGACTTTAGCG
The DNA here is from genome assembly GCF_029499605.1 of Hyla sarda. Classification (NCBI taxonomy): domain Eukaryota; kingdom Metazoa; phylum Chordata; class Amphibia; order Anura; family Hylidae; genus Hyla; species Hyla sarda. Next base: position 354,135,798 of record NC_079191.1, read on the forward strand.
ATCCTAAAAAATTATGGAGATACCTTTTTTATAAAAATTTCGTAGGCTATCATAAAAAAATCATAATAAAAAAGATACAGTGGTGATGGAAAAAAATTGTATCTAATGAAATGTATCATTTTTATTATGAAATGTTTATTCATTTTTAAACAGGGATCAATTTATGTGAGCGGGTAAAGCACTAAAAATGTAGCCGACAATAGTAAAAATGTAGTGTGTGCGTGTTTTTCACTTTTTTTTTAAAACATTTTTTAGGTAGTACTACTACTCCCAGCATGGAACACACTCTTCCATGATGGGAGTAGTAGTTACCTGTACTAATTGACAGATTGCAGGGGTCCCTTGCGATCATCTTGTATAATGTATAGATGCGGCGGCTGCTCTTCTATGGTCCCCTGCACTCACGTATATATACACATATTCATATTTCCGCAGAGCTGTGATTGGCCAGATGGTTCCAGCCAATCACAGCTCTCTGTGAGAAATAGGAATATGTGTATATATACGGCCGTGCAGGGGTCCATAGGAGAGCGGCCGCCGCATTCATACATTATACTGGAGGATCGCAGCGGGTGTCAGGAGTGATACCCGCAGTGATCTTCCCTTTACTACAAGTACTATCACTCCCAACATGGAGTACACTCTGCTCCATGCTGGGAACTGTAGTACCTGTATTAATAGACAGATCGCAGCGGGTGTCAGAAGTTACACTCGCTGCAATATGTCTATTAATGCAGGTACTACAGCTCCCAGCATGGAGCAGAGTGTGCTCCATGTTGGGAGTATTAGTACCTGCAGTAAGGGACAGATCCCAGGGATGTCACTCCTCCTGACACCCGCTGCGATCCTCCTGATGTGAATGTCGGGATCAGCTGTTCTCAGGGCTACAGAGCTGGGAGAACAGCTGACGCTGAGCCGTAGGTATACATCGTATATCTACTGCCCAGCAAGAACTTACAGTGAGCCTGCAATGTGTATACAGTATACACATTGCTGGCTCACTTAACCCCTTGCTGAGCTGTGCGCTATGCGCAAGCCCAGCAAGGGAAGAGTTAACTTACACTGCTGGACAGTGTAGGTTAACCCTTTGGGCGGTATACACTATATACAGCTATCTATAGATAGCTGCATACAGTGTATACACAAGACGAAGTCCAGCTTACTTCCCTGAGTCCCGGGCCGGGTTCGTGTAGCTCCGCCCCCTAGTGATTACGTCATTGGGGGCGGAGCTACAGAAGGGAACAAGGCTAGTTAATCTGAAGCTCTGTTCACATTGTACGTTTTGTATAATGTGAACAGACCCTCCTGGCAGTGTCTACCCAGACAGGGAGACTCCAGCTGTTGCTAAACTACAACTCCCAGCATGCCCAGACAGCCAAAGGCTGTCTGGGCATGCTGGGAGTTGTAGTTTTGCACCAATTGGTGGCTCCCTGTTTGGGTAGACATTGCATCATGGGTGCTCTCCCCAGCAGACAGCGCCAAAAATGTCATAACCAATTTTTTGTGTTTTTTTCTTCTCGTTTCAGATCCGTGTATGCAGAGGATTACTGCGGATTCGATGGATTTCCTTTAATAAAATGGTTAACGAGGGATGTGGGGGAGTGTTTTTTTAAATAAAATAATTTTTCCAATGTGTTGTGTTTTTTTTTTTAATTGAATTTTCAGGGTTAGTAGTGGAAGCTGTCTTATTGACGGAATCCATTACTAGGCCAGGGCTTAGTGCTAGCCCCAAAAACAGCTAGCGCTAACCCCCAATTATTACCCCGGTACCCACCGCCACAGGGGTGCCGGGAAGAGCCGGTACCAACAGGCCTGGAGCGTCAAAATGGCGTTCCTGGGCCTAGGCGGTAACAGGCTGGCATTATTTAGGCTGGGGAGGGCCAGTAACAATGGTCCTCGCCCACCCTGGTAACATCAGGCTGTTGCTGTTTGGTTGGTATTGTGCTGAGAATGAAAATACGGGGAACCCTATGCGTTTTTATTTTTTTTATTTTTTTTTATTTAATTTAAAAAAAAAACGCATAGGGTTCCCCGTATTTTCATTCTCAGCACAATACCAACCAAACAGCAACAGCCTGACGTTACCAGGGTGGGCGAGGACCATTGTTACTGGCCCTCCCCAGCCTAAATAACGCCAGCCAGTTACCGCCTAGGCCCAGGAGCGCCATTTTTGACGCTCCGGGCCTGTTGGTACCGGCTCTTCCCGGCACCCCTGTGGCGGTGGGTACCGGGGTAATAATTGGGGGTTAGCGCTAGCTGTTTTTGGGGCTAGCACTAAGCCCTGGCCTAGTAATGGATTCCGTCAATAAGACAGCTTCCACTACTAACCCTGAAAATTCAATAAAAATAAAAAAAAACACAACACATTGGAAAAATTATTTTATTTAAAAAAACACTCACCCACAGCCCTCGTTAACCATTTTATTAAAGGAAAAAATAAATAATCCGTCGTAATCCATCGAATCCGCAGTAATCCTCTGCATACACGGATCTGAAAAGAGAAGAAAAAAAAACACAACAAATTGGTTATGACATTTTTGGCGCTGTCCGCTGGGGAGAGCACCCATGATGCAATGTCTACCCAAACAGGGAGCCACCAATTGGTGCAAAACTACAACTCCCAGCATGCCCAGACAGCCTACAATGTGAACAGAGCTTCAGATTAACTAGCCTTGTTCCCTTCTGTAGCTCCGCCCCCCAATGATGTCATCACTAGGGGGCGGAGCTACACGAACCCGGCCCGGGACTCGAGGGAAGTAAGCTGGACTTCGTCTTCTGTATACACTGTATACAGCTATCTATAGATAGCTGTATAAAGTGTATACCGCCCAAAGGGTTAACCTACACTGTCCAGCAGTGTAAGTTAACGCTTCCCTTGCTGGGCTTGCGCATAGCGCACAGCTCAGCAAGGGGTTAAGTGAGCCAGCAATGTGTATACTGTATACACATTGCAGGCTCACTGTAAGTTCTTGCTGGGCAGTAGATATACGATGTATACCTACGGCTCAGCGTCAGCTGTTCTCCCGGCTCTGTAGCCCTGAGAACAGCTGATCCCGACATTCACATCAGGAGGATCGCAGCGGGTGTCAGGAGGAGTGACATCCCTGGGATCTGTCCCTTACTGCAGGTACTAATACTCCCAACATGGAGCACACTCTGCTCCATGCTGGGAGCTGTAGTACCTGCATTAATAGACAAATGGCAGCGAGTGTAACTTCTGACACCCGCTGCGATCTGTCTATTAATGCAGGTGCTACAGCTCCCAGCATGGAGCAGAGTGTACTCCATGTTGGGAGTGATAGTACTTGTAGTAAAGGAAAGATCACTGCGGGTATCCCTCCTGACACCCGCTGCGATCCTCCAGTATAATGTATGAATGCGGCGGACGCTCTCCTATGGACCCCTGCACGGCCGTATATATACACATATTCCTATTTCTCACAGAGAGCTGTGATTGGCTGGAACCATCTGGCCAATCACAGCTCTGCGGGAAATATGAATATGTGTATATATACGTGAGTGCAGGGGACCATAGAAGAGCAGCCGCTGCATCCATACATTATACAAGAGGATCGCAAGGGACCCCGGCGATCTATCAATAAGTACAGGTAACTACTACTCCCATCATGGAACAGTGTGTTCCATGCTGGGAGTAGTAATACTACCTAAAAAATGTTTTTAAAAAAATTGAAAAACACGCACACACTACATTTTCATTATTGTCGGCTACATTTTTAGTGCTTTACCCGCTCACATAAAATGATCCCTGTTTAAAAATGAATAAACATTTCATAATAAAAAAGATACATTTCGTTAGATACAATTTTTTCATCACCACTGTATCTTTTTTATTATGATTTTTTTGTGATACCCTGCGAAATTTTAATAAAAAAGGTATCTCCATAATTTATTAGGATCGGTAAAGTCTAAAAAAAGACTAAAAAGATTTACCGAATGTACCCGAATACCGAATGTATCCGGAAAAAACAACCCGAATACCCGAATACCAAATGTATCCGAAAAATCTAAACCGAAAATATTGCCGAACCGAAATTTTTTTCCAAAACGAAAAAACGAAACGAAATTAAACGAAAATTTTTCTAATGCACAAGTCTAGTTACAATTATTGGGGGTAATTTTGTCCTATTATCCCTTGTAAAAAAAAATAAAAATTGAGGGAAAGCTAGCATTTCAATTCAGATCAATTCAGATAGGCGATTTGCAGCAATTCCAGGTCAGTCGGGTCCCCATTGACAGCACCTATCACCCTTTAGCAGCAGGAGTGAGGTGGCACTGGTGCCACCTCACGATCGTCCTGATTCAGGACTCCTGCTTTGGGGGCATCCCTAATGACACCCGCTCCGCCTCTATTCCAAAGGGCGAGAGCAGTTGAGTCCTCACCTGGACCTGGGGCCCCCCATCCCTGGCATCGGCAGCGGGATTGGGGCCCCAGGAGCAGTGTCAGGCAGGATCCGGCAGAGCAGAAGCAGGAGGTAAGGCCATGCCTCCTGCTGTTGCCTAGCAACATCTCCCAGCATGCTCAAAAGGGCATGCTGGGAGTTGTTATGCATCGGTAGAAGGCACAACTATAAGTCCCAGCATGCCCTTTGGTAGTTTGTACATGCTGGGGGTTGTAGTTATTCAATAGCTGGAGGCACATTTTTTTCTATGAAAAAGTATGCCTCCAGCTGTTGCTAAACTACAACTCCCAGCATGCCCTTTGGCTGTAAGTGTTTTGCAACCAGTGTGCCTCTAGCTGTTGCAAACTACAACTCCCAGCATGCAGTAAAAGACCGTACATGCTGGGAGTTGTAGTTTTGCAACAGCTGGAGGCACACTGGTCGTGAAACACTGAGTTAAGTAACAAACTCTCAGTGTTTTGCAACCAGTGTGCCTCCAGCTGTTGCATAACAACAACCCCCAGCATGCATGGACTGCCAAAGGGCATGCTGGGAGTTGTAGTTTTGCAGCAGCTTAAGGTTTTCCCCCCAAATGAATGTAAAGGGTACATTCACATGGGCGGGGAGTTTACAGCGAGTTAGGTAGCAGTTCCCCCACAATAGCAGTTTCCCCACATTAGGTAACAGTTCCTCCCACAATAGCAGTTCCCCAACATTAGGTAGCAGTTCCCCCTCATTAGGTAGCAGTTCCCCCGCAATAGCAGTTCCCCCATATTAGGTAGCAGTTCCCACACATTAGATAGCAGTTCCCCCACATTATCAGTTCCCACACTTTAGGTAGCAGTTCCCCCACAATAGCAGTTCCTCCACATTAGAAGTTCCCCCACATTAGCAGTTCCCCCACATTAGGTAGCTGTTCCCCCACAATAGCAGTTCCCCCACATTAGGTAGCAGTTTCACCACATTAGAAGTTCCCCCACATTATGTAGCAGTTCCCACACATTAGGTAGCAGTTCCCCCACATTAGCTGTTCCCTCGCATTAGGTAGCAATTCCCCCCCAATAGCAGTTCCCCCACATTAGGTAGCAATTCCCCCACAATAGCAGTTCCCCCACATTAGATAGCAGTTCACTCATAATAGCAGTTCCTCCACATTAGAAGTTCCTCCACATTAGCAGTTCCCCCACATTAGGTAGCTGTTCCCCCACAATAGCAGTTCCCCCACATTAGGTAGCAGTTTCACCACATTAGCAGTTCCCCCACATTATGTAGCAGTTCCCACACATTAGGTAGCAGTTCCCCCACATTAGCAGTTCCCTCGCATTAGGTAGCAATTCCCCCACAATAGCAGTTCACACACATTAGGTAGCAGTTCCCCCACAATAGCAGTTCCCCCTTATTAGCAGCTCCCCACATTAGGTAGCAGTCCCCCAACCCCCTAACACACACAGACATACACAGAGACCTACACAGAGACACACAGACAGACCTACAGACACAGACACACTCACCTGTCCTGCACAGCGCTTCTTCTCTCCGTCGCTGCTGTGGAGCGGGACAGGATTACCGTCATGCCCCCTCCCATAGACTTGCATTAAGGGGGTGGGGGCGTGATGTCACACAGGGGCGGAGTCGTAACATCATGATAATCCGTCCCCGTATTCGGGAGGCAAAAGACTGAGTACCTCCAGCGATTCCGGCAATACTTACAGGTGGGTGCTGCTTGCTAGATTGCGGGGATCCACAGCGGCGGGACCCCTGCGATCAGACATCTTATCCCCTATCCTTTGGATAGGGGATAAGATGTCTTGGGGCCGGAGTACCCCTTTAAGTTCTGTATGTCGGTTAACTGGAATAGAAAAGTTGCTTATGTTTGCACATGGCCCATTTGCATGAAAAGAAAAATATAGTTTAAAGCATTTTTGCCTTATGCACGCCTCTTTAAAAAATAAAAGTGATCTGAACTTAGTAGAAGGGGCATTGTGTTCCATATTTAATGACAGACATCAGCATCAATTATAGGTACAATCTACTCCAGCTCATAGCTGGCATAAACAACAGCCAAATGTGTTAGAAGGCATACAAATGTAACATATTTTACTCTAATGTTGTTTTAATAAAGACCACAATTGAAAACGCTAATCTTGGTAAATTTATCCCGTGGTTTTTCATAATTAGCGCAATGTAAGTGAGTTGAGACAGGTTTGCTCTCCGGTAATGCGAGCTGTACTTAGATTTCTCTGTACATGCATCTCCACACAATCTGACCTAGAAAATGTAATACACTCAACATTTCTCTGTAGTTGAAAAGTAGATCGTTCCCAAAAAAGTTTTTTAATATTTTTTTCAGAATGCTGTCAAACAGTAACAATGATATTAAGAACAAAGCCTTTGTTTCTGAGACATCTAGAAAAAGCAACAAACATGTTTTTCTTATTTGACCAATCCCTGGTGTTCCCAGCACACAATGTTCAGCTGCCAGCATGAAACTTTGAAGTGGAGAATGATACTGAAAACTATGTTCTGTAATGTATTCCTTACATACTGCTGCTTTACACTTCCAGTATTCAGACAGCATAAAAAGCCCCAAACTCACAACTCATATCTCACCTGAGAAAACTGAATTCCCTTTCTGCCTTATAAACACGATATTAATATCATTACTACCAATCTAGCTGCCTAAAGAGATTGTCACATCAGTTATGGGAAGAAGAGGCAAGCCAGGCAGTAGTATTTACATGGTAGGAGTTCAGATGAATGGCTATTAATGTAATAAATGAATATCATATACCCTAGTAAGGAATATGGACAGGGGTTGTGTTCATTAAAGCATTGATCAAGTGCATTCACTTAAAGGGGTACACCGCCCCTAGACATCTTATCTAAAGGATAGGGGATAAGATGTCTGATCACGGGGGTCGCCGCTGGGACCCACATAATCTCTGTTGTGACACCGGAGTCATCCGGTGCACGGAGCTAACTCATGTCTATGGGTGGAGCCGTGACGGTGATATACTAGCCATCATGCCCCCTCCCATAGACTTGAATGGAGGGGGCGTGATGTGATATCATGAACATGGAAGCTCCGAGCATCTGTGTTCTGAAGACCCGCAGTGCTGACCCCTAGATTGGGGGGGGGGATCCCATCTGCCGGACCCCCACGATCAGACATCTTATTTCCTATCCTTTGGATAGGCGATAATGTGGTCGCCCAGTACAGGAGTAAGAAAATACCTCATATGTGAACATAAAGTGCTCTGTTTGTGCATTAGACTGCTCAGAAGCGAAGGAGTGACAATGGGATTTTGGAGAGTGAATTTTGCTGAAATGTTTTTTGGGGGGCATGTTGCATTTAGGAAGCCTCTATGATGCCATAACAGCAAAATAATAATAATAATAATAATAATAATGGCATACTATTTTGGAAACTACACCCCTCATGGCACGTAAAAAGGGATACAGTGAGTTTTAACACCTCACAGGTGTTTGATGACTTTTCGGTAAAGTCGGATGTGTAAATTACATTTTTTTTTCACTAAAATCCCTTTCCTGCTTTTCACATAGCAGTGTGGTGCTCATGTTTAAGGGGGACCTCAGCTCTCTGAACTTTTAAACTGATAATGTCAGGGCAATGCAGCCATGGGTACAACCCATGCGCAAGCCCAGCAAGGAAAGAGTTAACTAGCACTTCCTCAACATTACTGTACCACAGTGCACAAAGCAAAGGCCATAAAGGCATGGTTGGGGGGAGTTTTCTGTGGAAGCATTTGACCTGCTGTTCACAGCTTAAAATTAGGATAAAAAACTGTGTGAACATAGCTTCATAGAGATAAACTTGCACATGATCTTTATATCAGTAAACATGCTGCTGCGGGTGTCCCCATCAGAACATTGTAAAAAAAAAACAATGAGCAGGACCTTTTTGAATTTTCCCTCAGAATGGTGGACCATAATATTGGCTTTCCAGCACCTCCAGCACCTACTGGCTATCAACTAGAAAATTTCTGACACCAGGTAATATTCTAATTAATTTTTAACTTTCTTTGACTGTATTGTAATGATTGTGCTGGTTCCAGTTCACAGTTAGTATTTCTTTCAATAGTTAATGCACCTAAGTGCATTGTTAAAAATAATCATGCTATGAATACATTTTCTTCCAAAAACAGATCACAGTGCACATTCAAATGATGACTTTTGGATTTTCTCTTACTTTATTTTATATTTAATAATGTGAAATTGCTTATTTTATGGTCAATTAATGTTGTGAAAAACTTCCCCTGTGAAAATGCTTGATATGCACTCTAATAACCATGGGAATGAACAAACAATCTGCTCCTTATTTCTGCTTTGTCTAGGATTCATTTACAAGCCGTGGCCAGTGTCTCTACGTCTCTACACGGGCATATGAAGCGTCACCACAAGGCTGTGTGGGACAGTCAAGATGCCCCCACAACACGAGGAAAATGCTGCTGCTATTGATGATCCTCCAGATCCCTCCCAACTGTCTAACAGCCAGGCCTCTTCCACAGGCAGCAAATTTTTGGCATTTGACTCATCTGTGTCATGCCCTCCTACCCCTTGATCCCATCAATTATCCATTGGGGAATTCATGTCTTCCAGACAACAGTATTATCCCAGTCACCCTGTTGTAGTGCACCTCAATTCCTACCTGGCCAAGTTGTTGTGCCATATCATCTTGTGGACTCCACTGCCCAGCCCAGGTGGTAAATACCTAGCCACCATTATTTTGCAAAGAAAGCCTTCCCCACTTTTCCCAATCATGTGGCGGAAAGGGTGGGTTACTCTTTGAACTTGTCTGTGTGCAGAACAGTGCATAACACTGATGATACACGGAGTACCAGCTACAGCCAGGGGCAATACATGTCTTTTATGGCCCACTGGGTCAACATCCTGCAGAATGAGGATCCACCCTAACAAGGCTAGGAAATTGTTGTCACACCTCCACAATTGTGCCGATAGGGTTTAACTGCTGACACCTATCCACCTCCTCCACGGACATCTTCCACCCCACAGGGAAGAGCTTAGCTTATTCTCCTCCTCCTCCCCTGCTTTCATCGATGCAAAATTAAGCGCTGCCATGCTGTGTTACACCTGCTGAGCTTGTGCAAGCAAAGCCACACAGCAGAGGAGCTGCTGCTCGGTCTGTAACAAGAGGTTTCACACTGGTTTACAGGTCATGAGCTGACATTGGGACACAACGCCGATAATAGCACAAGCATCATCAAGGTGCTGCATGTATGTGGCATGACACACTCTCCCTGTTTGGCACATATGCTAAACCTTGTGGTCAAACGTATCTTGACAACTTGACCGGGTGTGAAGCCTGCGGTGTCTAAGTGCAGGACAATTTGTGTCCGGTTTAGCTGTTCTTATGCTTTTAAAGATGACTTCACATACAGCACCAAAACGGTCTTTCCCAACATCCCCTTATTTGCAACATTCCAACATGGTGGAACTCCACCTTACACATGTTGGACCACCACTACCAGCAGCTCAAAGCAGTGAGCGACTTTCTCATGCAACAGCAAGACGACTTCTGGAGCCAGAGTGATTTACAGTTCAGGGATTGGCAGCTAATCAGGGATACATGTTGCGTGCTTGTGCCTTTTGTTTGGGCTACAAGATATGTCTTGGAAAACAGTGGCATTGGGGATGTGATGCCTCTGATATTCATTTTGGAGCAGACGCTCATGGCGATGATGGCAGAAGGAGTGATGGAGGAGACTTCACATCTTGATAACAGCAATAAGGATGTTCTCCTTGAGGAGGATGAGTAGAATGAGAAGGTAGTGGGACCTGAAGAGGAGGATTCTGTGATGGACTCTATGGAAGAAAGAGAAGAGGGGACGAGGACTCCAGGTGACACTGATGAGGACAAGGAGGAGCATGACCAACCCTGGCAGTATGGGACGGAGGTGGAACAAGGTGTATGCTTTCCTGCTTGCACAATAACAAGAATATTGTGGGCTTGAGGGGAAGAGAGGAGTAATGGATAGCAACACTCTTAGATTCTTGGTAGAAACCCAAAATGGGGAAAAGGAGAAGCTAGGCAGCCAGCTTGCCACAGCTTTACAGCAACAAACACCTTCTGAACGGGGGTCCAGTCTCCGCTCTCCGCAGAGTCAACACTCCACTGCTTCTGCCAGCACTATGCCAGCAAGAGACAGGAGCATCAGCAGCAGTGTGACAGCATCTTGACGTTTGAGCACATGATGGCGAAGTTTCTGCATCCTGTATACTCCCCTGATACGAGTCATGAGAGCGATGTAATCAGAAAGACTTGTGTTACTACCAGCTTGTGACTAGTTTGTGGCTTATGATGGGTATTGTGATTCTATATTTCTTAATCATTGTTGCTTCTATTAGCTTTTTTGCACAAATAATATAATAGGATTTGCGATCATTTATTACTTTGTGTGTTTAATACTGTTGCCAGGACTAGTGCAATTTATTTAACATTATTAGTTTATCTGTATTTGGGGTACTAAGTAACTGGGGAGTATTTGTTTTACTTGCATATAAGGATTACGGGTGTCCCTTGAGGGGACTCTCCAGTTATCTGGGGGTCCTACTCCGTGGCATAGGGAGGTCATGTTTTTACTGGCTCCCACCTTTTAATTGTTTTTAAATCTTGTATATACACCTTCTTTGTCTTTTTAGTATGACTTAATAAAAATACATATTGCACAATTGGTGTGCTCCCCTATGTGCTTTTTCTTGCCTGGCAAATAAGAGGGATGTAAATCACCACCTTAATAACCAGGTTGAGGCCTACCTCAGCAGTGCCCTTTCTCTGAAAGACACCATGAGTCCAGACCCCATGGACTTCTGGTTCACCAGATTAGACCATTGGCCAGAACTTGCCCAGTTTGCCATGAGTGTCCTGTCTTGTCTACCCTCTAGAATCGTTTTTGAGAGAGTGTTCAGTGCAGCAAGCGAAAAGTTTGTCAGCCACCAGCATAGAAAAACTAACTTTTACTAAAATGAATCAGGCAGGGATCAGTGAGGAATTTAATTCTCCTGTGCCAAATGCCATTGATTTGGCAGTACTACCATCACCCCTGCTGGATGCTAGTGACATCAGTCCGCCATCTCATGCTGTACGCTAGTGATATTTGTCCTTCATCTCATGCCGTATGCTATTGACATGTGTCCGCCATCTCATGCTGTATGCTAGTGACATGTGCCCGACATCTCATGCTATACAATAGTAACATCAGTTAGCCACCAGCCCACCACCTTCCTGCCACTACCAGTCCTCCATATCATGCTGTATGCTAGTGACAGTTGTCCACCATCTCATGCTGTACGCTATTAACATCACCATCCACCACCTGCTGTATGCGGGAAACTACTAGTAACACCAATCCACCATCGCCCTACTTCCAGCCAGGCCTACCCATACATAAACCATCATCCCCAGAAAAGGGATATTTTTTTCAGCTTTTTATACAAGAGCTATTTCTTCTTCAGTCTTCACTATTTTAGAATGCCTGTCACTTCTCCCAAAATTGGCATAATTTTTGGAACGCTCGAAGAAAATCTATGTCGGCTTCTTCACTTGCTAGACTAAGAACCTGTTACTTCTCCCAGAAAAGGGATACTTTTTGGCATAATTTTGGGCATGCTGGGAGAATCCATGATGTCTTCTTCACTTGCTACACTCCCAAAAAAGGAATAATTTTTGGAACACTTGAAAAAGATCTATGTTGGCTTCTTCACTTGCTAGACTGAGAACCTTTTACTGCTCCCAAAAAAGGGATAATTTTTGGCACGCTGGAAAAAATCCATGCCATCTTCTTCACTTGCTAGACTAAGAAACTGTTACTCCTCCTAAAAGGGGATCTTTTGTGGAACGCTTGGAAGAATCCATGCCGTCTTCTTCACTTGCTGGACTAAGAACCTGTTACTACTCCCCAAAAAAGGATCATTTATGACACGTTGGGATAAAGCCATGGCATCTTCCCATGCCTCTGTGTGCATATTAACACTGGCAGGCATCTGCCGCAACTAGGGATACTTTATGCAGCTTTATTTTGGTATGAATAAGCCTAAAAAATGGGCGAGCTGGACTAGTTACCATGGATAACCACATGCCGCCATAACTGATCCTTAAAAGCACTTTAAGACTACTTGAATACATTTTGAACAGTGTCAGACAGGGGTTTAGAGCAGTTAGGCTTATTTCATTGCCAGTTTGAGTCGAACCGAGCCCACCCAAACTTTTGAAAAGTTCGGTGAGTCCGGCAAACCGAACAGTAGATAAGTATGCATTGCTGCTCACCTCACTTGAAATAGAGATTAGTAAGAAATGTCTGAGAAGTATTCATGAGTTTAAGCAAACATGAAGGCAAGAAGAGGTAGCACACAGATAGCCTACAGCTCTGTAGTAGCTCTAGCTTAAAGGACTCGTCATCCAGCCATATTAGTGGCATGCACATAGCTCTGCTGTAGGCATGGGGCCTTGGCTTTCTTTTGACAGAGATTAGTAAACCAAGGATGTATTAATTCAGCCCAGTCTAACATTGAAGAGACCTTCCTGTTTTCATAACAGAGTTTGCATGGTAATTTTTCCGTTGCTGGATCAGATAAGACAAACATAGAATTTTTTAAGTTTAATTTTATAAAGTCTATTCTTTTAATTAAAAGGGATCAGGAAGATCAGCACTTGTTACCCTCTGAGTCATCTCATCTCCATGTTTTGCACAGTAGTCATTTCCATAGTTCATTCTACATCCCAGGTGCCTAAAAGGATTCTGATTTCCCTTTAATAACATTTAGCATAAACTTCATTAAAGTGGATATTTTATACAGTGCACAGAAGGCGAAAACACATCAACAAGATTTCGCTTTTATCTTGATGAGTTCACATGCTCCTGAGTCACTCTCTCCTTCACTATAATCTTGTATATTGTGCATTATAAATAGTCAGGAGGTGGCCCAAAGGCTGCTGTGTGCATCTGCTTAGTAATGTGAAGATAATATGAAGCCATTTATTTTATTCTGTACTTTCCATTACTAATATTATTTTTCTCACTTCTTCTAGTCCTTTAAATATGGCACTGATGTCTTCAAGCAGTAAAAGATTAGATCATTCCTTAACGATTTTTTCCACTTTCTTTAATTGCTTCTTACCGTGAACAGTACTTGTGTCCAGGTTCTTGATATTGACTTGTATAAAAAAAACATAGAATTAAATGTGAATATGCTGTAAAATGGACATGATTGGGAAGACTGCATTAACTGTATGTAAAACAAAATCAATATTTTTTTGTTAAAGAGGGCTTGTGGTCAGTATAAAAAAATAGATGTTACAAACCCGCCTTCAAATATGGACTGGTTTGCCGAAAGTACTCACTTACATCCAATGGAAGAGCTTCTAGCAGATTCCTCTTAAGAATACAGCAGCTAATAAGTACTGGAAGGTTTAAGATTTTTAAATTGAAGTACTTTAAAAATTTGTTTATCTTTCTGGCACCAGTTGATTCAAAAAAATTGGATTTTCCCTTCCCCTTCTCTCTCTCTCTCTCTCTCTCTCTCTCTCTCACTCTCTCTCTCTCTCTCTCTCTCTCTCTATATATATATATATATATATATATATCTTGTTTACTTTTGTTTATTTGAAAACCTCAGTAAAAAAAATTTGAATGAGAAAAGAAAGATAGATTTTGTCATGTCTAAGGGGGGGGGGGGGGGGGAGGGTAGGGATCAGTGTAGACTATAGCTAACCCAATGATTGCCCCGACCTATAGTCAGATGGAACAGATCGTAACACATAGGCAAAACACTACAAAATCAGAATTCAAGACACAGTCAGAAGAAGCAATGGGTAAACCTAGAGGGCAGTGTAGTACAAAAACAGTAGGAAAAAGACAACATTAGTAAACAGGCCAAAGGTCAAACTGAAAGAGTAATACAAAACATGAAGGCAAGGTATGGTCAGGTTACAGGTAAAGGTCAGTAAAAACAAAAATGTAGCCAGCACCTAAACCCAATACACAGGTGCACGCTGCTGTGGCAAGTACAAAACATGTAACAAAGAAAATGGCAGTAGCACACTTGGTCAACAAAATGGAGGCTCTTGATCAAAACATGTCCCCCATCCACCACGCGGAGGTGGCCTCATATCGGATGGGACCCTAACACTAACTTACCTTTGCTGGACATACAGCCTCTGACTTGGTGACATGTTGGATCCACTATCAATCCAAACCACCTCCTGTGAAATAGGGGAGGGGGTGCATGGCTACAGAGGGAGCCACTCCCCCCAAATTGCAAGGCAAAAAAAAAAAAAAACTAAAATGTAGCCAGCACCTAAATTCAATACACGGGTGCACGCTGCTGTGGCAAGTACAAAACATGTAAAAAAAGAAAATGGCAGCAGCACACTTGGTCAACAAAATAGAGGCTCTTAGCACACTTTTTGATCAAAACGTGTCCCCCCATCCAGTAACCACAATTTAAAAGTTACAGGAATACTGGGAATGCTAATGTAGGCATTAACCACTGTCACAGGCAACTCAGTTTGTCAGCTGCCTATTTTAATCCCCTTAATCTCCTTAATTTCCAGGGGGTATGAGCGTTGGTGTCACAGTTGATTGGCCCAGAGGTCCCACCTTCTGATTGTCTGGCACCGGCTGCATCATTAGTGAAAAACGAACCTACAATGTGCAAATGTGCAGGGTCGTCGTCCTGACAATGCACTACACTAAGGATCATGGCGAACAGAGACCAGAGGCTGTGCTGGATCCTGGACAGATACCTATGTTAGCCACAAGTCCGTGAGATTAGGCATTAAAGTGCAATTACTATGCAAATAATGCATGGGTATAAAAAAAAAAAAAAAAACACATACAAAATGCACTAATATCGCAGGGCAGTCAAGGTGTCCCATTTTTACCTTTCCTTGTCTCACAAACGACACCTACTTTTGCCTTAAATGATAACATTATTAGATATACAGTATATTCACTTGGCAGAGTGCTCTCCCCACTCCCTGAGTTGTCCAAACATCCTCCCTTTATTGTCTTCCACCAGACACTAATACCAGGCATTACAGCGTTCACATCACTCTCTCCACCTTCTGTTCTAACTGCCATTTGAAACAGCAGCCTATCTATACAATTAAACACCATTAAAAAAAAGAGTTCAAACAGCACCTATGTAAAAAATATATACGGTACATCTTTATTAAACACATATTCAATTAAAAACATGTATCATGCAGCAATAGAGAAGTGACAAGGATGGGTATCCAATTCAACAAAAGGGGCAATAAATGGTTGCTCAGAAAAATATATTCATATAACCGCTCATGATCCAACTGAAAAATTAATAACATGCGTGAACATGCAAAATCTCAAATACAACAAAAGTATTTCCTTTATAATATGCATATATTAGAAATGGGCTTGTGTCAGTATAGTATATCTATGGGGATAACCATTAGTTATTCCCACTAAGAGCTCAAAATATGACTCAATCACATGTATAACATAAGTACTGGGTAAATGCAGACATAGGGGGACATTTATCGAAGCATTTAGTAGGTTTTTTTTTTTGCTTAAAATTGTCGCAAAAAAATCGCACGTGCGACTACGCTCTTTTTTCTGCGACTTTTTGCATGTTCAGTGTCCTAAGCAAAAAATAAAAATCTTGCTTACCAAAGCAAAAAGTGATTTTTGACTTGCATTGGTCAGAGATTTATCAAGTGCGAAAGTCGCAAAAAAGTTGCATCGCATGAAAAAACCTACTAAATTTACTCCAGCTCAGACATGGAGCAGAATAAGCCACTACCAAAGCAAAAAAAGAAAAATTGCTTAAGTGAAATAAATTTATCAACAGGCTGAAAGCAGTTGATAAATAAGTCGCAAAAAAATTGTAAGAAAAGAATAACTAAAAAAAGGAATACATAAGCAAACATTGATAAATGCCCCCCATAGTTCATACAAAAGAAAATGAGCGATCACATCAGTATACTGGTATAACCTTACCCATGTGGGAGAGCAGCCATCGCCCCGACCCTACGATCGTTTCGGTTTCCTTTTCTCAAGAGGCACTAATAGTATCAGTCACTATCGGAATTTATATGGTGAATCAATAAACTAAATTACTTACAGCAGTGTATCATCGCAATGGCACCTGCGTGCTACTCCGCCGGAACTATTTGTGAGCCCCACTTTCGGCGTCTCCATCCCAGTGCGCAGGCCTGGGGAACAATCATTTCCGGGCATGCGCACAAGGACTTCTGTCGCATAGGGGAGCCACGTCACAGACGGGGAAGCCTAGCGCAGGCGCACTGAAGAATAATGCTGTATTAGAGTACGGGGAACGTCTGCATCGACCCAATGCCTATTCACAGTGAGCGGTTTATATGATAACATGCGAGTGACAATAAGTGTATTCGTGAATGGTGAAAAATAATAATAAAACAACACATAGGCCAAATATAGCAATTACAAAGCATATAACAGTATATATCAATCCAAAAACAATAAAATAAATATTAAACACAAATCAAAATACATAGTCTTATGTGACACCAAAGTCACGTTGAGAAATCTTTTTTTCTATTTGTTCTGTACATTAGTAAACATAATACAATACTGTGAATGTGTCAATGTGTAAATCCCATATATATGATATAACTCTATTGTATATGCAAGAAAATGTGCAAAAAATTTGTAAAAAATATCTATACAATTGGCACAAGCGTACTCTAATGTCAGCTAGTACAGCATCCCCTCCACCTCTCTTCTTCTCCTCTGCACCATTAACTCCTTCAGCTCTGCAGCCTTGATTGATCACCTTCAGGTTCAAACAGGTAACACCAACAGGAATCTTCCATTGGCAGCCACCATAAAAAGGGAGAAAAGGAGAAACAATTCTGTGCCGGGCACATAGTGAAGTTTTAAAATATGCTATTTTATTTTACTCAGATACACCACTTTTATTCTACTTAGGCCTCATTCACATTGCCGTCGGACTCCGCTATTCGAAGTTCCATCCACAATCCAGCCAGAAGAACCAGAGTTTAGTAGAGAAAAAAATAGTGCATATGTTTTTCTCCGCTAAATTCTGGTAAAATTACCTTGTGCAAATGCAAGTGAATAGGGTCTGTCGGGACCTGGTAGTAGCCGTTTGCATCCAAACCATTTTAGGGTCCGATCGGCAAAAAAAAAAAAAAAATGGGTCAGATTCCAACGGCAATGTGAACCTAGCCTTAGATACACCTCTAGGCTGTATAGCATATCACTAAAGGCAGTTCACAGTCCTGTGGTTTGGACTAGTTTTGTTCCAAATAAAATCACATGACTGTATCTATTCCACATCTTATATAATTTTACTCTTCCCAGGAATTCATGCTACCGTCTATACTCGAGTATAAGCCGACCCGAATATAAGCCGAGGCCCCTAATTTCACCCCAAAAACCCAGGAAAAAAAAAAAAAAAAAAAAAAAAAAAAAAAAAAAGTTATTGACTCGACTATAAGCCTAGGGTGGGAAATACATCATCCACCCATGTAATCATCCAGACCCCCGTCATCATCCCCCCCCTTCATCATCACCGCCTGTCAATCCCTTCATCAGTGGTCTTCAACCTGCGGACCTCCAGAAGTTGCAGAACTACAACTCCCAGCATGCCCGGACAGCCATCGGCTGTCCAGGCATGCTGGGAGTTGTAGTTTTGAAACCTCTGGAGGTCCGCAGGTTGAAGACCACTGCGGCCTTTGTCATTATCCCCCCCCCCCCCTTCACCATCACCGCCTTTCAATCCCTTCATCAGTGGTCTCCAACCAGCCATCGGCTGTCCAGGCATGCTGGGTGTTGTAATTTTGAAACCTCTGGAGGTCCGCAGGTTGAAGACCACTGCGGCCTTCATCATCATCCAGCCCCCCCTCCTTTTGTTTTGTACTCACCTCCCCTTGGCGGGAAGATAGGGTGAGCTGGTCCGGGCAATCTATGCTGCAGGGACCATCCGGTGGGGTGGATTAGTTGTTGCGGGCTGTCCATTTTCACCAGGGGGGCCCTCGTCTCCTCGCTTCGGGCCTGCCCCGGACTAGTGACGTTGCCTTGACGACAACGCACAGGGACGTTCATGCGCAACGTCCCTGTGCGTCGTCGTCAAGACAACGTCACTAGTCCGGGGCTGGAGCGGAGAAGAGGGCCCCCTCAGTGAAAATGGACAGCCCGCAACGACTAACCATCCCCACCGGACGGTCCCTGCAGCATAGATGGCCCGGACCAGCTCACCCTAACTTCCCGCCAAGGGGAGGTGAGTACAAAACAAAAGGGGGGGGGTCTGGATGATGACGAAGGCCGCAGTGGTCTTCAACCTGCGGACCTCCAGAGGTTTCCAAACAACAACACCCAGCATGCCCAGTCAGCTGATGGCTGTCCGAGCATGCTGGGAATTGTAGTTTTGCAACATCTGGAGGTCCGCAGGTTGAAGACCACTGAGAAGGGATTGACAGGCGGAGAGTTCACTGGAGTATAAGCCGAGGGGGGCGTTTTCAGCCCGAAAAATCGTGCTGAAAAACTCGGCTTATACTCGAGTATATACGGTAGGTTTTTTCATTATTTTATTTATTACATAATTTATATTCATACACTAAAACACATTAAAATCTAATTTTCTAGAATTCATAGTTAAAAGTCCATACAATTGGTAACATTTCTAAAATCTCTTCACACTTAAAGTATAGCCAAGATTTTATTTAAAAGTTTTCATTTTTACTTTTTTTATGCAACCCTACTATAATTTGTGAAAAATGTCACCCTAAATTTCTCATTCTCTTTGTAGTTACTTTTCTCATCCAATTGCACCTTCCTATTATTATTCCTACTTTTTTTTTTTTTTTGCTATAGCTGTACTATCTGGAAATATCCTTTTTCTGTAAATATCCATAACACAACCTCACTCTGTCCATAGCCAGGGGATATTGAGCAGCTGTTTTTGTTAATAAAACTAGTCCGATCCATGTTCTTGATCATAGGTTTTTGGACTACATTTATTTCCACTCCTATCAATAGTCAGATCTAAATAGTATACTTGTTCCTTACTTATTTCCCAAGGCTGAGCTCATTATCATTTAGACTTGTTTACCTTTTTTAAATTCCTCCTTCTCCCATAAGAACAATTATCTATGTTACATTAATATATTATTATTTTAATACTTTTCATTGGAGGATAACATTCTCCTCCTAGACAGACAGGAACAGGTTGACATAACTGGGGATGAACTTTGTCCCCATCACTCTGGAGGTAGAAATGCCCCTCCCACCCTATCCCTATTAACCCCCTCCATTCTACCCCCATTCTTGGATCCTTACATATGATCACCTCTACTACCTTCTTGCCCTCTTTATGTAGGAGTAATAGTGTACATAAATAGATATAGTATTGTATATCCTTGAGACACTGAGCCCCGGCGGAGGGGGGGATTTGTCTAATTTTGGTGGACTTTGGGTAGGCAATATATAACAGGTATATGAGGACACCTTTTATTTACATAGTTAAATTAATCTTTATTTATTACTAGCTGAGTACCCGGCGTTGCCCGGTTTTTCCTTCCTAATCCTTGTTGGGGAGGAAAATAAACAAAGGAGGAAGCTTTTGACTTCATATCCCGTCCTCATATATTGTTGTTATATCCCGACCTCCTATCCCGTCATCATATCCCGACCTCCTATCCCGACCTTCTATCCCGACCTCCTATCCCGTCCTCCTATCCCGTCCTCCTATCCCGTCCTCCTATCCCGTCCTCCTATCCTGTCCTCCTATCCCGTCCTCCTATCACGTCCTCCTTTCCCGTCCTCCTATCTCGACCTCCTTTCCTGTCCTCCTTTCCCGTCCTCCTTTCCCGCCCTCCTATCCCGTCCTCCTATCCCATCCTCCTATCCCGTCCATCTATCCCGTCCATCTATCCCGTCCTCCTATCGCGTCCTCCTATCGCGTCCTCCTATCCCGTCCTCCTATCCCGTTCTCCTATCCCGTCCTCCTTTCCCGTCCTCCTTTCCCGTCTTTCTTTCCCGTCCTCATATCTTGACCTCCTTTCCCGTCCTCCTTTCCCGTCCTCCTTTCCCGTCCTCCTTTTCCGTCCTCCTATCCCGTCTTCCTATCCAATCCTCCTATCCCATCCTCCTATCCCATCCTCCTTTCCCGACCTCCTATCCCGACCTCCTATCCCATCCTCCTATCCCATCCTCCTATCCTGACCTCCTATCCCGACCTCTTATCCTGTCCTTCTATCCCGTCCTCCTATCCCATCCTCCTATCACGACCTCCTATCCCATCCTCCTATCCCGTCCTCCCATCTCGACCTCCTATCCCGGTCCTCCTATCCCGGTCCTCCTATCCCGGTCCTCCTATCATGTCCTCCTATCTCGTCCTCCTATCCCGTCCTCCTATCCCATCCTCCCATCCCGACCTCCTATCCCGACCTGTAATATGTGTACCAGGTATTGAAATATCTCCAGCCGCACGGAAGTTATGTGGGAACATACATTTCCCATTGATTTGCATGGGACTTTAAACAAAAACCCCGACCCTCACAAATGGGGGTAGTTAAGGGTTAAATTAACTATCCTATATTTTAAGTGGACATATAAGTAACATGTGACCAAGTATTATCGAAATATCTCAAGCCGTTTGGAAGTTATGCAGTAACATATATTTCCCATTGACTTGTATGGGACTTTAAACATAAACCCCGCCCCTGGCAAATGGGGATGAGTAAGGGTTAAATCACCTATCCTATGTTTGTTGTTGACATATAAGTAACATGTGTGCCAAGTTTAATGTTAATATCTTTAGCCGTTTGGACGTGATGCTGGAACATACACACATACATACATACATACATACATACACACGATGAGTTTTATATATATAGACTAGCTGAGTACCCCGCGTTGCCCGGTTTTTCCTTCCAAATTCTTGTTGGGGAGGAAAATAAACAGAGGAGGAAGCTTTTGACTTCATATCCCGTCCTCATATATTGTCATATCCCGACCTCCTATCCCGTCCTCATATCCCGACCTCCTATCCCGACCTCCTATTCCGTCCTCCTATCTCGTCCTCCTATCCCATCCTCCTATCCCGTCCTCCTATCACGTCCTCCTGTCCTTTCCTCCTATCCCGTCCTCCTTTCCCGTCCTCATATCTCGACCTCCTTTCCCGTCCTCCATTCCCGTCCTCCTTTCCCGTCCTCCTATCTCGACCTCCTTTCCCGTCCTCCCATCTCGACCTCCTTTCCCGTCCTCCTTTCCCATCCTCCTTTCCCGTCCTCCTATCTCGACCTCCTTTCCCGTCCTCCTTTCCCATCCTCCTTTCCCGTACTCCTATCCCGTACTCCTATCCCGTACTCCTATCCCGTACTCCTATCCTGTCCTCCTATCCCGTCCATCTATCCCATCCATCTATCTCGTCCTCCTATCCCATCCTCCTATCCCATCCTCCTATCCCGTCCTCCTTTCACGTCCTCATTTCCCATCCTCATATCTCGACCTCCTTTCCCGTCCTCCTTTCCCGTCCTCCTTTTCCGTCCTCCTATCCCGTCCTCCTATCCAGTCCATCTATCCTGTCCTCCTATCCCGTCCTCCTATCCATTTCATCTATCACGTCCTCCTATCCCATCCTCCTGTCCTCCTTTCCCGTCCTTCTATATCGACCTCCTTTCCCGTCCTCCATTCCTGTCCTCCTTTCCCATCCTCCTATCTCGACCTCCTTTCCCGTCCTCCTATCTCGACCTCCTTTCCCATCCTCCTTTCCTGTCCTCCTATCCCGTCCTCCTATCACAACCTCCTATCCCGTCCTCATATCTCGACCTCCTATCCCGTCCTCCTATCATGACCTCCTATCCCGTCCTCCTATATCGACCTCCTTTCCCGTCCTCCATTCCTGTCCTCCTTTCCCATCCTCCTATCTCGACCTCCTTTCCCGTCCTCCTATCTCGACCTCCTTTCCCGTCCTCCTTTCCTGTCCTCCTATCCCGTCCTCCTATCACAACCTCCTATCCCGTCCTCATATCTCGACCTCCTATCCCGTCCTCCTATCACGACCTCCTATCCAGTCCTTATATCTCGACATCTTATCCAGTCCTCCTATCTCGACCTCCTTTCCCGTCCTCCTTTCCTGTCCTCCTATCCCGTCCTCCTATCACAACCTCCTATCCCGTCCTCATATCTCGACCTCCTATCCCGTCCTCCTATCTTGACCTCCTATACCATCCTCCTATCCCGACCTCCTATCCCGACCTCCTATCCGGTCCTCCTATTGCGTCCTCCTATCGCGTCCTCCTATCCCGGTCCTCCTATCCCAGTCCTCCTATCGCGTCCTCCTATCCCATCCTCCTATCCCGTCCTCCTATCCCGACCTCCTATGTCGACTTCCTATCCCGACCCGTAATATGTGTACCAGTTATTGAAATATCTACAGCCGTACGGAAGTTATATGGGAACATACATTTCCCATTGATTTGCATGAGACTTTAAACAAAAACCCCGACCATCACAAATGGGGGTAGTTAAGGGTTAAATTAACTATCCTATATTTTAAGTGGATATATAAGTAACATGTGACCAAGTATTATCGAAATATCTCCAGCTTTTTGGAAGTTATGCAGTAACATATATTTCCCATTGACTTGCATGGGACTTTAAACATAAACCCCGCCCCTGGCAAATGGGGGTGAGTAAGGGTTAAATTACCTATCCTATGTTTGTTGTTGACATATAAGTAACATGTGTGCCAAGTTTCATGTTAATATCTTTAGCCGTTTGGACGTGATGCTGGAACATACACACATAAATACATACATACATATGTACATATATACATACATACATACACACGTTGAGTTTTATATATATAGATTAGGAGTCCAAGTTATTCTTGATATTTCTTAGTAGGATCTCACCACATTTTTTAGGTACTCTGATCCTCTAACATAATGTATAGTGATTTTACTACCTGGCTGACGATCTACATTTTTTTCTAAATAGGAACTTTATTTCACGAAACGGTGTGCATGCTAAAGCTGGGGTAGGAGGTGGTGTGTGTGTATATATGTGGGGGGGGGGGGGGTAATTTTACATACCCTTGGCCTCATACTTACACCTCCTGAGTCTGATTCACACCTCTTTAGACTCATATTCATATTCCCTCAGCCTAAACCACCCTCATTTTTTGAATGGAGTTCCCATCCATATGACTTTTTAAGGAAAATTACAGTTAAACGATCAAATAGTAAAATCCTTATAGAAAAAAACCATGTGGCATAGCAACAAAATGAAAATGTCATGACTGGGGGTGGACAGGGAGAGTTAGCCCTATATAAACTCTCCCTGCCTACATGTTTTTCAGTTTTTGCACCTTCGTTTTTTCCTCCTTACCTTTTAAAAATCATAACCCTTTCAATTTTCCACCTAAAAATCCATATTATGGCTTATTTTTTGCGTCACCAATTCTACTTTGCAGGGACATCAGTCATTTTACCCAAAAATTCATGGCAAAACAGAAAAAATAATAATTGTGCAACAATATCGAAGAAAAAAACCCATTTTGTAACTTTTGGCGGCTTCAGTTTCTACACAGTGCATATTTCGGTAAAAATGACACCTTATTATTCTGTAGGTCCATACGGTTAAAATGATACCCTACTTATATAGGTTTGATTTTGTCGCACTTCTGGAAAAAATCATAACTACATGCAGGAAAATGTATACGTTTAAAAATGTCATCTTGTGACCCCTATAACTTTTTTATTTTTCCACGTACAGGATGGTGTGAGGACTAATTTTTTGTGCCGTGATTTGAAGTTTTTATCGGTCCAATTTTTGTTTTGATTGGACTTTTTGATCACTTTTTATTTATTTATTTTTTTGCGCGTACGCCATTGACTGTGCGGTTTAATTAATGATATATTTTTATAGTTCGGACATTTACGCATGCGGAGATACCACAAATGTTTATTTTTATTTTTATTTGCACTGTTTTATTTTTTTATGGGAAAAGGGGGGTTATTCAAACTTTTATTAGGGAAGGGGTTAAATGACCTTTATTAACACTTTTTTAAACTTTTTTTTTTGCAGTGTTATAGGTCCCATAGGGACACACTGATCTCTCATGCTGATCACTGGCGTGTATTAACACGCCTGTTGTTACGCCTAGCGCTCCGGGTCCCCGCTCCTCCCCGGAGCGCTCACGGCGTCTTTTTCCCTGCAGCTCCCCGGTCAGCGCTGACCGGGAGCGCTGCTCTGCCATGGCCGTTGGGGATGCGATTCGCACAGCGGGACGCGCCCGCTCGCGAATCGCATCCCAGGTCACTTACCCGTTCCCGTCTCCTGCAGTCATGTGCTGGCGCGCGCGGCTCCGCTCTCTAGGGCGCGCGCGCGCCAGCTCCCTGAGACTTAAAGGGCCAGTGCACCAATGATTGGTGCCTGGCCCAATTAGCTTAATTGGTTCCCACCTGTTCCCTGGCTTTATCTAGTCTCCTCCCTTGCACTCCCTTGCCGGATCTTGTTGCCTTAGTGCCAGTGAAAGCGTTCCTTGTGTGTTTAATAGCCTGTGTACCAGTACCTTTGCTATCTCCCCTGACTACGAACCTTGCCGCCTGCCCCCGACCTTCTGCTACGTCCGACCTTGCTACTGCCTACTCCCTTGTACCTCGCCTTTCTTCTGTATCTTCAGCAGCCAGAGAGGTGAGCCGTTGCTAGTGGATACGACCTGGTCACTACCGCCGCAGCAAGACCATCCCGCTTTGCGGCGGGCTCTGGTGAAAACCTGTAGTGGCTTAGAACCGGTCCACTAGCGCGGTCCTCGCCAATCCCTCTCTGGCACAGAGGATCCACCTCCTGCCAGCCGGCATCGTGACAGTAGATCCGGCCATGGATCCCGCTGAAGTTCCTCTGCCAGCTGCCGCCGACCTCCCTACAGTGGTCGCCCGACAAGAGCACCAGCTGTCGTACTTGACCACCATGCTACAGCAGCTCCAGTCACAGCTACAGCAAGTTCAGTCTCAGCTACAGCAGCAACAACCATCTCCTCCGCCAGCTCCTGCACCCCTTCCGCAGCGACTGGCCACTCCTAGCCTCCGCCTGTCTTTGCCAGACAAATTTAATGGGGACTCTAAGTTTTGCCGTGGCTTCCTTTCGCAATGTTCTCTGCACTTGGAGATGATGTCGGACCTGTTTCCTACTGAAAGGTCTAAGGTGGCTTTCGTAGTCAGCCTTCTCTCTGGAAAAGCCCTGTCATGGGCCACACCGCTCTGGGACCGCAATGACCCCGTCACTGCCTCTGTTCACTCCTTCTTCTCGGAAATTCGAAGTGTCTTTGAGGAACCTGCCCGAGCCTCTTCTGCTGAGACTGCCCTGCTGAACCTGGTCCAGGGTAATTCCTCCGTTGGCGAGTACGCCATACAATTCCGTACTCTTGCTTCTGAACTATCCTGGAATAATGAGGCTCTCTGCGCGACCTTTAAAAAAGGCCTATCCAGCAACATTAAAGATGTTCTGGCCGCACGAGAGACTCCTGCTAGCCTGCATGAACTCATTCATCTAGCCACTCGCATTGACATGCGTTTTTCTGAGAGGCATCAAGAGCTCCGCCAGGAAAAAGACTTAGATCTCTGGCCACCTCTCCCACAGTCTCCACTGCAATCTGCGCCTAGGCCTCCCGCCGAGGAGGCCATGCAAGTGGATCGGTCTCGCCTGACCCTGGAAGAGAGGAATCGCCGCAAGGAAGAGAATCTTTGTCTGTACTGTGCCAGTACTGAACATTTTCTGGTGGATTGCCCAATCCGTCCTCCACGTCTGGGAAACGCACGCTCGCACTCTGCTCTCGTGGGTGTGGCGTCTCTTGATGCCAAGTCGGCTTCTCCACGTCTCACGGTACCAGTTCGGATTTCCACTTCAGCCAGCTCTCCCCTCTCAGCCGTGGCCTGCCTGGACTCTGGAGCTTCTGGGAATTTTATTCGGGACTCCTTTGTGAATAAATTCCGTATTCCGGTGACCCGTCTTGTCAAGCCACTCCGCATTTCCGCGGTCAACGGAGCCAGGTTGGACTGTACCATACGTTTCCGCACGGAGCCCCTTCTTATGAGCATCGGATCTCATCACGAGAGGATTGAACTTTTGGTCCTCCCCAATTGCACCTCGGAGATTCTCCTTGGACTTCCCTGGCTTCAACTTCATTCCCCAACCCTGGATTGGTCCACTGGGGAGATCAAGAGTTGGGGGTCCTCTTGTTCCAAGAACTGTCTAAAACCGGTTCCCAGTAACCCTTGCCGTAACTCTGTGGTTCCTCCTGTATCCGGTCCCCCTAAGGTCATTAAGGACTCTGCCTGCCACAGGAAATGCCCTTCCCCCCCTCCCAGTTCCATCAGGCAAGCTTCTGTGTCCCCTCATGGCCCTCGTCCTGGTGTCACACTGCCCCGTGCCAGGTCTCGCCCTCTGCCCTCTCTCCCCATTCCTACTCCTGCGGTTCTGCCTGCCGTTGAGGAATCCCTCCATCCTTTCCCGGTGTCCTCATCCCAGGGGAGGCAGTTACCCGATAAAGAGAAGGGGAGACCTAAGGGGGGGGGTACTGTTACGCCTAGCGCTCCGGGTCCCCGCTCCTCCCCGGAGCGCTCACGGCGTCTTTTTCCCTGCAGCTCCCCGGTCAGCGCTGACCGGGAGCGCTGCTCTGCCATGGCCGTTGGGGATGCGATTCGCACAGCGGGACGCGCCCGCTCGCGAATCGCATCCCAGGTCACTTACCCGTTCCCGTCTCCTGCAGTCATGTGCTGGCGCGCGCGGCTCCGCTCTCTAGGGCGCGCGCGCGCCAGCTCCCTGAGACTTAAAGGGCCAGTGCACCAATGATTGGTGCCTGGCCCAATTAGCTTAATTGGTTCCCACCTGTTCCCTGGCTTTATCTAGTCTCCTCCCTTGCACTCCCTTGCCGGATCTTGTTGCCTTAGTGCCAGTGAAAGCGTTCCTTGTGTGTTTAATAGCCTGTGTACCAGTACCTTTGCTATCTCCCCTGACTACGAACCTTGCCGCCTGCCCCCGACCTTCTGCTACGTCCGACCTTGCTACTGCCTACTCCCTTGTACCTCGCCTTTCTTCTGTATCTTCAGCAGCCAGAGAGGTGAGCCGTTGCTAGTGGATACGACCTGGTCACTACCGCCGCAGCAAGACCATCCCGCTTTGCGGCGGGCTCTGGTGAAAACCTGTAGTGGCTTAGAACCGGTCCACTAGCGCGGTCCTCGCCAATCCCTCTCTGGCACAGAGGATCCACCTCCTGCCAGCCGGCATCGTGACACCTGTGATCAGTGTTATCGGCGCTTGACTGCTCCTGCCTGGATCTCAGGCATGGAGCAGACATTCGTCGATCGGACACCGAGGAGGCAGGTAAGGTCCCTAACGGTGTCCTGTTAGCTGTTTGGGACGCCGCGATTTCACCACGGTGGTCCTGAACAGCCCGACTGAGCAGCCAGGTCACTTTCACTTTCACTTCAGACGCGGCGGTCAGCTTTGATCGCCGCGTCTGAAGGGTTAATACAGGGCATCACTGCGATCGGTGATGTCCTGTATTAGCCGCGGGTCTCGGCATTTGATAGCTGCCGGGACCGACCCAATATGTCACGGGGACACCGCATGACCCCGTGGCATATCGAGGGAGCCGGCGGAGGACGTAAATATACGTCCTTCGTCGTTAAGGGGTTAAAGGGGTAGTCCAGTGGTGCAAAACGTATTCCCTATCCTAAGGATAGGGGATAAGTTTCAGATCGTGGGGGGTCTGACCACTGGGCCCCCCGCGATCTCTCTGTACGGGGCCCCGGCTCGCTGGCCAGATAGCAGGTGTTGACTACAGCACGAAGCGGCGGCCAACACGCCCGCTCAATACAACTCTATGGCAGAACTGGTGATTGCCGAAGGCAGCGCTCCGGCTCTGCCATAGAGATGAATTGAGGGGGCTCGTCAGCCACCGCTTCGTGCGGTGGTCAACGCACCCCCTTCCCATGCGCTGTCGGGGCCCCGTACAGGAGATCGCGGGGGCTCCAGCGGTCGGACCCTCTGCGATCTGAAACTTATCCCCTATCCTTAGAATAGGGGATACGTTTTTCACCACTGGATATCTCCTTTAAGTCTGCGGGAACAGAGAACATTGAATGGCACAAGGATCACCTCAAAGGGAAAACAATATGAATGTACAGGATAATTTGTATCCTTTTTGATCTAAATATTTTCACCTAAACTGGGGATCAAAAGATCCCCAGTTTTGATCGACGTGGATCAAAAGATCCCTCTGTCAGACATGAGAAAACAAGAACTATAAATGATTAGTAGTTGGGGACCTCGTAAAGGATTTTTTTTTTACTGAGGTCCAAGCATCTCTGCCTTTATCCCAATGTGTAAAGTAAGGGACTGGAAGCAAAGCAGACTTTAGATTCTCAGTTAACCCCAACAAAACACTGTAGAAGCCTAGGCTATATTTAAAGAATTTATCCAGAAAAAAACATAACAGCTTTCTTTCAAAACAGCACCACAATTGTCTATGTCAGTGTGTAGTTTTGCAGCTCTGTTTAATTCAAGTAAATAGAGCTGAGTTGTAATGCCACACACACCTCAAGGACAAATGTAATGCTGTATTTGGAAGAAAGCAACAATGTTTTTTTAATTTTTATTCCTAGGTAACCATTTTATTGTGTTAATGCCTTTTTTTTTATTGCTATGGGTATTAAAGGGTGCATTCACCTTTGAGCACCATACTACAACTTTATATTTAATTATAATACATGTTAACAGTCAAACAATGTTGTCATTACTTTACATTTTTACATGAGGTTCAGCTACACTTGAGTATTGTTAAAGTGTCCCATAAAAAAAAAAAAAATTGACGCAGCAAAAGTTTGATTGGTCTGGGTCTCAATGCAGAGACCATTGATCATAAGAATAAACTGGGATAAGCGAGCAGTCTGCTTATGTGTTTCACTCTTTATCTTGCTGCGATCTTTGTCAGACTTATAATGTGGCCCATCTAATGCAACGTGATGGAGATGGCAGTGAGCAAGGGAGTGAAGCATAACTATATCCTTCTCCCTGCTCTTTTTTCTGATCGGTGGGTGTCTCAGCACTGAGACCCTGACTGATCAAAACTTTTGATCCCTGCGATATGTCAATTTTTTTTTTAATAAGATGACAAGGATACTTCAACCATCATGCTCATAGAGTTCCTGATAATTCTCATCAGGAACTCTTACAGTTTTTCATTACTTTTATAATTCATTGTTTTCCAAATATTGTACTTGAATTTTATATTTGAACATGAGATGTTGTGGATCCTTATACTTGTTGGATTTATTTAAATAGATAGGTATGTACCACTGAATTACTGTACCAGCTGGAATAATATAAAGCTACTTCATTTTATGTTTCTGCAGATGCATAAGAAAATGAAATGTGCAATGAAACAAAATGTTCTTTTTTCCCCCCTGAATTTATGATCAGAAATCTTGTTTGCATTATTTATAATTCATTCAGCAAAGCTTGTAATAAAAAGGGCACCTTGCAGTAAAACAAATACATGATTATAAAGGGAAAACACAGTATCTAGTTAGAAGCCATATAAGCTGCTTGCAAGTGGCTACAATAAATGGAGAGATACTGATTTATTTTTCTTGGCAGACATGAGGCTGGATACATTTTCATTGTAATTTCCCTTTGAATTGTTTTTGGTTTTGCCACAATCGTGCACATATTTATTTAATATGGAACACTAAGGCTAGCAAATGGAAATGTTTACATGTAACATTTGTTTGCAATTCTATTTTAGTGCTGGGAAGCAACCGAAAAGCAGGTCCTCTATATTTGGACATTGTTCACATCTGCATAAAATTTCCATTAAAAACAGAATGGCAGGAATTCTATAGATATATGGTTTTTTGGGATTTACCAAGGTGTTTGTTGTTTTGACTGAACAAAAATAACAAAAAGAATAGTAAAATTGAAAACAAAAGCAAGGGTAAATAACCTGTTATATACTGTACAGATAATTTGCTCGTGCTTATATTTTAGATATTACTATACTAGTATGTTGGGAATAAGTAAATATATATTCAATGTACATGACAAATAATATAAAATAAAACTTTATGTTTTACTAGTTAAGTTTTTATTTCCTAGCTTACTTATCCATATTTAATCTCCCACACTCTATATGCCGAAAGCAAAACATGTTCCAGTCTTATATTTGGCCTTCATGAAATTCTACATATACAAGAGCTAAATTATTATTCAGACTCTCAGCGGTATCATTCTCATCTGTCACCTACTTTAAAAAGTAGACTTTCATGTTATATTTTAT
This sequence comes from Hyla sarda, assembly GCF_029499605.1. Lineage (NCBI taxonomy): Eukaryota > Metazoa > Chordata > Amphibia > Anura > Hylidae > Hyla > Hyla sarda. The sequence continues at coordinate 354,166,565 of NC_079191.1, forward strand.
TGATATCTCACACCGTATATACTCGAGTATAAGCCAACCTGAATATAAGCCGAGGTCCCTAATTTCACTCCAAAAACCCAGGAAAAGTGATTGACTCGACTATAAGCCTAGGGTGGGAAATACATCATCCCCCCTGTCATCATCCAGACCCCCGTCATCATCCCCCCCTCATCATCCCCCCATGTCATCATCCCCCTGTCACCATCCCCCATGTCATCATCCAGACCCCCGTCATTAACACCCCGTCATCATCACCCTGTCATTATCACCCCTGTCATCATCACCCCGTCATCATCTCCCCCCTTCAAAATCACCCTGTCATCATCACCCTGTCATTATCCCCCCCCCTTCATCATCACTGCCTGTCAATCCCCTCAGTGGTCTTCAACCTGCATACCTCCAGATGTTGCAAAACTACAACTTGCAGCATGCCCGGACAGCCTTCGTCATCATCCAGGCCCCCCCCCCTTTAGTTTACTACTCGCCTCCCCTCGGTGGGAAGGAAGGGTGAGCCGGTCCGGGCCATCTATGCTGCAGGGACCGTCCGGTGGAGAGGGTTAGTCGTTCCGGGCTGTACATTTTCACCAGAAGGCCCTCTTCTCTGCTCGCTCAGGGCCGGCCCCGGACTAGTGATGTTGCATGTACATGAAAGTCCCTGTGCGTCATTGTCAAGGCAACGTCACTAGTCCGGGGCCGGCCCGGAGCAAGCAGAGAAGAGGGCCTCCCGGTGTAAATTAGATTCTGCTACTCAGTGCACGCTACGGAAGTTTCGTAGTGGAACTTCTGACGAAGATCCAAATAATGCTCGGAAAAGCTCATCTGTCAATGTTTTTTTTTTTCTAAAATAACATTTCTTCTCTCTGTTCCGGCCTACTCTTCAAAAAGGCGGTCTTTAAAACCGTTACGTCTACTGCTTAAGAAAAATAAATGTGGGGAGTGTGCAAAGCTGTCAAAGAAAAAGTAGTCTTTAGTTTTTTTTTTGCATATTTTATTTTTTTCCCCAAAGAGTTTTTTTTAGGCTCCTTCGCCGCCTTCCTGTTTTAGTAGCTCAAATGCTTTATCTTTTTGTTAATTATTGCCCACTGTACATATTTATTCAACTTTTCAACCAATTTAGGATACTTTTAAACATCTCCAATTTTATAATCTGTGTTCATTTTGTGATCTTGATTTTTGTGAGATATATTGTAGTTTTTACATGTAGCATCTTGGGAATTACCAAGAGAATAATTATCCTCAATTGCCTCTCTTTTTAAAAATCGTTAAAATCTGTAACAATCATTTATCAGAAATGCTTGTGTAAAGAGATCTCACCCTCAAAAGTGGCCTATCTTGGTTTGTTTCTACTTTATTTTCCCAAATGCTTCCCAAAACGTCTTCATTTCTGCATGCCCAGCTCTGTTGCTCCACTCATCTCTTTGTACAGTGATGAGCATTCTCTTCCTTCTTGGTGCAAAGACTAAACATGCTTTTTAGCATTTCATTTTGTATTAATTTAATTTGACAGATACCTTATATTAGTCCAATCTGGCATGTTCTTTCATTTTTTTATGTGTTATTCCTTGTTAACTTACAAAAATTTTTTTTTTTTTTATAGTACATATTGTCACGATTCGGCTGGCAGGAGGTGGATCCTCTGTGCCAGAGAGGGATTGGCGTGGACCGTGCTGGTGGACCGGTTCTAAGTTGCTACTGGTATTCACCAGAGCCCGCCGCAAAGCGGGATGGTCTTGCAGCGGCGGTAGCAACCAGGTCGTATCCACTAGCAACGGCTCAACCTCTCTGACTGCTGAAGATAGGCGCGGTACAAGGGAGTAGACAAGAGCAAGGTCAGACGTAGCAGAAGGTCGGGGCAGGCAGCAAGGATCGTAGTCAGGGGCAACGGCAGGAGGTCTGGAACACAGGCTAGGAACACACAAGGAAACGCTTTCACTGGCACAATGGCAACAAGATCCGGCGAGGGAGTGCAGGGGAAGTGAGGTATAAATAGGGAGTGCACAGGTGAACACACTAATTAAGCCAACTGGGCCAATCAGCGGCGCAGTGGCCCTTTAAATCGCAGAGACCCGGCGCGCGCGCGCCCTAAGGAGCGGGGCCGCGCGCGCCGGGACAGGACCGATGGAGAGCGAGTCAGGTACGGGAGCCGGGGTGCGCATCGCATCCCGGCTGGGAGAGGTATCGCAGCGCACCCGGTCAGCAGGTCTGACCGGGGCGCTGCAATTGCGAGGATGTTGCGAGCGCTCCGGGGAGGAGCGGGGACCCGGAGCGCTCGGCGTAACAGTACCCCCCCCTTGGGTCTCCCCCTCTTCTTGGAGCCTGAGAACCTGAGGACCAGACTTTTGTCTAGGATGTTGTCCTCAGGTTCCCAGGATCTCTCTTCTGGACCACAGCCCTCCCAATCTACCAAAAAAAATCTTTTTCCTCTGACCGTCTTGGAGGCCAGTATCTCCTTCACGGAGAAGATGTCAGAAGAACCGGAAACAGGAGTGGGAGAAACAAGTTTGGGAGAGAAACGGTTGATGATGAGTGGTTTAAGGAGAGAGACATGGAAGGCATTGGGAATACGAAGAGAAGGAGGAAGAAGGAGTTTGTAAGAGACAGGATTAATCTGGCACAAGACTTTGAAAGGACCAAAATAGCGTGGTCCCAGTTTGTAACTGGGGACACGAAAGCGGACATATTTAGCGGAGAGCCATACCTTGTCTCCGGGAGCAAAAATGGGGGGAGTTCTTCTTTTCTTATCGGCAAACCTTTTCATGCGGGATGAAGCCTGTAAAAGAGAATTTTGGGTCTCTTTCCATATGGTGGAAAGATCACGAGTCACTTCATCCACAGCGGGCAAACCAGAGGGCAAGGGAGTAGGGAGGGGGGGAAGAGGGTGACGGCCGTACACCACGAAAAATGGGGACTTAGCAGAAGATTCAGAGACTCTGAAGTTGTATGAGAATTCGGCCCATGGTAGAAGATCTGCCCAGTCATCCTGGCGGGAGGAAACAAAATGCCGTAAATAGTCACCCAGGACCTGGTTAATTCTTTCTACTTGCCCATTGGATTGGGGATGATAAGAAGAAGAGAAGTTTAATTTAATCTTGAGCTGTTTACAGAGGGCCCTCCAGAATTTAGACACGAATTGGACGCCTATATCCGAGACGATCTGCGTGGGCAAACCGTGAAGACGAAAAATGTGTACAAAAAATTGTTTTGCCAACTGAGGCGCTGAAGGAAGACCAGGAAGAGGAATAAAATGTGCCATCTTGGAAAATCGATCAACGACCACCCAAACAACAGTGTTGCCACGGGATGGGGGTAAGTCTGTAATAAAGTCCATACCAATCAGTGACCAAGGCTGTTCGGGGACAGGCAGAGGATGAAGGAGACCAGCAGGCTTCTGGCGAGGAGTCTTATCCCGGGCACAGACAGTACAGGCCCGCACAAAATCAACAACATCCGTCTCCAGAGTCGGCCACCAATAGAAACGAGAGATGAGTTGCAAGGACTTTTTGATGCCCGCATGGCCTGCGAGGTGGGAGGAGTGACCCCATTTGAGAATCCCGAGACGTTGGCGTGGAGAAACAAAGGTCTTCCCTGGAGGAGTTTGCCTGATGGAGGCTGGAAAAGTGGAGATCAGACAGTCAGGAGGAATGATGTGTTGCGGAGAGACCTCTACTTCCGAGGCATCCGAGGAACGAGAGAGGGCATCGGCCCTAATGTTCTTGTCGGCAGGGCGAAAATGAATTTCAAAGTTAAAACGGGCAAAGAACAACGACCACCTGGCCTGGCGAGGGTTCAGCCGTTGGGCAGACTGGAGATAGGAGAGATTCTTGTGATCGGTGTAAATGATAACTGGAAATTTTGATCCCTCCAGCAGATGCCTCCATTCCTCAAGTGCCAATTTAATGGCCAGTAGTTCTCGATCCCCGATGGAGTAGTTTCTCTCCGCCGGAGAGAAGGTCCTAGAAAAAAACCCACAAGTAACAGCATGCCCGGAAGAATTTTTTTGTAGAAGGGCCGCTCCAGCTCCCACTGAGGAGGCATCTACCTCCAATAGGAAGGGTTTAGATGGGTCAGGTCTGGAGAGCACGGGAGCAGAAGAAAAGGCAGACTTGAGCCGTTTAAATGTGTCTTCCGCTTGGGGAGACCAGGACTTGGGATTGGCATTTTTCTTGGTTAAAGCCACGATAGGAGCCACAATAGTGGAAAAGTGTGGAATAAATTGTCTGTAATAATTGGCGAACCCCAAAAAACGTTGGATAGCACGGAGTCCGGAGGGGCGTGGCCAATCTAAGACGGCAGAGAGTTTATCCGGGTCCATTTGTAATCCCTGGCCAGAGACCAAGCATCCTAGGAAAGGAAGAGATTGACATTCAAACAGACATTTCTCCATTTTGGCATAAAGTTGATTGTCTCGAAGTCTCTGAAGAACCATGCGGACATGCTGGCGGTGTTCTTCTAAGTTGGCAGAAAAAATCTGAATATCGTCCAGATACACAACAACACAGGAATATAAGAGATCACGAAAAATTTCATTAACAAAGTCTTGGAAGACGGCAGGGGCGTTGCACAGGCCAAAGGGCATGACCAGATACTCAAAGTGTCCATCTCTGGTGTTAAATGCAGTCTTCCATTCGTCCCCCTCCCTGATGCGGATGAGATTATAAGCACCTCTTAAGTCCAGTTTGGTAAAGATGTGGGCACCTTGAAGGCGATCAAAGAGTTCTGAGATAAGAGGTAGGGGGTAGCGGTTCTTTACCGTGATTTTATTAAGTCCGCGGTAATCAATGCAAGGACGTAGGGAGCCATCTTTTTTGGACACAAAAAAAAATCCAGCTCCGGCAGGAGAGGAGGATTTGCGGATAAACCCCTTTTTTAAATTTTCCTGGATGTATTCAGACATAGCAAGAGTCTCTGGAGCGGACAGAGGATAAATTCTGCCCCGGGGTGGAGTAGTGCCCGGGAGGAGGTCAATAGGACAGTCATAAGGCCTGTGAGGAGGTAAAGTCTCAGCTTGCTTTTTGCAAAACACGTCAGCATAGTCTATATAAGCCTTAGGGAGACCGGTTACAGGGGGAACCACAGGGTCACGGCAGGGAGTACTGGGAACCGGTTTAAGACAGTCCTTGAAACAAGAAGTACCCCAGCTCTTGATCTCTCCTGTGGACCAATCAAGGGTTGGGGAATGGCGTTGAAGCCACGGTAATCCAAGGAGAATTTCGGAAGTGCAATTGGAGAGGACCAAAAACTAAATTTTTTCGTGATGAGGTCCGATGCACATTAGGAGGGGTTCCGTGCGGTAACGCACGGTACAGTCCAATCTTTCATTGTTAACACAATTGATGTAGAGGGGTCTGGTTAGACTGGTCACCGGGATGTTGAACCTGTTGATGAGAGAGGCCAAAATAAAATTTCCTGCAGATCCGGAATCCAAGAAGGCCATAGTAGAGAAGGAGAAGGTAGAGGAAGATATCCGCACAGGCACAGTAAGGCGTGGAGAAGCAGAGTTGACATCAAGAACTGTCTCACTTTTGTGCGGAGTCAGCGTACGTCTTTCCAGGCGGGGAGGACGGATAGGACAATCCTTCAGGAAGTGTTCGGTACCGGCACAGTACAGGCACAGATTCTTCATGCGGCGTTGTGTCCTCTCTTGAGGTGTCAAGCGAGACCGGTCAACTTGCATAGCCTTCACGGCGGGAGGCACAGGAACGGATTGCAGAGGACCAGAGGAGAGAGGAGCCGGGGAGAAAAAACGCCTCGTGCGAACAAAGTCCATATCCTGGCGGAGCTCCTGACGCCTTTCGGAAAAACGCATGTCAATGCGAGTGGCTAGATGAATAAGTTCATGCAGGTTAGCAGGAATTTCTCGTGCGGCCAGAACATCTTTAATGTTGCTGGATAGGCCTTTTTTTAAAGGTCGCGCAGAGGGCCTCATTATTCCAGGATAATTCGGAGGCAAGAGTACGGAATTGGATGGCGTACTCGCCAACGGAAGAATTACCCTGGACCAGGTTCAGCAGTTCAGTCTCAGCAGAAGAGGCTCGGGCAGGTTCCTCAAAGACACTTCGAATCTCCGTGAAGAAGGAGTGTACAGAGGCAGTGACGGGGTCATTGCGGTCCCAGAGCGGTGTGGCCCATGACAGAGCTTTCCCAGACAGAAGGCTGACTACGAAAGCCATCTTAGACCTTTCAGTAGGAAACTGGTCCGACATCATCTCCAAGTGCAGGGAACATTGTGAAAGAAAGCCACGGCAAAACTTAGAGTCCCCATCAAATTTATCCGGCAAGGATAGTCGTTGGCCGGAAGCGGCCACTCGCTGCGGAGGAGGTGCAGGAGCTGGCGGAGGAGATGATTGCTGAAGCTGTGGTAGTAGCTGCTGTAGCATCACGGTCAGTTGAGACAGCTGGTGGCCTTGTTGCGCTATCTGTTGCGACTGCTGGGCGACCACCGTGGTGAGGTCGGCGACAACTGGCAGTGGAACTTCAGCGGGATCCATGGCCGGATCTACTGTCACGATTCGGCTGGCAGGAGGTGGATCCTCTGTGCCAGAGAGGGATTGGCGTGGACCGTGCTAGTGGATCGGTTCTAAGTCACTACTGGTATTCACCAGAGCCCGCCGCAAAGCGGGATGGTCTTGCAGCGGCGGTAGCAACCAGGTCATATCCACTAGCAACGGCTCAACCTCTCTGACTGCTGAAGATAGGCGCGGTACAAGGGAGTAGACAAGAGCAAGGTCGGACGTAGCAGAAGGTCGGGGCAGGCAGCAAGGATCGTAGTCAGGGGCAACGGCAGGAGGTCTGGAACACAGGCTAGGAACACACAAGGAAACGCTTTCACTGGCACAATGGCAACAAGATCCGGCGAGGGAGTGCAGGGGAAGTGAGGTATAAATAGGGAGTGCACAGGTGAACACACTAATTAAGCCAACTGGGCCAATCAGCGGCACAGTGGCCCTTTAAATCGCAGAGACCCGGCGCGCGCGCGCCCTAAGGAGCGGGGCCGCGCACGCCGGGACAGGACCGACGTAGAGCGAGTCAGGTACGGGAGCCGGGGTGCGCATCGCGAGCGGGCGCCACCCGCATCGCGAATCGCATCCCGGCTGGGAGAGGTATCGCAGCGCACCCGGTCAGGAGGTCTGACCGGGGCGCTGCAATTGCGAGGATGTTGCGAGCGCTCCGGGGAGGAGCGGGGAACCGGAGCGATCGGCGTAACACATATTTTGACAGTAATCAAGATGCCCCAATATTCCTGTTTTCTACAATAAAATGTTTTTTATTTTGAAAAATTTGATTCGGGTGATTCTACGAATTTTCTGAAAAAAAATGGTTCTGTCCTAATTTATTTGCGGCAAATTGCTGTTAAAAACAGCATGCCTCAATAGGAGTAGAGAACACTTTGCCTTGTCATAACACTCATAGGGAGTGTGCTGTGTTAGTGAAATAATACTGTTATTCAGTATGACATGCAGATTACAGGCATCACTATGAGAATCACTGCCGCGCAGCGTCGGGATGTGACAGCATGGAGACCATATGGCATCAAAATTGAAGTGATTAAAGAGATTTTTTTGATATTTTTATTTTATTTAATTTTAATTAATTTTAATTTTTTTTTATCCTTTTTTGAGGACCCATTCTGGTGAGCATCGACCTGGCGGTCTGCTACGAGACATGCTACCACCTGTTCCAGCCCCTTGCTCTCAGCGTCCCCCCCCCCCTACTGTATTACTCTGTGTGGAACTGTGAATGTTTCATTTAATCAGTTATGGTTCATTGTTATCGTTCCAACCTGTTTCATTGGATTCTTGTGGTAATTCCACAGGTAATATATCACGTTGATGACTATAGGGCCTCAGTCTTGAAAAGATTACATTGATTTTTTTAAATTTAAGATTTTGATTAGATTCACAAGTTTAGTATCACGGGTGCCTGGTGCATTTACTTTCAACTAATACTGTATGACAGCAAAACCCAATATAGCAAGGAGTCACATGGCAGCACAATGACAGAGCCTAGAGTTGGCAGCAGCCTGAAGAGATCATAGGGCCTCACAATAGAAAATATTAAAGATATTTTGTAAAATGTTATTTGAAGATTTAAAATTGATTAAAATTGTAAAAGTTTAAATTAAAGTGCCAACAGCATGAGGAGACCATATGGTGGCACAATGACACAGCCTGGAGGTGGCAGCAGCATGAGGCAATCATAATGTGAGAGAATGACCCTGCCTGGAGGTGTCAACAACCTGAATTGCTGCTGTAAAGCTGTTTTTCTGTGCAACGCATACAATGCTCTATCTCTCCCTGCAGTGAAACGCTCTCTCTGAAATAAAACGCTGATGTTACTGGCCGCAAGATGGCTGCCGATTATATAGGGCTGTGACATCACAGGTGTGGCTGGCTGCTGATAGGTTGCATGTGATTCAGGGTCATCCCGCCTTCCCAGAGTTCCTTGCCCCATGTCCTCACATGTGGATCCGCCATTTTAGATGCCCTGGAGCCTGGACAGCAGTAAATTGAGATTAATGAAGTGATTTGTGCTATCGAATCATGGCGATATTCAAATTCGTTGCAATGCAAATTTTTCCTGAAATTCATAACGAATTCGGATTCGTCAGATACGATTCGCTCATCCCTAATTCCAGTATATTATTCTGTGCATGGATATATACACAAGCAGCAGTTAGGGCACATCACTAGTATGCCCCCTACATATTTTTACAAGAGAAAGCCCTGGACATCTTTATCTGTTCCCAGGCTATCTCCATAGTTAGTGTAAAATTTTACTAGTCATTAATTGGTGACTAATGGTATGGACTCAATGTATTCTACACATGTGGACAGAAAATAAGAATTTCCCTTCTGACATATGGTGTTATCTGTTTTTCATATCATATTGAATGCATAATAACAAAACGGTCCCTAGACATGCAATATGCAGGGAGAACCTATCTGATAGATTTACAACAACAATCTGCATGGATTTGATTCCCATTTCTGCTTCCCCTCTAAATTCTGAAAACTGTAATAGTTTAAAAATAACATATTTATGTGTTGCGGTTCCTTCACATTCCTGCCAGTATGTGGCTTGGAAGTTCTAAAAATCAGCCTGCAAGGAGACATCACTACAGTCACAGGCAATATTGTCATGGAAATCACATAACATTTAATATTTGTTACATAGTTGTTTCTCAGAAATTGAGTGATGTTTCCAGGGCACTTTTGCCATGAACTCAAAGCAATTTAGGATGTGAAGTAAGTGGAGGGGTCACGGCCAGCTCTGCCTACAGGCAAAATAGGCAGCCGCCTAGGTCGCCCTCTTGAGGGGGGAGCTGCTCTGCCTGCCACAAGAAACACCAGCCTGCATCTGAACCCCTCACTCACAGCCAGCACCACTTCCAACGCCCCCCCCCATACCATAATAATTAGCATTCTTCAGCCTGTCAGAGCACACAGGCACGATCACCAGGTGAGGTTTGTCTAGCATCCTGACAGTGGGAGGGGGTTGGTGCAGTAAGTTACCCTAGAAGTAAGTTGATAACATGGGGAGGGGGTTTGTTACAATGTGTCACCCAAGTAGTAAGTCGGGACACCAACATTAGCTGTTTCCTAGGGTGGCAAAAACCCTTGCACCAGTCCTGGGAGGGGTGAATATAATTTCATTCCTTGTCCCTGTGCAATTTTTCTTTCAGCTAGAAAATTCCATTAACACTTTCCTGCGCTTAATGTCTACGACCTCAAGTAGTTGGTACACTTTGAATCACTATGTCAAGAAGATTGTGAAAGTACTGCCACTGTTCTCACACATTCACAGACACAAGGACAGCTGTAATACATCTGGAATAAACTTGATTTGCTGATCGCTGCAATGAGTAAGGGTGGACCCTTATAGTTATCATTAACATACTGTACTAATGCTTTTTGCATCGTTAACATAATAGATTCCACAGTGCCTTAGAGAGATAATCTTTATTGATAGCATACATTGTGTATATTCCAATCTTCAATGCATTCTTTATTGTCCATGATCCAGAGCTGAAATCTCCAAGGATTCCCTGCTTAGTGTAGGTGCTGTCCATAAACGGCACCACACTAGTTCATAATATTTTTGTTTTTTCCTTTTTGGTTCAAGGCAAACCATTAGCTCTATATCATACTCAGGCATGAGTGGTATTTTAGTTTTAAAGAAAATCTGGAAACTCTACATCATGCTCAGAGCTGCAGACATGGGCAGACAGCTGATAGGGAGATAAAACCAATGAAACCTGTATTTTACCTGATGGCTGTAAAGTTATAAATCCTGTTTTCCTTCTAAGCTCAAATGTCATAGAGGCCGGGCTGATCTGTAGCATGCACACCTCCTCCCTCCACCACCCCTGCCTGCTCTGCTTGATGTACAGGGCATAGTGCTCTGGACTATAATACAGGCTCAGGATCACTATACCATGAGTAACACAACCAATTTATAAAGATATCCAACTGTTCATATAGATTATATCTATTGATAATCTGTTGATCAAAAGGAGACACATTCCAATAAGATATAAACACAGTAACTTTGACATTTCTTATTCATGGTTTTCCACAGAAACATGATAAAATTGACCAATAACCTTCTCCGACTCTTGAGCTTCTGTTCATTGAATTCAAGGTTTAAAATTTGACTTTCAAAGCTTTACACAAAGTAATAACCCTGCATGTGAAATATAGGTTGATATTTATCTTGACATGGCCACGAAACCATTTACGCATGGAAAGTTCTATGTAATGCAAAATTTAACTGCATCCTAATATGAAAAAGGGATTGGATTGAGTTTGCTGTGGAAGATTAACAATGGTTCAGCAGGTTTTTAGTGCTGCATAGCAATTTTATTTACTTTGGATAGCAGGTTATTTTGATGTTATATGACTCACCTTGCCTAAAGCAAAATATCAGTAGGATGCATTTTTATTGCCATGAACATATCAATTGAAGAGCTGTGGGAGCACATTAAGTGGTAAATTCTATTCACATTTCAGATTTATGTAATTCTAATAACATACCAAGTTGTTCATACACCATGTTTTACTACAGAAATAGGGTTAGAAAGCTAATTAAAATAGGATTTACATTCCCATGTCAAGGCATTTCTTACATACGGCAGGCATTAAAGTTGCCACAGAGTATAGGTGATGAATTGCAAATAAAAATGTCCGACCTGAACTTTTTCTACAGATCACACAGAGAAATTGCATATACTTTAAAACTGATAAAAAATTAATTACCAGTTAAAAAATAATATATTGTCAGGACCTGAAAATGAAATGCACTCAATTTTAAGTTACATAAAAGGTTTACTATTGTAGCTTTATCTAAAGAGACGCGACACCTAGAAATGAATGAGGAAATACGAATACGAGAAGGAAACAAATTTTGTTTTTAGTGAGACTTGAGCATCATCACTCAACCAGAAAGAATGGTTATTAGTTAGCTGGGTTATAGTTAGCTGGGTATTGTTATTCTGAGTTGGAGAAAGTGGCCAAATGGTCTAAAGAGCTGGAGTGCTTATTTTTGCCATCTAAGGAGTCAAAGGGCTCCTGGGCTGTGGGTGATGGTTAGGAAGGTGACCACAGCTAAGAGGTGTGTGAATGCCCATTAAGTACATTAATTCACATTCTAACATACAAATGGATATATGCACTTGCAAAAAAAACACATTTAATGGGTATCAAAGCTTTTTTGTAGACTTAGGGTCTAATTCACACGTACAGTATTCGGCGCAGATTTAATGTGCAGGATTTGTTGTGCAGGATTTGAAGCTGTGTTCAGTCTCTTTCAGTTTACATTGAAATCTGCAGCATCAAATCCTGCGCATCAAATCTGCGCAGAATACTTTACCTGTGAATATACCATTAAGGTATGTGCCCGTGATGGCATGTTATGTATGTGTTAAATGCACATGTGGTACCTGTCAGGGGTGGATCGTCTCCTTTTTGGATTTTCATGCCCAGGTTCAGCATTCCTCTGAACTATAAATTACTGTTGCCTTGAGCCTTTCCCGGGATCCTGAGTGGCTTAAAAAAAACAGATGATTACAGGGGGCTTGGCTTCTTCTCATCTTGCCTGACGAGCCACTCCTGACATGTACTACAGGGAAACATACCTTAAATTAACAAAAAGCTGGAATACCCCTTTAATGGGGTTTTACCATTATCCATTTTTCACAGCAAACTTAATATTTTATTAGGATGAATGAAATTAAATATTTGACTCTAAAAAATAATGAAAACACAACCTTTTTCCATGTCTCTGTCTTCTTTTTATTCAATCCCCTTTTTTATGTAAAAATCTATGTGTTGGGCGGAGTTTCTGACTGACACATGTTTGCTTTGAACTTCATTTCCTATTAGTCATTAGTGCAGATGCTCATTCTTGTACTGAATAATGTAAGTCATCCATAGAGAATCTAATCTTCATTATAGTAACGTTATCTCTACTCTCCTCAAACAGTGTAGAGTGTTGTTATATTGAATAATATCCCCCTTCCCCTCCTGCCAAGTGAATTTACTGTTACAGCCTGTAATATAGGAGCTTTAGCAGTATATAATGTATTTTTACCTCATCCTGGCCAGTGAATATTCAGCCAGGCAAGCAGACCCTCATATATATAAGTATGTAAATGAACTGTATGCAGTGTGGCAGCTGTATAATCTGCATTCTATTTGGCTGTATATTCTCTGAGTGTGAGGAGAACTAAGCAACTAAGCCTGCTCAGAAGAGGAAACTGCCTAGAGGATGTATCCCATGGTAATAGGCAAATATTAGTAGGAATGATTTCTGACAATTACTTGTATTTGCAAATATATTTATCAGCAACATTGATTTCTGACAATTACTTGTATTTGCAAATATATTTAATTTGACATAATGTATCAGTTTTGGCCTATTTATCTTTATGGAAAAAACCCTTTAAAGGGAACCAATCATCAGATTTTACCCTATATAATGCTCCCAATATTCGGCCGGCAGAAACGCCCCCCTCCGCTTGATTGATGGACCATGTCATCGCTCTGCTCCGTCTGTTCAGTGAGCAGAGCGATGACACAGCTCATCGATCAAGTGGAGGAGGCGTCACTGCCGGCCGAACAACGGGAGTAGGTGAGAGGAGCTCCCCACCCAGGGGACTACTTACGGCCGCAGTGGTGACTAGTTTATAAGTTCATATCCTCACCATCCCTGGGGGCAGGTGCTTCCCCCGAGGAGGGTGAGGATAAAGATTTTACCATATAAAAAGCTTTGCCAAGAGTTATATAGGGTAAAATCTGATGATTGGTTCCCTTTAAGGCCGAGTTTACATTAGAGTCGAGCTCCATTTAGGGGAGCTCCGATGGCTGGGTCTGTTCAGATAACAAGAGTTGAGTGGAGAAAACAAATACTGCTGGCCCGATTTTTTTCCTCAGCTCAACAGAAAAACAGCTGACGCCAGACTTGCTGGCCTTTCACAGTATCTAGGCCCTTAAGACTTTAACAGAAACAAAATTGTACACCAATGGGATGTACATAGGTGGTATGCACTTATGAGGGGTGGACAATGCGCTCCAGTACTCTTAAAACAGTATTTGTGTACAACACCAGCAGTACACACCAGTGCTGCAGTACACAGTTGCTGTGTACTCACTCCCAATCTCCCTCCCTTCCCTATCAGTGCTTCTAGGCAGAATTTGGGCTTGAGTTGAATCGCTGCTGTTCTGTGCAACACACTGCTCTCTGTCCCTCTCTGTAATAGAATGCTGTAGTGTCTGTGAGGTGAATCGCTGCTATAAAATGATTTTCTGTGCAACACACACTGCTCTCTGTCCCTCTCTCTGTGCAACAGAATGCTGATGTGACTGGGATGTGAATTGTTGCTGGAAAAAGGTTTATCTATGCAGCACAAAGCGCTTTCTGTCCCTCTCTATCTCTCTGCAATAAAAGGCTGAAGTGACTGGCCGCAAGATGGCTGCCGATTATATAGGGCCGTGACATCACAGGGGTGGCTGGCTGCTGATAGGCTGCATGCTGCATGTGATTCATGGTCATCCCACCTTCCCTTGTTTCCGCCTTCCCAGGATTCCTTGCCCCATGTCCTGACATATGGATCCGCCATTTTAGATGCCAAGGAGCTATGACTGCACTAAATGGAGTTCAATGAAGTGATTTGAGCGATCGAATAGAGGCGATATTCTCATTTGTTGTGAATCTAATTTTTCCTGAAATTCATAACGAATTTGGATTTGTCAGATTCAATTCGCTCTTGCCTTATCCTATCTATTGCAGAGATGGAGCGGCTTTCTGCTGCACTCGTATCTCTGCACTATACTCTATATAGAATTCCCATCTCTTATTCATATTTCCCGCAGAGAGCTGTGATTGGCCAGATGGTTTCAGCCAATCACAGCTCTCTGCGGGAAATATGAATAATAGGTATACACGGCATATACTCATACTACAGTGGGACCAGAGAAGAGCGGCCGGCCGCCCTCATCTATACATTATACAGGATGATCGCAGTGGGTGTCAGGAGTGACACCTGCTGTGATATTTCCTTACCTGCAGGTACTACTGCTCCCAACAGGGAGCACACTCTGCTCCATTCTGGGAGTTGTAGTACCTGCATTAATAGATAGATTGAAGCAGGTGTCAGAAGTGACACCCACTGCGATCTTTCTATTAATGCAGGTACTACAGCTCTCAGCATGGAGCAGAGTGTGTTCCATGTTGGGGGCAGTAGTACCTGCAGTTAAGGACAGATCACAGCAGGTGTCACTCCTGACATCCGCTGCGATCATCCTATCTATTGCAGAGATGTGAGCTCAGGAGAAAGCCAATCGCATCTATACATTATACAGGATGATCGCAGCGGGTGTCGCTAATGAAGAAATTCATTATTTCGAATCAGGTGGAAGTTTGGATTTGGTCCGAATTGAATTTTTCATGAAATTCGGAATGAATTTGACTTCGTCCGATTCGATTCACTCATCTCTACTGATCATATGAAAAACTTTCTTGACCACTCTTAAAGGGGTATTCCAGGAATTTTTTTTTTTGACTATGCTACAGGGGCTGTAAAGTTAGTGTAGTTCCTAATATAGTGTCTGTACCTGTGTGTGACGGTTTTCTCACACTTATTCTGTGATTTTAACCCCTCTATTTTTAACAGCATACAAAATGACTGTTGTCTCAGATTTTTCCCAGCTTGCAATCCGGCCGAGACCTGACTCTCTAGTCAGCTGATGACAGGGAGCCTGTCTGCTTCAATGGGTGGAGGGATCAATCTGCAACTAATGCAACAGCTGGAGGCACTCTGAAAACCACAGGTCTTTTGTTTCAATGGGTGGGGTGGCTGATGTGTGAAAGGAGGAAAATGGCATTGTTGGAACATACTAAAATCACCTTATGGTGGATAACCCCTTTAAGCTAAATTTTACAAGACTTGCTGTTGCTGACCTTCTGGGAAATGAGTTTAGTGAATGGAGTTGTCCAGCACATCCTCATTACGAAAGACTCATGTGAGAAATAAAAATCCAGAAACCATGATTCTAACCCCTTGTTATCCATGTCGATTGCAATTAGAGTCTTACAAGGATTGTTGGTTTTCTTTATAGTTATAAATGGCTAGGGTGGTCTTTAAAAAAGTCATGCTCACCTACTTTTCTTCCCTTGTCCTGTAGTTCCAGGTTTCATATCACGCAGTCATTCCCTCATCACTACTACTTTATGTATCTAAGAGGCTGCTCACTCATCAAGATGGCAGTCAATGATCACAATGGTGACCAGTTATTAGCTACAGATCCAGCAGACCCAGAGCCTCCATTCATTACATAAATAGCCATTCAGATAACTATAGCAAATGTGTGCCTAGATAATGTTATATTTGGCACTAAGACATGCTAGGAGAAGCCACCCCTAAACATTTTAGGGGTTGTATTAATAAGATAACATTTTACGCATTATTTTTTAGCATTTTCTCCTGCCTTATGATCTCCTGAATTTTTCAACATGAATTGTTCCTGATCCTGACCATTCGCCTCTCTTTCCCAAAACATCATCTGCCTTAGAACATTAGAGAGGAAGTATCATTCACAGCAGCGCATCACAACCCCCACCCGAAGAGGCTCTCCCATGGACGGCTCTCCCATAGAGCTATATGGAGGGGGCGTGGTGGCCCACCGCTTCAGACAGGGGTCGTGACGTGCTGCTGTGAAGGAGAGAAAGGGCTCCAAAGAGGAGATTGCAGGGGGCCCCAGTGCTCGGACCCCCCCCGATCTAAAACTTATCCCCTATCCTTTGCATAAGGAATAACTTTTCTTCCGTACTGCTCCTTTAATATGTTATAATTTTATTTAAACGTGTAGAGCACAAAATTAATATACTACATTAAAAAATAATTTCTTAGACTATCCTTGGTGACTTTGATGCAGAAAAGGTAATTTTAAGTGCCAGAATTCGTTTTACTCTGAATAGTACAGATATGTTAATTGTCAAGTCTGTAGGTGGAAAAGAACAGTTTGAAGGGATAACAGTAACAAATAATGATACATATGGCACACTGTAATAAGTATGAATGTTAATGCTGACTGCAGAGAAAAAACACTATGACATACAGAAAAGGTCATTGCACGTTGTGAAATGTCATTTAAATGCATTAGAGGGACAGAATGGTTAGTTTCTTCTTTCTCCATATGCATTCAGGCAACAGAAAAAGCGAAATAATTTAAAGCAGTAGATTGCCTCGGAACTAAGATCTCACAGTAGATAATCAGTATTGTCAGGCCCTGGCAGATGTACAATGGTCAAAAACTGAATGAAACCTCATTGTTGGCACCAGTCAGAAATGTTTAAAGACAGAATAATATTATATCCTGATAAAACATCATACCAATGACTTGGTGGAAAGTGTCACGTATGGACAGGGGATCAGTAAAGTCCTACAATCACCTGCATATCCGCCCTAAATGACCGATCTACGACCCATGAAGAGGGTCCCTTCCTAAGTAAAGTGCTGGGATGTCAAGTTAGAATAACAAAAACTACAAAAACACAGTAAAGGGTCAGGGAATACAGTCAGGGTAGCAAAGGTATAGAAACATCTAAATTAACCCCTTAAGGGCCAAGCCCATTTTGGCCTTAAGGACCAAGCCAACTTTATTTTTGCATTTTCATTTTTTCCCCCTCGCCTTCTAAAAATCGTAACTCTTTTATATTTTCATCGACAGACTAGTATGAGGGCTTGTTTTTTGCATGTCCAGTTGTCCTTTGTAATGACATCACTAATTTTACCATAAAATGTATGGCGCAACCAAAAAATACTATTTGTGTGGGGAAATTAAAAGGAAAAACACAATTTTGCTAATTTTGGAAGGTTTTGTTTTCATGCCGTTCAATTTACGGTAAAAATGACGTGTGTTCTTTATTCTGTGCGTCAATACTAGAGATGAGCGAACTTACAGTAAATTCGATTCATCACAAACTTCTCGGCTCGGCAGTTGATGTCTTTTCCTGCGTAAATTAGTTCAGCTTTCAGGTGCTCCGGGGGGCTGGAAAAGGTGGATACAGTCCTAGGAAATATTTTCCTAGGACTGTATCCACCTTTTCCAGCCCACGGGAGCACCTGAAAGCTGAACTAATTTATGCAGGATAAGTCATCAACTGCCGAGCCGAAAAGTTTGTGACCAATCAAATTTACTGTAAGTTCGCTCATCTCTAGTCAATACAATTAAAATGATACCTATGATTACATACTTTTTCTATTACTGTTGCGCTTAAAAAAAATCGCTAACTTTTTTACCAAATTAGTACGTTTAAAATCTTTCTATTTTGACGGCCTATAACTTTTTCATTCAATGTTTTTACTTTTTTTTTAAACTTTTTTTTACTTCTTTTTTTTTACACTTTAACAGTCCCCATAGGGGACTATTTATAGCAATCAGTTGATTGCTAATACTGTTCAGTGCTATGCATAGGGCCGCAGGCGATCAGATCAGCATAAAATGTTTCTGCACTGCCACAAATGCCGTGATCTGTATTCATCTGAAGACATCTACGCCATAAACGTCCTGGTACCGCTGCGCGAGGATGTACATTTATGTCCGTGGTCGTTAGTGGGTTAATACAGAGGGGACTAACAAAACTAATAAATCAGAGTGAGCAAGCCAATGTCAGAAACAAGAGGACTAGAGAGATGCTGAATCAATAAGCGAAGGGTCAATCAGGAAACAGCCAAAGTCAGAATGCCGGAATACAAGATACAATACAGAAAATGCTAGCTTCAGAATTAACTTCTTTCACAGGCGCGGTGTATTAGCACACTACAGATTTAAAGGGGTACTCCACTGGCCAGCGTTCTGAACATTTAGTTCTGAACGCTGTGTGTGCACTGCGGGGGTCGTCCACGCCCCCTTGTGCCATCACACCACGCCCCCTCAATGCAAGTCTATGGGAGGGTGTGTGGTGGCTGTCACTCCCCCTCCCATAGACTTGCATTGAGGGCGTGGTGTGACGTCATGGGGGGGTGTGGTCGACCCCCATAGCGCACACACAGCGTTTGGAACAAAATTTTCCAAACACTGGCCAGTGGAGTACCCCTTTAAATAAGCAGCTGGCCAGGTTTGGTCACACTAGGTACCTAATTGGCCAGAAAGACAGAACTATGGATAGGCCAGTGTGTAGAAACTAGAATGGTTTACCCTTTGGACAAAACTGGGATAAGACATTAAAGGAAAACTGTCAGCTTGCTCCCCCCACACTAACCCGCATTACTGGCTGGTAGTGTGGGGGACACTGATCAGTTTGATGCCTACCGTGCCTGGATCCGCCCTGCTGTTCGTCCGAATTTTCTGTATATGCTAATTAGGTGCTAACTGGCACAGGCTGGGATTACTGGCACTCTGGCGCAGCACCACCAAGCTCATCAATATTCCTCCCCTCCCTCTTCTTTACAAGGGGCCAGAAAGTTATACAGGGCTGTAAATTAGGATAGGCTATTCACAATCTTAAAGGACAAGTATTATGATTAAAAATGTATTCCCTAGCCGAAGGGTAGGGGATAAGTTTTAGATCACGGGGGTCCGAGCGCTGTGACCCCCCCCCCCGCGATTTCCTGTTTGGAGCCCCAGGCCTCCAGCACAGGAGTGCGTCACGACCACTGCCTGTAGCGGGAGCCGCCACGCCCCCTCCATCCAGCTCTATGGGACAGCCATTCGGCAATCTACGACTCTTCCATAGAGCTTTATGGAGGGGGCGTGGAAGCTCCCACTTCGGGCTGGGGTCATGACGCGCTCCTGTGCTGGAGACCCGGGGCTCCAACAGGAGATCGTGGGGGGCCCCAGCACACGAACCCCCGTGATCTAAAACTTATCCAATATCCTTCGGATAGGGGATTAATTTTTATCATGATACTTGTCCTTTAAGTCTTTCAGTACTTATCAGCTGCTGTATGCTCAATGGGAAGTTGTGTAGCTCTTTCCAGTCTGACCACAGTGATCTCTGCTGACACCTCTGTCCATGCCAAGAACTCCCCAGAGCCGGAAAAGTTTGCTATGGGAATTTTCGCCTGCTCTGGACAGTTCCTGACATGGACAGAGGTGTCAGCAGAGAGCACATCCTGTGAAACACAGCTGTTCAGTGTGAGAAGCGTGTGTCCCTGTTTGAGCTCTCCAGGACTTCCAAGAGGACCACAGAGGCAGGTGTTCTAACTGCTTTTCCCAGGAGGGTGGCAGACTCTTGGGGAGAGCCTCCCCTGCATGGAGCCCCGGAAATCTCGAGCCTCCACTCCCCGTTCTTCCAGGCTGGCGGGGGGTGGAGAGAAAACTGCAACAGCCATTGTTCCGGCCGGAGGAAGAAAATCTGGCAGAGTCTGCAGCAATGCAGGCTCTGCTTCCACGGCGACGGTTGCCAACCAGAGATCTGGAGGAAGCAAGGCGAGGAGGAAAAGAGTGGAGATGTGGGCAGAGAGAGGGCCCAAGGAGTCGAGCGATACATACTGCTCCCGCATGGCCGCACGCTTTGCGGAATATGACCAGTGCGGTAAGGAGCTGAGGATGGCCAGGGAGGATCTACGTGTGGCTCAGAATCTGGTGAGTACGGGGTCCAAAAAGAACAGGCCAGAGCTAAGAAAGAGGATCACAGCGCTGAAAAGCGAGATTGTGAAGCTGGAGGAGAGGAGAGACGAGATCCTTGAGGGAAGCGGTCTTTTCCAGGAAAAGCTGATTAATGAAGACCGGTTTGCCGCCACGAAATCCCCAGGTAAGGTGGAGGTGGATGATGGGGAGAGTAGTGGCGGTGAAGAAAGTGAGGATGGTGGTGATGAGGAAAAGGATGAGAATGTGGAGGAAGACGCTGTGCCTGTGGCTGCTCCCTGTGACACCCAGGCCACGCAGGACAGCTATATTGAACCGGCCCAGGTGGCTCTTCCTTTAAGTGAGAGCGAGGAGGATGATGTGGAGAGTGAGGCTGGGGGATTGCTAAGGGCGATAGTCATGCAGGAGTCCCCAGCCCACCTCCAGCATTTCACCTTTGGTGATGATCTCTGTGATGATGTGGCAGTTAAGAGGAAAAAGCAAAAGACACAAGAATCAGTGAAGTATGTGTTTGTTCCTTTCCAGCAGTCTGGGCCAGCTGCAAAGCTGGTTCAGGCTGCTGGGCCCCCCAGACTGCCAGACTCCGTTTCTGTGGTGGAACGGAGCCAGCATGGGGGGTACAGCATGGCGTCAGTAAAAGCTGCAGACGCAATAGATGTGAAGCCCACCCATCCTGCCGGTAGGGAGGGGCAGGATGGGCTCATGGTGGGCAGCGCGAGTTATGCCCCTGTGTGCTCGGGGGGCGGTTCCCCGAGTACTGTGGGCATTACCGGCACTGCGGGGCACTCCCCTGTGAGGGGGGGGGGAGTGTCCGGGCGCCGGGATTATCCACAGAGCCTGTGAAGTTGGGTGAAGCAGGTGCTGGCGCTGTGGCAGGAGCTGGGGTGCGCCCGGTGGGGCAGCCCCAGAATCAAGATATGATATCAGCCATGAAGGAGAAACCATCAGCGTCGACCCCAGCAGTGGCTAAGCAAGCACAAAGGACTTTACTAAAGCCAGCCATACTACAAGTCCCAGCCAGCCCAGAATTTGTTAGTCAGGACAAGAATGTAGGATGTGATATTGATGGGTGTAGTAGTGTTGTGGGTGAGAGGAGTGTATGTGGGAGTGTCAGTGGATTGAATGTTGATGGGAGTGGTAGTAGTATGGCTGGAAATAAAGAGGTTGAGAGTTGTGGTGTGAATGGTGTTGTAAGTGGTTCTGGCTCTGGGTCTGGTCCGGCTGCCCCCCCGGCAGTGACTGCTCCTAGGAGCTATGCTAATGTCACTGCCGGGGGTTCAGGGGGGTCCCCGTCTCCGTCCGGCCCTGGGGGCCATTTGCAACAGCGCCTCCTGGAGGCTCTACGCAGGGGTGACAGGTCGATCCAGGTAGAGGGAAGGGGTGAGGTCGACCTGTCTTTCTGGATAGAGAGGCACGGTTTGGGGGCTTTCCGAGAGCGGAATGGGGAGGTGGTCTGGTCCCTCCCGACAACCGGGCAGGACAATAACCGTAGGAATGTGGTCCGTCTGATTTGGAGGGGCGAGGATGCGTGCCCACCTCGCGCTAAAGTGGTTGAGCTCCTCCTTCAGATGGAATTCAGGGCGAGTGACATCTTTGCCCTGATTCACCCCTACGGATCGTCTGAGTTTGACGTCAGTTTCGTTCGGCCAGAGGGTCTCGAACTCTTCTGGTCGAATTACGAAGTGGCAAAAAACGAGCCCGGCTGGCGGGATTTCGCCTTAAAGGCGATTTCCCGTCAGAATGCTGTCAAGAAGGTGACCGTTTTGACCCGTAACGAGTCACTTTCTTGTTATGACATCATGACCTGGCTCGGACGGTATGGGGATGAGACGGACATGCCCAAGAAAAACTTGGATGAGCACGGGATCTGGTCCGGGGCCTGGACGTTTTCCGTCAAACTCAAGCGTTCAGGGAGTACGGTTGCCCACATTCCGTCAGCCGCCTTCCTTGGACGTGATAGGATCCAGGTCTTCTACCAAGGGCAGCCTAAGGTCTGTCACAGGTGTGGCAGCCCCACCCACTTTAGCGCAGCCTGTACTGTACAGGTCTGCGCTTTGTGTGGTGGGGTGGGACATCTGGCCGCATCCTGTAGGCAGATCCGGTGCCACCTGTGTGGTGTCCTTGGGCACCCATTTAGCCGTTGTCCTAGCGCCTTCGCCCGTGCAGCGGCCGCTCCGGCTGAGGAGAGCTGTGAAGTTGCCTCGGCCGGGGAGGGTATGGGCAGGGATGGGGGCGCAACAGGGCTCGTGAGGAGGAAAAAGGGCCCCGCCAAACTAAGGCGGGAGGAAAATTGTAGAAGGAGTAGGGAGCTGGAGAGTGCCCAGGTGACGGGGGTAGCTCCGGCCTCTGCTCCTGAAGCTGGCCCTGTAACCGCTGAAGCCCTGGAGGAGGATGTGCTGGATGGGGAGATCAGGAGGCTTCACAGAGAGGAAGGCAATATGGCCGACCCTTCCGATTCCTCCCACTATGAAAGTGTGGATGAGGAGAGTGGGGAGAGGCCTAAAAAGAAAGACAAGGGCAAAAGGAAAGGGAGAAAGAAGAGGTCAGAGCCCTCTGTTCCTTGTACTACGGGCCAGGTTCAAAACGGAAGCCTGACTGCCCCCCCCTCTGGTTGACCTGTCAAACCGGTACCTCGTCCTCGATACCATCTCCTCCCCCTCCTTGGCTGGGGAGGGTGAGGGCGAGGTGCCTAGGGAGAAAGAGCCTCTGGGAGGAACTGGGCCCTGTCCTATTGAGGCACCTTCCTCAGAGGGCAGGGCTCGTCCGGGGCCGGACGGAGACGGGGATAATATGGATCTATCTGAATCAAAAAAAAGATCCAAGAGTGGTCCTGCCCTCTCCTCTTCTTCGGGGGATGAGGGGGCAAAAAAGAAGGGAAAACAAAAGTAAAGGGTGTGGCCGTCTAATTTAATCACCCTGTATGGCGGCACTCACCCCATTGACGCTGGCATCTATTAATTGTGCCAGCATAAAGTCGGATACGGCTAGATTCGCAGCCTTTGATTTTCTCGGCTGCGTTGAAGCCGACATTTTCTTTTTACAGGAGACCAGGTTGTCAGATCTAGCCTCTCTGGTAAAAGCCAGAAGAGAGTGGAGGCGCGGGCCCTCCCACTGGTCTCTTGCGGCTGAGCCGTATAGTGGGGTGGCGGTCCTTTTTACCGCTCCTGTTGAATGCCGACGGGTTATTGAATTAGAAATGGGGAGGTGCCTGATCTTAGATGTCTTCATGAAGGGACAAGAGCTCCGGCTCATTAACATCTACGCCCCGCAAACTAAGCGGGGCCGTAAAGATCTCTTTATGAGGATTAAGCCCTTTCTTTTTACGAGTCGGCAGGTGATCTTTGGAGGGGACTTCAATAATGTCACGAGGTCCCAAGATAGGAGAGGCTCCAATAGTCCGCTGACTTGCGATAGTGTGGCACTGATTAGCATAGCTAGAGAAGCTCGCCTAGAGGATGCCCACATCCGGAGCCCCTCAGGCCACGCGGGTTTCACCTATCATCAAGGTAGTCGCAGGTCTAGGATAGATAGGTTTTATTTAAAGGAGGAAGCTGTCTCTTCCGCAGTGTCCGTGGTTGATGTGGAGTTCTCCGATCACTGTATGATTTTGTTTTCCCTGAAAGTTTCAGAAACCCCCCGGATGGGAAAAGGTTATTGGAAGCTGAATTCGTCCCTCCTGGAGGAAGCGGAGATAAGACAGTCCTTTGAGGATTTTCTTCAGGGTCAGGTACCTTTACTGGGCCTATGTAGTAGTAAGTCAGAGTGGTGGGAGATATTCAAGAAGCGGGTTGCGGGGTTCTTCCGCCAGCTCTCGAGACTCAGGTCCCTGAACAGGTATCGCCTGTATCAGGGTCTAAGGAGGAAACTTGAGCTTCTCGTCTCGACTGGAGGTAGCCGAGAGGATATCTCCAGAGTGAAATCCTTGCTGATGAGGTGTCAGTACGATAGGCACGCATCTTTGGTTTTTGAGAAGGATTACGGGAGGTACCGCTCGCCCGACCCTTACAGAAACTGTAAGATGTCAGTGAGTAGTAAAGTCATTTCAGGACTGATTGATAGTACAGGATCTCTGAATCGGTCCAGATCAGGGATCTTGGAGATCGTCAGATCCTTCTACTCTCACCTCTTGGGAAGGAAGGATCTGGATCGGGATGTGATGTCGGGTTTCCTGGCTGAAACCATTCCTGAGCCAGGGGTAGACCCCTCTCTTGGCGTTTTGGCAGAAGAGATCAGGGAAGAGGAAGTGAGACTGGCGATCGAGGGGCTTGCCCCCAAGAAGTCGCCAGGTCCGGATGGCTTAACATCTGAGTGGTACAGGACCTTTAAGGAGTCTTTAGCTCCCCTCTTGACTGAGGTATTCAATGAGTGTCTCTCCTCGGGCACTCTGCCGAAGTCAATGAGGAGGTCAGCCCTGATTCTTCTCTCAAAGGGTAAAGATCCCAGCCGTATTGAGAATTGGAGACCCATAGCTCTTCTCAATACGGACAGGAAGCTTCTGGCCAAGATACTGTTTAATCGGCTGGTGAAGTTTGCACCCCGGCTCCTTTCGGAGGCCCAGCACTGCACTGTTCCAGGCCGAAGCACCTTAAGTGCTGTCCTTAGTGTCAGGGAGGCAGTGGAGCGGAGTAGTGCGGGTTTCTGGAAGGGGTACTTGCTGTCCTTGGATCAGGCCAAAGCATTTGATCGGGTGAACCACGAGTACCTCTGGTCCGTCCTCCTGAGATATGGCTTACCGAGTACTTTTGTTAATTGGCTTAAGATCTTGTATGCAGGGGCAGAGAGTTTCCCACTGGTGAACGGGTGGTCTGGCCACTCTTTTGGAGTGGGGTCTGGAGTCTGTCAGGGTTGTCCTTTGAGCCCGCTGTTATATGTGTTCGCGATCGATCCCTTCCTTAGGAGGGTGAGTCGGGATGAGTTTGGCGGAGCCGGGGGCCATCCAGGGGGTAGTGGCGTACGCTGACGATGTCACTATTTTCGTCTCCTCGAGAGAGAGGGGGTTGATGTGGTGATGTCGGAGGTGGAACGCTACTCGGAGGCATCCGGGTCTAAGATCAACCGGGATAAGTGTGAGAGTCTCTGGCTGGGAGGGGGGGATCCCACGTTTGATCTCCCGGACACCCTTCCAGGGCCCCAAGAATCAGCAAAAGTCTTAGGCATCACATTTGGCCAGGATGATTATCCCACCAAAAACTGGGATGGTAAGCTCCAGGATGCCACTCAGAAGGTGGACCAGTGGAAGGGTTGGTCTTTGACCCTCAGGGAAAGGGTACACCTGATCAAATCGTACCTGCTCCCCTTGTTTATCTATCTGGGCAGCGTATGTATCTTGCCAGAGGCTTACTACACTAGGATCTACAGCCTGTTTTTCCAACTGTTATGGGGGAACAGGATGAACCTAGTCAAGAGGGAGGTTACGTACCGCACGAGGAGACTAGGGGGTTTATCTATGGTAAACCCTGTGGTGTTCTTAACGAACACTTTTTTAAAAGCTAACATCTCAAACCTCTGGTCAGAGAGGGCTCCTCCGTGGGTACTCTCCTGCAGGGAATGGTTTCGGCCTTTCTTCCAGGAATGGGAGACAGGAGGGCAAGTGAAGGACCTCCGTACGCCCCATGGATATCTTCCGGCTTACGCTACCCCGACTCTGAAGGCGATACGTCGGTGGGGTCTGGAAGTGTGGGAGATCAGGACCCAGTCAAGGCAGTTCCTTGACAAACGGGTTCTGTTGACCCACTTCCAGAGGCCTCTGGCGCTCAGGGACTGCCCAGGTCGGGATCTGAGGGTGGGGTTGTACCTTTTAAACATGAAAAGGATCCCCCAGAAGTTTTGGGACTTGGCCTGGCGCTGTTTTCAGGGGAAGCTATATGTAAGGGACAACCTGAAGTGCAGGAACTCTGATGACCGGGGATGTCCCCGAGAAGAGTGTGGGGACACGCTGGAAAGCATGGACCACTTCCTGCTTCATTGTCCCTTTAATATAGGGGTTTACAACCGGGTGGGCGCTTCCATCGGCTGGAGTCAACTTGCCAGCCTTACCTATCCGGAGTGGGCTTATGGGGCATTCAGGACACTGGGTGGCCGAGACTGGGGCACTTTATTCTTAGTTAGTTTAGTGGTTAGGTACTACACGTGGAATGCACGGTGTTTAGTGTCGACCCAGCAGAAAATCCTCTCCGAGGTGGAGGTCTGTAGGAACATCACCGGTGACCTCGGGAAGATCAGGTCTTTGGAGTATGGCAGTCTTGGTACCAGTAGGGCTTCTCTCCTGTGGAGAGGGTTTTCTTTTTATGTGCCCTAGGTACTAGATCTTTTGGGTAGAGTACCTTTATTTTGGATAGGGGAAGTGTGATAGGGATAGAGATAGGGTGAGAGTAGGGTTAGCTTTAATGGAGGGACAGAATTAGGGGGAGTTAGGAAAAGAGTTAAAAATTATTTTGGTGTGTCAAGTCTGCCATCCTTCTCCCTGGTGGTGGGCTAATGCATGTGCACGCTAGCTTTTTTGTTTTGTTTTAAGCTGATATGGCATGAAGGGCTTACAGGCGACCAAACTTGGGCCTAAAGTGGGTTGTGGTTCAGTGTTTGTTAGTTAGTATGTATAAGTTTGTGTATAAGTTGGTTGGGTGGAGTGCTAGGTGGGGAGGGTGTATTTGTGGGTGGTGGTGTGTTTTCGTGTTTTTGGGGGACCTGACATGGGTCAGTTAAGGACAGAACTTTGTAAACTGTAGAGGAACGGTATGGACTCTGACCCATGTGCAGGAGGGGTGGTGTGGGTGAGGGCACAGTTCTAGTGTAGGGATTTCCTGTTTTTTTTTTTTTTTTTTTTTTTGTAGGTTTCTGTAAATAGGGTGCATATATTTATGTTTATATACTATATTTTATTAATTTCTATTAGTGATTTTGTATCTATTTGGTTTTGTATCTACATTGTTTTATATTGTCTCATATTATAGTTATGGCAGTCGGACCAGTTGTTGTGTTATGTGTTTTTGTTTATTTATTTATATTTTTAATTTTTATATTTTTAATTTATTTATTTTCCCCTTTTGTTTTGTTTCCCGAGTATGGATGGTTTTGAGTCACAGCCGGGTAGTGCTAATTTTATGTTTATGTTTAAGCCAAGATGTGCTGTTTATTTTTATTTATTTATTTTTATAATTATTATTATAATTTATTTTATTTTATTTTATTTTTTACCCCCCCCCCCCCTTGAGTATGGATGGTTTGAGTTACAGCCAAGTAGTGCTAATTTTATGTTTAAGCCAAGTTGTGCTGTTTTTATGTTCATTTTTGGTATGTGTGTCAGTGTGTTTTTGTTTGTTTGTTTTCTTTTTGCTTTGTAAAGCTGGGCTGGCCGGTTAGGCAGGGTTTTGTTTTTGATGTAAATTATAGCTGGTTAAGCTTGTTTTTTTGTTGTATTGGATAAGTTTTGTATTTTTATAATAAAAAGAGTGTCAGCAGAGAACACTGTGGTCAGACTGGAAAGAACTACACAACTTACTCTGTAGCGTACAACAGCTGATAAGTACCGGAAGGCTTAAGATTTTTTCATAAAAGTAACTTACAAATCTGTATAATTTTTTGGCACTAGTTGATCTGAAAACATTTTTGTTCTCCAGAGGACACTTTTAAGGAATGCCTATTAATAAAACTTGATATAATAGATTATATCACATATTTCCATGCCAAAAATTGGATCATTGAAGTTCTGTCAGGGATATCAAAACCTCACAGTATTTAAACTTGCATTCAGCTTTACAGCGATTTGAGGGGATATAGGTTTCTGTTTTTGGCATTTTTTCTCTATAAATTTCCGCCAAGTCAAGCTTTAACTTTCGACCAAAGCTACTTCTGTGCGCAGATGTTTTGTCAATCTTTGAATTCTGTGATGTGAAGGAAATAGTAGATCTTGATATACCCTTCCACTTAGAAACCTAGGTCACAGACAGGGCAGTATTTTCCTAAAGGTATTGGAGGACAAATGCCTAGTGTGCCACTTTGGGAGGAAGGGAGCCAGCAGCAGACCAAAGTTTTTTAAAAATATTTTCAAAAGGAGGAAAAGCATTTCAGGGCAGTTCCTGAGCTGGCAGTAGGGAGCAATGTCACAGCACAGTGCATGCTTGTTACGCCGAGCGCTCCGGGTCCCCGCTCCTCCCCGGAGCGCTCGCTTCACTCTCCCCGCGGCAGCGCTCCGGTCACGTCCTCTGACCCGGGGCGCTGCGATTCCGCTGCCAGCCGGGATGCGATTCGCGATGCGGGTAGCGCCCGCTCGCGATGCGCACCCCGGCTCCCCTACCTGACTCGCTCTCCGTCTGTTCTGTCCCGGCGCGCGCGGCCCCGCTCCCTAGGGCGCGCGCGCGCCGGGTCTCTGCGATTTAAAGGGCCACTGCGCCGCTGATTGGCGCAGTGGTTCCAATTAGTGTTTACACCTGTGCACTTCCCTATATCACCTCACTTCCCCTTCACTCCCTCGCCGGATCTTGTTGCCTTAGTGCCAGTGAAAGCGTTCCTTGTGTGTTCCTTGCCTGTGTTTCCAGACCTTCTGCCGTTGCCCCTGACTACGATCCTTGCTGCCTGCCCCGACCTTCTGCTACGTCCGACCTTGCTTTTGCCTACTCCCTTGTACCGCGCCTATCTTCAGCAGCCAGAGAGGTGAGCCGTTGCTAGTGGATACGACCTGGTCACTACCGCCGCAGCAAGACCATCCCGCTTTGCGGCGGGCTCTGGTGAAAACCAGTAGTGGCTTAGAACCGGTCCACTAGCACGGTCCACGCCAATCCCTCTCTGGCACAGAGGATCCACTACCTGCCAGCCGGCATCGTGACAGTAGATCCGGCCATGGATCCCGCTGAAGTTCCTCTGCCAGTTGTCGCTGACCTCACCACGGTGGTCGCCCAGCAGTCACAACAGATAGCGCAACAAGGCCAACAGCTGTCTCAACTGACCGTTATGCTACAACAGTTACTACCACAGCTTCAGCAGTCATCTCCTCCGCCAGCTCCTGCACCTCCTCCGCAGCGAGTGGCCGCTCCTGGGATACGCTTATCCTTGCCGGATAAATTTGATGGGGACTCTAAGTTTTGCCGTGGCTTTCTTTCCCAATGTTCCCTGCATCTGGAGATGATGTCGGACCTGTTTCCCACTGAAAGGTCTAAGGTGGCTTTCGTAGTCAGCCTTCTGTCCGGAAAAGCCCTGTCATGGGCCACACCGCTCTGGGACCGCAATGACCCCGTCACTGCCTCTGTACACTCCTTCTTCTCGGAAATCCGAAGTGTCTTTGAGGAACCTGCCCGAGCCTCTTCTGCTGAGACTGCCCTGTTGAACCTGGTCCAGGGTAATTCTTCCGTTGGCGAGTATGCCGTACAATTCCGTACTCTTGCTTCAGAATTGTCCTGGAATAATGAGGCCCTCTGCGCGACCTTCAAAAAAGGCCTATCCAGCAACATTAAAGATGTTCTGGCCGCACGAGAAATTCCTGCTAATCTACATGAACTTATTCACCTAGCCACTCGCATTGACATGCGTTTTTCCGAAAGGCGTCAGGAACTCCGCCAAGATATGGACTCTGTTCGCACGAGGCGTTTCTCCTCCTCGGCTCCTCTCTCCTCTGGTCCCCTGCAATCTGTTCCTGTGCCTCCCGCCGTGGAGGCTATGCAGGTCGACCGGTCTCGCCTGACACCTCAAGAGAGGACACGACGCCGTATGGAGAACCTCTGCCTGTACTGTGCTAGTACCGAACACTTCCTAAGAGATTGTCCTATCCGTCCTCCCCGCCTGGAAAGACGTACGCTGACTCCGCACAAAGGTGAGACAGTCCTTGATGTCTACTCTGCTTCTCCACGTCTTACTGTGCCTGTGCGGATGTCTGCCTCTGCCTTCTCCTTCTCTACAGTGGCCTTCTTGGACTCAGGATCTGCAGGAAATTTTATTTTGGCCTCTCTCGTCAACAGGTTCAACATCCCGGTGACCAGTCTCGCCAGACCCCTCTACATCAATTGTGTAAATAATGAAAGATTGGACTGTACCATACGTTTCCGCACGGAGCCCCTTCTTATGAGCATCGGATCTCATCATGAGAGGATTGAACTTTTGGTCCTCCCCAATTGCACCTCGGAAATTCTCCTTGGACTTCCCTGGCTTCAACTTCATTCCCCTACCCTGGATTGGTCCACTGGGGAGATCAAGAGTTGGGGGTCCTCTTGTTCCAAGAACTGTCTAAAACCGGTTCCCAGTAACCCTTGCCGTAACTCTGTGGTTCCTCCAGTAACCGGTCTCCCTAAGGCCTATATGGACTTCGCGGATGTTTTCTGCAAAAAACAAGCTGAGACTCTACCTCCTCACAGGCCTTATGATTGCCCTATCGACCTCCTCCCGGGCACTACTCCACCCCGGGGCAGAATTTATCCTCTCTCTGCCCCAGAGACTCTTGCCATGTCCGAATACGTCCAGGAGAATCTAAAAAAGGGCTTTATCCGTAAATCCTCCTCTCCTGCCGGAGCCGGATTTTTCTTTGTGTCCAAAAAGGATGGCTCCCTACGTCCTTGCATTGACTACCGCGGTCTTAATAAAATCACGGTTAAGAACCGCTACCCCTTACCCCTCATCTCTGAACTCTTTGATCGCCTCCAAGGTGCCCACATCTTCACTAAATTGGACTTAAGAGGCGCCTATAACCTCATCCGCATCAGAGAGGGGGACGAGTGGAAAACGGCATTTAACACCAGAGATGGACACTTTGAGTATCTGGTCATGCCCTTTGGACTGTGCAACGCCCCTGCCGTCTTCCAAGACTTTGTCAATGAAATTTTTCGTGATCTGTTATACTCCTGTGTTGTTGTATATCTGGACGATATCCTAATTTTTTCTGCCAATCTAGAAGAACACCGCCAGCATGTCCGTATGGTTCTTCAGAGACTTCGTGACAACCAACTCTATGCCAAAATTGAGAAATGTCTGTTTGAATGCCAATCTCTTCCTTTTCTAGGATATTTGGTCTCTGGCCAGGGACTACAGATGGATCCAGACAAACTCTCTGCCGTCTTAGATTGGCCACGCCCCTCCGGACTCCGTGCTATCCAACGCTTTTTGGGGTTCGCCAATTATTACAGGCAATTTATTCCACATTTTTCTACCATTGTGGCTCCTATCGTGGCTTTAACCAAAAAAAATGCTGATCCCAAGTCCTGGCCTCCTCAAGCAGAAGACGCCTTTAAACGACTCAAATCTGCCTTTTCTTCGGCTCCCGTCCTCTCCAGACCTGACCCTTCCAAACCCTTCCTATTGGAGGTTGATGCCTCCTCAGTGGGAGCTGGAGCTGTTCTTCTACAAAAAAATTCTTCCGGGCATGCTGTCACTTGTGGTTTTTTCTCTAGGACCTTCTCTCCAGCGGAGAGGAACTACTCCATCGGGGATCGAGAGCTTCTAGCCATTAAATTAGCACTTGAGGAATGGAGGCATCTGCTGGAGGGATCAAGTTCTCCTGTTATTATCTACACCGACCACAAGAACCTCTCCTACCTCCAGTCTGCCCAACGGCTGAATCCTCGCCAGGCCCGGTGGTCTCTGTTCTTTGCCCGATTTAATTTTGAAATTCACTTTCGTCCTGCCGATAAGAATATTAGGGCCGATGCTCTCTCTCGTTCCTCGGATGCCTCAGAAATTGAACTCTCTCCGCAACACATCATTCCACCTGACTGCCTGATCTCCACTTCTCCTGCCTCCATCAGGCAGACTCCTCCAGGAAAGACCTTTGTTTCTCCTCGCCAACGCCTCGGAATCCTCAAATGGGGTCACTCCTCCCATCTCGCAGGTCATGCGGGTATCAAGAAATCTGTGCAACTCATCTCCCGCTTCTATTGGTGGCCGACTCTGGAGACGGATGTTGTGGACTTTGTGCGAGCCTGCACTATCTGTGCCCGGGATAAGACTCCTCGCCAGAAGCCCGCTGGTTTTCTTCATCCTCTGCCTGTCCCCGAACAGCCTTGGTCTCTGATTGGTATGGATTTTATTACTGATTTACCCCCTTCCCGTGGCAACACTGTTATTTGGGTGGTCGTTGATCGATTCTCCAAAATGGCACATTTCATCCCTCTTCCTGGTCTTCCTTCTGCGCCTCAGTTGGCTAAACAATTTTTTGTACACATTTTTCGTCTTCACGGATTGCCTACGCAGATTGTCTCGGATAGAGGCGTCCAATTCGTGTCTAAATTCTGGAGGGCTCTCTGTAAACAACTCAAGATTAAATTAAATTTTTCTTCTGCATATCATCCCCAGTCCAATGGACAAGTAGAAAGGATTAACCAGATCTTGGGTGATTATTTGCGACATTTTGTTTCCTCCCGCCAGGATGATTGGGCAGATCTTCTCCCATGGGCCGAATTCTCGTATAACTTCAGGGTCTCTGAGTCTTCCTCCAAATCCCCATTTTTCGTGGTGTACGGCCGTCACCCTCTTCCCCCCCTCCCTACTCCCTTGCCCTCTGGTCTGCCCGCTGTGGATGAAATTTCTCGTGACCTTTCCATCATATGGAGAGAGACCCAAAATTCTCTCTTACAGGCTTCATCACGCATGAAGAAGTTCGCGGATAAGAAAAGAAGAGCTCCCCCCGTTTTTTCCCCTGGAGACAAGGTATGGCTCTCCGCTAAATATGTCCGCTTCCGTGTCCCTAGCTACAAGTTGGGACCACGCTATCTTGGTCCTTTCAAAATTTTGTGTCAAATTAATCCTGTCTCTTATAAACTTCTTCCTCCCTCTCTTCGTATCCCTAATGCCTTTCACGTCTCTCTTCTCAAACCACTCATCCTCAACCGTTTTTCTCCCAAGTCTGTTCCTCCCACTCCTGTTTCCGGCTCCTCGGACATCTTCTCGGTCAAAGAAATTTTAGCTGCCAAAAAGGTCAGAGGGAGAAATTTTTTTTTAGTGGACTGGGAGGGTTGTGGTCCTGAAGAGAGATCCTGGGAACCTGAGGACAACATCCTAGACAAAAGTCTGCTCCTCAGGTTCTCAGGCTCTAAGAAGAGGGGGAGACCCAAGGGGGGGGTACTGTTACGCCGAGCGCTCCGGGTCCCCGCTCCTCCCCGGAGCGCTCGCTTCACTCTCCCCGCGGCAGCGCTCCGGTCACGTCCTCTGACCCGGGGCGCTGCGATTCCGCTGCCAGCCGGGATGCGATTCGCGATGCGGGTAGCGCCCGCTCGCGATGCGCACCCCGGCTCCCCTACCTGACTCGCTCTCCGTCTGTTCTGTCCCGGCGCGCGCGGCCCCGCTCCCTAGGGCGCGCGCGCGCCGGGTCTCTGCGATTTAAAGGGCCACTGCGCCGCTGATTGGCGCAGTGGTTCCAATTAGTGTTTACACCTGTGCACTTCCCTATATCACCTCACTTCCCCTTCACTCCCTCGCCGGATCTTGTTGCCTTAGTGCCAGTGAAAGCGTTCCTTGTGTGTTCCTTGCCTGTGTTTCCAGACCTTCTGCCGTTGCCCCTGACTACGATCCTTGCTGCCTGCCCCGACCTTCTGCTACGTCCGACCTTGCTTTTGCCTACTCCCTTGTACCGCGCCTATCTTCAGCAGCCAGAGAG
This sequence comes from Hyla sarda, assembly GCF_029499605.1. Lineage (NCBI taxonomy): Eukaryota > Metazoa > Chordata > Amphibia > Anura > Hylidae > Hyla > Hyla sarda. The sequence continues at coordinate 354,200,222 of NC_079191.1, forward strand.
GTGAGCCGTTGCTAGTGGATACGACCTGGTCACTACCGCCGCAGCAAGACCATCCCGCTTTGCGGCGGGCTCTGGTGAAAACCAGTAGTGGCTTAGAACCGGTCCACTAGCACGGTCCACGCCAATCCCTCTCTGGCACAGAGGATCCACTACCTGCCAGCCGGCATCGTGACAATGCTGCTCCTCTATCAAAGATGGCTGCAGGCAAGTTGTTACATTGAGATGACACAGGAATACAAGATCACAAAGGAAGGTCTACTAAAACTGCAGCCTTGCCTATTAGTGATTGTGAACCCCCCTTCCTGTTGTCTCAGCAGAGGAGCACTAGGATGCAGAAATTAAGCACGAGCACAATAGCAAACAAGGGGATGAAATTAGTTTTAACAATATTATTATTATTCATGTGTGTATGTACTGTATATACATGCGTCTGTGTGTGTGTATACAGGTATGTGTTTAGTGTGTGTGTATAGATATGTGTGCACTCCATGTGCACATGCGTATATGCAGTATACTGTATGATTGTCCGTGTATATAAGTATGTCTAATGTGTGTGTTCATATGCATATGTGTGTGTATATAAGTATGTGTGCACTTTTTGGGAGTTGGCCATGTTAACTGGCTTTCTAATGCACCATTGTGATCATGCTAAATTGTAAATTGCAATTTCAACACGTCACATTGACTATTTTTTTTTTGCATATTTGTGTTTATATAAAAATATGTACACTGAGTTGTCCACAGCTCCCCTTTCTTATGGCACGTTAGCCTGACATCATAACCTGCTTCTTAATGCAGCAGCGTAATCATGTAAAATTTTAAAGTGTCATTTCAACACTTCTCATGGACTAGTCTTTTTTTTTCTTTTATGCATTGGTTTTCTTAATGCAGTCTTATATGGGCTGTGCTGTCCATAAGCCCAGCCGGTCCGGGACTCGTTTAATTATAGGCGCGTCTTAAAGGGGCTACTATTGCTACCTAAAGGGGCCTACTAATAATACCTTAAGGGGCTACTATTGCTACCTAAAGGGGGCTACAACTACCTGAAGGGGCTCCTGCTTTTACTACCTACAGGGGGCTACTACCTAAATGGGGGCTGCTGCTATTACTATCTAAAGGGGGTCTACTACTACTACTACCCAAATGGGGCTGCTACTACTACCACCTAAAGGAGGCTACTGTTACTACCTAAAGGGAGCTGCTGCTACTACTATTATCTAAAGGGGGCTTCTACAACTACTACCTAAAAGGGAACTGTTGCTACTATATATACAGGGCGGCAACTATATACAGGAAGCTACTATGTACAGGGGAACTTACCTATGGGGAGTAATCCCTACCTAAAGGGGGCTGCTACTGCCAACAGGAGGCAGCTATCTACAGGTGGCACCTACCTTCTCGGGGCACCCGCGTAATGGGGAAAAGCATGTGAAGGGTCCTTTCTACCTACTGGTGCACCCTAACTACTCAATGTGAGAGACGTAGCCCCTCTTCCCCAACCCACTTATCTACCCACTGTGTGGGACACCAAGAGGTTATTATTACTAGACATGTGTGATTCGTTTCTTTCCGAATCGAAAATCGGACAAATCTTCGGAAAATCCGAAAGTCAGAGCATCCGATTATCTGACTCGTAATGTGTCCGGAATCATACGAAACCGGAACTTCAGGGCGCAAATTTCAGAAGCGGAACACTTTTACGATTTTGAAGCGTATGAAACTGATGATCGCAAACGAACCGATTTTAAAAACCATCATGCGTTCGAATGACCGAAGACATGATTAAACACATGACTGGCGCTTTCTATCCAATCAAATGTATTTTTCAGCTGCTGGGGGTTGGATTGTGGGTTATCATGTGACTGCTCTTTGTGGGTTAGAGAAGTGGATAGAGAGAGAAGTGTTGTTGAGATCTGTGCTAAAAACTTAGATTTATCTTTGCCATCCTTAGTTTATTTTGTGTTTTTTTCATTTATCTTAGTTGTAGTGAGTGAGAGGATCTTATTTTGTTTATTATTTTCAGTTTTTTTGCACTGTGAGATTTGATTTTTGTTCTTTTGCTTCCCCCCCCCCCCCTCATCCGTGTCCTTCGTTTCACATTTATTTTCTTATTTTGGGGTTTAGTTATTCTAGGCGTTCTTTTCTTGGGGTGTGTACTAATTTAGTAAATTTTTGTAATTTTGTGCCACAGGCAGGCATTTCATAATTAATTTTGATGAATGATCAGAAGGGGGACAACATCTATGTTTTAACTGTAGAAAGGATTGACATTTTACATGTTAAAAATAAGGAATGACATAATGTCAGTGCTTGAGAGAGATCAGAATATTTGCTCCCGAGTCCCAACCAACTGAGATTAGAATGAATTTCTCTGTGAAGGAGCCACTTGAAAGTAAAGTGTATTCAATGTTCTTTTAGAAGGTGAACTCTTGGTTAAAAAATTGACTCTGTGGTCACAGGGTGTATTCAAAACCCAATTGGAGATTTTGGATATTATTTCACATTTTAAGATTTCATTGCAAAAACAAAACCATCAGGATAAGGGACTTGTTTTCAAAAGCGACAGGCATGTACTTTTCTAAGAGTAAAAAACAAAAGTACAAAAATGAAACATTGTTGTGTCCTTAAAGAGGTATCCACCACTAGACATTTTATCCCCTATTTAAAGGATAGGGGATAAAATGTCTGATCTCGGGGGTCCGGCTGCTGGGGACACCCGTGATCTCCGCAATGGCATCCCAGTTATCCGGTGCACAGAGCGAACTCCGCTCCGTGCCGGATGACTGGTGACCACAGCCGCCAGACCCCCTCGATTCATGTCGATAGGAGGTGGCGTGACGGCTGTGTACTAGCCGAAACACCCCCACCCATAAACATGAATAGAGGGGGCTTGGCATGACGTCATTAACACGATAGCCCCAGGCTTCCGAACGCCACAGCACCGGCCCAGAGATTGAGGTAGGTCCGGGTGGCCAGACCCCCCATGATCAGGTCCCCCGTAGGTCCGAGCGGCCAGACCCCGTAGGTCCGAGCGGCCAGACCCCCCACGATTAGACATGATCACATGTCTAGGGGCGGAGTACCCCTTTAAGGGGTTAAATGCTCTGTGCAAACACAGCCTAAAAAGCAGTGTATAGTATACATACTTGTTTATTTTGCCGTAGAGCTATCAGCGAATTTACTACTTTAGATTTCCTCTGCTACATCCTTCGCTATTGCAAGCAATTATCCTCACTGCACCAAAGTAAAAGTGTCACAACAATGACATTTGTGAAACCCTCAGTAAATGCCCATCACGGATCGCTTCTGCAATTAATCCGAGCAAGCTGTGACTTCTGTGCAGGTACCAGCGGCGTCTGAGACACGAGGCTGCTATTTAACGCTTGGATATCTACACAATAACACTTCGAAAATGTGCAGGGGTTTATATTCTGCCAAAATCCACAGGGCACTGAATAACCTGACAAGTGTCAGTGACAGCTGTATTGTCATATTCGCCTAAATTGTACGATCATTTTTTTTTTTTTTGTGTCATAAATTTTGAATTTAAGATGCAGTTTCTTTATTCATTCCGAAATAAGCACAACCGAAGAGTGCCAATTAGGGTTGCAGAAGGTGCTAATGGTGGCAGCTGCACTGGCAGCGTGCCTGGGAGGGGCACGATGACTAAATGTTGTAATGTTGGTACTCATTCACACAGATGACACGATTATGTGTCTCATCTTATGGCCCCATGGCTGCTGTTTGTGATGTATAAAGGCTGGATTCGATTTTAATTATTATATAAACGGAGAAGGATTCTGAAATAAAATGAATGCATACAATGTTTTGAAAACAAAATTATGAATGTAGCAAATCAATAGTGTCTGTGCGTTATACATGGTAAATCTGATACTGTGCATTATATGTAATGTAATGTAATGTAATGCTAACTGTAGTCATACACAGCCTTCAAATTGTGGTCCCCCAGACTTTGCAAAACTACAACCCCCAGCATGTCCGGACAGCCAACGGCTGTCCGGACATCCTGGGAGTTGTAGTTTTGCAACAGCTGGGGGGCAACATTTTGGAAACATGTGGTCTAGCATATTCATTGCAGTCATGTAGCACTGAATGGGAGATCCTTAGGCTATGTTCACACAACGGAACATTCTGCTGCAGCAGAGACCCATTGATTTCAATGGGATTCTGCTGCATTGTGCACACAGCGGAATTTCCGCAACAGATGTTTTTGCTGCAGAAATCCCGATTCTGGTGTCCGCATTAAGAATAGACACGTCTGTTCTTTCTGCTGAACCCACTCAGAAATGCATTGCCGTCTATGGTAACGGCATATTTCCAAGCAGTCCTAGTGGCGACATGTTCCATCTGGAATGCGGCATGTTGGTCTGGAAATTTTCTGGGCGGACGTTCCGCCTTGTGAACATAATCTTAGAATGGACTATTTAGCCTCTCGTGACATCCTGAATTTTCCCAAATCTTAATTTTTGACTTACGCCTTCTTCCTCCGCATCTTCTAAGATCTATAACATTTTTTAGGGCTTTTGTTTTTTTGCGGGACAAGTTGTTTTTAGGGGAAAAAATGAGTTCATCATGTGGCAAAAGTGACAAGCTTATTTTATTCTACGGGTCAGTACAATTCCAATTCTACCAACTTTTAATAATGTACGTTTCATTTGAGTAGTATTGACTATTTGACTTTTATATAAAAATAAAAATTCTGATGTGATCAAAAATCATAAATTTTTGAGTCACGTTGTTAACCATGCGGAATCAGGTATGTAATACTTTAAAGGGGTACTCCTGCCCTAAGGCATCTTATCCCCTATCCAAAGGATAGGGGATAAGATGCCTGATCGTGGGGGTCCCGGCGCTGGAACTCCCCACAATCTTTCACTCAGCACCCAGCTATCATCAGCCTCTGGAGCGAACACCGCTCCGGGTCTGATGAATCACGAATCACGGCTCCGCTCTCACGTGACGTCATGCTTCCCCCCCTCAATGCAAGCCTATGGGAGGGAGCGTGACGGCAGTTTGTCCACCATGACAATTTCTGGGAGGACATTTTGCAGGCGGCAGGTGCTGGCAGAATCTGCGGGGGACTTGGACCACTAGGAAATGCACTTAGGAAATGCATTTCGGAACACATGCCACAGAAAGAATTTAACATGTCAGTGGTTTGGGAATTTCCACGGCAAATGTTTCAGCCGCCAAAATTCTGCCATGTACACTGAACAGCAGAATTCCATTAAAAACAATCGAGTTCTGTTGCAATGGAATTTCCAAGCAGAATTTTCTGGAAATTCCGCTGTGTGAACGTAGCCTAATAGCAGTGGTTTTGCCTGCGGAGGTACCTCATAAAGTATATTTTATTTTTATTTTATTTTTTTCAATGGAAAAAGGAGGGTGATTTAAATTGTTATCTTGGGGGATATCTTTTTATGTTTTTTAATCTTTTATATTATGAGCTGCAATACCAAATACAGCCACTACTAAATGTATGGAGCTGTGCCTGGTATGCAACGAACACATGAGCACTGTGACCCATTTAAACAGCTGATTAGGGGCTCCACGAATCAGACCCCTACTGATCTAATTTTGATACTGGGGCTCAGATTTTTGTGAATGTCTCTGATAAACAGCAATTTTTTAACAAGTTTTAAAGAGATCGACTCAATGCACATGGGGGTCCTTTGGAAAGTTTTGATAATTTTTTAAGATATATATATATATATATATATATATATATATATATATACACACACACACATTTATCTTCATTGATACACATTCAGAAACAACATTATCCTGACAGCTCGGCTACATGCAGTTAAAAAGTTTGCACCCAATATAGTAATTGTGTGTCTGTTTCAGAAGAAGTAAGATTAATTGGTTTTGCCTCAATGATCTGCTCATTATACCGTGCGCTTGTATAGATAGAGAGCTTGCTGATAAATATAATATGGAAATATAATCTGATAAGAGATATCCTTGTAGCCCTGATGGTAATGGTATTTTAGAATACTATTTTAGAATACTTTTAGAGAACTATTTGCATCCAATCAATGTTAATTTAAGACACTGAAAGGATGCACTACTCTGATAACTAATTTAACACTAAAAAACCCAAGAATGTGTTTGCAGTATATATATATATATATATATATATATATATATATATATATATATGGGAAAAAAAAAAAAAAAAAAATATATATATATATATATATATATATATATATATATATATATATATATAAATATATACCATTTCACATCAATTCATAGCCTGAACACCAGGTTATCATCATTTATAGAAAATATATATATATCCGTATTCTTTATTACAATCAAATTAAGCCATTTTGCTTGATGTAGCTATAGTAAATACAGCCCTGACCATTACCAGTGACATAGTTAAAAGACAATGGGGTCATTTACTTATACGATCCCGAGTGGTTTTTTTCTCAGGCTTTGTTAAGTGTGGCACATGACTAATGTGACACAATCTGCGCCAGAGTGTGACAAAAAAAAAAAAAAAAAAAATCTTCCACTTTTCATATAAAACCTGAAAAGGGGGCATAAATCCTCTAAAATGGGTGTGGTCTAAATATGTTTCCAAAAACCCAACAGATTATTTTCAATCACCTTGCATTCAAACAGGCCCATCTTGTCCCATGTAATGGGCTTAGAGATCAGATAACAAACAAACAAACACTTGTTGGCAGATTACATTGTCATGACCGGGAGGACAGAGAGCATGAGCCCTAAGCTGTCCCTAGAAACACTCACCCTGCCAACTTGCCCATCCACTATAAATGGAGGATTGACAATTTGGAGCCGATCCCTTCCTGTGCTAAAGTGCAATGGGCGTAAAGGTACACAAATAATACAGTAAATAGAGTTCAATGGGCATAAAGGTACACAAATAATACAGTAAATAGTCAGGGAC